>NC_091703.1:37702500-38327500 GCF_041296265.1 Equus caballus
ATCACCACCAAGCCTTTTCCTGGCCACCTTCACTCGAAATAGCATCCTAACTAGGGTTACCAGATGAAATACAGGGACGCCCAGTTAAATTTGAATTCAGATAAACAATGATTTTTTTTTTAGTATACATATGTCCCAAATAGTGCATGGGACATACTTACACTACACATTTATTCGCTGCTTATTTAAAATTCAAACATAACTTGACATGCTGTATTTTTTTAAATGTTCTTTTCTGGTTAAAAATTCCATGAAATCCCTGAAATATTGCAAGGACCATCTTGTGTTTTTATTTGCTAACTCTGGCAATCCTAATTCTAGCTGACTTCCCTGCAGCCTCACATTGTAGCCTGACGACCTCGTTCAAGCAAAACTGGCTAAGTAGACTGTGAGGGACGTATATTGTAATCACCAGATCCACCACTTTTTAAAAAAGTATACAGGGGCCGGCCCGGTGGCGTAGCAGTTAAGTTCATGCATTCCACTTTGGCAGCCTGGGGTTCGCAGGTTCAGATCCCAGGTGTGGACCTACACACCGCTCATCAAACCGTGCTGTGGTGGCATCCCATATGCAAAATAAAGGAAGATGGGCACCGATGTTAGCTCGGGGCTAATCTTCCTCAGCAAAAAGAGGAGGATGGGCAGTGGATGTTAGCTCAGGGCCAATATTCCTCACCATAAAAAAACCAAAGAACAAAAAAAAGTATACAAGGAGATATAGTTTAAAAAATCAATAACTAAACTAAAATAGAATACAGAAAAACAGTCAGTCACGTAACCCAAAAGAAAGTGAAAAGGAGGAAACGGGAACCATTAACAGAAGAAACAAATATAGAAATCAAATTATAAAGTGGAGGCTCTAATTCAAGCATATCAATAATTACATTAAATGTAAATGATCCACACATACCAGATAAAGACCAGAGATTATCAGAATAGGTCAACTGACAAGACTCAACAATACATTGTCTACAAAAAACCAACTTTCTGATATAGTTAATGGTAAAGGAATGGAAAAGATGCACCTTTCAAATAGTAATCAAAAGAAAGCTAGAGTGGCTATTTTAACATCGGACAAGATAGATTTCAGAGCAAGGAAAATTACCAGGGACAAAGAGGGAAATTTTATAATGATGAAAGAGTCCATTCACCAAAAAGACATACACTCCTAAATCTGTATGCACCCAGTGACAGAGCTTCAAAATACATGAAGCAGAAACTGATAGAATTGAACAGGGGAATGAACTAAATCTACAATTATAAGCAGAGATTTCAACACTCCTTTCAGTAATTGACAGGAAAAGTAGATTAGTAAGAATATAGAACTGAAAAACGCTGTCAACAAACTGGATCTAATGAACACTTACAGAACGTTCCACCCATCGACAGCAGAGCACACCTTCTTTGCAAGTGCACAAAGAACGTTCACCAAAATAGACCATATCCTGCGTCACGAAACAAACCTTAACAAATTTAAAAAGTGGAAGTCGTGCAAAGTCTGTTCTCTGGCCATAGTGGAATTAATTAAAAGTCAATAACAAAAAGGTAACTGGTAAATCTCCAAACACTGGAAATAAAGCAACATGGTTGTAAATTATCCATGAGTCTAAGAGGAAGTCTCAGGACATTATAAGATACTTGAACCGAATAAAAATAAAATTATAACAAGCCAAAACTTGTGAGATGTAGCTAAGGCAGGGCTTAGAGAGAAATTTGTAATGTTAAAATGTTTATATTAGAAGAAAAGAAAGGTCTCAAAACATCAATCCAATTCCATCTTGAGAAACTACAAACTAGGGGGAAAAAAGAACGGGATAAACCCAAAGCAAGCAGAAGGAAGGAATTAAGAAAAGAGGAGAAAGCAAGGAAATTGAAAACAGGAAAAAAAATAGAGGAAATCAATGAAACCAAAAGCTGATTATTTGAAAAGATCAATAAAATTGATAAACCACTAGCCAAACTGACAAAGAAAAAAAGAGAGAAGAAACAAACTATCAATATTAGTAATGAAAGAGATACATCATTACAGACTCTGACATTAGAAGGATAATGAGAAGATCCTATTACAACTCTGCACACATTATATTCAACAACTTAGATGAAATGACTGATTCCTCGAAAGCCACAGACTACCAAAACTCACTCAAAAAAAGCAGATTATCCAAAGAGTTCTATATCTATCAAAGAAATCGAATTTATAAATTAAAATCTTCCAGAAGAGAACTATCCCAGCCCAGATAGCTTCACTGGCAAATTCTACCAAGCATTTAAAGAAGAAATAACACCAACGTCTTCCAGAATATAGAAGAAACACTTCCCAAACTACTTCATGAGGCCAGCATTACCTTGATACCGGAACCAGACATAGACAGAACAGGAAGCCTAGAGACCAATGCTCCTCGCGAGCATAGCTACAAAAATGCCCAGCAAAATATTAGCAAACAGAATTCAACAATATATAAAATGAATAGTATATCTTGACCAAGAGGGACTTACCCCAGGAATGCAAGGCTGGTTCAGTGTTTGAGAATCAATCAATGTAAGCTACCATATTAATAGGCTAAAGAAGAAAAACCACATGATCATATTAACTGAGGCAGAAAAAACACGTGACAAACTTCAACATACATTCATAATAAAAGCTCTCAGCAAATTAGGAATAGAAAGGAACCTCCTAAAATCTGATAAAGGACATCTACAAAAACTTACAACTAACATCATACTTAATAACAGAGGGCTGAATGCTTTTCTCTAAGGTCCGAAGCAAGATAATGTGGGGGATCAGAATCGGCCACCCCAAAATGCGTCTCTTTGCCTTGATTATTTCTAAGGACAAAAAGACACTGAAAGAAACTCTGACCTTCCCCTCTAACTGCCTAAAAGAATTTAAGATGGAAGGCCCGTTCCAGGAAGGAGGTAATGCCGTAAGATAACTGTAGTGTGACGGAAAATCTGTCTCTCAGGTCACATTGTCTATAGTTGGCCCATTTGCTCTCCCATCTCCATGTAAATTGCCCTCCTCCCCTTTGAAGTCCCAAACCACTACCCACAACATTCTCCTTTGTCTTTAGCCGAAGACGGTATTTAAGGTGACAACCTCAGCAGCATTCTGGCGAGTTACTCAGCCTTCCTGGGTTTCTCCCATGGATGCATGTTATAAAGCTTTGTTTGATTTTCTCCTGTTAATCTGTCTCATGTCAGTTTAATTCTTAGATCAGCCAGAAGGACCTAAAGAGCAGAGGAATTGTCTTCCTCCCCCACAGTAAGGATGTCCACCCTCATCACTCCTATTCAACATTGTACGAGAAGTCCTAGCCCGTGCAAGGAGGCAAGAAAAAGAAATACTCTTATATTTATGTAAGAAAATATACTCTTTATTTATTTATTTTTATTTATTTATTTGTATAAGAAAATATACTCTTATATTTATATTTATATAGAGGCATATAGATTAGAAAGGAAGAAATAAAATGGTGCCCATTTGCAGACAACAGGATTGTCTATGTAGAAAATATGGAGTCTAACCAGAAAACTCCTAGAACTGACAAATGAGTTTAGGAAGGTGGCAGAACACAAGGTCAACACACAAAAGTCAATCATATTTCAGGGCTGGCCCCATGGCATAGCAGTCAAGTCCAGCATGCTCCACTTCAGCAATGCAGGTTTGGAGGTTCAGATCCCAGGCGCAGACCTATCCCACTCATCAGCCATGTTGTGGCAGTGACCCACATATAAAGTGAAGGAAGATTGGCACAGATGTTAGCTCAGAGCTAATCTTCCTCAAAGCAAAAAAAGAGGAAGATTGGCAGCAGATGTTAGTTCAGAGCCAATCTTCCTCAGCAAAAAAAATCATATTTCTATATACAAGCAATAAACAAGTGGAAACCAAAATATTAAAAAAACAATACCATTTGCAATAGTTTCCCCAAATGAAATACTTAGGTATTGATATAACAAAACAGGTGCAGGATCTATACATGGAAAACTACAAATGCTGATGAAAGAAATCAAAGAAGATCTAAATAAAAGGAGAGACATACCATGTTCGTGACTGAAAAAATCAATTTAGTTAAATGTCAGTTCTCTCCAATCGAGATCCTAGTGAGATCTTTTTGTAGATATAGGTAAGCTGATTCTGAAGTTTATATGGAAAGACTAGAATAGCCAAGACAATTTTGAAAAAGGGAAAGTTGGATGAATCACATGACCCGATTTTAAGACTCCACAAACTACAAAAATAAAAGCCGGGTGGAATTAGCAGAAGAATAGAGGTAAACGGAACAGAATCAAGAGCCCAGAAATAGAGCCACTCAAATATGGTCAACTGACTTTTGACGAAAGTATAGAGGCAACTCAGTGCAGAAAGGACAGTCTTTTCAACAAACGGTGCTGGAACAAGTGCACATCTATATGCAAAAAAAAAAAAAAAAGAACTTCAACCCGAACCTCACAATTTAGACCAAAAAGAATTCAAAATGAATCATAAATCTAAATGTTAAATGTAAAACTATAAAACTTTCAGAAGAAATCATAAGAGAAAATCTTCCCAATCTGGAGTAAGGCAAGGTGTCCTTAGAGATGGCACCAAAAGACAATCCATAAAAGAAAAAAATGGATAAAATGAGCCCCATCAAAACGAAAAACTGCTCTGTGAAAAGCACTGTTAAGAGAATGAAAAGACAAGCTACAGGCTTCAAAGAAAATATGTGCAAATCACATATCTGACAAAGGACTTGTATCTGGAACATATAAGGAACTCTCAAGACTCAACAGCCAAAAAACAACCAAGTTTTCAAAATGAGCAAAAGATAATAATAATATTATTATTATGTATATGTATATATGTATTATAATATAATAGATAGTTCACCAAAGAGGACACATGACCGCCAAATGTGCACACGAGACGATGCTCAACGCCGTTAGTCACCAGAGAAAATCGAACTCCAGTCACTGGGAGAGACCAGCACACACCTCTAGATACCACCGGCTCAAATAAAACGCGTGACGCAGGTGAGTATCCAGAGCTACTGGAACCCTCACCCACTGCTGGTGGGAGAGGTGCAGGGACTCTGGAAGACAGTTTGGCCATTTCTCCTAAAGTTAGATATCCATGTCCGTATGACCCAGGATTCCCACCCCTGGGTATCTACCCTAGAGAAGTGGAAACTCACATTCATGCAGAAAACTGCAGACGAATGTTTATAGCAGCTACATCCAGAATCACCAAAAATTGGAAACGACCCAAAGGCCCTTCAGTGAGTGAGGGACAAACACACTGCGGTGCAGCCATTCGATGGGACACTACTCGGCAACAGAAAGGGACCTGATACGTGCAGCAACTTGGATAAATCTCAAAGGCGTTAGGCTGAGCGACAGAAACCAATCTCAAAAGGTTACACACTGTAAGACTCCATTCACAAGACATTCCGGAAAAGTAAACTGCAGCAATGGAGACCAGATCTCAGTTCCCTGGGGTCAGGGTGAGGGTGGGATGACCACAAAGGGTCGGCACAAGGGAGATTGTTGGCCGACGGAATTGTGCTGTGTCCGGAATTGTGGTGGGTACAGGAATCTATACGTGTGTTAAAACTCATAGAACTACACACCACCAAAAAAGTCAACTTTACTGTAACTTTTTTAAAATTGTTTTTTAATTTGACCGTAGCACTCTCCTGCTGAGAACCATTAATGGCTTCCCAGTGGTCTTGGAGAAAAGCTAAACTCCTCACCCACAATCCCCAGCCGCCTGCCAGCCTCATCTCCCAGCAGCGACCCTGCACTCTGGGTCCCAGCACAGTAGCCTTTCCTCAGTTCTAGGGAGGTGCAGGCTCTGTCCTGCCTCAGGGCCTTTGCCCAGGCTGGGGCCCCTTCCCCACCAGCTTCCGTCTGCTTCTCTGACATTGGTGAGTTGCCGGGAGGGATCGCGCCATCAGGCACCCTCTAACCTCTTCCTCCTCCTCCTCCCCAGCTGATGGGCAGCTGGCCCAACCTAACCGCTTCACCCTTCCCCTCCTCCGCCCTAACTGCCCCTGAACTTGTCGTGGTTCCCAAGGACCATGAGTTAAAAACGGAGACTGTAAAGTAAACCTCAGAACACACCCGTCTCTGGCGTCTTCAAATCTGTGCGCCTCAAAAACACCAGGCGGAGGAGGTGCTGACGCAAGAGCTCGGGGCCTCCGGGGAATCTGCATTTCAACCCGATCCCAGAGGCGGGGGAGGGGGGGTGTCGAGGGGTGGGGGGGCGGTGGTGCGGGGGGGGGCGATCTTGGGACCTCGGCTGGAGATGCACCGCTCCATCTTCTCGCCGCCCCCCCTCCCAGCGCCCCCACCCTCCCTCTCCCAGGCGGCGGGCGCCAGGTCCGCTGGGGACTGCGTCTGAAAGACACCCGCGTCTGCACGGGAGGCGAAGCCAAGACTCCTCTTTAGAAGCAACTTGGAAACCTTTCGTTTATTCCTTTGTGAAGAAAAAGGAAAACAAGGCTGATTTCTGTCTCCTAAGTCCCAGGAGCGCGGGAGCGCACGGAAACGGCAGGCTGGGCTCAGCGGCAATTTGCCAGTTTGCTGGATTTCACCTCAGGCAGTGCCCCGCAGTCCCCGGGGCCGGGGCAGGAGGGCAGGTCCTGGAGCGAGAGTCCAGCAACCAGGCTGGGAACAGACCTGGACCCCGCCGTGGCGGTGGGCAGTCAGGGTGGTGGGCGCCCCAGCTGAAGGCCCGGGGCGAGGAGGCTGCAGCGACAGCCACCCCCAAGGCTGCCCTGTCTCCTTCTGACTGTCCACACCCCTTTCTCAGCCCTAAGGAGCCTTTCCCTACCCACTGCAGGGTCTCCTCTGTGGCAGAAATGCCCTCCTACCACCCCCACAGATGCCCATCCTCCAGCCGCAGGCAAGGCCCAGATGCACAAGGGGGTGCAAGGGCGTCTGGGTGGGTAATGAACTGGGAGGAAAGGCCCAGTGGAAGACTCTCCCCAGACCTTGGGCTGCTTCCAGAAGATTCCTGGAAGGGGCAGATGAGCCAGTCATCCAACAGAGTCAGGACGCTGAGGGAGGGGGCAGGTGCTGGCTGGGAGGCCTGAGAGACACCATCCGGGGCTCACCCCTGGGTCTGTGCTTCTGGCCCGTTCTACCCTCAAAACATCCAGAATCCCAGCCCTTCTGTCACCTTCCCTGTGCCCACCTCGTCCAGGCCCCACCACCTCCCACCTGGACAGACGGAGCGGCTTCCTCACTGGCCCGGCTTCGCCACCTGCCCTCTACACTCAGCTTCACCTCAGAAGCCACAGACACCTGGTAACATCCCGTCACTCTCCTCGCAGAACCCTCCCCTGCTCCGCGTTTCGTGAGGGCACAGGTGCACACCCGACCCGACATCCTCTCCCCCGACTCAAGCACTACACTGCCACTTCCCCTGTCTCTGCTACTCAGACAGGCCAGCTGCATGCCCACCTCAGGGCCTTGGCACTGGCTGTTCCCTCCGCTCGATGCTCTTCCCCCAGACACCCACTCGGCTTCCTTGCTTGCTTCAGGGCTCTGCTCACAAGTCACCTGCTCGGAGAGGCCCTCTCTAAGGGCCCAGCACCGCCTCTCCTGCCACCACACACTCGCCGACTTCCTCCAGGTCCACAGCGCACACTCACCGACTCCCTCCGGGTCCGCAGCACTGACCGTCACGGAGCCTTTACCATCAGCTTCGTGGGGACAGGATCTTTGCTGTGGTCCTGCTGTGTCCCGGGCACTCGGAGCAGGGCCTGACACACAGTAGGTGCTCCAGCCATGTTTGTTGGATGAATACGGGATCCCGGGTCAGGACTCCCCTCCCACAGACACCCCTCTCACCCTCCTCACCCTCAAACCCCACCCACCACCCGCCAGGAGGGAGGTCGGATGTGGAATACGGTCGGGGGGGGGTGGGTGGGTGGGGGGGGGTGGGGGGGGGGTGGGCAGCCAGGGGTGGCCTCCTGCCTGCAGATACAAGCCTGGGACCCAGGCCAGACATCAGCCAGGCCCTTGCCCACAGAATCGCTCCTCGTTGGCTGGGCAGTGTGCCCACCCTCCCCTGGGCCCCTTCGCCTCTCCCAGCTGCTCCTCTCCCCTGGGTTGCCCCATGTGGGGGCCGCCCAGCACTCTGTGGGTGAGACGGACGGAATCACCAGGGCTCTGCCAGGGCTCAGCATTGTCAGCTCACCAAGCTTCACGATACCCTGTGAAGGTGACACTGCGCCCATTTAAAGGAGAGGAGACTGAGGCCAGGAGCTAAGTGACCTGCCGAAAAGCACACAGGGACTGAGATCCCCCCACGATGCTGAACCCAGGGGCCTCTTTTCCTGATGCCGCACGCCCAAGTTCCAGCCAGCCCACAGGCCCGCGCACCCTCAGGCGGAGGAAGTCAGGAGCTCTCATTAGCGCTCCCCTCTCGCCCTGCCTCCTCCACCCCCAGCCAGGTGGCCACATCAGCAGGAGCCAAGACTGTTCTCAAGGGCGGGAAGGAATTTTGGTCTATTGAGTTCCTGCCATGGGCTGATTATCCAGCCAAGCGTTTTACACGCATCACCTCTGTGAGCCTCAGCACGACCCCATTACACGGGTGAGCGGACGGAGGCCAGAGAGGTTAAGTAACCTCTCCCGCACCGCTCAGCTAATAAGCGGCAGAATGGGGTTTCCAATACCCGGAGATGGTCTGCCCAGTTCCTGAGGCTTTCCTGTCCCTCCTCCCACAAACTCCAATGCCCCCTGCCCAGGGCTTGTCCCTGCTATGTGGAAATGTCCCTGCCAGCCCCTGGATGGGCAGGAGAGAGTGAGCAGAAGCAGGCCAGGCCCAGCCGCAAGAGGGCGGCGGGGGCGGCGCTGTGTTCATTAATTTTCTGCCTCGGTGGGTCCGCAGCCCCAGCAGGAGCCCACAGAGTTGCCAGCCAGTCTATGAAATGACTCTGTCTGGGAGGAAACTAGCTTGTGAGGCACTGCGCTGGCGGGCCTTTAAAATTTAATTGCTGTGCTACCGAGATTAGGAGTGGGGAGGTGGGCAGGGCCAGCCCCCGGGAAGGGATGGCCGAGTTTGAGGAGGTGAGGGGAGGCTAGGAAGAAACGTCTGTCACCATCCCTCAGCTCTGGCATCCCACAGCCCCCACCACCTCGGGTGCCCTCATCCTCCCCATCACCTGGCGAAGTGTTGGCTCCCTTGTGGCCTGCTGTCCCTCTGCTCCTCCTTCCCCACCCACGGGCTCCTGCAGACCAGCCACACCAGTCTGGATGCCTTTTCCTGAATGTTCTCTGCGTGGACCCACTTGCTGGCCTTTGCTCACACAGTCTCTTAGCTCAGGATGCCATTCTGCCTTCACCAACTAAAACTCTCCCCATCCTTCAAGGCCCCCCGAGACCCCCAGGCAGAGCCAGTGGCCCCATCCCCCGAGGGGTGGGCCCCGCAGGGGGAGATGAAGTTGCCCCGGGGGCTCTGAGAAGTGCAGAGCTGACGTCAGTGGCGTCCACTGCATAATAATGTCACTGGACAATATTTTGAGATCTTAAAATCTCTTTTTGCTATTTTTTCCTCCCTCATTTCTCTTTCCCCCTTTCTCTCAGCTAAGTCAGTAGCCAGCTCTGGGCCTCCTGCCCCGGGGAAGTGGGGTCTGATGAGGGCCAGAGACAGGGCCCCGTCTCCTCCCCTCCTCTGTGCCCCCTCGCCCTGGTTTCCTCTCTTCACGTCACTGAGACCCGGTACCTTCCACCCTCCAGCTGCCTTTCCCTCAGAGCAGCTCTTAGGTCCTCACACACCGAAGAACTGCCGCCACCCCCAACACCCAGGCCGCACGGTCCACCCTCCGCCCTTCCCCCTCCTCGAGCCCCTTCCTCCATTTTCCCACTCAAGCCTCCAAGCTTCTGGGCTTAAAAATGGTCACCCCCTTCTCAGGAAATCATCCTGAAAAGCGTGCGCAACTCCAAAACTCTGAGCTCCTTGATTCCACAAACATTTGCTGAGCATCTACTGTGGGCCGGGCATGGTGCTATGGTCTGGGGACACGGCAGTGAACACCACAGACAAAGCCCCTGTCCTGTGGAGCGGACGTTCCGCTGTGCAGAAACAAAATACCCAAGGAAACAAGTCAGCAAACAAGATAGTGGTAAAAAGCGTGACATGTACCGTGAAGGAAAGAGAACCCACGTGATGGCATGGGTGGTGATGGGGTGGAGTACCTACATTGGATGAGGTGGTCTGGGGAGTGACATCTGAGCTGAGACCCGAGCCTGAGAAGCAGCCCACTGTGCAAGCTTTGCAGGAAGGAACTTCCAGGTGGAGGACACGCTAAGTGCAAAGACCCTGAGGTAGGAGCGTGCTTGGGGGTTGGAGCGGCAGATCTAAGACCAGGATTGTGAAGGGCAGGAAGAGAGGGATCAAATGATAAGAAATGAGGCTGGCGTTTTGCCCCCCAAACCTTCCCTCAGTCAGGGCGGTCCTTGGGGGCTGTTTGGAGAGAGGTCCTTGGGTCTTACTAGTCAGGCCAGGATGGGCTTTTTCCATGTTGAGGTCAGAGAGTCGGTAGGGCAGATACACAGGATAGAAATGAGGCCAACAGGCAACTTTGTGGTCCCATAAATGGCCCTAAAGCCTCAGAGGCCCCAGGAGGGAGTCCTGGAAGGGATGACAGTTCAGGGCCCGGGGTAGCCACAGCCTCTGGGCCTCTTTGTCAGACCACAGAGCAGGATCAGGTGCATTTCCCACCTAGATGGAGACCAGCTCCTGTCCGCCGGTCCCAACCTCAGCTGAGGTCCTCGCCATCTTTGTGTACTGTTTTCTGACCTATGGCTCTGCTCCTGCACCATCTCTGCTTACACGTGGCCCCCAGCGTCAGGAGCCTGCGCAAGCCCTCTCTGTAAGTGACTGAGCTCCCATTGCTGCCTCTCCCCCAGACCTCCCTCCTAAGGGAGAACCAGCCGGGACGCTCCAGCCGCCCCTCTGTCCCTGCCCCCACAGTGTACGGGGCAGGCTCCTCCCCAGCCACTGGCCACGGGCTCCGGGCTCGGACTCAGGTGTCCACCTGGGTGCCGTCGCCTGGAACCAAGGTCCAGCCTCACCGAGGCTGTGGCCTGTGTGTCAGGAGAGGCAGGGACGTAAACTCAAGTCCCTCCCCGTCACCCCACCATGCTTGGAAAGGCCTGAGGGTGGCAACCCGGGTCACTTTGCTGTGGTGACATCCCAGCATCTCCAACAACAGAGCTCTTTTCTCAAATGGAATCCAGGCAGAATCGCATTGTGCAAAGTAGATAAAAGTCGTATTTTGTTAGTATAAATGTGCCAGATGTGTTCACATGAGTGCCATGTGCTTATTGTAATGAGAAAACAATTGTAATAAGATAAGATGAAAACAAGGCTGTTTTGTTGAATATAAGATAAAAATACAGAATTATCAATGCTGGTGTCCTCGGCCTCCACCTTGTCTCTGCATTTTGTTGGTGTTGGCCACTATTCTTTCTTCATCCGGATAAGTAACTGCCAGTTGAAGGAGGGTTTTTTGTTTCTTACATTATCCCTCCTCAGGATACCCTTCAATTAGATACCGACGCAGGAGAATCAGCAGCCCCAGGTGCACTCAGGGCAAACTTTCTGTGCTTTCCAATGGGTTAAAAATTCTATAACCTAATTGCCAGCCTGTATTTGTTTTTAAATACTGTTTAAAAACAATTTTTTTTAAAGTAGAGTGAGCAGGTGCTAATTACGGCTACAGTGGCAATCATATTACAGTGTATAAATGTTTCAAGTGAACATGTTCACCTTAAATTTACACAATGTTATATGTCAAATACACTTCAATTAAAACAATTACAGTGAAAAAATAGTTTTATCGTAAACATGGTATTGACAATGAACTGGAGTCCAACATTTGTGGACTCTGCAGTGCCTCCCGAGGACGGAGGGGTCTGCAGCCATGGTACGCAGCCAAGCCCCGGGCTGTGCAGACACATCTCACCTAGCAAGCCCTCCACTTGGGGCCGGGAGCCCTGCCCCTGAAATCCAGCACATTCCTTGTTTCCCAAAGACTCACGCAGGCTCAGAGTTGGGAAGGACCCCAGGGCTGTGGTGTCCAAAGCCCACTTTGTGCGAGAATTCCTCCATAGCCCCACAACAGCTAGTCCTCTAGCCTCTGCTTGAATACCTGAAGTGACGGAGAACTCACCACCTTCGAGGTTGCCTGGTCCGGTCCGTTATGGGTCAGCTCGAATTGTTAAATATCTTCCTCTCTGAGCGTGTCTCCTTGTGTATGGAATGGGCATCATGATCATTATGAAGCCGGACTGCTGAGGAGACTGAATGAGAGGACACTGAGCTGGCACACGCTAGGTGTTCAACAGTGTTTAGTCTCCCGTGCGTCCCTCCTGGCAGGCACCCTCATTTCAGAGGGGCAGACAGCCTTCTACCCACAGGGACAATGCACTGCGTGGCATGTGCTTCGTAGGGTGGGCAGGGGTAGGGTGGGGTGGGCATTCCTCTGGGAAGTCCCCAAGGGGGGTCTGCCTGGGGAGGAGCCCATGGGAGTGAAGAGGGCCTGTGCCCCAGTGAGCTTCATCAACTCCACACGCCCCCCGACAACCCCGTCCCAGCCCTCACCCCACCCCCGCGCTGGCCTCAGAGCCTCATCTGTCTTCCCTCCTGTCACGGGAGCTGAGCCTCGTCCGGGAAGCGAGCGGATTAAATCTCAGGGCCAGCAGCACCCCCGCCAAGGAGCTGGCACTTCATTACCCGCCTGCCCAGCTGTCTGCGGCCATCGATTGGCCCCAGCCCGAGTGACCCCCGATCGATGGGCAGCATGTTATTTACTGGATTCTGTCCTGCGCTGGCTGGGAGGAGGGGAAGGGGCCTGGTCAGAGCACCCTCATTCCCGAGGCAGAGAGGACCAGCCACCAGCAAGGCCTGGGGTGGGAGAGAAAGGAGAGGGTTGCTGGTGGCGTTCTGCAGGGATGCAGGGGTCCTGGGCCAGCATGACCTTGGCTGAGGTCTCTGGGCCTCCCTGTCCTCTGTAAAAGGATCAGGTGGGGCCAGCAAGGCTCACAAGCTCAGCAGGGCGGCAGGTAATGAGGGTGAGTAAAGGGGCGGGATGGGGCTGGCACCCTGTCCACAGGGAGGCACCTCATTGCCTCCGTTCTCCCCAGTGGGCACGGGAGCCCCAGGCCTCCTCCACCTCCCACCTCTGACTTGGCTGAAGCTGGAGAAGTTTCCACGCCCACTGGCCCACCTCTTCTCTCCACCTTCCTGCCCCAGGTGTTCCTTCCAAGCCAGCCCCTGAGCAGGGCAGCCAGGAAGGGCGAGGGAGTTCAGCTTCTTGGAGGAGGTTGTATTTGAGATGGGCCTTGACAGAGCAGGGGATCTGGGGAGATGGGCCAGGATGGCTGGGGGTCATCGCTCCCTGCCCCCATGACCCCACCCCAGCCCCTTTGGAAAGTCAACCTAGTGAGGACCACATGGTCCCATGGCCTCCCCTGAGTGGACCAGCACAGGCACCTGCCTAGAGGCAGCTGATCACTAGTGACAGAGGCTGCCTTGACCATGGCTTGGCCTGGCATCTGCTCAGGAGCTTGCCCGGGCCACAGTGCAGTGGACAGGGCAGTCATCATGGAGGCGGGGCAGAGGAGGTGCTGGGGGAGGCCACGATGTGCCACGTGGAATCAAAACCAGGAGACAGCACATTCTGTGACAGGTGAGTGGGAAGCCGGCTGGTGGCACAAGGAAAGTGGACTGTGCACAGGCTGGGGGGACCCACCCAGGACAGGAGACACTCATGAGGCCCAGCCTCCAGTCCTCACCACCTCACGGGCCCCCAGCCCCAGTCCATAAGTATCCTTCCATGAACCTTTGACTAAGATAACTTGAGTGTGTCTGTGTTCTTTGCAACCAAAATACCTGAACTAGGACTTGACAAGGAAGGGCGTTCCCAGCAGTGGGCACAGTGTGGGTAAACATACGAAGGCAAGAAAGTTACAGGAGGTGTTGCTGGAATGGGGATGGTGAGTGGTCCACCCCAGCTAGAGCAGAGCAGGGTACATGGGTGCACGTGTACACGTGTGTGTACGGGCGTGTGCGAGAGTGCACCTGTGTTCTAGGGTAGGGGGTTTGAAAACATGGAAGATCTGAATACAGAAGGGGATAAGAGGCCAGAAGAGTGGGCTGGGCCAGATCACAGGGCCCCAGAGCATCAGGAGGTACTATGAGCAGATAGATGTGTGTTCTGGATAGTCTGGCCCAGCACAGAGGGGAAGGATGCTAGAGGCAGAGAGATGGCATGGGCTGAGCTTAGACAGGGCAGTGGGAGAGTCGGGACTAGAGCCGGCTACCCTGCGAGGACCCTGGCAGGACAGAAGCACAGCGTTGGATGTGGGGGACAGAGAGAGGGGGAGCTGCTCTTTCCCGTTTGGGTGACCAAGAGAACTGCAGGAAGAGAAGCTCCTCTTGGTCAGTTGGGTTTGGAACCTATGGTTTTAAGGTGAAACGGACCAGGCAGGTGGAATTACTGATAAGGAGCCCAGGAGACAAGCTGGGGGCTTAATTAAACCAGTTTAGGGGCATCAGCGTGGAGGGGCCCCCAAGGGAGACGAGTTCTCCAGGAGAAGCTGGCTGTGCCCATCAGAGGTAGCTACCCACCCACGGTCCACTCTGTGCCCAGCTACGATTCTGACACCAGCTTTGTGGGGTTTTCCCACACCAAGCAATTCTGCCACAGCAGCTAAGTGTCCTACTATTCAACTCAATTCTGACGCTATCTACCAGAGATAGAGTCAGATTCCCCAGGTCAAGGGCTCAGTCCTCCAAGGCCGCTCCACCTCCTTCAGACGTCAACCGCAAGTCCAGGTTGTCACTGACTGCCTAGAAATCGGTGGTTCCCACCACTGTCTCCTTGGGTTTGATCAATTTGTTCACAGGACTCAGAGGAGCATGTTACTTACTAGATAACCGGTTTGTTGATACAACTCAGGACCAGCCAGATGGAAGAGATGCACAGGGCAAGTGTGGGGAAGGGACCCAGCGCTTCCATGCTGAGTGTGTTGCTCTCCACACACCTCTACCTGCTCACCAACCTGGGAGCTCTCTGAACCCTGTCCTGCCGGTTTTACGGAGGCTTCGTTGCATGGTCAGGATTGATTCAATCATTGGCCACTGGCAACGATTCAATTTCCTGCCCCTCCCCATCCCTGGGGGGCAAGGGTGTAGGACTGAAAGTTCCAACCCTCCAATCACAGGGTTAATTCTCCTGGCCACCAGCCCTCCATCTCCGTAGGGGACCCAAAAGTCACCTCATTAACATACAAGACACCTTTATTGCTCTCATCACTTAGGAAATTCCAAGGGTTTTAGGAGCTCTGTGCCAGAAAAGGAGACAAGACCAAACATATATTTAATATTATAAATCTCAGTATCACACCAATGAAACAAACTCACTCTCCCAGCCTCCCTTCAGCTAAAGGCCACACTGTGACACCGTGGGCGCTGGCCAGCCCTGAATTCTCGCCTCCAGACTTCTCGTTATATGTGAAAATAAAACTGTCAGTTTATTTTCATTAGTTTTTATTTTAACTCGCTGTCAGTCGAGTCTTCCCTCCTTACTGCACGTGTTCATGACAGATCCGCGGTCAAGGCTGGTCCCTGGGGCGTCAGACAGCAGGAGGTGGAGGGTGACCAAAAGCCTCGAGGATGTCGGGGGCCAGCAAGGTGAGCGGAGGCCCAGGGGAGCCCCCCGTGGAGAAGTTGGAGGGGGAAGGGAAGTAAGAACACTGCACAGAAGCCAAGTGGGGTACAGACTGTTCAGGGGCAGGCCCCCAGGGCCAGAGGTCAGCGGCCACTGCTGACTCATTGCAGCCATTTGGGGGGGGGTCCTGAAGGCAGCCTGACCCCGGAGCAGGGGAGGAGGGTGGGAGCGTGACTGTAGTCTTGGCTCTCAAAACCGAGGGGGAGATCAGAGAGCCAGGAGAGTGCAAATATCTGACCTTTAGACTTCCCTGAATTCTTCCCTCGGCCGCCCCCACCGCAGGGCAGCCTGGGTACCCTTCCTCACTTCTTACTGGTAACTTGACGGCCCCACTGCCAGCAGCAAGGAGCCCTGTCACTGCGCCAAGGCCAAGGCCATGTGATGTGGGATCTGGCGCTGAGAGGGACCTGGAGAGTGCCGGGCCTGCCCGCCTCAGGCCCCGGTCAGAGTGGTCAAAAGACCCAGGTCCTCTCCTGGAGCCACGACTTTCCCCTCCTCCCCTGTCCCCCAGGCTGACTGCAAACTAGAAGCTGATCCAGCTTCTGGGAGGGGCCTGGAGAGGACGGCAGGCTGTGCTGGCTCTGCTTGGGGGCTGTGGACAGGACAGTCTTGGTGAATGGCCCAATTGTGGTCAGGGTGTCCCACAGGCCTCTCTGCCAGGGGTCAGAGGGAGAGGGCCATGCTGGGAGCCTCTGGATCTGACCACAGTGGCTACATGTGGACACGGGCCCCTGGAGCTGGGGATGGGGGAAGAGTATGTCAAGGCCTGAGTGTTTTCTTCTGGGGGAAACAGTTCAAGTTGTTGTTCAGAACTTTGGTCTCAATTAACCTCTCACACGGGTTTCTGCGGATCCCCCTACTGTTTCGGAGATTCCTCATACCAGCCTTCCAGTTCCAGTAACCTGGACAATCTGTCAGCCACGTCTAGCTGAGTTGTAAGGACGCCTCTTCCTGGGAGCCCTCCTCGCTTGCCCTTCCACCTCACAGCCCTCACTCCACCTTCCTCCCAAGCTGCACAGACCCACATTAGCACTCACTCCGCTGAGAATAACTGTTTGCTTGTTCCCAACCCACGTGTGCTAGACCCCTAGTTCTCAGACTTTTTAGTGTCAAGACCCCTGTATTCTCTTCAAAATTATTTGGGATCCCAAACAGCTTCTGTTTATATGACTTTACCAATATTTTACCGTGTTAGAAATGAAAACTGAGAGAATTTTGTATTCATTTAAAGATACAAATAATAAACTCAGTACATGTTATATAAGTAATATGTTTTTGTGAAAGATAATTTTTTAAAACAAAAAGGAGAAGAAGAGCACTGCTTTACATTTTTGCAAATCTCTTTCAATGTCTGGCTTAATCGAAGACAGCTGCATTCTCATTCCATCTCCTGCGTCCGCTCTCCTGTTGCTTCGGTTGAAGTAGATGCAGAAAATCTGGCCTCGCCCAGGTGGGAGGTGGAACAGGGAGGCGAACTCCAGCAGCCTCTCCCGTTTCTGTGGACATGCTTCTTCGATATCACAGGAAACCTCACCATGTGGTCGATCCTTAAGGGTTAGCTGAAGCCAAGAATCTGCAGCCTTATCAACAAACTTTTCATATCCTGTTACATCAACGGGTCTGGCTCACGCTTTGATGCATTTTTCACCCACGTATGAGCTTGTAACACCACGCACCACCCATCTCAAGTAAGTATCGGGACGCCATCAAGCTCATAGTAGACAAAAGTGGTCCCAAATTCAAATTTTTACTTGAAAGCTCAAATTTTATCATTGGCAACAAATACCATCAGTTGTTTTCCTTGAAGCGAAGGGCTCACTTCATTCATTTTCCAGAAAATGTTTGTCCAATACCCAAGAAAAATAACTATAGTTGGTCTACAGTTGTTTTTTTCAAGTAAAAATAGTGCTCCACAAAAAAATGGCAGTTTCCGTTTACAACTCAAGCCATCCACGTAAGAGCTGTCCTTTCAGACAAGTACATGGGGAGACAGCAGAAATGGCTTATATGCACCTGCCACTTTATCACACGGAATAGTAAAAAGATGTGTACTCAAGGATAGCGATTTAATAAAGGTAACAATTTTTATTGGCTCATCAAGGACATTCTCAGTCAAAATGGCTTTTTTCTTTCCTGCAAGGGGTGAGTGGTAAAGAATACCAGCATCCGGGCACAGTTTGGGGCCACCGCCAGATTCGGGCTAAGACATCAACACTTTTAAGCACTGTAGCTTCAGCACCATCTGTTGCAAATATCAACACAGTGAAAACCGCAAACAACATCTTAGCATCACTGTGGAAATAATTTTGACCTCGTGGCCACCCCGAAAGGGTCTTGGGACCACAGCTTGAGAACTGAGGCCCTGAAGGCAGGGGCTGTACGATCTTGGCCCTGGGTCCTCAGCACAGAGACGGTGCCCAACCAACTTGTGCAGAGTAACAGTCAACACTGCTGAGTTCTCGCCAGTTCCTTCCCTCACAACGAGCCTCGAGGCTGGTCCTTTTATTGTCATACCCATTTCACAGGTGGGGGGACTGAGGCACAGAGGGGCACCTTAATCTACCGCCTCTCACTCTGTTAAAAAGAGAATCATGCCGACCTCCAGAAACGAGGCTGGGAAATGAATGCACTCTGCGTTTCCGGTCAGTTCCTCAAATTCTGCAAAGCTCCATGGATGCACAGGAACCTCCCAGGCCCCCTCCAGACAGCCGGCAGGTCTCCCCCTCCCTGCGCTGCGGTCAGAGAAACAGAGACCCGACAGGCCCTGGACATGGGAGCTGCCCGGTCAGCCAGAGGACCTGGCCTGGCCACAAGTGCCCAGCGGCTAACAGCCCCGCCCCCTCCCCCAGAAATGCCTCCCCTCCAACCTGGGACCCCGGCCCCGTGGACAGATCCCACTCTGGCTGGGCTGTGTGACCTCAGAGTAGTGACCTCCCCTCTCTGGACCACAGTGTCCTCATCCAGACAGTGGGGTGGTGGGTGGTGGTCTGGCCTCATTGACCTCCACGTTTCCCTCCAGCTAGCCAGGGCTGGGCCCCCTGAGTTGTTCCTGAGGCTCCCCAGCCCCTCCGTGCATGCCAATCACCTCCGGGAGGCCCCGAGCTGGCTGACAGAATCACTTAACACACAGGCGCCTCTCCTCTGTTTTCAGAGGCCCCTCGAGACCCCCGTGCTCATTTTCTCCCCCTCCCAGAATCACAGAAAAGTAAATAACCACCCGGAGCCGCTCCAGTGGGTAAACAACCTCAAGTTTGCTCTCCAAATTGCCACCCGCTCTACCCAGAGGCGGGGCGAGGGCTGACAGGCTCGTCATCATTCGTTACCCTGGACTCTCCCTTCAGTCACTGCCCACCCCACCCCAGCCTGCTGTCAGGAGAAAGGCTTCCCTCGGGGAGGGCTGCCACCAGAGCTACCCAGAGCCCTCGAGTCAAACCAAGTCAGAGAAGGTTCCGGAGGCCTGGGAAGGGCAGGGCCCAAACTCAGAAGGAGTGGGAAGGCCTCTGCAAGTGAGGGGCAGAGGTGACCTAGGGCCAGCCAGGACCAGGGGACCCTCTGCCAAAGAGTGGCTCAGCACAGCGTTGTGGCCCCCTGGATGTCCGCCTGTTGACCTGCGGTGTGCTAGCCAGGGTCACCTCCCCGCAGCTGCCCCAGGCCCTCTGCCCTGCTCTAAACTCTCCTCCTCGCTCTGCCCCCAGTTTCTAGTCATCTCAGCACTTCCAGATCTCTATTCCGTCCCACCCCCAAGTTGCACACCCCTCCCTGTTCTCACCTCCTGGGGTCCTCACCCCTGTCCCTAAGGAGTCCCTATGACACCCCCTTTGCCCACCCTTGTGTCCCTCCGAGGGACAACAGAAGCGCTAGCAACTCAGATCAAGGTGGCAGCACCGATGAAGGTCCCGGGGGCCCAGCAGACAGATGAGAGGGCCCTGCGGCCCACTGTGCAGGTGAGGAAACTGAGGCTGGTGAGGAGAAGGGCCTTGCCCCTGGTCACACGGCTGAGCTGGCCCCGACTGTGGGCCTTTTTCCTGACTCTGGGAAGGACAGAGCTGTAGAGCAGCAGAGCACGTCAGGAATAGCCGCACCGGATTCCAACCTGTGGGAGGGTCTGTTAACACCTCTGAGCCTCGTTTCTTCATCTGTAAAATGGGAACAAACAATCCCGGCCTCAGAGACGTAAGGAGAGCTTCTGGCACCATCTAGGAGGTATTTAGAAAGCAGTGGCTCTAATTATTATTACTAATATAATTATTATTACGACTACCACTGAAGTTATTATTGTTGCTAGTCTAATGACAGTCCCAAACCCAGGGGTGATTTTTAAGGCATAGTTTTGCCACACAAACCACCTCTCTGATGGCCCCAGACTGACAGCTCTTCGCCAAGGCTCCGACGCCTGCCACTTGGTTGGGGGGTGGGGGGTGGACTCTGACAGCGAGGATCAGAAGCACGAGTCTGAGAGAGCAGAGGGCAGAGAATCCGACAGCTGCAAGTGAGGACGGCCTAAGAAGATTAAGATTTGACGTGTAAACGCTGCCAGACGTCAGCAAGAGTGCAGGAGGCTGGTTGATAAGCTGCTGCAGAGCCAGATAAGAACTTACCTCTGGATCCCCAGGGCCGAGAAGGAGGGCCTTGGAGGCCTGGGAGGGTTTTCTGGGGACAGAGATGGTGGCTTGGAGCCAGCCCACAAGCATAGGCTGGGGAGCTGATCCAGTCCTGAGATGTGCTGTGCTGGGAGCCCCTCACATTCAGAAGGTTCTGCCTCGGGCAGGAGAGGCCCCTGCCCAGGACACAGGCACGTGTTAGAGGGTTAACACGGTGTGGACCAGAGGGGCACCTAAGTCTCCTGGAAGGTACCAATGTCCTGTGGCCACATCAGGTGCAAAGCCCAAAGTCCAGGTTTTGGTTTCAGACACTGTGGCCATCATGCTGCTATGGAATGTTGGGAGGGTGGGAGCTGGGTCACTAATCTGTGATATTGGCTGGCTCAGGCTTTTAAGTGCACTCTATCTTGTTTAAGCCACTGTTAATTTGGATTTCTGCCACATGGCATCAATCCTAAATCCTAACTAAGAACCAGGCGCAGCTCCACCACTCCTCTGCCGGCTGGGAAGGGCAGGTCGCAGTCTCTACAGAAGAGTCTCTTTTTGTTTAGTGTTTAGTCTTGTATCATAATTTAGTTTTTTAAATAGTTAATACAAAAGTTTGTCATTAAGACTAGGTCTGACTGGAACAGAGACTGTCATTTGACAGTGACTGAAACAAGGTATTTATTTCTCTCTTACGTGAAAGTCTGGAATAATTGATTCAGGGCATTTCTACTCCACGAAGGGTTCAAGGACCTCGGCTCCTTCCAGCTCCCTGCTCCACCAGGCCTGGGGGTCCCCTTCTCCATGGTCCAGCATGGCGGCCATGATAGCTGTGTCCCAGACAACAGGAAAGAGACAGGGAAGATGAAGAAAGGGGCCAAGGCCACTCCAGCTGTCTTTAAAGGATGGTTTTTAGAAGCTGCCACCTGATGCTTCTAATTACACTCCATAGACCAGAACTTAATCACATACCCACAGCAAGCTGCAAGGAACACTGGGAAATGTAGTCCTCCCTGGGCGGCCACGTGCTCCAGGGGAGAGCGGACATTGGTGAACATTAGTCACACAAAAGATGTACAGTGAAGAATCTCTGGCGGAGATTCTCTGGAAGAGATACAAGGGCACTTTGTGGGGTGATGGAATGTTCCGTGTTTTGATAGACGTTGGGTGACACCGGTGTACATTTTTCAGAGCTCTAGGAACGATCCACTCTACATTTGTGCATTCCACTTTATGTAAATATTATCTCCAAATGAACACCAAAAAAAGAACTGTAAACAAATATTGAACTCTAGTTAATGATGCGCAAGCTGAAGTGTGTAGGGGGGAAGTCGACTGGTGTCTGCAACTTACTTTGAAATGCATCAAAAAATAGGATGGGTGGAGAGATGTGGGATAAAGGAAATCCAGGGAAACGGAACTGTAGAATTTAGGTGGTGGATAGGTGCACGCTCTCTGTCCAGCTCTTTCAACTTTTCTGTAAGAAAGTCTCCCTTGCTCCCATCCCCTCCTCCAGCCACCAAATCCTCCTACCAGCTCCTAGTACCTCCCACTGGCCAGTCTCAGCGCATGCAGACACACCCGCTGTAACACAACAGTCTGTCTTATCCCACCATTAGCCTCTCCCTGTGCTTGACTGAAAGTCTGCTGACAGCCGCTGCCCCGGGCAATCAAAGCAGGCAGCCCCTGCAGAGACCTCCCCTGGTCACCTCAACATCCCTGCGGCCTCCTGCTGCCCACCAGCCCCTGACCCACACCCCAGCTGCTCAGTGAGTCCCATCAGATCTAATCCACTCCATCCCCAGATGCCCCTTCTTCTGAGAACCTTCCTGCCAGCTCAGGGCCTTATGAAATGGCTGATTCCTCCCCAGCAAGCTGTGGACCACCTCCCCAGCACCCTCCCCAGTCCTTCGGGAGAAATGGGGCTGGGAGGTATCCTGCTTTGCTCCCCTTGGTCTCTTGGGCCTCTTGGTCTAGATCTTTCTTTTAGTCTCTTGCTTGTGGGCTTCCTTGCCGCCCTTTCTGGTCAACCCTCCTGGGGCTGCAACATCCTCCTGGTGACACCCCCCAGAGAAGAGGCTGTGCCTGGGGCTCTGGGAGGGAGTCCTCAGGAAGGTGACATCTTGGGAGGTCCTGAAAGGTGAGCAGGGTTTGGCCGAGGGAGAATGGGAACCGCATTCCAGGGGCAATGGATGGCACAGGAAAGGCTGGAAGTGGGAGGGAGCGGGCTCAGTCAGCAGACAGGGATGTGGCAGGTGGCTGGTGCGGGGCCTGCAGGGTGGAGAGGAAGAAGCAGGAGAGGAGGCCACAGAGGGAGGGAGGCCAGGGCGTTGACGCCGTGCACAGGACCGGCCACCCGCTTAAGCAGGAGCAGGAGGTGTACCCGCAGGGCATCCACCGCATGCGAGGCCGAAGAGGACAGAGCCGCTGCCTCAGGGCGCAGGTCCTCAGGGAGTGTGGACGCGGGGCCGGGAGGGAACGACGTTTTCACCGTTGGAAGGCATTGCCAGATTCCCCTCCGCGGGGCTGTAGCAGCCTCCTGCTCCCTCCAGCGGGGCTCGAGAGGCTGCTTTGTTCGCGGAGTTTCTGAGCGGGGCGCTCAGGCGCACTGCCTGGAGACCCAGCAAGGAATCGATTTTCCCCCAGCAGGTTTGCAGAGCAGCTCAGCTCAATCCTCCATCCTCGGTCGAGAGGCAATGCTCCAAAGCGCCGGTGCTCCCCTCCCCTCCCTCCCCCTCTCACTCCTGCACCACAGCCCCTCCCCACCCCTCCCCAGGCGCTCAGCTCCATCCTTTGAGCTTCAGCCCAGGCTCCCTGCCTCCAGGAGGCTCTGCCTGAACCTCTGTGCAGGGGTGAGGAGCCCCCTCTGTGAGTGAGCCCATTCTGCGTGGGCTTTGCTCCACCCCTGCCTCTCCCATTGTGTTGTAACTCTTGGTATAAGGAGGGGAGGGGCTCCTCCTCCTGCGGGGGTGGGGGGGGTGGGGGAGACAAAGGGGGGAAGGGGGAAGGGGGAGGGGGGAGGGGGAAGGGGGCTGGGGGCCGTCTTTCCTATTAGACCCTAAGCTCACCGACAGCTCTTCAGCCATATTCCTTTGAAAGAGGACACTGCTGCTGGAACCGGGGGTGTAAGGACTTGGGTCGAACAAGAGGTTGAGGTTCACTTTCTAGCTGCCAGGTAGGGGTAGGGGTGGGGTCAGGGGCAAATCTGAGGCCTCACAGCCTACAGATAAGACTGCTCTAGAAAGATCAATGGAGTGCTATGACCCCATTACCCCTCTCTCAGAGTGTCTTTATCATGCAGAGAGGGAAGACCCAGGGAAATCAGAGCCCAGAACTGAGGCTCTGGGTTTGTTTGTTACCACGGCATAACTCAGCGTATCCTGACAACTACAGTCGTGCATCACTTAAGGACAAGGATACTTTCCGAGAAATGCGTCATCGGGGGATTTCGTCATCATGCGAACATCACAGAGTGTGCTTACACAAACCCAGATGGTGCAGCCTACCGTACATCTAGGCTGTATGGTACTAATCTTACGGGACCACCATCGTGTATGTGTCTGTCGTTGGCCAGAACGTCATTACATGGAGCATGAGTGTACAGACACTCCCTGATCAGACAGGAGAACAGCTGCCATCCCTCTTTACACAGACAAGGAGACGTGAGCACAGAGACACGGGCAACCCGTCGGCCTCACAGCACTCACCAATCATCCAACAAGTATTTACTGAGCACATACTACGTCAGACACGTTCTTGGCACCAAGAATACAGCAATGAACAAGGGCCAACAGTCCCCGCCCTCATGGAGCTTATGGTCTAGTGGGGAAGAGGCAGGCAATAAATAAAAAAGCAAAAGATACAAATAACGTGTTCATAACACTTATGAAGAAAAAGCAAAGCCAGAGGATAGAGGCCTGGAGAGTGTGTGCTATTTTAGATGGGGTGGTTGGGGGGCCTCTCCGAGGAGATGACCTTTGAGCAGAGACTGGAAGAAAGTGAAGGGGTGAACTGTGTGTGGGTATCTGGGGAAAGAGTGGTCCAAGCAGAAGGGACAGCAAGTGCAAAGGCCCTGAAGTGGAATCTGCTTAGCTCTTAGCGTGCATCCTGGATGCTGAAGCTGAGACCAAGACCTCCGCCTCTCTTGCGCTCCCTCTCGCTCCCTCTCACTCTCTCCAGCAGCTAGGAAGGACAATGTTGGGCCAAGTTCAAGGAGCGCAAGTCAGGCAGGCTGCCCTGAGGCCTCCTCCCTTGGAGTCCCCCCAACCTGCAGCTCTGGACCCCCTCTGCCAGCCTGGCTGCCCTCTCCAGTTAACAGGTGGCCACATAAGCTGCTTCATGCCAGGAATCCATGCACGGCCTTGTCTGTAGGCCAAGTTTCTTGATATTTCACTCAAAGCCAAATGCCATAATGCCTGCCTGCCTATCATTGGGCTCCCCAGCCTGGATCCCCTGGAACAGGAACCCGACCAGGGTTAAGTCCTGTCCCTGCCCACCCTCAGGTGTCCTTTTTAGCGTCCAGGTGTGCGAGGGAGGAAGAGAGCTCGCAGGTAGATGCCCTGACCGCATGCCCTGGGAGCCGCTGGTTAATGAGGGCCCTGCAGAGGGTTGCAGCTGTGGCTCAAGGCCCAGGGGAGGGTTACAGGCGGAAACCCCAGGTGCTCCTAAAATGATGCCCCTCCGAGGCCGGCCGCCCCAGGAAGGTGTCTCCCAGCTAGAGGGGAACCACGAGGCTGGGGAGCCAGGCTGCCTGGACTCGAATCCCGGCTCTTCCCCCACTAGCTGCCCACCTCGAGCAGGTTAATTAACCTGTAGGTGCCTCTCCCCTATTAAAATGGGAACGATAATCACAAGGTTAGTGCCAGGGCCAAATGAGATAATATCTGTCAGGTTCTTAGCCCAGGACAAGTGCCATAAAAGTGTTTTTTAAATAAAAGGAAAAGTGCTTAGTGAAGTGTATTTTAAAATCACTCTCTTCCATGTAATTGTATTTAAAATGTTCCATAGCAAAAGGGTTTGCCCCCTTTAAGGATAATCTGGGGAGAAACTGCTTCTGTCAGCACCAAGTCAGTGATTAGGAAACAAAGTGAGGGTTGCCAAGGGTTTAATTAGTTCCTTTTAGGACTCAAAGCCAAGCCCTGCGGCCTGCACAGCGGGAGTGGTGGCCAGCCTGGGAGGGGCCCGCACGCCCTGGTTTGGGGACACCAACTGGGGGTGACCCCCGACCCCAGCCTCGGCCAGTGGGCTCAGCTGAATTGCAGAGTCCAGGGCTGGTGGTCCAGGACTCAGCCTGTGGGCATCTGGCCCTCAACAGCCACCGGAGGCCAGGGCGAGGGAGACGGTGGGTGCCATCTTGGAAGCTGGAAGGATGGAATAACATACAAGTGTACTGAGGGAATGAAAAGTTCAGTGACAACAGGAGGAGAAAAAAGTCAGCAAGGTCCTTGGGCCAGGCCTCAATTGTCTGTTCAAACTGTCCCGACAGATGTCATCTTTCTTTTTCCATCTCTTTGATTCCTAAGGCACATTTTCAGTTTGCTCTGCAAAGGACAAAAAGCATGACTGGTGGGAGGCGGGCAGGAGGCTGGTCCTTTTGGGTTGTGTCCCCATTGGCGGCATCCATCTTCCCTTGAGGGCAAAGACAAACACCACTATCATTTATGGAGCACCCCATAAGGGCCCTGCAATGGACGTTCTTCCCTCAGTCTCAACTGCGGTTCCACACTGAGACCCATTTCACAGATGGGACAACGGAGGTTAAAGGACCCCTCTACGAGATCACCGGTCTCCGAGATCCCCCACGGAACAGGTTTTCCTCAAGAGGGGTGTTCGGTGGTCAGGACTGTGGCTGGGGTCCTGGCTGCCCCGTCCCTCCCTAGATCTCTCCACCTGCCCCTCTCCCTCTCTCGGGGCCTCGTCCCTGGGTGTCCCCCTGAAGGGCTGCAGCCAGACAGCCAACTCCCACCCGGGGCCAGAGCACAGGGGGGTTCAACAGAGAAGCAGGATGCCGGGAGAAATTCAGGGAGACATTCGTGAGAGGAGAGAGATGCCGTGTTCCCCGACCGGAAGAGTCAACGTGGCAGAGAGTGAGTCCTCCCTGGAATGATCTGTCGATGCAGCACGATTCCAATCAACGTCCCAGCAGGTTTTTGTGGAAATTGACAAGCCTGTTCTAAAATGAATAGGAAAATGCAAAAGATCTAAAATAGCCAAGACAATCAGGAAGAAGAACAAAGACGAATGACTTAAACGACCTGATTTTAAAACTTTCTATAAAGCTATAGCAATTAAGACACTGTGATACTGGTTTAAGAGTACACAAAAAGCCCAATATAAGAGGACAGAGAGAATCCCAAAATAGACCCACACAGATATGATTTATGACAAAGACACCATCGCAATCCAGTGCAGAAAGGAATCTCTTTTCCATGCATGCTGCTGGACCAGTTGGATTAATTGGGTCATATAGAACAAAATGAAGCTTGACTCCTACCTCATCCTATAAACAAAAATTAATTCGAAATGGATCATCGATCTAAATGTGAACAGCAAAACAATCAAGCTTCTAGACAAAAACGCGAGAATATTTTCATGACCTTGAGATAGGCAAAGATTTCTTAAACATAGCACAAAAAACACCAACTATAAAGGAAACAATGGATTTCGCGCTGAAATTTAAAACATCCGTTCATCAAAAGGCAACCATTAGGAGAAGGGAAAAGGTGAGCCACAGAGTGGAAGAAGCTATCTACGCATACGTACATGGGACAAAGAACTCGTATCCAGAATATAAGAGTTCCTACAAATCAAAAAGAAAAAGACAAGCAACCCAATTAAAAACGGCCAAAAGACTTTACTAGGTACGACACAAAGAAGATATCCAAATATTCAATAAGCTATGAGAAAGTGCTTTGACATCATTAATCACCAGGAAAATGCAAATTAAAACCAAATGAGATACCACCACATACCCACTAGAACGGCTAAAATGAAAAAAGAAAACTGACAACGCCAAGCATTGGTGACGGTGTAGAGTGACCGGAGCTCTTGCACGCGGCTGGGAGGAACGTAAATCAGTACAACCACTTTGAAAAACTATTTGGCTCCATCTCCTGAACTTAAGCATATGTCAAACTTAAGAGCCAGCGATTCCACTCCTAGGCCTTTACTCAAGAAAAATCAAAATGTATGTTTACAAGAAGACATATGACAGAATGTTCATAGCAGCTTTATTTAGAACAGCCACAAAGTGGAAAGAATTTGAAGGTGCATCAAAAGAAGAAAGAATAAACAAGTTGTGGGATAATCATTTGGTGGAATACTACTCAGCAATGAAAAGGGCCAAACTACTGCTGCATACAACAACATGGACGAGACTCACACATGTTATACTGGGTGAAATAATCCAGACATGGAAGAGAACATAGTGTATGATTCCATTTATCTGAAGTTCAAAGACGCAAAACTAATCTATGGTGACAGAACAGTGGAGGTTAGTTATTGACTAGAAGAGGGAATGAGGGAACCCTGAAGTTCTGGAAATGGTCTACACTGCGATTTGAATGATGGTTACATGGGTGTGTACATGTGTAAAAATGCATCAGCCTGTACACATAATATCTGTGCAATTTACAGTGTACAATTTATGTGTTTGTTTTATCGTGATTTTAAAAATAATAATTAAAAAGAAAGAGAAGTAATGGATGCTAAGGCTACCAGGGGCTCAGACTCTCTCCCCACAAGGGCCCCAAAGCCCAGGGAGGCTATAAAGCCCCGGAAACCTGAAAGGGAGTGAGCGTGTGCCTCTGACCAGTCCTTAGCCCTGCCCGGGGGCCCTCCTCAGTCCATCTCCCATTCCCTGCCCATAAAAAACGGTGAAAAGTCTTTGAACTGCGAGAAGACAGCTAAATGTCCTGCCTACTGCCAGCCTGGGTGACCTGATTCTATGGGGCCTCTGTCTTTCATTGCCTGAGCTGTTTCTACAACTCTGGAAGCCGTACAAAACGGATGGCGCAGCAAACGATTCTTTTCCACAGAAATGCAAATGAATGTTGTCTGGTAGAGGTGCGAAGAATTATTGACCTGTGGATGCTGACCAGTTTCGCATCTATTTGTAAATTCATTTCCTGGCGGCCTGTATATGGATCTCCTCTCTGGACTCTCCTCTGAACCGGCTGTAACATCCTCCTGGTTCCCACTTCAAATAATAAGCTCAAGTCTATGACATGCATTTATTTTATTTTTATATGAAATGACTTGCTAACATCCTCTTGCCCCAGTTCCCTCTCTCCTACCCTCTCCTCTTCGGCTTCTCTCCATCTCCCTCTTAAGTTCAGGCCTGGGCTCCCTGGAGCCGCTGGTTTTTCAAATCCACCCACATTTATTGAGCACCTGGTGTTTGCCGGGCTCTGTAGACACACAAGGGGTGGAAGACCCCACCAGTTTACAAGAGTTGTCAGGACTCCTTTGATCCCAGCAATGACCTTCAAGGCAGCAGCATTTCTATTAATGTTGCTGTTCACATCTCCACTTTACTCATAGGAAAACCGAGGCTCAGAGCAGGGAACTGCCTCAAGAGTGGACCCAGGACTCAAAGCCAGGCTCCAAATCCGTTAGAACCACTGGGTGCTTAAATGTCCATTTCACACAGGCCAGCAACTCCCCAGCCCCCGACTGGGGACCTTCACTCGGGACCACTGAGAGCCTGCAGCCCTTCTGCCTATCTCAACACTTTTGTCTCTCCAAACAGCCTGGTCCCATGCTGGGCACCAGACGGAAGGAGGGGGATGAGAAAGGAGGGATGACGGAAGGTGACCCACCCAGCTTTTGGTGAAATGGGTCGCGGTGTGTGTGTGTGTGTGTGTGTGTGTGTGTGTGTGTGTGTGTGTGTGTAAGGGGCTGACCTTCCTGCTGAGAGAGGGCCTGGAGAGCCAACCCGCTAAGTTGAGAGCCTGGGGGAGCTCTGGCCAGCCTGGGGAGACCCTGAGACCTGAACACTTTCCTAAGCCTCACAGACAGTTTTTTCCAGGAGGGATGCTGGGCCGGTTGCCGTGCCAGGCTGAGCCACACAAAATCCATGGTGCTCGCTAACGAGGAGTGGCTGCTGCCAGGGGTGCTGACCTGGGCTCTCCAGGTCCCTCCGGCTCCAGGACCTGCTTCTTCCAAAACCCAGGCCAGGCCCATCACCCACCTCCCAGCCTCACCTGTCCACCAACGGGCTCTCTGGAGATCAGAGCAGAGGCAAGAGGCTTCGGAGGCAGCAAGAGAACTTGAGGGCAGAACTGAGGGAGCACAGGGGCTGAGAGCATGCTGGTCAGGGAGGCCAGAGAGTGGCCATGGACTGGTAACAGGAGGTGTCCGCCCTCTCACACAGGTGTCCCATTCCCCAAAGACCAGAACACAGACGGAAGCCACTGGAGACTTCTTCCTGCCTTGAGCTTCTGCCAAGGAGATCTGGAGAGAGAAGCCACGGGAGGCCAGGGGCTCCTGGGCTGGGGCTGCCCTTAGAGGGCCGAGGGAAAAGAGAGACCAGGCTGAGGGCAGGGCCTCGCCTCCTCACGTAAAAACTGTGCGCCACCCCTGTTCTAACACTTTAAATACTTCAATCATTTAACCCCTCAACAGCTCTATAAGGTCAGTACAATTATCTCTCTTTTACAGATGAGATAACGGAGGCACAGAGAGGTTAACTGACATGCCCAAGGCCACACTGGTAAGCCTTGGAGACAGGATTCAGACCCAAGTAGCCAAGCTGTCCTCTTCTCCAATTTCCACCACACTAGGGCCCCCTTTCATTACTGAATATTCAGCAAGTATTTAGGGGGGACCCACCATGTGCCAGAGGTGAGGGGCACTGGGACACAGCATCCAGCAGACAAGGCTCCTGCTCTGTTCACAGAGATCAGTCTGGGGGTCTCCAAGAAGGGGGTGGGGGCTGCCTTACATCGTGTGTGGAAACATGTACAACTTGTCTCCCCAAAGCAGCGCAGGGTTGCAAGCATACTTCTCTGCTGTACAAGACGGTTCCTCCTCTCCCAGTCTTGCAGGAAGGCACCAGCATCGCTCTTACGGAGGAGGAAATGAGGCCCGGAGGAGGAAGGGTCTGCCCGGGGTTCTCACAGCGGGAGGGGCAGAGCGGGATTTGACCCCGTCACTATGGGACTTCTCAAAGCTGAGGCTGTTGGGTTCCAAGGGCTAAGCAATTACCCCAGCCGGTGAGCAGGTGGGCGGTGGGTGGAAATAAAGTTTGGGATGCAGTTCAATCGATAAACCAGCCCCACCCACCCCCCACCCCCCCAGGCACACACACACCGGTTTGCACATTTGTCCTGGGAGGGTGCAGAGGGTTGAGGAGCTCTTGGAAGGGATCGCGCGGCGGGTGTAGGTGAGTTAAGCCGCGCGGGTGTGGACGAGGGCCGCCGCAGCACGGATGGCGGCGCTGCCGGAAGGATGCTGGCGACAGAGGAGCCCGGCAGGCGGGCAGGAGCCGAGCGGGGCGCGGCGGCTTCCGCGGTCTCCACGGCGACGCGACGGGGCAGGGGGGAGGCGGGGGGAGGAAAGAGGCCTCCGCGCATTGATCTCGCTCCAGTCAGATTCAATCCCGAGCGAAAATGGATTTTTTAATGCGTCTATTAGCTGCTTTGAAAACGCAAATTGAGTTCAGGAGAGACGGAGGCGCCCTCAGAAAACAATTTGGCGTCTGAGGCCGTGGGGGGGCAGGGGACGCCCCAGCACGTGGTACCACCCCCCACCTCAAACCTGAACTTGGCCTTAGGGAGGGTGCGGGGAGGAGGCACCCTGAGGACTTTACTCCTCGCCAGCCCCCAGTGTTAGGAGATTTAGCCAAAGATGTGGACCAGCTCTTCTACAGAAATGAGCAACTTGCAGCCCCAGACGGAAGCCAGCGCCCATGAAGGGCGCGATCCCGGAAGGCTTCCTGGATGAAGCAGGATTCTAGGGGGCCTTGGAAGACGCACACTCAGCAAATCGCAGGCTCAGGTAACAAATAATGCCCAGCAAGCTGTCCCGTTCGCTCTTAGTTTAGTCCTCTTAAGGACTACGGAGACCAAGTGTGTGAGCCCATTTTAAGGAAATCCAGGCTGGGGAGGCGCCTTGCCAAGATCACTCAAGCAGGGCCAGGCTAGAGAATTCCCAGTCCCTGTTTTGTGAGACCCACCTCTTTGGGAGGGAAATGGGCTGCTGGAGCCCGCCTGCGCCAGAGGGCTTGGGGAGCACGGATTGGAGTGGCGTGGCTGCAGTTGGCGAGCAGGGCTGGCCGCGGGGTCCGCTTTCTAGAGAGGCTGAGGAGGGGGCTGGAGGAGGCGGGAAGTGGAAGGGAGGGATGGAGGGGTGCGGGTCAGACACACAATCACTTCTCTCCATTGTCATTCGCTGTTGGCGGAGTCTTCTTTGCATATGTAAGTGAGTTCATCGTCTGGCAATTACACAGTAATCAGGAGCAAATTACCTTCTTGCTGTTTACTTTCAGCATCCTTAATTAATCCAGTTATTAAACGATTAATGAAGCTTGTTTGGTGAGAAATTCTCGGCGAGAACGGAGAAGGGGATGTGTATGCATGGGGGGGGGGGGGGGTAGCAGGGGAGGGATGCTGCCCTTATCCAGAAATAGAGGCAGTCCCTGGGTTTCCCTGCAGCCTTCTTAGCCTCTCTCCTGCCCTCCGTAGTTGCCGACACACACCCAGACCCACCTCTCCTTCCGCTCACCCACCAGTCCCAGCTTCCTCTCCAGCCCATCACCTCCACAAAGCCTTTGTGGATTGGGAAGTGACCCCTTGTATCCTCTAGAGTCCCTTTGAGGGCAGTCGTCCCAAACAGGACTGGAGGTCAGGGACTCTGTTCCCAGCCTTCTCTCTGGGCCCCAGGGCCCACTCCAGGTGCCCCAGCTCTCGCACTGCCTGGTGATCACTGCCCTCCCCAGACTGTGTCCAGGCAGTGCCCACTCCCCTCTCAAGGCAGAAGTGACCTCCCACAGCCTGTGGGCCAGGCCTCTGCGCAGAGGTTACTGAGTGTGCCCCACACATACTGGCCCAGTTTAAGGGAACACTAAGAACGTATTTAACAGTGTGAGGCCCCACCTGCTCATGCTGGTGGTAGTTCAGCCTTTCTCCTTAGGTCCTTTTCCCTAGCTAATTTCTGGGCATCCGGAGGACAAGGGTTCATATCCCACAGTTTCATCCTGGGGTCATTTGTATTCTGACTTTTTTCTCCAGCTGCTTTTAAGATCTTCTCTTTGGATTTCTGGAGTTTCACCACGATGTTTCTAGGACTCGGTTTCTCCTTATTTACTCTGCTTGAATTCGTCATGCTTCCTTCCCAGGATTTGTCTTTTCTATCATTTCTGGAAAATTCCTGATCAACATATTGTTAAATATTGCCTCCCCAGTTCTCTCAGTTATCTCCTCTGGAATTCCTAGATGACATTTGTTAAATTCCTCATTCTGTATCTCATGTCTTTTTTTCCTCTTGTTCATATTTTTCTCTGTGTGCTACATTGCAGCTTATGATTTCTTCAAATCTATTTTCCAGTTCACTAACTATCTCTTCGACTGTATCTAATCTGCAGTTTAACCCATCCACTGGGTTTTATATTTCAACGTTATCGTTTTCATTTCTGAGTCTATTTGTTCATTTTCATATTTGCCTAGTTTTCCTGGTGGCATCTTTATTTCTTTAAACAAGCTATTTTTTCCCTTAATATTCTGGATCTGATCATTCCAATATCTTAAGTCTTGAAGGTCTAATCCTGCCATTTGCTGTTTTTACTGACTCACTCATGATCAATTGTTTCCTCAAGTGCTCTGTAATTTTGTGCTGTAAATTCAAGCTTAGCTGGGCTCCATCCATGGGAATCCTGAGCCGGGTTTTGAGGGTGTGTCCCTCCCAAGAGAATTTGCTTTTGCCTCTGCCAGATGCCCAGGTGCTACCAACACGCTGGAGTTAATTTCACTACTTGGAGTTTCCTAGAACACAGGTAATGCAAATGTTCACCCTAATCCTCTGTGTGGGCAGGTCTATGGTTACAAATTTAAAGGCTTTTCTTTCTACCTAGAACACAGGCTGAAATAGACAAATATTCTTATGGTTTCTCTTTGCCACTGGATGGATTTTTCCTCTATCCTTTCACTAAAAGTGTAGGCTTTGAGAGCCCTGGTTTTTTGTGGAGTCTCAGTTACAGCTCCTCACCACAGTGCCACAGCCTGCCTCCTTCTTCCCTGGGGGGCCTTTAACACCCAGGCGTCCTGGCCTGTTTCTGGACCTGGACAACTCTGTCCCCCAGGAGACATTTCTGGTTGTCACAGTGGGAGGAGGGAGTTGCTATTGGCATCTAGTGGGTAGAGACCAAAGTTGCTACAGTGCACGGGACAGCCCCCTCAACGGAGTATATTCCAGCCCAAAATGTCAACAGTGCTGCTACTGAAACACCTTAATCTAGGTCATGGAGCCGTATTTGCAAATGACCTGAGGTTTCCCCACAGCTTGAGAGCTCCCTAACACTCAAGCTTCCAGCGCCCTCTTTATGTTTGACATCCTGAAGGTTTTCCTTGTGTTCATTTATTCATTCATTCATTCTACAAACACAGCCATGCATTTCAAAGCATAGTCGTCTGTTTTATGGAGCACGTCTGGGTGCTCTGTGTGGGAGATTTCTCAGGATGTCCACTGTCACTCCTGCCTGTGTCCACCTCTCTGACACTCGATCCTGTGGCTCACCTCTCACGTCTGGTAATCGCCTTCTCCGTTTCACATCCTCTCCTGTACAGTGTGTACCTGGAAGCCCCGAGAGTGTTACCCAAGGTTTGGGAGACAACTGAAAGAGTCTTGAGAGGGTGTGGCGTGTCCCCCAGCAGCAGTGACTCTTGGGGCTCACAAACCCCAAAATCTCACTTTTATAGCCCCTGCCTGGTTCCATGAGGCGGAGGCCTGATTCCACACCCTCCCTCCTCCTCAGGTCTCCAGGTCCCCTCACCTCCCTGACCCACAGCCTCAGGGACAATGTCCTTTCTTCCCCTCAGTCCAAGGCCCTAGCATGCCTGCAGCAGGAACACCATCCCGCTCCTTGGAGCCTCTGTCAGTCTTGTCCACTCTGGGGTCCAGCGGCCAGTCCACAGGACGTGCTCGCTACTGACTTGTTGAATGAATGAATGAGGCCTGGCTTCTAGCAATCATGATAACTGAGCATACATTTCCCGGAGTCTGGGACACCCTGTTGGGACAGCCACAGTTTAGGGAAATTGTGTCTCTAATGTTTCAAGGGCACACAGAGAAGCCCCCAATTTACATGACTAAACAGCGCACTTAACCGCGCAAACCGCAGCATCTGCTCTCCGATTTGCTTTGCACTGACTTTACAGTTTCCTTCGAGAACAAACAGGGGCCGCCTCCCGCTTGTGTGTGACTACAGCCCGGGACCAGGAAACAGCAAAGGGGGGCTGTTCCAAAGCCACTAGTTCTCCCCCTCCAGAAACCCAGACCACCCGCAACCCCCAACCGGCCTCCCCAAACAAGGTCTCTGTCGTCCTGGCAGCCCCGTGTATCCCAAGTTCAGTCACTCATTCACTCCACTCATTCATTCCTTCATTCCTTCATTTAATAAGTATGGATAGAACATCTTTCATGTGCTGGGCACTGTTTCATGCTTTAGAAGTTTAGTGGAAAACAGAGTAAAATTCCCGCCCACCCAGCGCTTTTGTTCTCCTGGGGGAGAGACACACACATCAGCGTGTCACGTGATGCCAGCCAGTGAAGGGAAAATGAAGTGGGTCAGGGGCTGGAGTGGTGGGGGTGCTGTTTGGGGGGCGGGCAAGAAACGCCCCCCCCCCCCAAGACAACTTAGTTCAGAGAAGGCCTCCAGAAGTCGGGGCAAGAAGGATCCACGGGGGAAAGAAGAGCAACTGACGTGTTCGGGAGGAGTGGAGAGGCCCAGGCGGCTGCGGAGAGAAATGGGAAGACAGGAAGGAGGGAGGCTGGAGAAACGCCTGGGGCCGCCCCATGGCCGAGTGCCTTGCCAGAGGTCAGGGGGTTATTTTAAGTGTGGGGGGAGGGTTTTAAGCAGGAGTGTGAAAGACTCTGATTTGCATCCTCCCAAGATCCCGCATGGGGCTGCTGCATGGGGACTGAGTGAGGGAGCGAGAGCCGAAGCAGGACACTTAGAAGGGTGTCTGAATCCCCCAGGCTGAGGAGGATGGGGGTGTGCACTGGGTGGGAAGCAGTTGGATTTGGAGATATCGCAAAGGCAAGCCAACAGGATTTGCCGACACATTGGATGAGGGGTGGGGGTGAGGGGTGAAGGTTGATCCCAGCCGCTCTGACCATGAGGACGGCGAGGCCTTTTAGTAAGAGGGGAGGGCGGGGAGCAGGTTGAGCTGGATCTGCACACACGCAGGTGGAGGTGCCTGGAGCTGGGGTTCAGACATGCTACCTTCAAATATGGCAGCTTGGCTTATTGAACATTTTAAGCTGAATGTGTTTGCGAAGATGGCAGAAGCAAGATGGTCCCCTGACCTTCCTCCCACCCTCTCCCCTGAAACAGATTATAAAACCCTGCGTGAGAGGTGCCCGGAGGAAGGGAGCATCCTCATCTCCAAAGACAAAGCGAGGACAGAAGAACCCTAACAAACAGGCCTTGCTGAGTTCCCCCAGTTTGCTGTGCTCCCCTCATCCTCTAACCGCGGGTTTCTACGCGCCTGCCCCATCTTCGTCAGACCTGGCAGAGAAATACTCAGGTCTAACTGTTTCTTCTGCTCTCTGTTTCCTTATGAGGGCTCCCTTGTCACATAAAACTTATATAGATACATTTGTATGTTTTTCTCCTGTTAATCTGTCTTTGGCAGTTTAACGTCCTGACCCAGCCAGGGACCCTGAGAACGTCAAGGAGGACTTTGCCCTCCCCGACACTGGCAGAGCTGGGGGCTAGGCAGGGCCCGCACAGGCCGAGTTCCGGTGCAGGAATAGGGCTAGAGAGGCACATTTGGGAGGCAAAGCCCCAGGACCTGAGGAGCGCCCTAGGGAGCGAGCACAGTTGGAGAGGCAAAGGAGTCGTGGCCTGAGCCCTGGACACACAAAATTGCAGAGCTCATTAAAGGTGCATGTCATGCCCTACCCGGCTTAAAGCTTTCCAGTGGCCCTCCGGCTGCATGCTACCAGGTCCTGGGGATCTCCACTTTGGGCCTCTCCACACCCACCTCCTCCTACTACCCCTCAATCACTCTGCACCAGACTCAGCCTCCTTCACTTTCTTAAACTTGCCAGATGCCTAACCACCTCAGTGCCTTTGCACATGCTGTTCCCTTTGCCTAAAAAGCTCTTCCCCTGACTTCTTCCTTTTTCTTTAGGTCTCATCTCAAAGGCAGCCTCCTCAGAGAGGCCTTCTCTGACTCTCCACTCTAATATAGACAAACACACACATACACACACCATTATCCTCTTTCATGGGACCCTCTTCTTTTCTTTCAGGGCCCTTATTCCAAACTGTAATTATTTATCTGTGAGTGTGTTGATTTGAGAAACGTCTGTCCCTCTTCCCCAACTTGACCATAAGTTCCGTGAGACAAGGAGCATAACCTGTCTTTTACCCCTGTATACAGTGAGATACATGTTGAATGATGAGTGACTGGGGAACAGAAACAAACAGCGGTTGATCCTGTACTGCATTCTCAGTCTTGTACCAGACCTTGTACTACACACCCGACTGTGGCAGACATCGTCACTGCTAACCAGTGTTTCCAGTTCTCTCCTCCTTCTAGGCAAATAGGATTATGTGTCCTCATCCCCTGGGAGTTGGATGGGGTTACAGAACTGGCTTTGGCCGATGCAACATGATCAGAAAGGATATGGGTCACCTTCAGATGGAAGCATCTAAGGGCTGGCACGCAATCCTCCACGTTCCCTTCCACTGCCCAGAAAGCCTTGTGTGGAGGAGATGACATCATAAGATGGAGGCGCCTCCCTCATCTGTGGTCCCCGAGGAACTATGATGAGCAGAGCCCTCTCCTCCTGACCTGCAAGGATAGGAAGCCTGAGCAAGGAACAAAATCTTTGTGGTTTTAAGCCACTGCGAATTTGTGGTTGTTTGTTACGCAGTATGACCCAGCCCACCTGATAATGCAGTGAGCTCACTGAAGTCTCCCAACAGCCCCATGACACGCTCTCCACACCCACTTCTCAGATTCATTCGACCATCAGATATTGATCGAGTCCCCAGGAGAAGGAGGCACTGGCCACACAAAGAGGAATAAGATGTGGCCAGCCCCTGAGAAGCTTGTGGTCTTGGATGCAGAAGTGCCAAGTAAATACAAGGAAGTATAGTGTAGTGGAGGCACAGTGGAAGGACACCAAGGTAGACTCTTGACCTGTTGGTGCTCATTGACCAAGCAGGTACAGGTGGAGGTGCCAGAGGGATGGCCTCCCTGGCACAGAGACCACCATAGGCAACAGTCAAGATGGAAGTAGAAAGCTCGAAACAGACTGGTGGAGAATCAGTGGAATATAGATGCATTAGTTCAAGTATATGCTAAGCTGCTGTTACAGAGACTGCAAAATATAATGGCTTGAACAAGGTAGAAGTTGAGTTCTCCCACACCTAACAGTCCCAAGCTGGGTGCTCCCAGGCTGTAATGTGGTTCTGCCATCCCTTAAACTTGGCTTCAATCTCTGAGTTCAAGGTGGCTGCTCCAGCTCCTGCCATCACATCAGCATCCCAGCCAGAGGGAAGGGGAAAGTATTAAATGGAGTGCATTCCCAATCCTTTTAAAGATAGAACCGAGATGCACAAATTTTCATTCTCCCCTTCCAGTGGCTCCACCATCCAGTCATCCAAGCCAGCCTCATCCCCCACTCTTTCCCCTGAGTTACCCTCTACAGCAACCAGTCTCTCCTCTTCGGGTCCTCACCTCTCGCCAGGCCCATGGCGGTCACCTCCTATCAGGTCTCCCAGCCTCCAGGCAGGCCCTTCCAATCCATCATCCACAGAGTGACCGTCCCAATTTGCAGCTCTGACCAGGTCACTCCCTCTTTAGAAGGTGCAGGCCACTGGGCAGAGCCCACAAGGCCCTCTCCCCTCACCCCTGCCGCCTCTCCAGATTCATCTCTCAGCCCTGCTCATCTCCATCTTCGCAATGTCCCTACTGGGCTCCTCCCCCCAAATATCACACTGTTTGTCACCTCTGTCCCGTCACTCATCCCGGAAATAGCTGTCCTGTCTCCATCTTCCAGGGATCAGCTCAGGTGTCACTCCTTCAGGAAATGGACACACAGAGGCCCTGCTCTGAGCCCCAGGTACGTGGACCCACTCTGCAGTTCTCCATTATTTCATAATTATGTCTTCAGGCCAGTTGCTGCACGTCTCCAGTAACTAGCAGTGGGCCCGGGCACACAGTAGTGCCTGAAAAGCTATTAAACGGAGAAATGAGTGGTGGGAGCAGAAGCCAACTGGCGTGTCTTAGAGAAGCAGTGTGGGCTGGAGCCAGAATGCCTGTTCAAATCCCAGCTCCACCACCTCCTGGCTGTGTGCACCTGAGCAAGCCGTTTAACCCCTCTGAGCCTCAGTGTCTCCATCTGTGAAATGAGAACAAAGACAGTACCTCCCTCGTACAGTTGTTGTAAAGATGAAACGATTCGATGCATGTTGGACTTAGAACAATGCCTGGCACTGAGTTAGCCCTTCTCCTTGTTAGGCCCAGGTCACTGAGGAACCTCTGAGGGAATGAGCAGGGAATGGCCTGAGCAGACTTGCATCTTAGGAAGGCAGGAGGACGCTTCCACTTCCGATGACAATGAAGTGGCAGGGACCAGATTTACCTTCCTGTCTGAAACAACAACAACAAAATGGATAAATACCTGAAACCATGGTTCTCTAACATTGGACGTTAAGCAACGACTGACAGTGATCCTGAGATGTAGGAACAAATGAAGCGAGCCCTGCAGTCGTCGCACGAGGTGTCCAGAGAGAGCTACTCCGCTCTGGCACAGGGAGAGGGGACCCAGGCAGAGCCCGGGTCTCCCGTAGTTGAGGAGACAGAGCTGGAGTCCAGGGAGGTGAGGGCGGGTAGAGTTCACAGGTCAGAGGCCAGAGAGGAGAGAGCTACGCAGAGGGAAGCCCGGAGAGGCCCCCCTTCAAGTGCTCAGCTGAATGCTGATCAGGTCCCAGTAGGAAGTGAGCTGGGCTGGTTAGAGGGCACAGTCGCTGGGGCACACGTGATCCACCAGCCGGCAGGAAACCCCATAGTTCACAGGGCACAGGCTAGAGGACTCATAAAGGTTTTGCCTCACGATTGGGGCAAAGTGAGCCCTGACTAGATGCTGCTCTGGTCCCATCTAACAAGCCTTGAAAGCAAGACTGGAAGGATCGAACCCTTTCCAAGTAACTTAACCACATTCCGGACAAAGCCCAAGAAGATTTACCTGTATACAAAAATAACCAGCACCCTATGAAGTAAAATTCACAGTATCTGGCATCTGATAAGAAATTACCAGGTGTACAAAGAAGGAGGAAAATGCGGCCCATAAGAAGAAGAAAAATCAATCAATTGAAACCAACCCAGAAATGACACGGATGATGGAATCAGTAGACAAAGCTATTCAAGTAGTTATTATAACTATATTCCACATGTTCAAGAAGCTAGAGGAAAAATTGAACATTTAACTAGAGACATGGAAGATATCAAAAAGACCCAGTCAAGCTTGTAGAGGTGAGAGCTACAGGGCTGAGATTAAAAACGTGCAGGATACAATTAATAGCAGACTGGATGTTGCAGGAGAAAAGGTTCATGAACTCGAAGACATAGCAATAGAAACTATACAAAATGGAACACAAAGAGAAAAAAGGCCCAGAATAAAAGAATAGAGCCTCACTGAGTTATTGGACAACTTCGAGGCCTAATATGTGTGTATAGAAGTCCCTGAAGGCGAGAAGATAGAGGGGAGGATAGAAACAGTTTTGAAGAAATAATGGCCAAAATTTTTCCCAATATAATGAAAACTGTAAACCCACAGCTCCAAGAAGCTCCATAAAATCCAGGTACAAGAAACACGAAGAAAACCACACCAAGGCCTATCAGAATCAAATTGCTTAAAACAGTGATAAAGAGAAAACTTTAAAAGCAGCCAGAGGAAAGAGATGTTATATACAAAGGGACAAAGATAAGGATGATGGAGATTTCTCCTCGGAAATAACCCAAGCCAGAGACAGAGCAGCATGTTTAAAGAACTGAGATAAAGGCTAGAAGCTGGGAGACTGTGTCTGCCGTCCAGGGATCAGAGGAGGCGAGGGCACGAAGTCCAGAGACGGCAGTGGGCATGGAGGAGAGGGGGAGACAGGGGTGGGGGGAGGCGAGCAGGTGGGTCTAGGGGAAAGTGTGGGTTTCTGGCTCGGTGGGTGCTGATCACCAAAATGGGGACCACAGAGAAGAAGCGAATTTAGTGGAAGACTTTAGGTCCTGGGCGATTCTGAGCAGCCAGTGGGGAGCACAGAATGAGGTTTGAGGAGTGGGAGAGATACAGATTTGGCACTTTGTTGATGATGTATTAGTCAGGTTAGGAAAAGCTACAGCTTAGAGACCAACAAATCCTGAACTCTCAGCATCTTAGCATGGGAGAAGTTTATTTCTTGTTCATACAAAGTTCATCATGGGTTGGCAGAGGTTCTCCTCCAGCCAGTGGCTCAGAGACCCAGATGCCCTCTTATGTGCCACCGTCTCAACACGTGATTTCCAAGCTTGCCCCAGCAAGAGAAGAGAGGCCCGGAGGAGGTACACCCATGCTAAGAAGTGATGGGCACTGTCACTCCCCACAGCTCATTGGCCAGAACTGGTCACATGGCTTCAACCTGACTGCAAGGGAGGCAGGGGCATGGAGAGGGAGAGTGTGGAGTATTGGGAAAGCCACAGGTTTAGATGAGAGATGCCATGGCACTTTTGAGATGGAAGAAGAAAAGAGCGAATGGACAGAGGTCTGGAGCCCCAGAGGGAGCCTTAGCACTTGAGGAGTGGGGGAAAGGAAAGAAGCCCGAAACCACAGAGGAGGGCGAGTCGGGGTGCGGGAGGAGGAGAGGAGAGCGTAGTGTCCTGGAGGGTAGGGTGGACTCCAGGGCAGGCTCCTGTCCACTCCTGACCTCCTGTGTTCCTGTGATGATCTTGTAGTCTTGAAATCATCTTCAGATATTGTCTCTGTTTCACAGATGCAGAAACCGAAGTTCAGGGAGCCGAGTGACTCCGGTGCCCAAGTCACAGAGACCAAAGCCAGGGTTCTAACCCCACAGCCCTCAGTCATCCTCTCTGTGTTTGCCCTCCCCCGCCCCCACCTCTGCCCATCATGTGCGGGCACAGCTGTCCACCTGCTTGGGTTGACTGGATGACCAGGTGGGTCCCTCCCTCCAAGCTCGGCCCCCTGCTGCCCCCAGAGCTCAGAAGGGATAGTGTTATTGGGGCCCCGTGAAAACCACACTCCCCTAACTTTCTAGGTTGATCAGGATGGTGATGGGGAGGGTCCTTCTGGGGCCTCTCAAGTCTTGTCAAGGCTCTTGACTCTCTGGGCCTCAGTTTCTTCCTCTGCTACTGTGTGTGGGGTGGGGATGGGGGGTGGGGTTGGCCATGGATCCAGCTTAGACATCCAGTGCTATGCTTTCTTCACTGACAAGGCCATCTGCCACATTGTGGCAGTGTGCAGGGCTGGCAGGCCCACCCTGGACTGGTCCCCTGCTCCCCAACAACCCCCTCCCCCCATTTCTCCATCCTCTTCCACTGCCCCACAATGTTAACAAGCCTCTTGCTCCCATCACAGCCAGCCAGCCAGCCAGGGCTGAGGAAACCTAAGGAAGGGCCTGATTTCCATACTCAAGTCCCTCCCTCCCCAGCCCTTAGTGTGTGCACAGTTGCCATAGCAACGGGCCCCAAAAGACTTCTTTGCACTGGCCTCCCCTTCTGTACTGCTGGCTGCTTACCCAGGCTCTGAGGGCTCAGAGCTCAATCCCTCATTTTATGGATGAAGAAACTGAGGCCGAGAGGGAAAGCCACTTGCCCAAGGGCACACAGTGAGTTATTGGCAGTGATTTAGGTCTCCTGCTTCCAGCTCCAGGCGCCAGTCATCCTGGGGGGGAGGAGGGGGTCAGTTCCCTCCCCAGTGACCAGCGTGCTGCATCCCTGCTCTCCTCAGGCCTCTAGGGAAGGCCTTGGGAAGCTCCAGGGAAGCGGTGACCCACTGGACTCGGGGCAGGCTCAGAGACAGAACTGAGCACTGGGGGCGGCGCGGATACAGCTAAATAGGGCCCTCTACGTCTCCAGCCCGGCCCCCTCCCCCTAGTTCATTCATTCAGCACACAATTATTATATGCCTGCTGTGTGCCAGGTACTGTTCTAAGCCCGGGGATTCAGCTGTGATCAAACAGACAAAAATCCGTGCCCTGGTGGGGCTGACGTTCTAGAGGGAGGATGAAGATAATGAACAAGCCAGCATGTGCGTACTCTGATGTCTGGGCTGAGCGGTGTTCAGAAAGTGGTGGAGGGGCTGCTTGCTACTGGAGTTAAGGTAATCCGGAAGGTCTTTCAAAATCAGATCTTTCAAACTTACCTGCCCCCCGTCCACACCTTCAGGGCCACTGGTACCTGACTCCAACACGGCTGCCAGCCGATTGAGGGGTTCTGGGAGAACATGCCCTGAAGGCTGAGGCAGTTGGGAAGATGTTCTGGGGCACTGGGCTCCCTGAAACAGCCCTGCCTCTTCCCAGAATGACCTGCAGGCTCGGAGAGTCTGATTTCAGATGCCCCAGGAAAGAGGGCCCGCCACTACTCGCCAACACCAAAAGAATGACTGAAATGCAGCTCCTGGTGCATAAAGACAGCCCTTCACCCCATAGTTAGAAAGAACCTCAAGTCACAAGTGCCCCTGAGAGCAGCCCTCAGGTGCCAAGCTCTGGGAGCAGACACCTTCCTGGGAGGGGAGTTTTATTTAACTATTTATTATGGAAATTTTCAAACATAGGTAACAGGAGAATAGTATCAAGAACTCCCAGGTGCTGTGTGCAGCTCAAAACCATCAACTGGTGGCTACTCTGGTTTCAGCTGCCCCGGCTTCCTGCCTACTGCAACAGTCTGAAGCAAACTGGGGCTGGTTTTATAAGGAAAGGCGGGAAAACAGGAAGGCCTCCTAACCAGACCGGAGAAGGACTCCAAAGTGTAGACAAGGGAAGCCAACAAGGAGGGGTCTGGGGCAGGGAGTATCTAGGCAGGCCTGAGGTTAGGGGAAGCTGCACCCAGAATGGGGCCTCCTGGTTCCGCTGCTGGAGGAGAGGAGCCGGGCTAAGGGAGCCAAGCCCCATTTCCTGCCCCAACTCCACCTCTCTTTGTTTTCTTTCCCTCCTCTTTTCCTCCCTCACTTGCAATAAAAACATAATTACAGGCTTTATAAAAAAAAAAAATGGCAAATTATGGTGACATGCTTTAATTATCTGCCGAGCAATGGCGGGCTGAATTACACAGGCAGGGCCTTGAGGTTACCTAAAAATAAAGCAAGAAGCCTCATTAGATGCTAATTGCTGCTTTTGCCAACTGAAGCAAGATTTTGGCGCTGAGTGCCATTCGGTGCCAGGGTATCTGTGGGGAGGTCCAAGCCCTGGGAAGCTGAGAGCCAGGGCCAAGCCCTGCGGGACAGCCGGGGCGGTGCAGGGCAGGCAGGAGGGCAGAGAGGAGCTCCAGGTGCCAGGGAGAGCACCTCAGTCTCCTCCCGATGTTCCATGGGCAGATGGAAACCCCAGGCCGGGAGGAGGGAGCAGCAGGCCCCAGTGAAACCATCAAAAAGAAAGGGTCCATGGCCTGTCCTCTGGCTGGAGAGGGGCCACACAGCCTCTGGATGCTCAGCACCTCCTGGGGGCTTCCAGGGACCCCTCGGTGGGCCTGGAGGCAGAGGTGGAGCGGGGCACCGGGCATGGTGTAACAGGCCCCCTTCGCCTCTGTTCCAAGACCTGAGAAGGCAGGATGGGAGGAACAGACTGTGGAGGCTGGAACTCACACCAGCTCATAGGAGCCAGAAGGGGCCCGGGCTTGTATACGGCTTCTGAAGCTGTGTCCTCAGGGTCCCAGGGGTTCCACAAAAGTTTTCTGTGTGCCCAGCCGACCCAGTGGCTCAGTGGGCTCCTGCACAGGGCTGGTAGCAGCCCCGTCTTGGCTTTGAGCCCCAAAAAGCTCTTGAGTGGGCACTGTTCCCTCTTGGCTGCAGAAACCCCAAGGTCTGGTACCACACCTGTCTCATCCGCCGCGGCATCCCTGCGGCCCGGCCTGTAGCAGGTACTTAACACCTGTTGAACACATGAGTACAGAAGGGAATCTGACGAGGAGGGGGCAATCTCTGTAGTTTTTCTGGGACTTCCCTGGTTTTAGCACTGAAATTCCAGCATCCCAGAAACTCTGCCCCCAGGTGGGTCCTGGTAGCCGGAGGCCTGAACTCCACCCTCCCCTAACCCCCCCCAAACACTTGTCAGTCACACACCTTAGCTTTTCAACAGTTTTAGGTGTGGTTCTCAAACCTGGCTTTGTATCCAGGGACCTGGAAGGCCTGTAAGACGGACAGCGGACAGCGGGACCTCACCCCCAGAGCTTCAGTTCAGCAGGCCTGGGGTGGAGCCCATAATTTGCTTTTCTAACAGTTTCCAGGGATGCTGATGCTGATTTAAAGAAAGGATTCTGCCGCTGGAATGGTTTGAAAGCCACTGATCCACCTGGCCCCCTGGGCTGCACAGTGCGTCCCTTGGGGACCTTGTAAAACGTCTTGCGCCTGGCCCCATTCACAGGCTTAAGATCCATCCTTCTGGGGAGGGGCCCAGAGTATGTACGGTCCAAAGCTTCAGGAAGGGTTAGGATCCCTACTAGCCCAGTCCTCTCATGCCACCCTTGAGGAGGGCACAGCCTGGGAACCGCCACTGGTAGCACCTCTGGGCCCTGGGAGGCTGAGCCCCAAAGGAGGGGCGAGCACAGAGCCTGTGGAGACCCCATCACCCCTCCTGCAAAGCAAAGGTCTCTGAGAGCTGCCAGCTCTCCATCCAGCGAGCCAGGGACACTGCAATGCCCCCTATCTTACTGAAATACACAATTCTGAAGACACTGAGCATTGGTCCACCTGTCCTGGGTGTCCCACATGAGCCCCGGGAATTAATAATATGGGATGGAGAGCAAAGGTGAGCAGCCACCTGGCCCAGGAAGGGCCCACGGCTCTTCCCCACTGCACACATCAGAGCAGGTGCTGCCCAGGCCCACGTGTGGGATCCCACCCTGGCTTCACTGGCTTGTGCCTTCTGGATGATAGGTGATGCCCACCCTCCCACACCACTGCAGCAGGCCTGACCTCCAAAAGTCCTGCTGGCGAATGGTCTCCCTCTCTACCTCAGGCCCGTGGAGCCCACACACCTCTCCTCTGTTCCCCAGACTCAGCTGCTTGAATTCCGACCCCACTCAAGGCTTCCCCACTTAACCCACTCCATTCCCATAATTACCTTTCCTTGGGACCATCAGCATTTCTAGGCTGTTTGGCTCCTTGAGGGCTGTGTCTTCCCCATCACACTAGAAGCTCCCTGAGGGCAAGGCTGTGTGACAGTCCCTGAAGGTGGGGCTATGTCCGCTCCATCTGTCTGGGAGCGCCCCCTCCCACTTGCCCCTTCTCAGAGCCCCAGCGGGCTGGACCAGGACAAGCCTCAGGGATGCCTGATGAGTCCAAGCCCCACCAAGAGGCTCCCTGGCTCTGACCCTCCGTCACCTCTGTCTCCTCCCAGGAGGCCTTGAAGGCTGACATGGCCCCCCTGCCCTCTCCTGAGTGCTGAGGGGAGCAGAAGAGACAGCACCCCCCTGGGAAGGAAGGTGGTTCTCCCCCCTGGAACGTAGCAGCGGGGCTCCACAGATGTGGGGGGCACCTGGGAAAGTCCTGGGTTGAGCATCAAATCCTTGGGTTCCAGGCAGGCCCTCTGTCTAGCCTTGGCCTCAGTATGGCAACTGCCTTGAGATGGAAACAGGTCAGAGAGGGGACAAGGTGCCAGGCTGGGGGCACCATCAGAGGACTGGCCTCACTCCGCCCTACATCCAACTCCCCCCCGCTCCCCCTCCCTCCCCCCCCCCCCCCCTGACACCGCCCTGGGAGCTTCTGGCAAACACCCTTGGTCTGACAACCTAGTTTTGCCCGATTCGATTCGGCTGGGACACTGGGTACAGTCCATTCTTGGGGGCAGGCGGTCTTAGGGATCATCCTGTGAAAGCAAGCGATCGGTGAGACGCCCCCTCCCCCTCCTGCCTGTACACAGATACTTACTGGGCCTAGAGCTGGTGCCCCCGCAGTCTCACAGAGCCCCCAGGGACAAGGGGTTCCTGAGCACAGGTGTGCGTGAGACCTGGCCTCCCCTGAGGAGTGAGATGGGCTCACGGAGGGGGCATGAACGCGGGGCACTATTTAATGCCCCAGCTTCACCTCTACACACATACCCACACCCAGGCCCTGCCTGGCTCCCACCTGGGGTCCCTCCAGGCCTTGGCCACCGTGCCCCACACCCCAGTCAGCTGGCCGAGGAGGTGGGAGGGCGTGTGGGCCTGGGGGCGGGGCGAGCCAGGAAGGGGCAGTACAGGCAGCTTGGGCTCCAGCTGCTGCTTGTGGCCTCATTATGTCGCCAGCTCTATAATTTACCCCCGGCAGGGCCCAGCCCCTAAGCTGCTCCCCACTCCCTCTCCCAACCTGCCAAGGAAGCCAGCTGCCGTGCACACACACATGCACACTCGCCGCCGGCCCGAGACAGGCATCCTCAGACGTGGGTGTGATGTGGACTCACTGCCACTTGGGCCTAAACAGATAGACAGACACTCACACAAGACAAACACGCGTATGGAGGTGCTAGGAGCACACACAGACATGCAGCCAAAACAGACACTTGCACACGCACAGGGCTGCGGGGAGCCACACACGCATCCCTGTGGCGTGCACCTGACCACATGGACACGCGCCACACCGATCTCCAGGACAGACACACATCATCTTAGCACCTGTGGCCTGGAGACGGGACAGGCAATAGGGGAGGGCTGTGGGTGCTGGGCCAACTTCTCAAGAGGAGAACTTCCTGGCTGGGCAAAGAGAAGGGGCGCAGGTTATGGAGTGAGGTGAGGGGTCCCAGGTGTGAGGGATGTGAGCCGGAGGAGAGACCGGGCTGCAGGGCAGGGCACAGGAACAGAGCACCCCCTTAGGGGACCACCAGGGGCTGACTTCTGGATCCTGCTGCAGTGTCCTGGTCCCTGCCTGCCCAAGGCCTCTCCATGCCCCCGGACAGGAGCCTCCACCCATCCCAAGCCCCACGTCTCCATCACCCAGGTCCTCCTTCCTTCCAGCTCCAGGCCCTCCAGCTGCGGGCCTCGCCTGGGGTCCCACCGCAGGACCCTCAGTGGATGTAGAGCCGGGGTGCAAAACCATGTGTTTATTTTTATTAGAAATGTTCTCGGTATAAAAACAATCATGCGCTACACATTGTCATCAATAACCATCACCAAACACCCAGGCACTGAACTCCGTGTCATCGGCAGGAGGGGCAGGCGGGCAGGCGGGCAGGACACACGGCAGACGGGCAGGGGCAGGCGGGCAGGCTGCGGGCCACGGGGACACACACAGAGGCCACCAGGAGGACGCAGCACTTGGCAACACACTTGAGATTTGTTTTTGTTTTGGCATTTTTGTGTTTTGATTTTTTTTTCCTTTTTTCTTTTTTGTGACACGTAAGATTTGATGACTTAGGAAAGGATGGCCAGGAGAGGGAGCAGAGGCTGGATGTAAGTGAAGGTGAGGAGGGGGCTGAGGACAGGAAGAAAAATGCACGAGAGGAGAGACTCAGGTGGAGCACAAGAGAAAAATGGGAGAGACGTGGAGATGGAGAGAGGATGAGGCAGAGGAGGCAGGGGCAGAAAGAAGATGATGCAGAAAAGCAGAGGGTGCAGACGCACAGACACACACAGAGAGAAAAGAAGGTGAGACAAAGAGATAAGAGAAAATAAAGACACGGATGGAGACAGACTAAGAGGTCACCAGTGGGACAGGCAGAGACAGAGGGGGACAGAAAACCAGCACTTGGGTCCTCGAACCCTGAGCCCCAGTGGTTTGGGGCCAGGAGGGGCCCTGGTCTAAGAAGCAGGCTCTTGGGATGGCCTGAAGCTGCCCCGCCCCTCGTCTTCCTCCTGTCGCCTGCCCGGCTTGCCCAGGCTGCCCAGCAGTGACCACCGGGGCTCTGCTATCCTCAGCACCAAGCCATGTCCGTGGGTGCCCACGGGCAGGCAGGACGTCAGCTGGGCCCCTGGGAGTGGCCCTGGCCAGACGCACCATCCACAAGAGCCTCGGTTCCTCCTCCTCCTGTTGGCTCCGGCGGCCTAGCTAGATTGCATGGTTGGTGTAGCTGACGTAGGTCTGTTTGGTGGCCAGCACTGGAAGGAAAGAGACCAGGGGTACCCACGTGTCAGGGGCTGGTTTCTTTAAACCCCCCTTCTGTACAGACACTCCCCTGCCTGGAGCATCAAGTCCAGACCCCTGAACTGAGCAGTCCACATCCCCCGAACCATGAGCCGGCCCCACCCGCCCATCCCATTGCTTCCCCCACTGCTCCCTGCAACCCCGGACTCAACCCAGCCTCTCGCACATCCTTCCCGCCCCACACCTTTGCGGGGGCTGGGCTGCTGGCCTGGGGGGCCCTTCCCTCTTCACTTTGTCACTCCAGATACGACCCCTCCTTTGAGCACTCCCTCCCAACCCCAACCGCCTATGAAGGTCTCCCCGGGGGAGTCCCTGCCACCTCCTGACTTCACCACACTTGAGGAGAATCGTTTTTATTTGTGATATAATCATGTAACCTTCATGTATTATCAAAGGGAAGTTTTTCAGAAGTTCAACACATTCTGGAGGAGCACTGTGAAAAGCAGACATGAAACATACTAGCCTGGTAGCCTGGGGGCAGAGACGGGGCAGGGGACAGAGGAAACAAACAGTGGACCCAGAGAGGGGCCTTGCAAGACCAGAAACTCCTCTCCCCATGCCCAAGGGAAATGGCAGTGCTCTGGCCCCCGGGGCCCTCTGTGCAGCTACCCTTCCCATTTCTGGGCGTCCCCACGTCGCCTCAGCCTGAGCCTCCCTTATCTGCACCCACCTCTCGGGCCCTTCCTCGCCCACCACTGGCTCTGGGGTTGCAGGTCTAGGTGTCTCCCACTTTCAGGCCACAGCCTCCCTGGGGCCCTTCCCCCACCCACAGCTGGGTGACAACGCCAGCCCTCAAGGGCAGCATGTGTGTACCCCGTACCTGAACCCGCCAGGGTTCAGACCTCACAGCAGCCTACTGAGGAGGTCAGCTACATGTTGCTCCCATTTTAAAAACGAGAGACTGAGGCCAGAGGGAGGAGCCCAGCCAGGTCCTTGGTTTGGTCCTGTCCTGCCAGGGTTCAGGTCTCCCTCCAGGGCCTGGAGGACAGCTCAGTGGAGAATAATCCAGGACAGAACTGCTGCCTGGGGTGGGGGCTGGTCTGCTGGTGCAGAGAGAGGAGGCTAGATGGGAGAAAATCATGGTGTCCTTTGTCATAAAGCTGCCCTGACCCTCTGCCAGGATCCTGTCAGCTCAAGAGAGGAGGTGCATCTGCCAGGCTCATCCGGAGCGCCTGGCCTGGAGAAGAGGGCATGAGGGGAGCAGTGTGGTAGGCTTCATGCTGTCCCCCCCAAGTGCTCTCTCTGTTTCTGCTGGGCTCATGACGGCCAAGTTAAGGACTACATTTCCCAGGTTCCCTTGCAGCTAAGTGTGGCCCTGGGCGACCACATTCCTGCTAATGACATATGAGAGGAAGGGCTGTGTGCAACTTTCATGTCAAAATAGATTGTTTCTCCTGTACTTCCTCTCTTTAGCCTTCCGTGGGCAGAACAGACATGGAGGGCAAGCAGCCTCAGCCGTGAGAACAAGGACAACCCTCTGGGAGCTGATGCAGCAACAAGATGGAAGGAACCCGGGTCCCCGCCTCGGCCCACCCACGTTGCACTATTATATCAGAGAGAAACGTCTGTCTGATTTGAATCACTCTGTTCTGGGGCCCCTTTGTCACAGCAGTGTAACCGGAAGCCCACTCGTACAGGCAGGATTGCTGTGTCCAACTCTCGGGGGCCCACTAAGCATGGGAAGAGGCAAACTTGTTGGGGGTGGGGTGAGCAGAGGGGCACACCCAGGGACCAGTGGGAAGGCAGGAGGGTCAGCATGCAGCTGAGCGAAAGGAAGAACTTTCTCCTGGCCAGAGCTGAGAGTGGAGTGGTGGCCTGACCTGGGAGCTGAGCTCCCCGTCAGCAGAAAGATTCAAGCAGAAGATGAACAATCGCTTGGCTGCGCAACGTCAGTGAAGGCTCAAGTTTTAGGTGCCAATGGGACAGGTGCTAATGGAAGGAAATGCTGCCCACAACTTGCAGGAAGAGAATAAGGACACAGCACAGCACCTTACATGGTACAAAGAAGTCCCACCTTCATCGCTAAAGTGACCCATGTCCCTCCAGGGTGCTGGCTGACCAAGAGGGAAGGTCAGTTCTGACGGGGCCGCATCCTGGCGGAGGCCTGAGCCAGGCACACTTGGGGCAGGGCTGAGCGACTGGAGGCTGGGCCCCGGGGATGGCAGAAGGTGCTGAAAGGGAGGTGGGAGGTCACACGGATCAGTGCTCTGGAGACAGGAGCCCTAGACTCCCTCTGGGACCTCAGGCAGCTCCCTCCCTGCCCTGCTAGGCCTCAGTTTCTCCATTTATACCACGAGAGGGGTGGCCCTGTTTGCCTAGACTTCTCCTGAGGGGCTCTCCCCATCCCACTCTGTCCCCCACCTTCAGAAAAAGAGCGGCAGCTGGCTCGTGCATCACACGCCTGCAGGCCGGGCTGGGGAGAATCAGGTCCCCAGGGCTCCATTATCTCGGGTGAACTGATAAAATTGAGTTTCCAAACCTGTAAACCCGTCAGCAGGTCTGGCTCAGAGGTGAAGGAAAACCTCAGCTGCAGCAGCAAAATGTCTGCTGACTGCAGGAAAATGGGGACCTGAGGGCGGCTGCGGGGCACCGAGGTGGGCGGGGCGTGAGAGAAAGTGGCGAGGTGGTGAGGGACAGCTGGGGCCCTATGGTCCCTCTGAGACCAGAGCTGCCTCCTCTAGAAAATCCAGTCCACGGGGTTGAAGAACTGGGAAGCGCGTTCAGCCCTCAGCTACAAGCCAGGGGCCCAGAGCCCTTCAGAGGAGCCTCAGCCTCACCATCTGGAAAATGGGAGCAAGGAGTCTGCCCGGGGCCCCCAGGAGCTAAGTGGGAGGCTTAAGAGGAAGAGTTCTGGTCAGGGGTCAGGAGACTTGGGGTCCAGGCCTGCCCTCACGGTACACGGGAGCTCAGCATCTGCCACATGGTCCTTCCGACAAATCGAACCTGTCAGAGCCTTGATTCCCTCATCTGTAAAATGGGGTGATAATAAGCCCTGGGCTAGCTCTCAGCCGTGGGGTGGGCGGGAATACTCTTCAAACCCTGCAAAATGGTGGGCAAAGGGGGCTGAAATGACTACAGCCATGAGAACAGGATGAGGACAGTGACACTCCAGAGGCATCCTCAGTATGAGGGGAAGGGACAAGCGGGTGTGGGCAGAGGGCCCCAGGCCCATCCTGCTTGTTTTCAGTCTCCGCTGCCTCAGATAACAATTCGCCAGGCAGCGGCAGGCACGAGCTGACAACCCCCATTTGTTGGCCCTGTGTCTCTGCACCCAATCTGTCTGCAGTCGGGCCCCTGAATTATTTATTCTGTTGTTTGTTTAAAGATACGTGGCCCGCCAGTGACAGAGTGAAAAATGTCCCTGCTCCACAGGAGTGATGCCTTCCCACCCCTCCCACTCACGGCCCCTCAATCTGGCTGTCCCCAGAATTAATCAGCTTGCTTTTGCCCGGCACCTCCATAGCCCCTGTTGTCACTGAGCTGAGAGACAGTGGGGGCAAGGGACACTGAGAGGGGCGGGGGGCGTGGGCAGCTCTCATCCTTCCCCTGCAGGAAGCAGGAGGCTGGGAACACTGGGTCTCCCCTCACCACGACTCCACACCCCTCCTTGTCTGGCAGGAGTGGGTTATTGTGGCCTGTCCCCAGGTGACCAGCCTGAGCAGCGGCAACCATGTCAACGAGGTGTCATCAGAGCTCTCTGTGAAGGCCCCACCCTCTGTGGTCTGTCGCAGCACCATGAGTGTCACCCTTTGGGTTCAGGAACTTTTGACATACCTGCTCCTGCACTAGCAGAGCACGGCCTTGAGGGATGGGACACGGTAAGGGTAAGTCTCCAGAAAGTCATGAGCTAGGTCAGGACAACCCCTAGACAACCCTTTCTCCCAGAAGGCACCGGACCAGACGGGGGCGCCAGGGCAGAGAAATCCGGGCATCTCACATCACCGCGCATGACCAGGTGCCCCCAGGGCCCCACCCTAGGAGACGCAGAGACCCCCGGAAGGGCGTGGTGGGACCTGGAGGTTCTCTCCTGGCTACCAGAACCCGAGGTTGGGGGGCAGCAGAGGGGTGCAACCTGGTGCCTTAAGGTTCTCCCGGAGCTGCCTCTGGGCGGGTGGCCACTCACCTGCAGCCTCAGGGTTCTCCCAGTGTCCCCCAGGGCTTGGCTCCGGGGCGGTGCCGGGCCAGAACGTGGGGTAGGGGGCTGGCCTTCTCCGAGAAGGGGCGGGTCCAGAGGGCGGTGGGCGTGGCCAGAGGGAGGGGGCGGGGCCGGGCACTCACCCGGCGCATCGAGGTTCTCGCAGAGCTCGGACTTGGCCTCGCCGTTGGGCCGGAAGCTGCCCTTCTGCGTGAACTTGTTGGACATGGTGGCCGCGGTGACGACGGCTTTGAGGCTGCGCTTGCGCTTGGGCACGTTCTGCTCCGGGTGGAAGAGGATGATGTAGACCTTGGGCATGTAGAGCATCCCCAGGGACACCGAGGCGCTCAGACTCACCGAGACCGTCAGCGTCGTCGTCTGGATGTACAGCTGGGGGCAGGCCGGGGGCGGGTCAGAGCGCGCTCCGCCCTGGCCTCGGGCCCTGAGCCCCCCCTCCGCCGCCCACCCCAGGGACAGACACGGGAGGACAGACCCGGCGCCCTGTGTCCCGCTGGCTTCCGGCAGAAGGGAGTCGTGATGGAGAGCTGGCCTTTAGACCAGAATCCCGGATTCAAATCCTGGCTCCACCACTTCCAGCTGTGTGATCGTGGACAAGTCACGTCCTTGTGCCTCAGTTTCCTCACGTGTAATATGGGCATGATAATTATAGTACTTACCTCATAGGGCTGTTGTGAGGATGAAATGACTTAAAATGGTAGAAGTGTGTAAAACAACGTCTGGCACACGGAAGCGCATAGAAGTGTTTCCCAGTGTTAGATACTAATTGGGGGAGGGCCCTCAGGGGACCCCAGCTGACCCTCAGGAGCAGCCCCCTGCACAGGGCTGGCAGTGAGATGAACACCACCTGTGGCGCCTTGGAGTAACTCACAGTGGCCGTGCCACAGCCCTCCACCAGGCCCCCCACTCAGTGACTGCCCCTCCACGTGCCCCACTGTGCCGAGCGGGCTGTTGGCACGCGAGCCCCAGCGCCCAATGCGATCCACGGTGGCAGCACAGTCAAAGCTCGTTTCACGCTCGCTCGCCAGCACTAACGGTGACAGATGGTTAGCAAAATGAAAGTCCATTAATCTGGGTGTCGGCTAATCCATTCTTCAACAGCAGGGCCTTCCAGGCAGGGCCTGACAATTCCCACTGCCCCTGCATGGGATCCCCTCCTTGCCTCCCTTCCTCCCTTCCCATCCCCCAGGCCTCAGCGGCCCCTCTGGCTGCCCTTGGCCGGGGTGGGGCCAGGGGAGACCCAGGCTGTGCCCCCCAACCCCGGTCTGGATATGGGGAAATCAGGATGCTCTGCCCCCTAAATCTGCTGTTTCTGGGGCTGGACTCCCTCCCCTGGGGCCTGGCTGATGTGCCATCTCCTCCAGGAAGCTCTCATTGAGCCCCAGCTCTATCCAGCCCCCCATGACATCTTCCATTCCTTGCACTCAGCCCTGCATGGGTCTGGACTTGCTTCCTGAGGTCACAGGGTCCCTGGCTTCATCTGGTAGCCCCCCGAGAGGAGGGGCCAGGTTTCTCTATTCTCATATGCTCCCCATCTCCTGCCTCTCTTCACAAATGCCTCAGGACCTGGAGCTGAAGGCCTTCATTCCAACCACCTTTCCCGGGGTTTCCTACCTTTGGAGGAGGGGCCAGAGAAGCTCTAGGGTCCACGAAGAGAGAGGTGTGTGAACCTGGGGAAGTCTTGTCCCCTCTCTGGCCCTCAGTTTTCTCATCAGTGCAATGGGCTGACAGCACCTGCCTCCCCCAAACCTCGAGGCTGCCCAAGCACAGGCCGTGAAGCCACACGAAACTTGCACGGCACCGTGTGGAAGGAGGCTGGGAGCGTGCAGAGGCTGTTCATCGGCCGCCATTCAGGAAAACATCACAGCCCCGGGGTAGCGAGAGCCTGTTCCCCAGGGAGCACACACCCCTCCAGACACACAGTCATCCCCTGTCCTCACACAACCACACTCTCACCCACAGGCACAGAGCTGCCTCCCAGCATGTGGGCCAGGAAGGGTCATGACGAGCCAGCAGGAGGGTGCTGGCCACCCTCCACCCCCTGAGAAAGGCTGATGGCCAGGGGGGAAGGAGGGGGACACAGGATGCAGAGTGTCACATAAGACCCTTGGAGAACACAGGGGAGCTCTGGGCTAATTAAGAACAGGCTTGCGCAGCTGGCCCTGTCGCCTAGCAGTTAAGTTCAGCACACTTCACGTCAGCGACCTGGCTTCAGTTCCCAGGTGCTGACCTACGGCACTCGTCAGTAGCCATGCTGTGGTGGCAACCCACATACAAAATAGAGGAAGACTGGCAACAGATGGTCGCTCAGGGCCAATCTTCCTCAGTAAAAAAAAAAGAACAGATTTATTCCTGGGTTCTCACCTCTGGACTGGGAGTTCCTGGGGACACAGTTGTCTCCCTTATTAGACTGGGGGTTCCCTGAAGGCAGGGGCTGTCTCTCCTTTTACACTGGGAGTTCTTGGGGATAGGAATTGTGTTTCCAGGTCAGATATCCATCTTAGGCCCTGGCCCCCACCTTGTTGAGGCGGCTGGAGGGGTACAGTTGGGCCCACATGGAGTTGGTGGGACAGGAGTAGAGGCCCTCACTCCAAGCAGAGTGAGCCCTGCAGGGGACACAGCTGTGTGTTGGGGGTCAGGGGCCTGGGTTCCAGATTCCACTGGGCCCTGACCCCCTGTGGATGCTGGGCCTCTTCCACTGACACAGGCAGAGCCAGCCTCGTGGGCAGGTACGCTTGGTTTAACATCCTGCTGCCAATGTCTTGAATCCTGAATCGTTTTGAACAAGGGGCCTTCGTTTGCATTTTTCACTGGGCCCTGAAAGCTATGGAGCCTGAGCACAGGAACGAGCACAGTCCTTGGCATTCTGTTCTCGTTTGCCTGTTCAGCCTAGCAGCCCTTCTGCAAACAGAATACAAGGAGGGGTATAAGCAGGTCACACCTGGCAAAGCTGCCTGCTGTGTGCTAGGGCTCCTCCCTCCCAGCAGGCACCCTGGGGGCTCCTCTAGCCAGCCCTAAGCTGGGGGTGGCCAGCCCTGTGCAAGCGGAAGTGGGGCTGCACACCCCCAGTCCCTCTCTTTGCCCCAGGGTCTGGAGTTCCCACCCCACCACTGTTCTCCAGCATCCCCCTGTGTGAAGATGCACGTTGTCACCAGGAGGTGGTAGCATGCTGATCCTATGAGAGACGTAGTGGTCCCCTAGAACCTCTAGGACCAGCAGGCAGCCCCACAGGGATGGGGCCCAGGCCTGGATGCAGGTCTTGAAAGCAGGCAGAGGGGGAGGCAGCCTTCAGGATGGGACATCACCTCATCTCCCTTCCACCCACATCCCAGCCAGGAGGTGCCAGACCCGCCACCATTCGGGCTCCTCTCCTCTCAGGCCCTTGCTACTCTCCATCCTTTGTGAGGAATCCTGCGTTAGCCTTGCGATTCACTGCTCTCCAGAGTGAAGGAGGTGTCAGGGCTGGTTTGATGGGGGAGGACAGAGGTCACCATGGGCTGGGGCAAAGGGCACAGAAAGGAGCCTCTGGGGAGGTGGGTGATGAGTTTCCTGTTTTTGTGCTAGGCCTGGTGGGTGCTAGGTGTGAGGGGCCCTGGAGGGGACACCAAGTAGTTCTGCCTGCTCTGTGCTTCCGCCCAGGCCGAGCCTGGTGGGTACCAAGATCCTCCAAATCTGTATGAACCGGACAAACAAACTTCACCACAACCTGCCAGCCTCTGCAGCCTCGTCCCACCCAAGCCTGGCTGCACAGTAAACCCGCACTCCGGAGGGCTCAGGGTGATGCCACAGGGCTGCAGTGGTAAGCCCTGGAAATCCGGGCTGACGCTGGGAATCCATCCACCTGCTCACAGAGTAGCACAGACAGCTTCACTCTGTACCAGCACCTGCACCGGGGGGCACGGCACAGCTGAGCACCTGAAAGTGTGTGTGCACACACGCATGCCCACAAACACACACCTATATACACGTGTATCTCCGCATTCACACCTGAACTCACAGCTACACACTCATACCTGACTCAGACGCACACAGGCTCACACACACACCCCTTCCTCCACCTTGGGACATGCATGTGCATACACATAGATCCATTCACACTCATTTGCACACATACCTGAACACACACATGCACCTGCACACACACATTAGGGCACACACACCTAGCCTGCACACCCATACACACACCAGCAGCCACAGACCCCTTGGCACACACGCCTGCCCACCCCCACTCGATTTTCACACATGTGCACACACCCCACCCATCCACTGCTGAACATGCACAGGAAGGCACACACACACACTGTACACACACACTTCTAGACCCATGTCACAACTCCCCACAACAGCCCTACCCACTCCATTCTCTTACACACACACACACACCCCCAGCAGCCAGGCCTGCAGCTTCTGATGGAGCATTCTGTAGCTGACATGACACAGCCCAGAGACAGCCCCAGGATTGCCCACGTCTATAAGAAGCCTGGTGGTCTGAGCTGGCAGCGACCTCAGAGCTCATCTCCACCAGCCCCCCTCATTCAGAAGCCCAGAGAGGAGAGTGGCATAACCCATGTCCCACACCATCAGGGGCAGAGCTGGGTCTTATGGCCACACGTTGCTGTGAGGCCAGCCTGCTGTGTAACCCTGGGCAACTCCTTGCCTATCTCTGGGCCTCAGAAGAAATCTCAGAGGCTCCCTTCCATAAACAGTGCTGAGGGGAGCCTCCTAACAAGGGCGAAATCAGAGGCAGGTGGTGTTGCCTGGAGAGATGGTGTAACTGGGGATGCCGGGCCCCGTGCTTGGAGGTGGGAGGGTCTCACACCCTGGGATGGCAGGGACCCAGTGGGGAGCGGTGTGCTGGCAGGCAGCCAGAGGAAATTACAGGAGAGCAGAGCAAGGGGCTCACCCACCACGCTGTTGGCCTCCCAGCTGAGTACCTTTACTCCCTGAGGAGGCGTGGGAAGGGGCCTCCTGGTGTTGTTGAGGGTAATTTCTCAAGCTGCCAGCCTCCTGGAGTGTGGGGCGGCCTCCCCTGCTGGCTCCATGGGCCCCCTGGGTGCTGGGGGCATGGGGCCCTCCGCCTGCACTTGCCCTCAGCAGGGGGGGCCTCCCGCAGGCCTGGTGGGGGCGGGTGCGAGCTGCGCCCTGTGGCTGCTCTGGCTCAGGTGTGCGAGGTGGCCTGCAGCCAGGCCTGATCTCGGACCTCAGGGCACTGTCAGCCCCATGGTCTGCTTCTTGGAACCCCCTGCCCACAGGGCCGCCACTGGAGACAGGCCACAGGCCCCTGCACCAGGCCCAAGGAATTCAGAGTGGAGGGCGCAGCTCCTGCCCTTGAGGAGCTGTTGGAGAAAAGGTGGGCACCAGGAAGCCCAGGGCAGGAGAGGTGTCCCAGAACCGCAGGGGGCAGTGTGGGCTGGGGTGGGGGCTCCTGAGTTAGACAGAGCAGGGTCAAGTCCAGCCATGCCACCTACTGGATGTGTGACCTCAGACAAGTCACTTTACCTCTCTGTGCCTCCATATCCTCATCTGTGAATAGGGATGGTGATATCTACCCTTGCCCACTGCTGTAGGGCCTGCTGGCCATCAGGTCAAGGTCTGGCATGTGACAAGTACCCCATCCCTGGTGGCCTTGCTTTGCAGCCTCACTGAAGCTAAGCATTCCTAGAAGCTCGCCCCTAGGCTCACGGCTTTAAATGCCATTCGTAGGCTGATGACTCCCCCAGTAATGCCTCCAGTCCAGCCCTCGCCCCTTAACTCCAGGCTCACCGGCTCCCCTACCGTCTTCCCCACCGAGTGCAGACACTCCTTCTGATCCTCATACCAAAACCACAGAGCCATCCTTCACTGTCCTCTGCGTTTTTCACCCCACATGCAGGCCAGCAGAAAGCCGCCAGCCCAGATCCAGACAAAGCCAGGATCCCCTGCTCACCACCCCTGCTATTAGCAGCCTCCTGCCGGAGTCATCACGGGAACCTCCGCACTGGCCATCCGGCTCCCGGCTCACCCTCCTCGGGGCTCCACCCAGCAGCCACAGGGACCCTTTTAAACCTACGTCTCAAGGTGTCCCTCACTGCTCAGAACCCCGCAGTGGCTCCCTTCTCGCCCACACTAAAAGCCAACATCCTCCTCACAGCTGCTGGGTCCTACACCATTCACCTTACCACCTTGTCCCCGCCACCCTCCTCCAGACTCCTCAGCTCCAGCCTCCTTACACAGGATTGTGACTGTGATTGTCGCAACCCCCGTAAGGACTTCAGGGGAAGGACCGTGGCCCCAGACCACCAATGAAGAAACTGAGGCCGCCAGCCAGCTGGCTTGCCAAGGATCCCACAATCAGACATGAAGCTCAGACCAGGAGCTGGGGCCCTCGGTCCCTGCAATCCTTCCTGTCTCTGGCCTCTGTCTTCAGTGACTCCTAATCCTTCAAGATAAAACCCCCCAGGCACCCAGGCAGCACTGGGGCTGGGATGTGGGCAGAATCCACTGGGCCATTGGGGTGTGTCCAGACCCTCAGACCACAGGATGGCCTGACAGAGCCAGCAGGAGGCGGCCCCTCTGAGCTGAGGAAGGGCCCTCAGCTGACAGTGCCTGGTCCCAGGCTCCTGGGCTTCGGGGCAGCTTGGGACCAGGGAGGGAGCAAGTGCCTGATACATCTCCCACCTCATGGGGGTCCTGTGAGGACAGAGAGAGGGGCGGACAGAGGAGGAAGGAGAGAGGAGTGGACAGACGGGAAGATGGGCTAAGTAGGGAGAGAGGCAAGGGAAAGAAGAGTCTAGAAAAGAAGGAAGCATGGAAGAGTGAGCAGCATCCAGGCTGATGGAGAGGAGAAAGGAAGGAGGGAGATGAGACAAACGTCGGGGGAAGGAGAAAAGGGAGAGAAAGCAGGAAAAGAGAAAGGGCGGGAGAGAGCAAACTCAGAACCTGGAGAAAAACTCGAGACAGAGAGAGAAGGCAGAATGAGGCCTGAAAGAAGGCATTTCTGGAGCAGAGTGAGAGGCCCGTCAGCCCCAAGAGGCTGCCCCTGGCCCCCACCCCCAGCCCCCGCCCCTCACCTTGTCTGCCGACTGCGAGGTGCCAAAGAAGATGGGGATGAAGGCGAGCCAGACGATGCACGTGGTGTACATGGTGAAGCCAATGGGCTTGGCCTCGTTGAAGGTCTCGGGCACGCCGCGCGTCTTGATGGCGTACACGGTGCACGTGACCATGAGCAGCATGCTGTAGCCCAGCAGGCAGATGAGCGACAGGTCCGAGATGTCGCACTTGAGCACACCCCTGGCGAAGCGGGGGTCGAGCGTCCGCTGGTCCTGGAAGTCCACCACCGAGTGGGAGGGGTCCACCACAAACCACACACAGATGCCCAGCAGCTGCAGGGAGATGAGGCTGAAGGTGATGGCCAGCTGCGAGGCGGGGCTGATGAAGCGCGGGGCGCTGACCGACCGCTTGCCCTGCTCGAAGATGCGGTAGATGCGGTTGGTCTTGGTGAGCAGCGCCGCGTAGCTGATGCTCATGCCGAGCCCCAGGAAGATCCGGCGCAGAGAGCAGGTGCCCAGGTCAGGCTCGGCGATCATGAGGAAGGTGGTGGCGTAGCACAGGAAGATGCCCGCCAGCAGCACATAGCTCAGCTCGCGGCCCGAGGCCTTGACGATAGGCGTATCGTTGTAGCGCACGAAGGTGACCACCACGAAGAGCGTGGCGGCGATGCCCACCACGGCCAGGAAGAGGGGCAGCACGGCCCAGGGTGAGTCCCACTCCAGTTTAATGATGGGGATGGGCCGGCAGCCCGTGCGGTTCTCTGTGGGCCGCATGTCGTAGGGACACGTCTTACAGGTGTAGCGGTCCACCTGGTACTGGTACCCTGTGCAGGGCTCGCAGTGCCAGCAGCAGGGCATGCCCTTTACTGTCTTCTTCCGCTCGCCTGGCTGGCAGGGCAGGCTGCAGATGGAGCGGGGCAGCTGCTGCCCACTCCCTGGCCAGTGCATCCGCTCTATCTGGCAACGACAGCACAGAGGAGTGGGCCTCAGGACATGCCGCCCAGCACCCGGGACCACCCTACCGGCTGGCACCCTGTAGCCCCATGCCTGAATCACCAGTTAGATGGCTAAAATCCAGCTGCCCAGGCCCCACCTGCACCTGCTGAATCCAACAGCTGGATTTAAATAAGTTCCCCCACGTGACTTAGGCATGGCTGACATATGGGGCATCCTGATCAAATCCAAAACTCTCAAGGGTTGTATGGAGAAACTGAGCCCAGAGAGCAGCCGTGACAACCCAGAGTCACACAGCAGAGCAGAGAGAGCTCAGGAGTCCTGACTCCCGCCCTGTAAGGGCTCGCTACTCACAGTGGTCCCCAAAAAAGGAGCATCAGCGTCACCCAGGAGCTTGCTGCAAATGCAAAGTTTTGGCCCCACCCCAGACCTATCGTCTCAGAATCTGAGTTTTCACAAGCCCCCCAGGATACTCGTGCGCACACTGGAGCGTGAGATGCGCTGCCCTGTGGCTCAGCCCACGGGGCCTCCTTTCCTCAGGAGTCACGTTCAGCAGAGAGCAACGAACAGAGGTTTCATCAGAGGACACTTCACGTGTGCCCAGGAGTTAGCGTTTCTTTACATCTTGCTCTAAATTAGTGCTGGTCACAGTTACATGTCTCCCAAGACGTAACTGCTGTGAGTGAAGGAGCCACAGGAGTGTTGGCACGCCCTGCTGAGCATGTTACAAAATTCTAGAAAGTGAGCAAGAGGCCCAAAAGAGCTCCAGGGGCTGCAGAAAGGGAGCCCACTGCACTCGGGGCCATATGCCGGCATCTGTTCTAAATTAAGCGGCTCTCAGGGAGAGTTCACACTTGGAGTGCAGAGGCCTGGCCAGAATGGTTCTGCCTTTGCCCTGGATGCTCACTCCTGGAGAAAGAATGACCAGGTGGTTCCGGGGCTGAGGGGGGGTTTCAGAGCTGAGGAAAGGGATGGGGGTCCCCACGGTAGGTGGAAGAAAACCTCAAGGAAGAGGCTTGTCCTGGGGCTCTGGGCATGACAGGGTTGTGAGGTCCCCTAGAAGCCAGAGAGCACAGCAGTGACCAGTGCCACCATCCGGCAGGAGCAACGAAGCAGGACAGTCCCTGTGCACCAGAGTTGTGAGACTGCAGGGGGACACAGAGCGATGGTGGGTGTTCTGGAAAACTCTGTGGCTCCAGCAGAAAGAACACTGAATATGGTCAAATCTTGGGATCACAGTTCTGTTGCCAGCTGGCTGTGTGCCCTTGAGCAAACACCTCGACCTCTCTGAGCCTTTGTTTCCCCACCTGATCCAATGAGAGCAGATATGAAGCTGCTTTGCCCTTTGTTACTTATCGTGGCTTCTGCTAGAAGTCATAATGGAAACGCTGTCTCCCAGGGGCTTTGTGTTTGTCTCCCTGCTGCGTCTGCAGGCCCAGCACAGGACTGGCCGCAGTGGGGCCTAGTGAATCTCTGTGGAATCTGTGCAAGAAGCGGTGAGGTCGGACGGAGCACCCATCAGGAGAGGCCGCCGCTTCCAGACCCTGGAGGAAGGCAGTGGCGGGCAGGGGGCCACCTTCTCCTCGGCCCCTGAGCCTTGCCTGCTCTGTGGCCCCACTGCGCACCCGAAACCGAGCAGGCAGGAGAAAGTAGGGAAGGAGTGACGGTCGGGGTCCAGTCCCTCCTCACCTCCTCCTGCCCCCACTCCGTGCTGGTGGAGGGCCTGTACTACTGGGGAGGGGCCCTTCAGGGGAGGAGTCCACTGCCACCCCAGCCCTCAAGCCAGGACTTCACTGACCGCATCTGCGGGATGGGGTAAGGACAGGGCCCACCCACAGGGCCGTCACTCTCACAGAGAGGTCAGTGCTCAGAACGGCAGCTGCACACACAGGCGCTCAGCGAGGATCACTGCTGCCACGAGTGAACTGAGTCACTGGCCCCCTGCTCCACCCACCGCACCAGAACGAGGCGTGCTCCATTTGCGGTACTGCCCCACTCTGCCAAGTGCTCCCCTCGCCCTGTTCCGTCTGTCTGTCTCCACTCAGCAACCCGAGGCGCATCCCACAGGAATGGGCTCTGGCCACGCGTGCAGCGCGGCCTTCGGGACATCTCTCAGCCTGGGTCTTCCGAGATGCTTCCTCTGACTTAGAAGATGGTCAGGGCTAAAGGAGATCCTGAGCGGGAAGTGCTTCTAAGAGCTCGAGGGGCTCACTGCCGGGAGAGACGATTACAACCGGGGCGGGGGGACGAGATGCAATTCTCCCAGGATCTGGGACAAGGACAGCCGAGGCCAGACACAGACCTGGGCCTCCGGAGTCTCTCTGGTCCATCCAGATGCCACATTGTGCCCACCCCGAGCACAGCTCACCCCTTCACCTTGCAAGGCAGGGCCCAAGTCCATGGACATTTCCTTCAGGAATGAACCACAGGTCCTTCCCTCCAAAAACACGGCTCTATTCACAGCTGGGGACACTGAGGGCCAGAGAGAGAAAGCCACCACATCCTGGGACCACCGTGAGCTGGGAAGGTGTGGCTAGGAGGACCCAGGAGAAGTCCCCCGCCATAACATGCAGAAAAATGACAGCCTTCCAGTGTGGTTTGACGCGCTGGGGACTCACTCTCAAACGGCTCCCTACCCACCAGGCGGAACCCACCATTCAACTGTGCCCTTTGCCTCAAGACGTCGTCCTCCTTTGTCCAACGCAGCCCTCCCCTCCTCACCTTACTGCCCACGCCCACCAAGGCTTTGAGCCATTTCTCTGCAGGGTGGGTCCCATCCAGAGGTTTTTGCCCTGCAGGTGGGTAGCAGGCAGGCAGGCCCCAGGCCAAGGGAAAGGCCAGGGGCCAACAGGCAGCAGCAGTCCAGCTGCCCTGCTCTTCCATTGCAGTGGGGAGAGGGGCTCAGGGCCCTCTGAGGGCTGCGGTGGGGCAAGCAAGGAAGCCCCGACTCGGCAGCATCAAACCCGGGGTCAGGGCTGGTCAGCGGCTACCTCCCCTCGGGCACCCTCCCAGGGGCTGGGATGGGGTGAGTGACTCTCCCCACCCTTCCTGGGCCCCGATCTCCTGCCAGGCGCTTACTCTGAGGTGCAGGTGGTCGGTCCAGGAGCCGATGACCTTGTACTCGGCAGAGCCATTGCGCAACTGGTACTGGTAGATGTCGTAGCGCCCGGGTGCATCTCCGTTCTCATTGAAGGTCACAGGGTTCCCTGCAATGCCTGTGGGGCCAGCGGTGTCACACACTCAGTTCCTTTGCTGAGCCTTTACCCAAAGGTGGGGAGGATTATAAGCCCGAGGCAGACACCTCTGGGGAGCCCCCGGCATGGAACACCTTGGGAGGTTTCACCCCTTGGGGACATCTGAAGGGACGCTCCACTCCCACCCCGCAGACCTCCAGGGCCCCTCCTCTAGCTGCATGGCCCATGACACCGGGATTGGGTGGAGCCCGCACCGTGCCCCCACCTGAGAAGTTGACACTGCGGATGTACTTGAGCAGCTGGGTGCCATCCACGGGGTCCATGCGCGGGCAGAGCCCCACGCGGCCCGGACACAGGTCACGGTGCATGGCGTGCAGCGCATGGCCCATGGCATACACGGCATCGATCACAAACTGCACCTTCCCCTCCTGCTCGTACGCCGAGTCCTGCCCGATGCGCTCGCGGTCTGCCACAGAACACCCAGAGTGGGCACCCGTGAGGCCCACCATCCTCACAGACCGTGTGGTGGGAACCAGAGCAGTCCCCGAGGCCCAGAGAAGTGGCACAGCCCGTCTGTGCCCCTTAGGTCTCCTGGCTCCCAGCCCAGTGCTGCTCCATCGCCCCGGGAGATGGTCTTGTGGAGGTGCCTGGGGGACGGTCCGGAAGGTAGGGCAGGGGGTCCACTGCCCTGGTCACTAGACTGCTGGTCCCTGTGCCCCTGAGGCCCCAGAACAGCCAGGCCCTGTCAGAAGGCAGTGACGCGGGGCCTCCCTGTGGCTGCGGCGTCTGCCTGTCCACCCAGCCCAGCCTGGCCTGATCATGGAGCAGCTGCCGCTCGCCCAGGCTGGGAATCGCCAGACGGGAGCTGTGTGTGTCACTGAGGACCATGGTGCCCCGACAGCTGCTCACCCAGAGGCAGCCACTCCAGCCAGAAGATGCTGCCCCCACCCCAGAGTGCAGGTGGGGAAACTGAGGCCCAAAGAGGGTGAGAGACCGGCCACAGTCCCTCAGGGTTCAGGACCCAGGCCTCCTGATGCCTTCAGTGGCCTCTCAGTCGCCCCAGACACCAGAAGTCACCATCGTCCCCACCTACTCCTCTCCCATGTCACTGACCCCCCCCCCCATTAGCCAGGGTGACTGAGCTTTGCAAAATGGGGAACCCAACTCCACCCACTTCTCACCACAAACTGCAGTAGCTCCCCAGGGCGCGGTGGCCTCGGGGCTCTGGCCTCCCATCCTCACCCCCTGGGTTCCAGGCACACCCAACCCCTCTGCCCTGGGGCCTGTGCAAACCCCTTGGCTGCCTGAGGCCCCCATGGCCCCTCAGTATAAAGGGGATCATGATCCTGCCTCACAGAGGGGCTGTGAGGCTCAAACAAAATGAGGAACAGGAAACACTTGGCACAGACAAGGGGACTAAGCCACGTTATTATTGTGCCAAGTGGTCAGAATGGGGGATTTCTGAGGGGGGTGACAGAGGTCCCTGGGCTGGAGCAAGCCAGGAAGGCTTTCTGGAGGAGGAGGAGCTTCCTGGCCTGGGCCCTGGGTGACAGTGATCACGAAGAATAAGGGCTGCTAACTTCTACTGAGTGCCTACTCCGTGCCAGCCGTGGTTCCAAGCTCTTTATATGTTATTAACTCACTGAATTCTCACAACTATGCTCTGAGGTGAGGAATTATCCCCATTATAGAGATGAAGAAACTGAGGCACAGAAAAGCTCACTGGAGTTCCAGGACCATGCAGAAAGGGATCTGAACCCAGGTACTCCGGCTCCAAGCCTGTGCACCACACTACACCAGAGGGATGGGATGAGCCAGAGTGGGGGAGGGGGCAAGAAAGTGGGGAGCGGAGGAGAGGAGGGGACAGGGGCAGGAGGATGGCAAGGGAGAGGAAGGGAGAGGATGGGCAGAACCCAGCTTCCCCTCCCGAGGCTGCAGCCCCTGCACACAGCTTGACCTGCAGCCTCCTCCCTCAAGGCCAGGACAAGGAAATTAGCCCTCATAACAACCCCCGCCCCTCACATGGCTCCCTGCCGTGGGCCAGTGCCACAACTTGCAGAGGTCACTCCCCAGTGGACAGTAGGGTGAGTGGCTCACCTGTGCCAGCCCTGGGGCCACAGGCCTGAGCCTCCCATGTCTATTGTGTAGAGTCCAGGCCAAGACCCCAGGGGTCCGCAGCTCACCCTAGGCTCCTGAATGTTTAGCCACTGGATGATCAGTGGGCCCCACCTGCCCAGGGATCCCACAGAGCCGGTGGCACGTCTCATATCCCTGCCTTGGCCACCAAGACTCTGTGACCAAAGTCAGAAGCTGGCTCCAGTTACCTCAACCTCAGGGTCAGAGATCAAAGGTCACCAGTACCCAGCTTGAGCAGTTTGGGAGCAGATGTCCATTTGGCTCTGGTGGCACTGTCGGGTCGAGACAGAGCCCACCACTTCCACGGTGTGGCCTCGGGGCTGGAGGCCGGGTGGGCTTCGAGGCTGCCTCACTGGCTGTCTCGGCGGTCAGCTAAGGCCCTCTGCCCGCTCTCACTGCACTGGTTTTACAAGAGCTCCACCAACTGCTCTAGCCGTGACCTTGGACCTCTCACTTCGCCTCTCCAGCTTCAGCTTCCTCCTCTGCAAAATGAGGACAATGATGGCACTTGACCTCACAGGGTCAGGCTAGGGTCCCTGTGAGGATTGATGGGTTCATATTCACAGCAGGTCCTCGAGGCCCGGTGCCGGCCAAGCGCTGCGGAAGTTTGTTAAACACAGAGGGTCCGAAGAGTTGGGGCCCGGTCTGCCGCCGAGCCCCTGGGCCGGCAGAGCCTTGCTAACAGGCCCAGGCACAGCATCTCGGGAAGGAACAGAAAAAGCAAATTCTCCTGTTTCGCCAGCCTGCCCTCTTGTCCGAGGCTTCTGATGACAAGGTTCTGAGAACCAGGAGAGAAGCGCAAGGGACAATGCTATCCCCAAAGGGCAACAGAGATGGCTGGGGCAGGGTCGTCTGGAAAGCCCCAGCCCTGGACTCCACCCTGCCTCCCCCAGGCCCTAGTCCTGCCCTCTGCAGCCTGAAGAACCTAAAATGCCACTCCGCTCCCCTGCAGCGCCCATCACACGGTCACTTCATATCAATGAGAGAAGCTGAATTATTAACCAGGACGGAGTGGGAGGCCGCGGCCGCGGCAGAGACGAGGCAGCTTCCCCCAGGACCAAGGACACACAGGCCCACAGAACCCGGCTGTGCCTCCCGACTGAGCCGGCCCTCAGCCTCTCCCCTCCCTGCCTCCCCCGGGGTCCCTCCTCAGCGGTGCAGCTGAAGCCTCCATTCCCAGACCACTCGGTCCCGGACCAAGTGCTCTTACTGGGGTCACAGGACCGCCTGCACCGACGCTGGAGTGTGGATGACCCCACAGGAGAGCCCTCACCAGGGAAGCCTGCCTCTGCCTGGGGAGCAGCCATGGGGAGGGCTCTGGGGTGCCGTGGGCTGTCAGCGGCCCTTAAGTGCTGACTCTCCAGAATCTCCACCCCACAGTTGTCACGGTGCCAGCCAGGGACTTCTAGAGACTTCTCAACACACTTTCCTGTCCTTGACTTTTGTCTCAAGTCCAGCCTCAATTGAGAGGAGAAAACAGGTACAGTGAGGTGACCTGCAAAGAACCTTTATTTACAAGGGAGTGCCAGCCCTTGAGTGTGCCTTCTCCACACACACATGTGCACACGCGCACACACACACCCCTCAAACCTGCAGGGCTTTTCCTCGAGCTCCGAAGGAAGCCACAATGACAGAACCTGAGTGTGCTCACATTGGGGGGCGGGGGGGACCACAAATACAAGTTAAACAAGGACAGACGCTCTGTCCTGAGTGTCTGAAGCTGTGCCCCTAACCAGTGTGGCTCCCTGCACACGCCCTTCTCCTCGGCAGACAACCCCGCAGCGGGGCCTTCGCCTGCCGGGCAGTTTCTCTTCCCTGAGGCTCTGGGAGGTAGGCTGGACTGGCACCCCTCACAGAGGAGGTAATGAGGTTTGCAGGTGGTCGAGTGACGTCCCCAGCATCTCGAGAGCATCCTGGATCCCATCAGGTGTTCATACACACCTGGGGACTGGCCTGGCTGGGAAGAGGCAGAGCTGGGAGTTGAACCTGGGTCTCTCCAGCTCCAAAAGAGTTTTCACTACCCTGAGCTGTCCCTCCGCTGCTTCTCCCTCCGTCCAGCCCCTGACTTGCCGCCTTCCCTCCTCTCTTTCGCCCAGGCCCTGCCCCTAGCCAGGAGTGAAGGACCCCTGTCTGCGGGGCCAGAGGAGGCAGAGGAGGGAGGTGGCCGTGGACAGAAGGGGGGTCAGAAAACACCCTCTCGTGGGCTGGTCAGCCCCCCAGGCCCGGGCAAGGGCACCACAGTTCTGGGAGGAAGCAAGACACCCATTTCTGAGAGCTACTGGAAGAGATAAATTCCAGCTACATGGCAGCAATGACAGCAGCAACAGTGTGAAGATGTCCTAATTGTGTCCCGGGGCACAGTGAGCCAGAGAGGCGCTTGGCTCTGCCACGGGTGACAGCCATCCGGGAGGGGATTTCCTCCTCAAAACCCCCGCAGCTGTGGTTACTACGGCGACTGCAGCCTTTGTCTGCAGGTTGTAAATTGTAATTGAAATGAGTTTTCAAGGTTGAAATAATCAGAGTTCCTCCTTGTCTCCCTCCCTCACCTCTCCACAACTGGCCCCACCCAGCCAAGATCCTCCTGGGTTCTACCTCGCTCATGTGTGTGTACACACACATACACACACACACTCTCTCTCTCTCTCTCTCAAGGCGGCCCCCTCACACAAAAGCATCCAAAATCAACCACATACACACTCACATATTTTCACACCTACACACATCGGGAGAAACACACAAAGCTGCATGCATTTAAACGCGTGTCCATTCACCTCTCCATGTTCAAACATATAAACGCACAACGTATACACAGCTACACCAATCAGCATGACACTCACACAAGCACGTGGTCACTTGGATTCACCCACAGTGCGGCTGAGAAGCTGCACAGGCAGGTCCTGACAAGGATTTGCGTGCAAGGCTTTTATTTGGGAGGCGATGCCTGGACGCCCTTGTGGGGCATGGGGAGTGGGATGGGGAAGGGAAGGCAGCAACCCTGGGCGGGGGAGCTCCTTTACCCCCTGGGGACCTCCAGCAGACTGTGGAGGGCACACCTCAGGGTCAGCCTGCCTGAGGGGACACATACCCCAGCCCCCGCCAGTCTCAGGCTGAGGGCTGCTCCCAGGGGCGTTAACTCCATTGGCAAAGGCAGGGATGGTGAGTGCCGAGGGGACCCAGGGGACCCAGGGGCACGGGCAGTGTCGGCATCCACAGGTGCAGGGCCGCACGTGTAACCCAGCATAGGTCTATGTGCCTACACACACACCCACACGTACCGAAACTTGCATTTACTCACATGCCAGTCCTCCTTCCTTGGGCAAACTTCCAGGAAGCAGGACAAGAGGTCCTAGGGTCCCCCCAGAGAGAGCTGCCTGGAGTGGTGGCCGGAGCAAACACAGCCGGCCCTGACGCCTGGCTCTGCCATGGACCAGCTATACAACTCAGTCAAGTAACTGTGTCTCCTAGCGTCGGTTTCCTCCGATGTAAATTCAGGAGATCTTACTTACCTTGAGGGGCCACTGGGAGGATTCAAGGAGGCGCAGACATAAAACACGCAGCAGCGAGCCCCGTACGTGGATGCGCTCTATAAGCCTGTTTTCTGCCGCTCCCTGACACTCCTCCACTGGATAACTCCCCACCCCAGGGGCCTCCCTCCGTCCTGTCTGCAGCCTGGCATGCGCTGGCTCCCTCCTCGCCATGAGAGGAGCGCGGAGTACCTACCCCACGCAGACAAGGGCCAGGTCAGCTGGCTGCCCACACACAGATGGGGGGAAAGCCACCACGCTGTGCTCCCCACTCCCCTTCTTCCCTGACTTCGCCTGTGGTCGAGTCATTGTCCCCATCACCCCGCTGAGACACAGAGGGCTTTCTGAGGGTCCTCAAATCCTGATGCCGAGGCCAGGCTCCACCACCCCCAGCCCTGCCCGGCCTTCCCAGCAGTCACACGGCAGGCTCTCCCTCATCTGGAGTCACACTCTTGTTCCTCAGACCCACAGCACTGGCCCCTCCCCTGAAGCATGAACCTCCATCGAGCCACCTGCTTTCCAGTCTGGGGTATTTGCAAACAACTCAGCCTGGCCCCCCCTTCCCCAGGTCTGTTCCCCCAAACTCAGCCTCAGCTCTCCGCCAACCCCTGTCCCAGGGAACCCTGAGCCAGCCCAGGTGTCTTGCGGGATTGCTGGTTGGGTAGATGGGGTCACTATTTCAGGACGAGGAAGCCAAGGTGCGAGGGGCTGGGTGGAGGGACCCGCCCGGCGGGGGTGGGCTCCTGACTCCCCCAAGTGTTCTTTTTCCGGCCCCAAGAGCTCCCAGGTGGTACCGCCCAGGGCTCCTCAACCTTGAGCCAGCCACAGGCCACTTTTGAAGGAAATCAATCATGCCAGACCCCCAAGAACGTGACCCCAGGATGCACATACTGCCACGAGCAGCTGAGGCCTGGCCATGACGGTGACTTCCAATTGCAAATCATCACAGCTGCAGAGCTGTGTCTTTGCATCAGTAAAGACCACTTCTGGCCGGTCACCAAACGGAAAGGCAAAGTTTGAGAATCATCATAGAGCTCCTGGGTCCCTCAGAGTCTGACCTCAAGTATGGGTCCCCCGACACCCACAGACCCCAGTTTGAGAAATGGGACACATGTGTCAGGACCGGATGGGGGCAGCTTGAAACCCTCATTCAGCCTCCTGTGGGTCTGGTGAGTTGTTTGGCATCTCTGAGCTCCCATGCCCTCGTCTGTGAAATGAGGTTGGCACCCTGGACCAGCAGAGACGAGTAATACCCGCGGCAGAGGCCACGCTCAGCACCTGCACAGGCAGCTCCCAGGATGGCTGTTCCCTGTCCCTCGGCCCCCGGAGCCTGCGCTCGGCTCTCCCAGGCCGGGTGGGGCCCGGGGCGGGAAGGGGACGCAGCTCTGGGGACCTGAATCACAATCAGCCGTGGACGTGCCCTCTCCCTCGTCCCTTAGCCAAGCTTCCGCTTCCAGCAGCATCTAGTTTTCCCTCTACCTGACCTTTCCCATGAACACAGAAATACACTCTAATTTCTCCCGTTTAAACAAACAAGTGGAGGGTCTTGACCCCACTTCTCCTCCAGCTAGCGTTCCTCTTTCTCTGTGTACAATGAAACTTCTCCAAAGAGTTGTTCCGACTCACTGTCATCAGTTTCTCTCCTGCTCAGCTCCACTCTGGGTTTCACACCCGCCTCTCCAAGGAAACTTCAGTCCTCGTCACACTTGGCCCCTACACAGCATGGGACATTTCGGTCACTCCTCCTCCCCACGCTCTCTCCATTCTGGACGCCATGCTCCAGTTCCCCCTGCCTCCCGCTGCCTCCCTGCTGCTGCTTCTCAGCTCCTCCCCGACCCCTGGACATGCAGTGGCCCTGGCTCAGTCCTTGGACCTCTGATTATACTCACCCCCTTGCTGCCCACAGCCCGTCCCATCCGTATGCTGACAACTCCCCAAATTACAAGGCCAGCCGGGCCTCTCCCCTCACTCCAGCTCCCACACCTTATACTTCTGGACCCGCCACAGGCATCTCACCCCCCACACACCCTAAACAGAACTCCTGACTTTCCGCCCCAGCCTGACCCTCCCACCCCCACCTCAGGGTGTGGCCAGGAACCCCCGAGTCATCCTTGATTTTCTGTCATCGTTCTCTCACCTCAAATCCTGCAGCAAACTCTGCACCACATGGCAAAACTTATAAAGAATCTGACCCCTTCTTGCCACCTCCACTGCCACCACCCTGCTCCCGGCTCCCATCGCCTCCCACCTAGCCTCCAGCACTCGCCTCCCATCTGGTCTCCCTCTGCCCTCGCCCCCATCTCCTCCAGGCAGCAGCCAGAGCGAGCCTTTAGAACATAAATTAGATCACGTCAGTCATCTTTCAAACTCTGCAATGGCTTTCTCTCATTCTGCAGAAAAGATCAAATCCTTACAAATTGCCTAGGAGGCCCACGTGATCTGTGCCACCCCCGCCCCGCCTCTCTGACCTCATCTCCTACCTGTTGCTCTCTCTGCGTCAGCCACAGGGGCCTCCTCACTGCTTCTCAGATCCGCCGGGTATGAGCCTACCTCAGGGCCTTTGCACATGCTGTGCCCTCTGCCTAGCATGCTCTTTCTCAGGTCTCCACATGCCTCTCTCTCTCTCATTGCCTGTAAGTCTCTGCTCAAGCATCACCTTCCCAGCAACAACTTCTGACTTCCCGACTTACAAGTGCAAGCTCCCTAGTTTCCAGCACTCTCAATGTCCCTCCAAGAGGCCTCCCGGATCTGCCCTCTCTGAGGACTACTGGGCCCACGCCCTCATACACCACGTGGTCGCAAGGCCAGATTGTCTCCCACCTGCAGGGAAAGCTCCCCGGGGCAGGTCTGTCTCCTTCATAGAGCCCAGCACGGGGCTGGGCACACAGTCAGTCTCTTAGTAAATGCAATTGAACGAGTGAGCGGCAGCACTGAGGGGCAGGCCCAGGACCCCTCTGGCCACCACCAGCTGACGGCTGAGCAAATGCGACCTCCTCTAACAGGCAGCACGGCCTGGCGCACAGTGGGTACTTCCAAACGTTGGTCCTCCTTCCTTCCCCCAGGAAGGGGGCTTCCTCAGGTTCCCGTGGGACTGTGGAGGCGGGAAGATCCGTCAAAGCCAGGCTGGAATAGCCAGGAGGGCCCTAGGGCTAGGGTATCTGCACCGGCCCAAGGGGGGACGTCGCTGGAGCCAGATGGCCTGGGTTCAAATCTCAGCTCTGCTACTTATTACTTTGTGACCTTGGGCAAGTCTTTAACCTCTCTGTGCTTCAGTCTCCTCATCTGTAAAATGGCCTGCTATGAAGATTTAAACGCAAAACGCTAGAACAGACGAGTTCTAAATTGACAAGTAGCAAATACTATATAAATATTAGCTGTTACTATTATCGTTGTTGCCGTTGTTGCTCTCAGCAGAGGCTGGGCGATCGGCGTCTTCCCACACGTCCCCAGCCACCACGCAGCCGCCCTCCCTCTCAGAGCTCTCGGCCCCCGGGAGCGGCAGGCAGTAAATTTCTCCTATCTGCTCATAAACCGGGCCTTCCTCTGCTCAGCCATCACCTGGCTGGCAGTGCTGTCAAAAAGACGGATGCTACATCTGCCTTGTTTACGGCTTTAATTCCCACACCCTGCTCTGCAGGCTCCCAGGGAGGGGGCCAGGAGGCGAGGAGGGAGGCGGGAGCTGCCCTCTCTCAGGCCTTGACAGCTGCAGAGACCGCCCGCTCAGTGACCCCTGGATCGCTCAGGTGGGGGGTGAGCCTGGGCCACCCGCACGTGCTTCCTGCAATCCCCTCCATCCCTTCTCCAGGAGGCCGTGAGGGAGGCACTGTGCTGGGGACCCGGCTCCAGGGGGACGGGAGTGGGTGACATGATTCCCCTTTTGCAGATGAGGAAACTGAGGCCTCAAGAGGTGAAGTGACCTGCCCGAGGTCATGCAGCTGGGAAGCGGCAGCACCAGGACTCACACCCAAGTCTGCAGCAGTCTCATAGCTGTATGTCTGAGAAGCGATGGGGGCCCACCGTACCCCCCACCCTTACCACTTGGAGACCCACCAGCCCAATCTCCAACCGCCAGCACCTGCCACTCTTCTGAGACTCTCTCTAGGCACAGAAGCCCTCTTTGCCCAGCCATTTGGCAGGCTGGAGGTGCTGAGGAGTGAATGCCCTGCAGGAGCAGCCACAGTGATCGACGGGTGTTGGTGTATACATACCCCAGCTCCCTCACGCCTCCAGAGGGATGACGGAAAGGTGTGCTCCTCTCTGTCTCCAGAGCCCAAGGGCGAGCAGAGCTCCAGGGGGTCACAGTGGTCACCTGCTTGGTTTCACACCCTTTATGGCTGCCTTCTCTCCCTACCAGGGTTTCCTGGGATCCCTCCCAAATAAAGTACTTGCCCTCAAACTGTCTCAAAGACAGCCTTGAAGGACGGATGGAATCTTCCCGAGGGTAAGGCCCCAGGATGAGCAGGTCCTTCCCACACTCTCAGAAGGTCACCTGGCCCACCGTTGACCTGGGGTGGAAGGGATGGATTTGGAAAGCAAAGGACCGGCGCACGGAAGAGTGGCAGTTTCTCACTGTGAGACCTTGGGCAGGTGGGGCCTGGCGCTGAAACAGGCAGAGGCCGACCATCAAGTCTGTTGGCATCAAGGGACCAGAGTGGGCCAATCCAAGGCCACCGGTATTGACGGGGCAGGCACCTGGGAGAGGCGAGTGGGAAGCCAGGCTCTGGGACAGAGTCGGGGAGAATACAGAGCCAGGCAAAGGCAAGAGAGAGGGGGGCCCGAGGCGTGGGAGGGAAGGAATGGGAGGGGCAGGTGGGGCCCCAGCTCTAGAGCCAGGCTGCCGGGGTGTGAGTCCAGCTCTGCCACATCTCTAGTGCCGTGATGTTCTCCAGTTGCCTCAGTGTCCCCTTCTGTAAAATGGGTGCAGCACCCATGTTCTACCCACCCTTGGGATGGTGACCCCCTCATCCGGGATCCTACAGCTGACAGATGGAATCAGTACCAACACACTTGGACTGATAATTACCTAATTGCCTGTAAATCCCATCTCTCCCACCCCCCTGTATATCGAAGACAACACCATTTTATCAGCATCCAACACAGGCATCATTTTTCAGCCAGCCTCTTCATACACTTTATCTCTGATCCTCACAACAATCCATTGAGAGGGAGGATGTCTTCTCTGTTCTACAGACAAGTTTCTGAGACTCAGAGAGGTTAAATGACTTGTCCAAGGTCACACAGCAGGGAGGAGGCAGAGTCAGACCCAGACCCAGGGGTGAGTCCTTCCCCCATCCCTCCCTCCCAGGTGCCCAGTCCAGAGCCAGCACTCCGTGGGGGTCACCCCAGACCTCCCAGCCTAAGGGACCAGCTCAGCTCAAACCTGGGAAGGACCATGGGGAAGCCAGAGCTGCCTCTCTCTCCTCCAGGGTGGGTCTCAGGTTCCACAGACACTCCCAGCAGCCCCCGCCCTCCCCTCCCCAGGGGTGGGCCTCAGGTCCCACAGACATTCCCAGCAGCCCCCTGCCCTCCCCTCACCCAGAGACAGACGACAGATGGGCTCCCCAGCTCCCCACACTGACTTGGGGCCACTCAAGACTCTTACCAGCCTCTGCTGGGGCTTCAGACACAGCAAGAAGGATCCAGGTTAGCTGCAAGGTGCCGTCCTCAAGGCCTCCCCCCGCACACGCTCCCCACGCTCATGCCAGCTCTGCTCCTCTGCTCACACCCTCCGTCCTTCCTGGGGTGCATGCCGTCCTCCCTCCCATTACCCACCTCTCCCTCTCAGCCTGTGGTTCCCACACTTTGCTGCACAGTAGGACCACCTGGGGCGCTCTTTAAAATCCTGATGCCCAGGTTGCATCCAGTACCAATTCAATCAGAATGTCTGGGGGTGGGAGTCAGGCATCAGCAGTTTTCAAAGCTCCCCAGGTAATTCAGTGTGAACGAGGCTTGGGAACCACTGCTCCGGCCCAAGGTCTCCAGCTCTAAATACGCAAGAGACCACCTGGGGAGCCTTCAAAACATCCAGGGCCCAGGCCCCACCCCTGAGGGTCTGTTTTGTGGGGGTGGGGGTGGGGGTGGAGCAGCCGCAGGTGATTGTAAGGCACAGCCAGGCTGCAGAGCCACCATCTTATAGTTCACCACGTGCCTCTGTCAATGCTGTCTCACTCGTCCCGAGACCCCTTGGGCTGGCTCACCAGCAAACCCAGGTCTCAGAAGAGAGAGCGAAGGCCCAGGGAGGGTGCAGAGCTTGTCTCAGGCTCACAGGGAAGCCCTGAGCTCCTCTGAGTCCTGCTCTGATCCCCCTCCTCCACCTGCTCTGACAGTCGGCCCACACTCTGCCCTCGCCCTCGGGGCTGCTCGAGAGGTGGCCCTTGGCCCTGTGCACCCGCCAGGGAGGCCTTTGCAAATCCCCAGCACTGGGAGTCTGGACAGCACCCATGGGCACTGAGCAAGGCCTTCTCCTCTCCCACCCCTCCCAGACCAAGAGGTGATGCCAGAAAGCCTCTCACCCTTGGTGGGCTAGACACGGGCCCAGAGGCCCCTGCTATCCATCTTTCCCCCACTTCCAGTCTCACCCATCCCCATCCCCAAGCCACGTCTGGTGGCCTAGAATCAGGGTGAACATACAATTTTCCATCCCCACTTGGGCACTTTTGAGAATTAAAGGGGATGCTCTCAATAATTACACCGGGAGAAGAGGAGTGAGCAGGGAGCAGAGTCACCCTCCCCACAAGGTTCAGCCTCCCACACTTCTCACACCTCCATTCTCATTTCTGCCTGAGGGAGGCATTCGCTGTGCAGCCTTGGGCAAGTTGCTTGGCCTTGCTGCCTCTGCACATCCTCCTCTATAATACGGGGATCACAAAAGTCCCTAGAGTTGTTATGAAGGTGTCTTTAAAGTGTCTGGAACACAACAGATGCATAATAAACAGCGGCATTTATGGGTTATTAGCTAACCCAGGAACACAAGCTCCTACATAGACAAACACAGACACACACACACAAACCCCTTCTCCCTTAGACATACCAACTCATGCACATACACAGTCACACACCGCCACCTACACCCACATGTGCACTTGCCTGGGCCCCCAAGGGACACCACAGTCCTAAGTGGCCATGATTCCCAGTGGCCCCTGACCACCAGAGGGCAGCATGCTCCCCACCTAACGCCCACCTCATCATGCTCCCTCCCCCTGGTCCCAGTGGACCACCTCTCTGGCAAGGATTGCACACAGCATGTCCCTGCGGCTAGTTCAGTGGCCCCTTGCTCATCCAGCCCCTGCCCACCTGCACCAGTCAGTCCAGGAGGATATAAGGGGGAGTTCATCATCCTTGCAAAGCACCTCCCAGGCTGAGGGACACCAGAGCTCCCCCCATGTCACTGAGGCCGGGTCCTGCTGCAGAGCTGCCCAGACCAAGAGCACACAAGGACCCACATCAGAACGTATCCACATATGGCTGCACCCAAATGGCTACCCCAGGGGGCCGCGGGCCTAGATCAGGCCTGGGTTCAGATCCTGTCTACCACCTCCCCTCTGTGGGAACTCAGCTCCCTTTACTGAGGTTCCCTGAGCCTCTGCGTTCGGCTCTGTAAAGTGGACCCATGGCCCGCCCTTCCACGGCTCATTCCCTGTCCTTCTCAGGGCTCTGTTCAAATGCCACCTTGCAGGGGGCCCATCCTCTTCCTTCTCTGTGTTATGTGTTTCTACCGCACGTTTTCCTTCTGACATATTCTATATTTACTTATTTATCTTGTTGATTGTCTGTTTCTTCATTAGGATAAAAACTCCAAGAGATTTCTGGCTCTGTTGTTCACTGCTATATCCACCGTGCTGAGAACAGAACCAGGTGCATCCCGGGAGTCAAACTGGTGTCTGTTGAGTGACTAAGAGAACCCCGAGAGGTTAGAGATGGTTTCTGTAAAGTGTTCAGACAGGTGAGCATCGGGACTCACTGGCCAGCTGGGGTTAGGTCAGTTCTCTGGGCTCGACCTAAGGACGTCCAGATGAACCCCACGGGGTCCATAGGCCAGACGGCGCCTCTGCGGAGACCCAGGAGCCCCGTCCCCCACTCGGAAGCGTCACCGATGGCTTCTCCGAGAGAGTACAGTGGCTTCTGCCAGCTTAAGCCCTGTCACCCCCAAGACCTCTCGGTGTCAGACCGAATCTGCCCTGGCCCCGCCCCTTTAGGACCCGCCCCCTCAGGCTCCGCCCCTCGGCCCGCAACTCCGCCCCCAGGCGCAGCCCCATCTCCCCGCTGCCTGGGCCGCGGGCTGCAGACCCCCTTGCTCGGGCTCCCAACCCTCTCCCCCCAGCCCCAGCCCCGCCCCCGAAGGCCGGTCCGCCCGCACGCGTGCTCACTGGTGCACTTCTTGACGTGGCTGCCCTTCTTGAGCGCGTGGCGGCTCAGCTTGCAATGAAAGTTGTCCTCCCAGAATTCGGCAAACCAGATGTTGCGCCGGTTGTTGTCCAGCGTGCGGCTGGAGAAGTAGCGGTCGAAGCCTGGCAGGGAACCAGGACGTCAGGGCCTCACGCCCCCCTTCCCCACCTGCCCCAGCCCTCCCCGCTTCCCCCAGGCTTAGAGATGGCCCAGGCGGAGGCAGGGAGGGAAGTGCACATCCTCTGATCCAGGGCCCAGTCGGAAAAAACAAAATGTGGAGCATTTCTTTTCATTCAAAATGAAAAGAGCTGTCTCAAGTCCCAGGGGGAGCATGTGTAATCTTACAACTGCTGCCTTTGTGGAAGAGAAGTACAGGGTGAAGATGCTTCCGCCACCTTTTAACCGCCAAAATGCTAACATCGGGCTGCTTAGAGAAGGAGCGGGGTCGGGGTGGGGGGTTGATTCCTGAGCTTAGAGCAGAGACCCGGCGAAGGATGCCCAAAGCTGGAAGCACCTGAGCTCTCTGGTTCTGAAGAGGAAACTGGACCAGAGAGGGTAGGGGACGATCTAGGTCACACAGCAAGACCAGGACCTGGATCTTCTCCCTTGAAGTCCAGAACTTCCCCATCATTGACAGATGCAGCCTCCTCCTCCCTATGCTCCACAGGACTCATCAACTCTACTCTAAGCCCAGAAAACCCCATCCCGGGGTGGGCAGGCTGGCAGGCGAATACTGCCTTCCGCCTCCTCCCAGTGCCCCTTCTGCAACAATGACCGTTCTGTGTAATGTGCACAGTTGACTGAGCTGCTTGGGACGGGCCAGAAGGCATGCAAGTTCAAAGGGGCCCACACCAAGTGGTCAGGTTGCCGCCTCCGGCAGGGTCCAGGTAAAGACTGAATGACTGTCAGAGCTGTACGAGAACTGCTGGCATTGAGGGGAGCCACTCGGCTTAGAATGGGGTCTCTCATCTCTGGCACTATGAACACATTGTCCTGTGCATTGCAGGATGTCCATCAACATCCTTGGCCTCAACCCACATGACGCCAGTAGCATCCCTCCCAAGTTGTAACAAGCAAAAATGCCTCCAGACAATGCCAAATGTCCCTGGGGCGTCAAAACCACCCCCAGAGGAGAACCACTGCTCTAACGGCTTCTCTCACGTCCCAGAAAGAGAGGGACTTGTCAGGCAAACCCTGGGTTCAAATCCCAGCTCTGCCACTTAATAGCTGCTATATGTCACTTAATCTCTCTAAGCCTTAATGTATTCGTCTGCTACATGTGGCTGCTGGGAAGACTAAATGGGCCGTCGGTAAGGGGCCTGGCATCTCTAGGGACCAATAGCCTAGTTACTGTTACTTTGTGTTTATCATGGGGTGAGGCCGAGAGGGATGACGTGGAAACTTCCGCTGCCTGTGCTCCCTCGGGGTGAACAGAGGACACTGCTGTGTGACCTTGAGCAAGTCCCTCTCCTGCTCAGGGCTCAGGCTCTTGGAAAGTTCCGTGGAGGCAAGTGTCTGCAGGCCTTCCCAGCTGCATCAGTGCTGGACCCTATTGAACGGAGCGAGGCAGGGGTGAAGGCCGGGAGCCCGCCTCCCCCACCGTGAGGTCAGGGAGGTCCTGCCACATGGGGCCATTAATGGGAGCTTCATGCCTCATGCACAGCGAGGGTCCGGCCAGACCAGACTGTTCCTCCCCAGGGTGACTGTGGGTTCTGCCCCAAGAGGAAAGGACGCCGAGCAGGTCAGGCCCATCCCCGACCCCATCCAGGGCCTGCCTGATGCAGGCAGGCTCTGCAGGCAGGCCCCCGCGCTCTGGCACAGCCCCTTCTTCTTGCAGCTCCCGGCTCCCATCTGATGAAGACTGGCTCCAAGCAGGGGAGGGCCTGCCTCCTCTGTCCCAGATGGGAGAGGGGATGGGAGGGATGAAGGACAGTCCTTGATAAACGAGCCTCCTGTACGTGCCACACGTCTCCCACACCCAAAGTATCAGAGAAGGGAGAAAGGGGGGTCCTGAATCTGGATTTGAAACCGGCTGGATCGAGTGTGGTCAGAAAGGACTCCCAGGCCAACACCTGAGCTCAAAGAGGCTGTGGGCCAAGAAGGAGGAGAGGCAGGATGTGGGAAGATGACAGTGGGAGAGGAAGGGGTCTGCAATAAGTAGGACCAGTCAGGGATGACGCTGATGGCGGAGGTGGGCATGATTGGCGGGTGCCGTCCAGGCCTGCTGGCCTACCTCTCACGGACATCCTCTTGGGGAGGATAGTGACAGCGCCCTCGGCCACCTCCTCCAGGTGCAGCACAGGTGCGCTCTTGGAGCCCCAGCTGTCCGAGCCCATCCAGAAGAAGTGGCCTGTCTGGTTGGCCTTCCGTGCCGCCTCTAGCACGCGCCTGTGGGAACACACACCAGCCCAGCCCAGCCGTGTCTGCCCTGCCACTGCCCCCACCCTGGCCACACGTGCTCGGGGGCCCTTGGCTGACCCAGACCAGGCCCACACCTGCCCCCCTCACAGCCCATGCCTGTATCTTAGGCTGTGTCTGGATCCCCCACCCCTGGCCCACATGAGCCGAGGACCCACAGCTGCCCCAGCACCCCTGCCTGAACCCCAGGTTCAAGATCCCCCCACTCCCGGCCCACACATGCCCATCAGCCTGTGGCTTCCCCTCACCCACACATGCACCCTTAGCCCCTAGGCCCACACCTGCCTACAGGCCCAGTGTGCTCCCCCAGAGCCATTCCTGTCCCCTAGGGCTACATCTATCCCTGCAAAGACCACGCCTGTGTCCCTCGGTCCGCACCTGCCCCAGGTCTGACTCAGGCCCCTGGAGCTACATCTGCCCCCGCCATCCTCTCGAGTTCATGCCGCCCGGAGCCACATCCCTCAGCTCCTTCCCACATTTACATCCACTGTCACACGTGCACACACACCCCCTCGCCCCTCTGCACTCGCTCCCCTGCCAGCAGTGCCCTTGCCACCCCACCTCCTTCTGTGCCAGAAGCCCAGGTCCTTTGCAGAGCCGCTCCCCACACCCTGCCTGGATGGATGGAAGTGCGGGGGCAGCCAAGTGCTCACCCCGCTCCCCAGTCCCACTGTGACAGTGGTCTTATCAAGTCAGGGACCCTGGAGCCCAGCACAGGGCCAAGCACGCAGGAGGCGCTCAGTCAATGCTTAATGGATATATGAACTAAATGGTCCCTCAAAGCATCTTCTAGGAGAAGAAAACCAGGGAGGACTGGGCAGAATTCCCCCAACCCAGCTCCTTCCACGGGGTGAGACTGGAGCACAGAGGAGGCAAGCAACTTGCTCAAGATCACACAGCAAGTGAGAGGCCAGGATATTAGAAACTGGCCAGGTGCTTCCCATGGGTAAGGGCCGGGACACAGACCCAAGGGCTTGGGGGTGGCTGTGAGGCCTGTGCAGGAGGTGGCCAGCTAGGGCAGGACGGCCTGGGGCTGCCAGGGAGAAACATGTTCCCAGGCCCCAGAGCCTGCACCTTCCCTCCTCCATCATCTCCCGACTCTCGACCTTCCAGGGCAGCCCCCCAGGGCACACTAATCGCAGGTGGGGCTTCTCTCGGCACCCACGCCGCAGCCCTATTAATACCTGCTAGCATCCGGCCAGCCAGAGATGACCAGGGCTCCCAGCCCTCCACCCGCAGTCACCTGGGTTTATTTTTACTTCTGGGTTTATTTGGCTTCTGAAAATGCATGTGGATTTCCAGAAATGCCCCTGCCTCCCACCACACTTCCTCCAGCACCTGGGGAGTCATTCTAAGGCCCTTCCCCCTGCCCCCAGGGGCCTCTTCTCTGGGACAGTGACCCAGCGCCTTCATCCTCCCTCCCGGCTCAGGATACATCCCAGCTGAGCAGGAGGCCAGCAGTCGGGGCATATCTGGGCGGGGCGGGGTGTGCGGGTAGTGCTGGGCTTTGGGTGGGTACGGGGGGGCGGAGTGCAGGGACTGGTGACTCAAGTGAGGAAAGAGAGCTCAGAAGGAGCCACTCCCGCCCCCGGGGCTGGCTGACCTGCGGACAAGAACATCCAGAGCCAGAACTTAGGGGACTGTGAGCTTCGAGGGGGCGGGGAGCAGCCTCTGCGCTGGGCTCAGAGCTGTCACGGGGCCTCTGAGGACTCCCCCTCCCTGGTATTTCTCTGCCTGAGACACACCCGTTCGAGTCAGCCCTTTTGGCTTTGGAGACCTTACTGATCTTCCAGAACCTCCCCGATCTGTCCCTGCAGGGACCGGGCAACGTCTCCGGGGGGACATCTGTTTTGCTGCAACTCAGGAGTCCAGGACGGGGTCTTTACCAAGTGGGAAAGGTGTGGGAGAGAATGGGGCCCAGAGCGGACGCTGGTCAGTGACGGGGAGGGAGTCACGTGGGGGCAGACAGGCAGCCTTGGCTGGGCCAGCGGACAGAGGCCGCCTGAGGGCACAGGGGGCTCTGACAGCGTAACCACATCTGCTGTCTCAGCTCCTCTGCAAATGCAGGGGCCACGCCTCCCCCGCAGGACCCAGAGCAGGAGATGTCTCCCCTCAGACTGGGGAACTTCGAGGTCTGGCCCATCTTGGCCCCCACATCCGTCTCCAATGGTAGCAAGGGAACAGGCCGGAAGGCAGTGTTTCAGTGGGGCACTCAAGGGTCATCTTTAAGTGCCCCTGAGTTTCTGACTCAGACCCAGGGCAGACGTGCGGAGAGGTGGCTGGCCCAGGCTTTCTGCACTTACGGTCCTGGCACCCACAGCCCACTTGTCCCCGCTCTTCACACTCAAAGACTGGGGCCCAGGGAGGTGACGATACTTCCCACCATGACTGTGTGCCCCAGCCCAGGCCTCTCCCCACTACTCTGCATTCAATTCTCTAACAACACTCTTAGGCAGGTATCATTAGCTCTTTTTTTCAAGCCTAGAAAAGAGCCCCAGAGAGGTTGAGAAACTTGCCTGAGGTCATACAGCTAGCAGGATGTAGAGCAGGATTAGAACCTAGGTGCTGTGGCCCCAAGTGCATGGTCTTAGCCCCTCCATTAAAGCACTTGTTTACCATCCCTGATTGGTAGAATGGATGCAGGAAACAGGGAGGGGTATGGGGAGCCGTGCCATCAGCAGTATCCTGTGCCCCAGGCTGAGGGGTCTCCCAGCCCGCACACTCACTCCCGGACCCCAGCTCTCTGGATCCCAGGGTGGGGTCTGCTTGTCCAGGAAGGTCTCCAACAGGACCAGTGGCGCTCCCCAAGCCTGGCCCCCAGTCCCCCCACTGTCACCTGCCCTCACCTGATGTCATCCTCATTGGCGAAGATGATGACTGCCCTGGCGTTCGAGGTCTCCAGCAGGCGCCGGATGATCTTGTCGAACTCCCCCGGCTTGGGCTCCCGCGGTATCTTCACCGACTGGGCGATGCACACACCCCCTGCGGGAAGGGCACCAGTCAGCCTGGAGCCAGCAGGGGAGCCCAAGTCTCTCCCCACTCACGCCCAACACATGCTCACAGCAGGAGACCAAGTCTGGGGTCCCCCAGCCTGACTCCTAACCCCTGCGTCCTGATCTGCAGGCATAGGCTGTGCAGTCAGAACAGCCACAGTGCAAATTTTCATTCTACCACTCACTAGCAGGGTGACCCTGAACATGTCACTTAAGTTCTCTGTGCCTCAGTTTCCCCATATATAAAATAGGCTGCTGGCAAGAGGCAATACAGCATTGGGTTTAGGAGCTAGACTGCCTGGGTTCAAATCTCGGCTCTGCTTCTTACTGCTGTGTGACCTCAGGGCAGTTATGATACCTCTCTGTGCCTCACATACATCATCTATAAAGTGAAGATAATAATACTACCTACTTCATAGGTTGATATAAAGCTAAGTGAATTAATGCACACAAATACAGTAATATCTGGCACATAGGAAGTGCTTAGTAAGCATTGCTTATTTTCATTGTAACCACCTCATAAGGTTTTTTGGAAGAGTAAATCTGAGATCAGAGCAAACTGTCCACCCTGGGCCATTAGTGGCCCCACACCCACATCCACACACACCTCCCGGGGCTCTTGTCCCCAGGCCTTCGCTCATCAACAGGCTCCTTGGTGAGAGCAGCATGCACGGCTGCTGACTCAGACCACACATCCCGGGCAGTGATGCTGCACAGCTGGCCACAGTGCTCACCCAGGTCTTCCCAGCTTCCTTCCCGGGCTCCCGCAGGCCCCTCTCCAGCTCCCACCACAGCCCGGGCCCTGCAGGGTGCCTTGACCCTCGCCCCCCATCTTATTTGTGATCAGATCCCCAGCAGGGAGCTCCAGAAAGCCGGGAAGGCCATTCTAATGTGTAGCTTCAGCTGGAGGGGCCGCAGCAGCTCTGCCTGGGGTTGGGGGGCTTGGGAGCCCTCCTAGTCTCCTTCTCCAGCCCACGGTCTACCTGGCTGAGGCCCGGACGAGGGACAGAGGCCAGATCTCCTGCCTCGTGAGCTCCCTGCCCTGTAAGAGCCTGGCCCCAAGCCTGCAGGCGCATCTGGGAGGCAGAGCCCGTACCTTGCGGGCCCGGCTTCACACCCAGACACCCTGGGAGCACATTCAACTTCACCCAGCCGGTTCCAGGCCTCAGATGGGTCTCTCCGTGCTGGTGGGGGACAAGTGTCCTTCAGATATTTAAATCCCACTGATCTGGTACAAAAGCATCGTGGACCACCGTTTCTAGCAGCAACCAGGTTTGACGGGTGAGGAAGCTGAGGCTCAGAGAAAAGTGGCTTGCCCAAAGCCACACAGTTCCCTGCCCCACTGGGGAAGAGTGGAGTCTCCAGGGCCCCCGGTGGCAGAGTCAGGGCTTGGTTGATGGAAAAGCATGAGGGACTATTCTTAATGAAGCCAGCCCGTTTATTAAGACTGCCACCCTCCTCTGGGTCCCACTCAGGGGTCTCAGCCCAGCTCCACCACAAGCAGGATCACAGCCAATGCCTCAAACCAGCCGCCTTGGCTGGGCACCCCTAGGCCTCCTAATGGCCTCCCGGCCCAGGCCAGGGCCACCTGAGGCTTCTGCACCTGAGCCCATGTCCCTCTGGAGGTGTCTGAGCTGCAAGGTGCTCAGGGTGTGGAAGGGTGCCCCAAGGCGGTGACACGCAGCTGAGTCTCAGGAGGAGGAGGCGTAAGCAGCCAGGTGGCGGGGAGTTCTGGGGAGAACAAGGTACGCCCACTAGAAGGCAGGCTGCCCTGTGCCAGGCGCCTGTCAGGCCTGGGGCCACGTGACACACACGCACTTTCACATCCCCGCCCCAGGAAGTTCTCACATCCCTGCCCCAGGAAGTTCTCACATCCCTGCCCCCTGGCCCTCTGCCCCCACCCTGACCAGCACCTACCTCCCTTACTTCTTGCCTCTTCCCCAGAGGCCAAGCTCCCCACGCCTCTCCTAAGACACCCAGAGAAGTCCCAAGCACTGGAGAAAAGCAGGTTACCAGGAGCTCATGGGGAAGGGACACAAGGAGCGAGGATCCTTGGGCAAGACAGGCCCCCCTCCAGGCCCGGGTCACAGAGAGCCAAGGGGACCCAGCCTCCTGCCCACAGTGCACTAAGGCAGCCGGGCGGGCCCTCAGCTCCCAGCTATACCCTCCATATGGTTCCTTTCCATTAGAAAGTGGGCCAATTGCGATGTTTCTCCCTGCATCTGGGGAGACAGATGGACAAGAGGAGGCTAGATGGGGGGTGAGGATGAGCCACCTGGCTCCAAGAAGAGGGGGCCCACAGGGCAGAGGGGAGGGAGGCAGGGGATGGAGTGAATTGTCCTCCATCAGGGAGAAACTCTTAGATTAAGTAGTATTTCTGGGCGATGCTCCCCTGAGAGGTTCCATGGGATGGGCCCGCCTGACACCCCAGGGCACGTGTTGCACGCTCCGTTTCGCTGTGAAGGAAGAATTAGGTGACCATGGCTCTGTCAGCTAGAACATGAGTGAGCCACAGGGTACTTGAGATGAGAGCAGGTCTGAGCAGGATGTGATATTCTAACAACCACAGGGAGGGGAGATGGGGGCGGGGGGTTATGCAGAGCTCAATAATACGAGTGAACGTTGACGGAGCGTCTAATGCGTGTTGAATGTTATTCTGCAAATTTTACATGGATTCACTCATCTGAGGTCAGTATCGTCAGTACAGCTCCAATTTATAGAGGAGGAAACTGAGGCTAAGAGAGGCTAAGGAGCCTGTCAGAGGTCACACAGCCAGTGAGTGGGACTGTGAACCAGGTCTGTGTCCAGAGCCCATCTCTGGTAGAGAGGGGAGGGCCTAGCGCACTGGGTCTCTGTCAATCCTCTTCTTTGGCAGCACCTCCCACTCCTGAAAAGACCCCAAGTCATATACCAAACCTGCCAGCCCTCCGTCACCATGGGGACCACGGTGGTGACGGTGGGGACCGTGGCTAACACTCCCTGGGACACCCTCTCCCCCAGGGAGGGCACACCTCTCCAAACCCTACTCCTTTCCCCCATGGCCCCTTCACTGGATAAAGTACGAATCCAGTTAAATGACACTGCTAGTCACGTAACCAAATTCAACCAGAGCAGCATGGAGCCCACTCCCTAACTCTGGCAGGGCCTGGAACCGTCCACAGCCCCCGGGCTCCAGGGGGAGGATCATAAGAAGGGAGGGGGCATGGGGGCGTCTATGGTTCCCCGGGGCCCCTGAGGCCCTCCTGGGTCCCCTTTGGCATGCCCCTCACTCCACACGCCAGCTGCCCAGCCCCCTGGCAAGCACCCAGACGCCAGGTGCCTGCTTTAAGCCTCACCACCCGCCAGGCCAGTGCCTCCTCACGCAGGGCCAGGGCGGGAAGCCACGGCTACTTGCCAAGAACATCAACGCAAATGGGCAATAGGGACCACGGAGACCTCCTGGCCCAAGTTGGACTGGGAGCAAGGAGACTGAGGCCAAAGAGGGCAGCACTTTGCCCAGGGGCACTCGGCAGCTGGGCCAGAGCCCACCTTGGATGAGGCTCTCGCCCCTGCCCCAGGGCTTTAGAATCCAGCCCAGCCCTCCCACTGCTTCCCACCTGCTGCGTCCCAGCATAAGCAGAGCCACCTGAACGAAAGCCCAAAACCCCGCAGCAAGTGCCAGGGCATCCCCACTCCTCCCTGGGCCCCACCAGCCCGCCCACCTCTCCTAGCTCTCCAACTCCCACCCCTGCCCTCACCCCAGCCCTGCAGTGAGTGCCCAGCCCACCCCAGGCGGCCCGAGCCTGCCCCATCTCCACACCTGCACCGTCCCACCCGTCTGAACTGACTAGTCCTTGCTCCCACCCCTCAAGGCCCCGCCTCTGCTACCAGCAAGCTGGCCACTGTGACACAGCAGCGTCCATTAGAGTGCTCCAGAGACCACGCTGACGTCCAGTGAAGCCGAGTGTGCCCGGCGCCACAGGCCAGCACGGCCCCTCCTCACCCCTGCCCGGAGAAGCCGCATGTGGCCCAGGAGAAGCGCACAAAGCCCTGCACCGCGGCGCTGACTGAAACAGCGAAACGACAGAAGCAGCCTAAACACGACACGATGGAAGCATGGATAAACCGCGGTGCGTTTGTACGATGCCGTTAAGAGAAAGAAAACAGCTCTCAAGGATCAGCATGACGGAATCCTGAAAACTTAACATTGACTGAGAAAGCAAATTGCAGCATGACTGTCCCAATTCTGCAGAGTTTAAAGACCAGTGCAATACGGCGTGTGATACACAGGGACACACGGGTATCTGAGCAAAAGCTGCATGAAGGCAGAAGACTTTGTTGTATTCATTAGGTTCTCCCCAGTTCCTAGAACAGTGCCTGGCACACAGCAGGTGCTCAATAAATGCTTGCCAAATGGCTAAACAAGGACAAGAAGGGAACCACCAGCATCAGAGTCACGGTTACTCGAGGGAGGGAAGGAGAGGAGCCCGACTGAGGAGGGCTCCACAGGCGTGGATTCCCAACAACCCACATTCCATTTCTTTAAAAACTAATCAGAAGCAAATAGGACAAAATGTGAATGCTTGGTGAATCTGGACCCCGGAATCCAGGCCAGACAGAACTGCCAGACACGAGCGACAGGGAAGGCATCCTGCTCCTCACACACCGGGCCTCACTTCACGCATCTGTGAAATGGGGCCACGCGGCCATGCCCGGCCCAGGGGCGTCCACAGGACACTGGAGGGGAGGTGCGAGGGGAGCCTGTCTGGGGCCGCCCTCCTCCTCCAGCCGTCTGGCTCCTGAAATCCTATCTTCTCGCCCCGACTTGAACACGAAATGGAGAAAAACTAGTAAAACTTGATATCGGTCTCCTGCTGTATTCTGCACCCTTTCCATTTGCTGTCTGGTGACCTTCCCCAGTGTTCTCAGGGTCCGGCTGATGGATATGTGTCAGTGTCTGCCTCCAACTGCACCCCTCACGGGCAGGGCTGGGTCTGCATGTTCATTCATTCATTCATTCAAGTGTCCTGCTCGGTTCCTGGCATAATCAGTCCTTAAAGAAACAATAACAAGTGGGACCCCTTCCTTGGGAGCTCAGAGTCTAGCTGGGAAAGCAAGACCAAAAGAGAGAGCAATTGGCTGGAGGAGAAGCACAAGGGGACAGCACTCCTGGCCAGCGGGAGCACACCAGGGACAGAGGAATATGCCCCGGGTGCCAGCCCACTGTGCGCTTCCCAAGACAACACACAGTGGACAACAGCCCTGCCCCATCTACCACCACCTTCCCTTCCCTGGGCCAACAGACATTTACTGCCCACCCAGGATGTGCCTGGCACGGTTCAGATGCTGGGATGCAGCCGTGAGCACAGAGCCCACCCTGATGCAGCTCCCGTCACAGGGCAGGAGGGAGGGAGAGCATCTGGGAGTCAGGGCAGAGGAGGAAGCAAGCAGGGTGATGTGAAGGAGGGAGGCCAGGGGCTGCACCCCCTCTCCAGCAGGTTTCGTCCGAGGACAGGAGGCTCAGGCCTGGCCCCACAGCTGAAGGCAGATTTGGGCTCTGCCCTGACTTCTCTCTAGGGGCTGCGGCCTTGCCTAAGAGCCAGGAACTGGAAACACTTAGGACTTCCCACCCTCCAGTGAGGGCGCATTGCTGAAATGACCTCGTTTCTCTGTCCTCCACTGCCTGGGAGGGTGTGCGCCTGGCTCCCCTCATCAGCGCAGAGGCTCCAGGGAGCTTGTTTGAGGGCTGGCACACGGAAACCTGCAGGCACTAAGGGACAGCAGGGGGAGTCGGTCAGCTCAGTCTCCACTGGAGGAGTCTCCCTGATGCGCCCAGGGACCTGCGTTTACACAGCATGATCAGTGCCCCTGTGCTCAGCTTCCTCCTCCTCCCAGCACCTCCCCGGCCCCCACCGGCAGGCTGTCCCCACTCCACTGTCTAAACAAGTCCTCCCCACCATGCTGCGAGGCCAGCCCCTCCAGGAAGTCCCCAGATGCCTTCATGGCACCCGCACTTTTAGCTGTGCCCTCCCTGGTGGCCCAGTTAGGCAGAAGCCCACCTCCATGTAGGGGGCTGTCGGGAGACCTGGGCCCTCTTGTTCCTGCCCTGAGCTCCCAGCCACATCCTCCAGACTTGGGCATCCCTCTCACCTCCTTCCTTCATTCTCTCACTCACCAGGAGACCTATTCTTGCCAGGCCCTGAGTCACGGTTTGGGCCCCAACCCTGACAGGGGCCAGCCCACAGGCAGTGGGGCAGGTGGAGAACGGCCCAGACCCTCTGGGCCAGGTGACCAGGATAGGGCACCACATCCACGGCTCCAGGGGACTCCATGCCACGCCCTGTTGCTCCAGCGCCTGGACCTGGGCTCACACTCCACATCCCAGGCTGCTCATTCTGCCCAACCAGCACCCAGAACCCTGGGCTCCAGACCCAGGAGGAGAAGAATCCTCCTCCAGAGTTTCCAGCAATTTCCCTGCAGCCAAGCAGTGCAGGGGGCACAGCCAGGCCCAGGCTCACAGTCCGAGCAGCAGTGACAGGTTCCAGGAGGCCCGCAGACATGGGCACCCCCTTTCTCTTTCCCTTTTTTTTTTTTGGCCTTTTAAATTTAAAAAGGGAGAAAAACAATGAAAAGACAAATTTTAGGAAATCGAGTGGAAAAATCTACATTACAGCAAAATGCGAAGGCAGCAAATTGCAACATAGAGAGAAATGAGGGAGTTATACAACCAAGGGCGGGGGGGTCCCCCAGGCTGCCCTAGGTTCCTGGGAGAGAAGGAGGTGGGGGGAAGGCATGAGGGAGGCTGGGAGTCACCCTGGACCGTATGGCCTGTCATACACATGCACGCACACACACAGGCCTTCTCTCTTTTCCTCCCACTCCAGAAGCCAGGCCCTCCCCCTAAATCTGCTTAGGAAAGGGAGCTACTCAGATGGGTGGGTGCTAATAAGGCGCTACCTTGTTTCCAACTGGGAAGGAAGCCCCTGCCTGAATAAATGGAGCTGTCTTGGTGGATTCTGGCAGCAGAGCGGCGGTCAGAAGTGTTTTGAGGTCCAGAAGATGCCCAGGCCCTAAGCGATGCCCCCCAACCTGCGGCTGTTCCAGGGTGAGCAGGGCTGGGGGGACGGTAATGGGGGACCCTGATTCCAGCCAGCTCTGGCTCCAGCTGGGCCTGGGGCTCCTCAGGGACCTCGAGGCCTCTCTAGGGGGTGGCTTGGGCCTGGTCCATGGCCCCCAACCCCTTCTGGCTCCTGCTCCCAGCTCTGCTCCCCACACTGCAGCCTCTTGCTAAATCACAAATCCATCCGACACATGGCTCCCTGCCTACAACCCTCAGTGACTCCCTTTGTATGTGTGTGTGTGACACTTGAGACCTACATCTTCTCCTCAAGTCTGCCACATCCAGCTCACTCAGTCTCTACCAGGATCCGCCATCCAACCACATCTGCTTCCCAAACAGGCCTGTGCAGAGGCAGCTTCCTGGGTCAGGAGTGCCCCGACCTGGGGCCGGTGAGTGACCCCCTGCAGCCCTTCCCTCGCTGGGCCTCAGTTATCTCCTTGGCATCTGTCTCTGCATGGGGCTTACGGGGCCTAGCACGCATCCTGTACCTGTTCGGGTCAGGCGGTGATCCACGTGTGCTGGGTGAATGAGCCCCTGAGCACCCAACCGACAGGAACGGAAGGGGCAGCATGGCAGGAGCCGCTGGCACGGGCGTGGGGGCAGAGGCTCCATAGGAATCCAGGGTGGGCACCTGCTCAAACCCTCCCACCTCCTTGGGGAGGCTCCCTGACCCCTACAGTCCACTGTGACCTCCCCCCTGAGCCACGACCTGGTCACACCAAGTGCCAGACGTCCGTGTGCACAGGCACTTGGCACCCATTTGCCCCTGGCACCCACTCAGTGCCGGGCTCTGGGCCACAAAGACAATCCACGCATGGTGTCTGTCCTCACAGGACTGGCCAGGGCTGCACGCTTACTGGCGTGCTGGGCGTCTCCCAGTCCTGCCTTCTACTAGGGTTTTACCTCCCCTCGATGCAAATTCCCTCCTGTGAGCACTCAGGAAATGCACACGCAAAGGAAGGGCAAGGGAAGAAAGGTGGAAGACAGCTGTGCAATGGGAGGGGCCCCCAAGGCCCAGGGCCGAAGATGGCTGGGCCAGCGGAGAAGGGCATGAGGTCGTACACTCTCCTCCGTGCTGCAGCCAAGGGTGCTCTGGCCGGCGGGGGGCAGTGGGCCCACTGGTGAGAGGTGTGGCTGGAGCCAGGAAGACCCAGGTACTAAGGGACAATGCAAGGGGGGCAGTCACCCTGGTTTCCTGCCACGAAGTGTCTCCCTGACGCACCCCATCAAAGGTTTATGCAAAGCAGGAATATCACACCTGTGGTCACCTTCCCCTCCCCTCCAGCCTGTGGCAGAGGAGAGGATGCTGGCTCCACTGCTTCCCGGCTGTGTGACTTTGGACAAGTTATTTAGTCTCTCTGAGCAGCACCCTTCCCATCTGTAAAACGGGGAACGACTTAAAGAAACTCCACCTGGTAGAGTTGGAGTGAGGGCCAAATGTGATGGTGTTTGTGAGGGCCTGGGTCTGCCTCCCGGAGCCAACGCCCCTAGGGAGTGGGCCAGGCCTGTGGGGGGGGGCGGGGGGTGCTGAGGCAGGAGGGCAGGAGCTGGGAGGACAGGACCACATCACTCAGCTCCAGTCAGGACTCTGGGCTGGGGGGTCTGCTCTGGGGACTAGGGACACTAACCTGGGAACTGTCCCTGGTGATCAGGTGCTGGCCAGACCGGGGGCCTTAGCCTGGAGGCAGAACGCACATCCTTTCTTTCCTGCACACCCTCAGTGCCCACCCCCACACTTCCAGCCCTGAACACACACACACACACATCCATGGTGACACACACCCTCACAAAATCACATACCACACACCACCACGGCCTCACACGGTCTCACGGTCACAAACCCTCATGCAGAGACACAGCCCCACCCACCACCCACAGCCCCACCCCATCACAGGCGTGAACCTGGCAACAACCTCATACAGCCTCACAGCCACAAGGACACGCACACAGCCACACACAGGTACCGACACACCGTCACACCTCACACAATCCCACAGCTGCAGCCACACAAGCTCAGGCAGCAACCACACGGCCTCACACAGCCACATTCCACCACACCCGACCTCCCACAGTCACATCCTACACATAGTCACAGAGCGACAAACCCGAGCACACAAGTCATGGAAAGCCCCGCTTGTCACGTGTGCACGCAACTCTAACTTCAGACAACTGCCCGGGGGCACACACACACGTATCCCCCTACACAGCCACACACACACACACACAGCCACACACACCACACACACCACACAGCCTCATATGATAACCCTGCCCGACCACACCCACCCATATGCCATCAAGCACAACTACCAGCAGCCCTACAGTGAGCCGTCACCACGCGCCCCTCACACAGCCCCACGTCTCACAGATCCACACCTGTGCGCAAGGCACCCCCCCCCCAGGCCCATCCTCCTCTGAAGGTAGAAAGGCCTCCTTCCTGAATCTCCCCGATTTACCTGAAATCCCTTCACATGAAGGCACCATGAGGTCCCCCTGCAGGCCAGCCACCAGCACCTCCCAGGTCATCCGCACCTCCCAGGAGCCAGGCCAGCCTGGGCCACACCTGAGCACTGGTCCAGAGGTGGGCCTGGCTGGGAGTGCTGATGTGGGGTGGGCTAGTGACTGGGTGGAGAGGTCCAGCACCTTCTCTCATCCAACAACTACTTATGGAGCAGCCTCAGGGGCCCCAAGGAGGTGAAGTCCTGTCTTCCTCTGAAACCCTCTCCCTCTGCCACCAGGCCCTCCACTCACGCCCAGCCCTGGCCCTTTGGGGAACTGGGCCGGATCTGCGGGTGCAGGGGGCACAGCCTCAGAGAGCTGGCCTGCATGACTCAGGAGGCTGAGTCTGGGCGCAGGTGGGGCCCACGTCCCCTGTCAATCACCTACTTGCTCCAGATCAAAGCCAAGTCGCCCAGCATCTCTGAACCTCCGAACCTCCGAACCTCCATTCCCACATCTGAACGGGGATGGCCTTACCCCACCTCCCAGACACTGCAGAGTTGGTGTGAGGATTAAATGGATCACCTGTGACAGGCCCAGGCCCTGGGGGCATATTTTGGGGAGCGGGAGGATGCAGGGTTTGGGGGACCAGTCAAGGCAGCTGTGGGGCTCGGGGCCTCTGAGCTGGGGCTGTTGTCCCCTCCCCAGGAAGCTGCCAGGCAGCGCAGTGGTGTTCAGAGCTGTATTATTCATGGCACTCAGCTCTGAGCAGAGGGAAATTGCTGAGTGATCGACCTAATATCTTAACACAAACCCATTTAGGCAAAACACCTTTGAAGCGAGAAAGGTGGGAAAAAAATAGAAAAGGAAGCTAAGGTGTTTGGAGGCAGGTGGTGTCCAGACGGGACTGAGGGGGACAGGCACAGAGCGATGGCTGGTTCCTGGCTGCCCCCACCCCAGGGAGACCCCTGCCCAGCCCAGTCCCCCATTCTCAGCCTTCCCCTATTCTCAGTGGCCATGGCTGGCGTTCTTCGACCGAGGGAGTCCCACCCGGTTCTAAGGTTTGGTTCAGAGAAGGGGAGTCTGCCCGAGGCTCTCAGAGCAAATCAGAGGACAGCGGACAGCGGGACCCAGGACTGCCGCGAGTTAGTTCAGAGTCCTCTGCCGGGAGCCACTTACAGAACAAGACCCCAGCCCTCCGCCCCATCTGCCCCCAGCTCCAGTGACACACCTGGGCGGTGAGGTCACACAGCAGCTCTTTGGCCCCCTCCTCAGCCTCACAACCCACCCTCTCCCAGAGCAGGACCACTCTCTCCAACTCAGCTCAGGCCTTCCCACCCTTGAGCCTTTGCTGGTCCCTCTGCCAGAAATACCCTTCCTGCTTCTCCACCTGCCCAACCCACCCAGCCCAGGGACCCACCTTCTCCTCCTCTTCCCCAAGATCCTCCCCTAAGGCAAAACTCATCACCGCCCACTTAGGCTCCCATCTCACCCCTCTCTGTGGGCACTCACCATCCTCTGCCCATGCTGTGGTCAGTTTTAAAACTCTCATGCTTCAGGGCATGAGGGCAGGAGCCAGGTTCCTGAGTTCATATCCCAGCTCTGCCACTTCTTAGCTGTGTGACTTTAGACAAGTTACTTAACCTCTCTGGGCCTCACCGCCTCAGAGTGTGAAGAATAAGTGAGTTAATACACATAAGGTGCTTAGAACAGTGCCTGGTGCATAAGTACTCAATAAATGTTTGCTACTACTATAATATTATTGTCAGTTTCCTCCATCAGCCTATAAGCCCCTTCAAGGGGAGACCGGGTCTTTCTCATTCCTAACTCCCCAGTTTCCAGCAGAGTGCCAAGCAACATTGGTGAACTGAGCCCAATTTCCAGCAATGTTGTCTGCCTGGCCTCTTCGCCCCAGGCCCCCTGCAAAGAGGAGCCAGCACTGGGCTGGTGGTGGAGACCCCCATGTGGGGCAGAGGCATGGAGAAGATGACCTCTGGCCACCCCTAGCAGGAAGCGAGGCTCAGTTGAGCAGCGAGGGGCCGGGGTTAGGGGCTGACAGCTGGGTCTTGGTTTGGCCCAAGAGGGGCAGACAGCTGCAGGCCGGGATGAAATATTTAGGAGCCCACATCCCAGGAAGTGGAAACTGACAAGCAAAATGAAATGTTGAGATGTAATTACCCAGGTAGACCAAGCATGTCTCCCGCCAGCGGCGGGCTCAGCGCCCCCCACCTGCCACAAGCAGGCGTCGGGTAATGAAGTCCTCCTGGACCGTCCCCGCACCAGCCCTCGCCCCCTCCTCCTCCAGCCAGGGCAGGGGGAGGGGACGGCAAAGAGCTCGGCTCTGGCTCCTCCAAGCCAACCTTCGTGACGGCAGGACAGGACACGCAGGGAACCGGGTGCATGGGTCCAGCCTGGGCACGGGATGCACTTGGGGCGACCCCTTCACCCCACCAGGCCTCAGCTTTCTCAGCCAGAAAATGGGGCTGCTGCCCCATGCCAGGGAGGGAGGACCCAGACAGTGGATATGAGTGTGCCCCACAAATTGGCCTTGGTGGCAGACAGTGGTGAGGGCGGTGGCCTCCCACAGCGAGGACAGCAGCAAACACCAACCTGATCCAGCGTGCCTCATACGAGAGGCTTTCCTGAGGCGCTGGGCTGCCTGGCACTTGGGTCAGTAGGAGCTGATGGACGAAGGTCAGTGGTTGAGGCCCAGATATGAGCCCTGAGCTGGAGGAGTGATCACCTCACCCCAAAAAGCACTGCCCCAGGCTCTCCCAGCACTGTTGGGGAAAGGCTTGGGGCCCCACAGCCTGGAGGCCTGCCTGGCCACCCCTGAGAGTAGAGAGTAGACAGGGACCAGGGAGGAAGGGAAAAGGGCCCCAGGCCTGGATCCTGGGAGCAGCCCCGAGCCCGCCTGAGGAGGGCGTCCAGGAGGAGGTGGGGAAGGGGTGCCCAGCAGACCTCTGTCCTTCCTATACTCCAGAGCTGGGGAAGGGGCGGCTACCGTCTGCTGGTTTCTCTCAACAGGCATTCGGGGTGCGACACGTGTGCACAGTGTGGAACCGCCCCATGGTGCAGTACAAGGGATATCCTGGGAACGTGGGCACTAAATGTCAGCAGGGACCCATGTCATTGTGATGTTTACACTGACATTTAAATGCCCCCAGGTGGGACTGCCCAGAGCTGAGAGCTCCTTTCTGATCTGAACCAGAGCCCAGAGAGGGGCCATGATCTGCACAAGGCAGTCCAGGACGTGTCACTCACCCACATGCTGCTGCGGCCGCTCTCCAGACTGGCTCTGTGCCTGAGGCAGGTCCAGCCCCACCTGGCAGCGGCCAGCTGACCCCTCGGGCCCTAACCCATGATGCACCCCGACTCCTGTCTACACCATCTCACCAGACCGGAGCCCCACGCCTGCACACAAACCTCAGCCTGCCCAGCCTGGCCCCCCAACTCGCCACCAAAACTCCAGTCCTACCCCATCACTCCCCTCCCTCGCACCTCCTTCAGGGCAAAGTCCAAACTCCTCAGCCCAGTCCTGAGGCCCTGCAGCCTCATCTCCCACTGCTCACACCTCCAACAGCACCTGCGGTCTCCAACACACACCAGGGTGTTCCCAGCTCTGAGCCTCTGCCGAGACTCTTCCCTCTGCCTTTATGCAACTCCTCTTCCTAGACTCCTTCAAGTCACCTCCCGTCCGTCCTTGAGGATTCAGCTCAGGCCCCTTCCTCCAGGAAGCCTTTGTGGGTGACCCCCGGCTCCTTCTCCCCTGGGTGCCCACAACAATCCCAACGTCTCCATTGCTGCACTGAGCACAGTGAATGGAAATTATTGGACTAGATGTGTCTGTGCCCACCAGCCTCTGACCTCCAGGGAGATGGCTGCTGCCGGCCCCACTGCTGGACACAGAGCATGCATTGATTCAGCAACAACTGACAAAGCACCCTCCAGTGCCAGGTGCGGTCCTAGACACTGTGAGGACGGTCAAGAATAGGACAGACAAGAATCCTGCCCTCGAGGAGCTGACATCCACCTAGAAAGTAGATGACAGATGCTGAGGAATGAAAGCATGAACGAACATATGAAGGAATGAACAGACTAAGTAATTAATGAAGAGCTGGCCTATCGTCCAGATCGTCTCTTGGCCCCGTCTCCAGTTCCTGTCCCTCCGCCTTCCTCCTCCTGATTTCCCCCAGTCACTCTGGCGCCCCATCCTTCGTCTCCTCCTTCTTCCTCTCTCTAACACACACGCACGCTGCTCCCCGTTACTCCATGGCCCCTCACGTTCATGCAGCACTCCTTGGTTGAATAATTTTTGCACGTGTTCTCTCATTAGCTCCTCCCAAGTAGATATTATGACCATTGTACAGATAAGGAAACTGAGCCCCACAAGTGAGAACCGAGTCCCAGCCCCTCCTCTCTGCCTTTCTCTCCCTCTGTCCCACCTTCTGGGATGGACTGGCAAGTTGCCTCCTCTCTCTGAGCCTGTTTCCTTATCTGTAACATGGGGCAGGCCGGCCCTGGGAGACGGTACATGGGACCCGTGCTTCCCCCTCCCCCCGCCCCCGCAGTCCCCACTGCATCCCTCCTCCAGTTTCATTCTCCTCCCTCCCTCCTCTCTTCTCTTGTTTGTCACTCTGTCCTCCTTCCCCCCATCCCAAGGCCTCCCTGGGGCCCCAAGACGCCTGCAAGATGGTCATTAGCTTTCCTTCTGGCTCATTAAAAATGAGAATTTGCATAGAATATCCATATGATCATTCTGTCTACAGCAAAATGGGGCACGGATATGATGCACCATGCAAGTTGAGAGAAAAGGAGGGTGGTCACAATGGGAGCGGGGAGAACCCCCACCAGGAAAGGGCCAAGTGCTCACCCTTGGGGTCTGAGGCCTCAGAGGCAGCCCCTCACCCCCTCCAGCCCTTTCTCAGCCTTTCTGATGGCTAATTCATCTGTTTTTGTCATTCTTACAACAACCAGCAAAGTAGGGACTACCATTATCCCCATTTTACAGATTGAGAAACTGAGAGCCAAACAGGAACAGGGGCTTGTCCAAAGACACACAGTAAGTCCATGGCAGTCCCAGGGGGCAGCCCTCTCTGCCATGGGCTGGCCCACCCCGCTCATGGTGGCCTACTGCTCTCTCAGGAATGCCGCCCCTCACTCTCAGAAGGAAGGCAGCATGAAGGACCAAACTCAGTCAGCAGCTCCACTACCCAGGATGCCCTCCCGTTCCCCCAGGATGATCCACCTGTTCTTCAAGGCTCTCCTTCCATCGCCCCTCCCCTAGGAAGCTCCCCTCCCCCTTCGCGCCCTGGCCTCCCCCTCCCAGCAACAACAGTTCAGCCAGACGCCCGGATTTTTGGAGACAACTGCTTTCAAACCTCTCATCTCAGCTATATAATTGCATTCAGACCTGCCTAATCCCGAAAAGGATTCGCAGCCGTGCCCAGAAATAAACATATTTGGCTCAAAAGGAAATTGATAACAAAATCGAGGGGAAAGGACCTGCACTTGACAGAGGAGGCTTCGCTCAGCGTCCACAGACTGGCCGAGAGCTGGACGGCTGTTTGTCGGAGCCCAGACGCTTCTCCGACTCCCGGCCTTAGGGCCAGGGCCGCTCTCCCTGGTGCTGAAGCCAGGCGTGCCTGGGTCGCGCCGCTGCCCTCCGCCCAGGCAACCCGGGAGCCAGTCCTGCGGGCTCCAGCTTCAAAATACACTCCAAATCTGTCCCTTCTCACCACCCCACCCCGTGGTCCAAGCATGGATGACGGTGGGCCTCCTCACCGGCCTTCCTGCCTCAGCCGCACAGTCTATTCCACAACAGCCAGAGGAACATTGCCCAAGTCATCTCACGTTCCTCCTCTGCTCACAACCCTCCAATGGCTCCCATCTCACTCAGAGCAAAGGCCAAAGTCCTCACCGTGGCCCACAAGACCCACGTGCTCTGTCCCGCCTCTTCTGCTTCTCTCCCTCTCGCTCATTCTGCTCCCATTTCTTGGCTATGCCCCAAATGCCAGGTAGCCTCCCACCTGGGGGTCTTTGCCCTGTCTGGCTCGTCTGCCTGGGGCACTCTCCCCGCAGATGTCCACATGGCTCACTCCCTCACTGCATTCGGGGCTGTGCCCGAATGTCCTCTCTGCAGACGGGCCTTTGCTAACCCCTTGTATGCAACAGTCTCCTCCACCTGCCCTCTTCTGTCCACATACACTGCTTTATGCTTCTTCATAATGATGCCCATCAGCTCCCATCAGAAATTCCAGTATATAGTCATGTATTTACTTGTCAACTGTAAACTGCGTCTGGCCTTCTCCCCAAATGTGAACCCACAAGGCCAGAGATCTTTATCCGTTTAGTCCACCGCTGTATCCCCAGGGTTCTGGGTCAATGCCTGGCACACAGTAGGTGCTCAATAAATATTTATTCAGCAAATGAATGAATTACTGTGCAGAGGCAAGAGATGAAAGGGCTGAAGAGCAAAAGGAAGAAATGACACCCCCCCCCGACTCCCCACCGGCCACATCCCCACGGAGCAGGCTCTGTGTGGCTTGGAGGCCTGGACTCTGTCCTCTGAACCCCGGAAAACCCCAGGAGCATGAGGAGAGCCAGCACTGAAGGAGCGACCGCTAGAGGACGCATCCCTCTCCACTCCAGGGCCTGTTACGCTCACTTTTAGACAGGGCCCCTCCCAGGCTCATACACGGCCACACAGGACACGGCGACTCCTGTCACACGCACTCACACACACACACTCCCCATCACAGGAGCTGCTCCACCTCGTCCTTTCCTGGCTGAGAGAACCTCTGGCCTCTGTGGGGGGTCGTGTGCCCCTAGGTTCATTAATCTGAGTGACCCACCAGTGCGTCCCCGGAGAAGGCCATGAAAGGAATCAAATCCCTCATTAAAGGAGGGCTCCCCTTCCTTCCCTCGAGCTCCAGCACAGGGCACGTACACGAGTGCAAACCCCAGCTCTGCCACTGACCAGCTGGGAGGGCCTGGGCAAGGCCTCGGGCAGCCTGGGCCACTGTCACCTCCCCTGTAAAATGGGGACAATTCTCAAGACGGCCATGCAGGGGCCGAGGCTGGGGCCAGGGCCTGGCAGCTTCTGTGAGGACCGTTAATGAGACGTTCCTAGAAATACGTATATTAAAACAAAAGGGGGTCCAGGGCTCTTCACAAAGGGCAGGCCAGGCTGCTGAGGGACTGATGCAGGAGGCAGAGCCTGGGAAGAGGGCTGGGTGGGTGGACACAAGGGGAAGACGGCTGCGGGCATCCCTCGGTGTGTCCATGTCATGAGCCCATAGAAGAAGGCACACAGCTCCTTCCTGGTCTCACAAGGAAGAACTGCAGGCTCAGAGAGGGGAAGGGACTTGCTGAGGTCACACAGGAGTAGGGGATGGGACTGAGACAGGGATCCCACCCAGGACACTCAGCACCCCGTACCAGCCTGAAGCAGGGAGCCTCGGGGTAGGGAAGGAGGAGAATGGGGAGCCCGCAGGGTCCTTCCAGAGCTGCAAACAATGAGTGGGATGGGCTTGCTTTAGCTACATCTCCAAGGAGCTCAGAGTAGGGGACTCGGGTGCTGGGGACCCGCCTCAGATAGGAAAACAGCCTGAAATCCAGCAGTCAGCAGAGGGGTGAAGAGGGTTCCTGGAGGTCAAGGCCACAGCTGGAGGGGGAAGGGCGGGAAGGTCAATGCCTTCACTTCACCGCTGGTTCCTTAATGAAGGGAGGAAATCGGGAGGGATCCCCGTCCATCCACGGGAGCCTGGGAGGAGAAAACCCAGTGTGTGCCCAGAGAAGAGGCTCAGGAGTGGGAGAAGAAAGAAACTCGGGCAGGAAAGTGAACTTGAAGAAAATGGGGTTCAAACCAGGTTTAGAGATTCATCTGTCAAAAGGATCAGAGTCCAGAAACCCAAGAGGCCGAAAGTGCTGAGGAAGCAGGTTGCTGTGGATGTGGCTGCCCCGTGGGCTCAGGTCTGGGCCCAAGAACAACAGACACACCGGAAGCCAGAGGCCAACCCCGTGGTACCTGGACCGCATGTGACAAGACAGATAGAAAACCCAAGAGAGGTGGGTAAGGGATGTGAGGACCCACGTCATGTCATGAGGGGCCTCAGAGGTCCCCTGACCCATCACTTTCACATTGGTGATGAGGCTGAGGCTCAGAGAGGGAAAGTGACCAGCTCAGGGTCACACAGCCACCCAGAGACGGAGCCAGGACTAGAACTGGGCCCCAACTTCCCTACTCTGGTTAATGATGATGACAACCGACACATTTCACAGCTCAGTGCAGGGCCCAGACCGTGCTAAGTGCTCCACCTGTGTTAACTCACTTAATGCACACAGCAACCTATACAGGAGATACTATTAATATGTCCATTTCACAAGGTGGAGCCTGAGGCCCAGAGGCCTCAAGTGACTCCTCAAGGCGGCACAGCTCACAGTGGCAGAGCAGGCACACAGGCTCTTAACCACTCCACTCTACTGTGTCATCCAGAGGACAGGATTCAAAAGGCCGAAGCCACAAAGGGGCTACAACCAGCAGAGGGAAATTTTTTTAAACGCCAAAGAAATCTTCAAACATGTTCCCCAAAGGAGGCCGGTGAAAGGAAATGCTGCTTCCTGTCCAGGAGGGAAGGGATGCAAATTCAGGGCAAAAAGGGCTTGGAGTCTAATGTCTTCCTCCTGTCATTCCGTCAAGCTCAGAGGTGAACTCGGATGGGAGCTTGTCCCTGTCTTGATAGGCCGGGGCGAACACATCAGAGACGAGACAGAGAGAGCAAGAGCGGCCCAATGACACCCAACCCAGGGGACTCACAAAACCAAGAGATGTCAGCGCCCCGCCACAGCCCAGAGTGGCAGAGAAATCAGAATGGACAAGTGAAGTCCCTGAGGCAGGCCAGGCCAGCGCGGGGTTCATCTTCATAGCGGGATAGAGATTGACCTGGCAATCACCGAGCAGTCACATTATTGCCAACACCTTGCCAATCTCTCAGTGCCTGCCTGGAGACCCAGCTGGCACATGGTGGGCCTCATGGCTCAGTGGGGAGCGCCCACGCCAGGTCCACTTAATTTCCACCCACAGCAGAGTGACGGGTGGCAGACCAGGGAGCAGAAGATGCAATCTGTCTCAAGTTCAAGGTGACCTGGTTGATAAGCTGGAATGGGGGGGACTGGCCAGGAGGTGGGGCCCACGTCCCCCCCGCATCCTTGGAAGATACATGGTCAGCAGGCAGGGCATGGTGGTCCCGAGTGCTGGGTCCCTGGGCTGTGATTCCAGGAGGCAGTTGGAGGGAGAGACCAGAGGTGTCCCCCTGAGAAGATGGTACAAGCCACCCCACGCTCAGATACACCAAGCTAAAGCCAGGACCCTCCCCTGCTCCCAGCTCCCCGCCCCCTTGGCCAATTTAAACCACGTTTCATCTGACTGGGGGCGAGGAGGCTGCGTGCTCCAGCTCTGTCCTCATGCAGTTGGCCCCAACCATCCCTGAACCAAAAGACAAGCCCTGCCGTGCCACCATTGGACATCCGCTCCCTTGGGCTTGACGGATGCTTCATTTTCCAGCTCTCCTCTGAGAGAAGCATCCTAAATAAGTAGTTTGCAGTGAATGTCTGATGGTGTTTTCAGAATGAGCCAGAATGGTGGAGAACAAGCCATGACGGTCTTTGCTTCCAAGAAAAATGCCTGGAGTCAGGGCCGCGGGCTGTGAGGACACAGGCTGTCGGACGTCAGAGCAGCACCCTGGAGATGAGCTGATGCATGCGCACCTGTTACTGATGGACAAGGAGGCCCCAGCGGCGCAGGGCCAGTTGTCTATTCACTCATTTCTTCATCCTACAAACATCTATTGAGGCTCTGCTATATGCAAGGGAGGGCACGGGGCACAGAGCCGAGTGGGTCTTGTCCCTTCGGAGCCTCAGGGACCCCAGAGTCGAGTGGAAAAGGCAGAGGGAAGGTTCAACAGGCACTGGGGCTTCCCAGGTGGGGAGCCCTGGGGAAGACCACCCCCCATGTGAGCACCTGCCTGCAGGGAGCAGGGCCCTGGCCCTGAGCCCGGAAGGGCAGAGAGGCCCTGCGGGCCCCGAGCAAGTCGGATGCGGCAGGTGGAGGCGGGGTGCGCTAACACACTCCCTCGGGCACGCGGGCACAACCCAAATGCCAAACATTTGGCCTAAGAGAAACTCTGCTCAGCTCCGTCTCCCATTGGTCCCTGCCCCATGGCCACTAGGACCAGGCCAGGCCCCTCATGGGGGTCCCATCTGCCTTGTTCATTCCTACCTCCTGGCTCTTGCTCATGCTGTTCCCCGACCTGGCATGCCCTTTCCTTCCTCTCCACTTGCCCACATGCCCCTCCTCCAAGCCCTGCCGGCCTGGCCGCCATGCTGGGCTGGGCCCCCTACAGCCCTGGAGCACGTCTCTCCGCTTCAACAGAGGCAGCACCGCATCCCTTCACTCATCCTTCAGGCAAACTCTACTGAGCACCTGCTGCGTGCAGAGCAGGGTGCCAGGTCTGGCCGTGCACTCTCCTCCCCGCACGCCCCGAGCACCCACCGAGGGAGGGCCCACGGCCTGCCTCCTCTCCCCACACGGGACTGGGGGCCCAGCAGGTGTGAAATGCATCCGTGGAGCCCAGCCCAGCTGGGAGACTTGAGCAGGGGCTGGAAGGCTGAGCCTCTTCGCGCCCCCCACCCTCCCTCCAGGGCAGGCAGCACCTCAGGAGGAGGCATCCGAGGCAGGCGCTGCAGTGAGAAAGGGGAAGCAGCCGGACCCCCACTGCAGCCTGATGCTGCTGCAGACAGGCCGAGTCCTCCCATCCCTGCCTCTGCCTCCGGGAAAGGGCTGCTGTCCTCAGTGACTCAGGGGGAGCCGGGGGGACAGCCAGGGAGCTCAGTGGGGGAGGAGGAGGGGTCCCAGGGCAGCCTGGCCCAACCCGGGATACCCATGTTCTGTCAGCCTCAGTTTGCCCTTCTGGAGGCTGGGAGAGCAACCTCTCAGGCCCAAGGGCTGGGAGGAGGGCTAAAGAAGTGAGTAGTCGGGGGCTGGATTTTGTGATCAACCATCCACTACCGGCTTTTTTTTTTTTTTTGAGCATTTATTGAGCAACTACTGTGTGCCAGGAGCTGTAATAGATGCTGGGGATGCAGCAGAAAAGAAAACAGGCAAAAAAATCTGCCCTCAAGGACCATAAACAAATAAAAATTTACTTGTCAAGTGCTAGAAAGAACAACAGCAGGGTACAGAGGGTGGAGAATGATGGGCTGGAGAAGGAGCTATTTTAGATTGGGTGGTCCGAGACGCCTCTCTGAAGAAGGGACACCTGGGAGGACAGCTGAATACACTAAGGATGTGGGCCACATGGATATCCAGGGAAAGAGTTTTCCAGGCAGAGGGCGCAGCCAGTGCAAAGGCCCTGAGGTAGCTTGCGCCTAGAGTGTTAGAGGAGCAGTAAGGAGGCTGGTGTGGCTGGAGCAGAGAGATGGAGAGGCGAATGGAAGGAGATACGGTCATGGAGGTGACGGGCAGGCAGCAGAAAGGGGAGCAGGCCCTCTAAATATCCACCTTTAGGGTTTTTGGATGTTGGGGGTGCCCTGGGGCAAATCTCTCTTCTCTGGTCTCCCAGAAACATAAGCAGTGCCAGTGCCTCCAGGTGGCACAGCTCCTTCCAGCTGGCCAAGCTCTTCCCCCATCCCCCCCCAAGAGCCTCCAGGAGGCGAGTGTTCCATTTACAGCCAGAGAAGCTGAGCCCAGAGATGTCACATAGCCAGGGGGATGAGATGGCACCCCAGATTTGTGCCTCCAGCTGCCGGCCCTGCCAGTCGCTGTCCGTGCCACTGCACAGACAGGAACCATCTAAATGCAAGTCTGACGCTCAGCCCTGGGAGCCGGAGCTGGAGGTCAGACCGGCAACAGCTTGACTCAGCAGCGTCTCCGGAATATCAATGGGGACTCAGGGACACAGCGGGGAGATGAGGCCTCAGAAGGTCCCGCTGTGCATGGGACAGGACGTCCTTCAAGAAGCAGGTCTGAGCCCCCATGCTCCTTCCTGCCACATCCAGAGAGGCCACCTTGTCCCCACTCCAGCAGCACAGGCCTGGATGTGCCCAGGGCTGCTGGAATCGCCCACCCAAGAGGACCAGAGCCAAACTCCCTGGGTGACACCATGGAGAGGTCCCTGCCAGGAGCTCCTGCCACAGTCCTTCCTGCCATATGCACCAGAGGTGGGGAGACCATCTGCTGGATTCAAATTCCACTCCTGGTACTTTCCAGCTGTGTGGTCTCAGGAGAGTTACTCAACCTCTCTGAGCTTCAGTTTTGCAATCTGTATAATGAAGTTGCCTTGAGAGCTAAATGAATTAACATGTATGAAACACACAAAACAGAATCTGGTCCACAGGAGGGCTCCATAAATGTTACCTCCTAGTATCATCCATTCATCCATTCTCCCATCACCCACACAGGAACACTTCCGTGTGACCCGAGGCAGGCCCCTTAACTTCCCTGAGCCGTGCTTTTTATGATCTGTGAAATGGAGGACAAGTTCAGGTAAACTGAGGCTCACCTGGGCCCCATGGATACGGAAAGGCTGTAGGGATATAAAAGTTTATGCTCCAGACCCCAGCCCTGAGAGCGCCCAGGACCACCATGGGAGGCAACGAGGGCAGGGCCACGTCTGCGCCTCTCCCTCTGAGGTGACTCACCACACTATCTCCGGAGCCCAGGCGGGGCCTGCTCTGCATGCCTAATCCAGCCCGGCTCTGTGCCTCCCCTTCCATCGGGCAGCCTCGGCCTAGCGTGGGGAGGGAGTCCTGGCTGCAGCCACACATACGCGCACAGATGGGGTGATGCACCAGGCACCTCACACGAGCACACACATGCACACGGGCCTGTCCACGGACACCCCTACTGAGGCAGGCCTGACACTTACACATCCAGAAAGCCACATGCGTGCACCCCTCCCCATACGAACACACGCGTCCTGCCCTGGCATCTTTGGGACTCACCTTGATGCCACCACCTCACCACCAGGCCAGCTGTCCTGTAGGAACCAGGCTGGCCTGGGCTCCTGTGGTCTGGTCCCTAGGGCTGTCCCTGGACACAGCCCTCAGCCTCGGTCAGGGCACAGCAGGGCCCCCTCAGGCCTTCCAGGCCAGGCACCGGGGGGGGGGCCAGGCAGTCGGATCCCCGATAACAACCGTCCCATGTGCATTCCTGAGTCCCTCATCCAGGGGCCAGCAGCGCATTTCACTCTAACAACCAGTCTTTAGCTCATTTCACAGATGAGGAACCAGGAGAGGCTGAGTGACTTGCCCAGGATCACACAGCCAGGAAGTGGCCAAGCCAGGGCCCAGGTCTGTCGGCCAGAACCTGCCCATTAACCACGTGCTGCTGCCCGTGTGATGCAAGCCGGTGGAGACAGAGGCGTGGGGCGGAAGGGCCTGGGTCTGACAACCCGGCTCCAAGTCCTGCTCCAACACCTCGCTGTGTGAGCCTGGGCGAGCCACCTCACCCCTCTGAGCCTCAGTTCCCCCATCTGTAAAATGGGGACAAAAGCACCAAGCCCACAGGGTTGTCACCAGGATTCATGACAGTGCAGGCTTAGAGGGTACCCGGCATGGGGTAGGGCTCGGTCAAGGGCCACAGGACTGCCCAGGGCCTAAGACACACGACTGAGTAAATGGGGTGAGGGGGTCGGCACTGATGGGGGCTGGGACATTTGGTGCCAGGGCTTCCTCTAAGCCCTATGCCAATGGTCAGTGCTGGGAACTACCCGGGAGCTTCCCACCTGGAGGACAGAGCTGGGTTCCAGTCCCGGCTCCTCAACATTCCGGCTGTGTGGCCTTGGGAAAGTGGCCTACCTTCTCTGGCCTCAGTTTCCTCCTCTATAAAATGGGTATAATTATGTCCCCTGCAGGACCCCGAGCCCGGCACACAGTAGGCACCCAGGACTTGCTGGACAAGCTCTGCCAGGGCTCTGCGGTGCCTCCTCAGCCTGGCGAGCGCACCCTCCCCTCGGCCCCGCTCCCCGGCGCTCCTGTGAGCCACTCACAGATGATTCATACTTCAGAGGCCGAATCAATACAATATACGGCCAAAGACATCTTTAATCTTTCGCAGGGATTAGGCTACAAGGTACAGCGGCCTCTTTCTACCAGTCGCTCAATTCTGATTTCAATTTGGCAGCTGGAGCGCGGCTTTCTCTCTCCTCTGCCTTTCACCCTCCTAAAGACGGTCCTCCAAATCACGGTTCAGTGAGCAGGTGGGGCCGAGAGACCCAGCTGCCCGTCCTCAAGGGCCCCCGGGGCTGCCACCCTGCATGGGGGGACAGCAGGAGGGTCTGGGGATGTGGGAGGTCCGGCCGGTGGGAGGCCAGCCCTCAGCAGGGGGCGGGAGGCAGGGGCACGGAGAGGGGCCCCTGTGCCAGGGCAGGAGCGCCCCACCTGGAGGCCCTGGCAGAGTAGCTTTTCTCTTATTTCTCTTTTAAACAACATTGAGTAGACTTTATTTTTTCTAACTACCCAATGCCTGATTAGATGCTTTGTGGAAAATTCAAACAAAGAGTCTCAGCTTCAGCCCCACTGCAAGGCCCAGACCCCACCCCAATCCTGTGCTCTCCCGCTCCTAACACGTCAGCATATGTCCCTCCAGGCCGTGTGTGTGTGTGTGTGTGTGTGTGTGCGTGTGTGTGTCAGTCATACCCCCATCCCTTGCACAGGGCTGGGCCATGTGGGTCTCAGTTAATGGGTGGGAAACAGGGGCAGAAGACAGAGTGACAAGAACACAGAAGCAGGTAAGACCTCTAGTCCAGGAGCCAGATGTCTGGCTTCAAACCCCTTCTCCACCTCTAACTTGCGGTGTGACCGGGTGCCAGTTACTATTCGGCCTCTCTGTGCCTCAGCTTCCTCCCCTGTAAGATGGGGGCACCTCCCTCCTAGGGTAGGGACGATCACCCAGGTCGACGGGGGTAAAACAGGCGCTCAGGGTGTGCTGGGCACACAGGGAGGCTGGCTTAGTATGGAGATGGCTTCCCGGTCCCTCACGGCAGGGACTGAGCACAACTGAACACTAAGATTCTGGGCCTTCTGTCCCTGCCCCTATCAGGCACCTTTGTCCCCAAATCCTGCAGAGGTTGCACTTTTTTTTCCCCAAAGATTGGCCCTGAACTAACATCTGTTGCCAACTTTTTTTTTCCTTTCTCCCCAAAGCCCCAGTACATAGTTGTATATTTTAGTTGTAGGTCCTTCTAGTTGTGGCATGTGGGATGCTGCCTCAGCATGGCCTGATGAGTGGTGCCGCATCCACGCCAAGGATCTGAACCAGCGTTTTGAAACCCTGGGCCGCTGAGGCAGAGTACGCAAACTTAACCACTCGGCCATTGGGCCGGCCCCCAGAGGTCGCATCTTAAACAGAAAGGCAGTGGGCTTGTTTGGGGAAGGATTCAGGCCACAGGGAGGAGAGGAAGTGCCAGAGCAGGGTGGGTGGGGCCGGCCCAGAGAGAGGTGCCTGATTCTGAGCAAAGGAGGAAAGAAGAGGTGGGCAGCCAGAGGGAGGGGCTGGCATGGGGAGGGCGTCTGACACTGCCACAGGGGGCCCTAGGGAGCTGCCGCCCACCTGCCCGGAGGTGGGAGGGGGTCCCGTCCACCCCCTGCTTCCCTCTGCCGGGGGCCCAGCTGCTGGAGTGGGGAGTGGCCCAGAGCGGCAGCCATCAGCCAGCACTGCCCCACTTCCAGGCCTTGCTCCCTCTCCACCAGGTCACAGGCACCGAGCTGCCTCAGCTGTACAATTAAAGGGGCTTATCTGAGATTTATAGCAGGATTATGCCCGCAGGGTGTTGCCAGCGCCAGCCTCTGGACACTCTGTGTTCCTTAGGAAAAGCAATTAAGAGTCCCGGGGTTATACGGGTATAAATATATAGACGCCATCCCCCAAGGTTGAGGGCACCACAGTGAGCTATTTAGAGACAGGGCCTTAGGAGGTGGGCACCGGGGGCCCCCCTCTGCAGGGAGCTGGGTCTGCCAGGAGGGGGCAGGGTCTCCTTGCTCCCCCCACACCCCATGCATGACAGGCGCCATCCCTCAGCCCCACGGCCCGCACTGAGCCATCCCTCTTGGCAAAGCTCGCCCAACCCAGGTGGATTCCCCCGACCCAGGGGCCAACCTGCTGCCCGGACGCCCCCGGTACCAGGTACCACAGCCCCTTCCTCAGCACGGCCATCAGTCTGATGCCCTCAGAGGCCCAGGCTTCGGGCCCGCCGAGCTCTGAACCCTTGTCACGTTAGCCTCCTTGCTTGCTCATAACTAAAAGCTTTACGACCCGGAGCTTCTAAGGACCGCAGTTAAGGGAATACAGTGAGCTTAATGCGGGAAAGGAGGCACGTGGTGAGTGGGGGACCTCGAGGAGAGCACATCACTTTCCAACACTTCCTCAGATCCACCCCGGGGGGCACCTACGTCACTGAAGCCACAGCCAGCACAGCCCTGCCCCTCACCCCCAGCAGACTGCTCCCTTCAAGGGACTCAAACAACCCTTGCTCCAAGAACCTGCCGGCTGGCCCCCTGGGTCCCTGAGACCCCCTGAAACAAGGCCACCTCCATCCCAACCCTGTTCCCTCCTCTCTGCCTGAGAACAAGCAGCTGTTCCACTGGCTCCCGTGCCAGGGACATTGATGGTCCCTCTGTCCGCCTGGCCACGTGTGCAAAAGTTATTCATACCCACCCCCTGGCCCAGGAGTCACGTCACCACCCGCTGAGGCCACAGGCCAGTCCCCAGCGCTCAAGGGAGAGACCGAGGCCCACGAGGAGAGTGGCTTGGGGCAGGCAGAGCCCACAGCAGGACCTGCGAGCGGCTCTAGTGCAGCGCTGGGTACCGTGCTGTGACATCCCCCCATCCCTAAGCGTGACCCACGGGACTCACCGTCCTCCCGCGACTTCTGGATGAAGGCCTCCACACCGCTCTCGCCGTAGCTGCCCTCCGAGGCCAGCGTGGACACGTAGTTCCACTTGAGGGCACGGACGATGTCCACCATGGCCTGGGCCTGGTACGTGTCCGAGGGCACCACACGGGAGAAGAAGTCGTAGCGGCTGTTGTCGCTCAGGTCGGGGGCTGTGGAGGCGTAGCTGATCTGGGGGATCTGGAGGCGAGAGGGGCCGCTGATGGGGGCAGCTGGCACCCCACCCTGCCCAGCCAGCACCGTGCCCTGCACACCAACCCCCTTCCCATCCCCACAGCCTTGGGACCGTCCCAGCTCTTCCCACGGGCACCACCTCCTCCTGTCCTGGGGGAGACCCTGGGGCATGGACGGCATGGGTCCTCGCCCACTTATCAGAGGAGGAAACAGACCCAGAGAGGAGGGCCAAATGGTTAGTCGGCCCTGCCCCTGGCTCCAGCCTGGGGTCCCCGTGCCCCCCACCTCCACTCTGTTATCCCCTGATCCTGGCCCCCTGGGGCCCTCGCCCTGTCCAGCAGGAGTGAGGCTGGCATCAGGCTGAGAAGTGACTGGTTCTCCTCCTCCAGAAAGTCTGCCCGCCTCACCTGGGTCCCGCGGCTGGTGGTCCCCCAAAGACACATACGTACATGCCACGGACACATACTCACACCCCAGGAGCCTCTGGATGTCTCAATTTACCTAAAGAGCTGGAAGATGCCCCCCTAGGAAAAGCCCCCAGTGGGTGAGATGGTTTGGCCTGGAGATGGGATGGGGGTGGGTGTCTAGAGGGGCCCGGAGGGGTCAGCTCATTTGGCCCATCTCCTTCCCTTCCCCCAGGCAGCCCCTCACATTACTACCCCCCAGGACCTGTCTCCAAGCTCCCCCTGGGCTCAGGCTCTTTCCTCCTGCCTAGCTCAGAGGGAACAGAGCCCAGGTTCCAGCTCCCCCCAACCCCAGCCCACCCACCCTACAGACGGAATCCCAGGAGGCCAGGGTGGGCGGGGCCTCCAGAAAGCCCCTTTTTCACAGCCTGGGACACAGGGCCCAGAGAGGCCTCAGCAGCAGACGGCAGGCCTCCTGACCCCAGCCCCAGCTCCCCCAGCACAGAGCTCCGTCCTGCCTCCTCGGCCCCCACCCGGCCCTCCCCAGGCACGGGCGAGATGTGGAGCCCTGACACTGCCCTTCCTCCTGTGGCTGACATCCACCCATCCCCAAGGGATGTGGAGGGGCTGCGTGGACCCGCCTGCACTCCCTCCTCCCTGGCCCACACTCACCGCACCCCCGGGGCTGGCCCCCAGGCTCCCCGCACTGCCCCAGGCTCCCCAGAGCTGCTCAGGCCCACACTCTCCATTCCCTGCCTCAGTCCACACCAACACGTGCCCTTCCTGTGTGCCCTCTGCCCTGCTCTCTGTTGTCCAGGGTGACAGGGTGAAGGCGTGGGCATACTGATCAGGGCCAATGTCAAATCTTAGACCTCATCTCCCTAAGGAATCCCTGAGACTCAGGCCCAGACAAAAGACTCGTGGCCAGATGTCAGCCTCAGTGGCAGCTGAGGGTGGGAAATGGTCCAGGAGCAAGAGGATTCGGGGCGCCCCATGGACAAGTGGTTCCCCACCTGGTCTATGTGGAGGGTGTCCCTATCCCCAGGGACAGTGGGGGCCACCTTCCACTGAGGACACACTAATCGGAAAGGGCATGGCCCAGCTCAGCCCCTGTGACGCCCCCCAGGTGGGCCCCAGCGGGCCCCTCACTGCCTCCCCTCACTGAACTCACTCATGGGAAAGGCCCACACCCCTGGGACCCTCGGGGGTGAGGATGGGGGCAGGGGAAACAGCTGACTGCTTTTCTGGATTTGCTGGGCAGCTATGGGTTAACTCCCAAGCCTGCTCACTGTAGTTCCTGGGTCTTCATAAAATGGTTCGTACTGTGTTATTCACCGTGGCACCATTCTAACCTGGTGAAAGACGCCACGGTCATACAAGGAATACTACACAGCTGTGAAAAAGAACAAGGCAGGCTTCCACGCACTGCTCTCGAGGGCTCTCCGAGACACTGTGGAGTCAAAACAACAGCCACAAAGAAGCAGGTGCAGATCCACGTGCGAGCAGCACCCTGCTTATCATACGAGGGGCCAGAACGTACTCACACGCTCTCAAACAAAGCAGCCCAGTCACCTCTGGGGAGGGGAGCGGGCGGCTGGGGGCAGGGCTGGGCGGGGACATTTCACATCACACCCTTCACACATTTTGCAGGTAGAACCAGGCAAACACAGCACCTGTTTAGAAAACAACCCCCACTTGAATCTTCGTGAGCACACATGTCCCCTTTCTCCCCGTCAGCAGCGTCTGAACACGTGTCCAGTTCCCTCCGCCCTGGTGAGCGCTTCGCCTGAAAACAGCTCCCTCGGAGATGTGGACTCCGGTGGATATTTGAGGACTGATTTTAAAAGTATTGTGATTTTTACAGTCTGATAATGGTTTTGTGGTTGGGGCTGGTTGGCCGGTGTTCAGAGTCCTTGTCTCAGAGTGGAGCTTTTCAGCATCAGCTGTCAACACTGGGGGGCTGTCCTGGGCATCGTAGGATGTTTAGCAGCATCTCTGTCCCCTAGATGCCAGTAGCAGACCCCTCTCCCAGCGGTGACAACGGAAAATGTCTCCAGACATTGCCAAATGTCCTGGGGTGGGGGCAAAACGGTCCCCAGTTGAGACCCACTATTTTAGAGAGATGTACTGAAATACTTAGGGATGAAGTGACATGATGACGTGTGGGATTTGCTTCCAAAGAATCACACTGGGAGCATGTGGAAGAAATGACATTGGCCAAGAGCATGACAATGTTGCGTGGCCCCAACGAGTACATGGGGGCTCGCCACCCCATTTGTTGTACTTTTGTACATGTCTGAAATGGCTGGGTTTTTTTTTTAATTTTTTAACAATAAAACAAAATACATGCCACCCCCAGGTCACCCTCTGAACAGAAGTGCCCAGACTCCGGGGCTGGAGCTGGAGGAGGTGGTGGAGGTCGCGGCGCCTGGACCGCCCGGCGTAGCCTGCTGCACAGCGGGTCCCGAGAGAAGATGGTTTTGTGGGTTCGCTCGCTGGCTTACCTCTCCGCCTGGTCCTCAGCACAGCGTGCTCACCACACACCCCAAAATCCACTCTCCTCCTAATTAGAAGAAGCTTGTCTCCTACTTCCGATGTTTTCTCCCAACACAGCACCCAGGGTCAAACGGTCCCAAGCACAGCAGAGGGACAGGAGGCCAGGGAGGTCTCAGGGCTGGTGGCAGGACGAGCCGCTCACACAGGCGACTTCTCTCTATCATGCCTCATTCCTCCTTGCACGCCACCTCCCCACAGCCCCTCCTGTTCAGGCACTCAGCACAGGCAGGGAGAGAGGATGCACAGATGGACAGCGGGTATAGGACCCAGAGCCCTCCCCGGGGAGGCCAGCAGTGTTCAGACCCCAGGCCCCCGCCCCTGCCGCACTGCACCCCCGCTCTGTTTCCCATAAAGGTAGGAGGGCCAAGCATGGACTTCCTGCAGGGTACGCATGTCAGCCTGCAGGAGTGCCCGGGCCCTGATTTCAGGAGCCCAAGAGGGGCCCCTGCTTAGCCCCCAACAATTCCTGAGACCCTGGAACAGGGACTCAGCCCTGAGATGGGGGAGGTGGGGTCGAACAGGGTCAGGGGATAGGCCAGCATCCTCTCACATGACCCCTTTGCCAGCTCTCCTCCTACCCCGCCCCCTGCACGTTCTGGCCTCCACTCCAGGCCCTCCCGCGTTTCCCAGGGGGATGGTTTCAAGCAGAGATTTGGGAGCTAAGCTGCTCAGGTTCAAATCCAAAGTCTGCCACCCACCAGCTGGGAAACGTTGGGCAAGTTTCTTCACCTCTCTGGGCCTGTTTCCTCAGCTGCAAAGTGGGAATGATCACAATCCCTTTCTCACGAGGGTTGCATGAGGGAATCCACGTGGGGCGTGCAGGGCAGCACCTGGGGGGCAGCAAGCACTCAGAAGCTTAGCCCTTCTGTGAGCTGTTACCCCTCCCTCTACACTTCCTCCCAGCAGCGCTCTCCTCTTGGCCCTCTCTCTGACTCCTTTGCCTCCTAGGACTGGCCCCTGTGCCTCCACTCCCCTCCCCAGCTTTCTCCCTGCCGTCCTGTAGTTGTGGCCATGCTTAGTGGGGACTCCTCCTGCTGGCAATGCTGATGGCTCCCGGCTCCCTCTCGGTCCCACCCCAGCCTGGAGTGGAGGTGGGGAGAGGCAGGGACCGCCCTGGGGACACCATGGGCAGGGTGACAGTGACAACTTGGCCCAAGTGGGGCTCCGATGTCTCCTCAGCTCTCACTGTCTCTGCAGCCCAGCTGGAGGGTGAGGGGACACCCCATTAACATTCCCCTCCCACAAGAGCAGCCGGAGAACATGGGGAGGCCGCCATGCCCGCCCCACTGCCAGCTCCTCCATCTCTCCGCCTTCCTCTCTCCTCCCTCCGACTGTCACCCACAGAGCACCTACTGTGTGCTGGGCACTGTCCTAGGTGCTGGGGACATTCCCACCTCCTGTCACACCCTCAGGGGCAGGAGTCAGCCAGAACCCAGATTCCAGCAGCACCTGACCCACCACAGGGGTCCTATGCTAGGTCCATCTGTCTGTCCTCTCTTTCCTCTCTGTCTTCCTCTGCCCACAGAGCCCAGGACCTCATCTCCCTACATCCAAATCTTCCCTGTGTGGCAAAGCCCAGCTCAAACGTTGCCTCCTCCAGGCAGCCCTCCCTGGGCCCTTGTCCTCCAGAGAGCCTGTTCAGACCTCCCAGAGCTCCGAGTCAGGCTGCTCCAGGGTCCCCGGGCACGTCCTCGTGGGTGTTAGGAGACTTGGGCTACTTGTCAAGTCAACAGGCATTCTAAAACTCCACCAGGTGCCGGGAAAGGCCACACGAGGAGATGAAAAGGGGAACTGGATTCATCCCACCCTGGGAAGGGGCCTTGAGTGACACACAGTGTGTCTGCAGCTGGCACCCCGTAGAGTCTTGCGCTCACAAAAGGCGTAAGTGACTGAAGGGGGCGGGAGTGTGTGAATAAACCTCTCTCCCTCTCTGGCTGCTGGGGTGACAAGGCGCTTCCTGCCACGTGGGGAAAGACAAAAGCTGCTTCTGAGCTTGAGCAGCACTGAAGATGAACGCCAAGTGCATCTGTGTGTGTGCATACACACACACGTGCAACACAAGCGCACACAGCATGCGTGCACACACAGCTTGCACGCACACACACATGAGCACGTGCTGGAGCATGTGCCCTGAGTACACGAGTGCACGGCACAGTCATTCATTTATTCCTCCCACCACTAGTCACTGAGCACCAGTGGCCAGGCGTGGTTCTGAGTGCCAGGGAGAGGCAGGCGGACACTCTGCCCTGGCGGGGCTCCCAATCCAGACAGAGGCAGGCGACGGAGAGGTGACACGGAGCTGTCAGATGGGGGTAAGTGTCCAGGAGAAAAAAGAAAGGAGGAGCAGGGGACTGTGAGCGAGAGAGGGCTCCCCTTCCCTCCTCTTCCCTAATGCTGGGCACAGCACCTAAGCTTCCAACACACTGGGGCCAGCCTGCCCGGGACTGTGGGACCCAGCATTGCCATCCAGCTGTGCAACCTTAGGCAAGTGAGTAGCCTCTCTGAGCCTCAGTTTTCTCCCCTATAAAGTAGCCACAGTACCAACTGAGAGGGCTGCACTACTGAATACACACAAAGTGCTTAAAACAGCGCCGGACGCATGGGGGCCCCTGGCAAATACTCGATACAGTCATGCCGCATAATGATGTGTCGGTCAACAATTGGCCACATATATGACAGTGGTCCCATAAGATTAGTACCATGTAGCCTAGGTGTGGAGAGGGCTTTACCATCCAGGTTTGTGTAAGTCCACTCTACGATGTTCACACAATGACTAAATCACCTAACGACGCATTTCTCAGAACATGCCCCCGTCAAAGCAATGCACGACTGTAACATTATTAGAGAGGGAGGCAAAGCTGGGACCTTGTGCCCATTTTGCAGGTGAGGAAACCGAGGCTCAGAGAGATGAAAGTGCCCTCTGAGCATCAGAGTCAGGAGATATCAGAAACAAAGTACAGAACAAGCCACTCTGTCTCCCTGTTCCCTTCCCCAGACCTGGCCTCGGGCCCGGCTCACCTTCCCAGCTGACACTGATCTCCTGTTCCACCCACAAGCAGGCCGGGCAGTCACAGATTGAGGCTGGGATCCACCACTGGCTGCCGGTCCAGGCCAGAGCTCAGAGACCTCAGGATCCACATCTGCCCACCGAGGCCCCTCTCGCTTGCGGAGGAAGGGACCCTGCATGGGCAGGCAGGCCCCAGGGTCGGCTGCCTGCTCCTTGCCCTTCTGATCCCGACTGCTCGAGGCCTCAGCTGCCTGCATGGCTCTCAGCATCCACTGTTTCTCCCAGAGAAAAAAGGCAGCCAGGCTCTCAGGTACATGAAAGCTGCAGGGGCAGGACTGCGTGGTTCAGAGAGCAGGCCGGAGGAGAGAGCCTGCTTCCAGAGGCTCGGGGGCACCGCCCGGCACCCGTCGCCCCACGAGCCATGCACCCTCTCCCAAAGGGCCTTCACTCAGAGACACAGTGTCCAGAGGAGCCAGAGGTGCTGCCAGCCGCCCCTCCACCCTCAAGGGGCCTCAGGAGGGACCCTCCAGTGGGGCAGAGTGCATCTCTGAGAGCCGGGTGCACAGCAGGCGCTCCACACAGCCTCCCAGAGCTGCAGACCCCCTCCCAGCCAGGTACTGAGGACATAGATTCCAAGCACAGGCCTTCAGAACCCCAGCCTGGTTGGGCTGGAAAGGACAGTCTCACAGGGAAACGCCTCCAGGCTGGAGAGCGGGGGGCAACAGGGACTCACTGGGCCCCCCAGGGGAGCCATGGGAGAGTCAGACTGCGGGCCCTGAGGAGAGAGCGGGCGTTGATGCACGGGACAGGGTGTAGACGGACTGAAGAGGGGAAACGGGGTGGAACAAAGAGGGAGACACAGGGACAAGGGGGTTCAAGGCAGCTGGGAAGGGCAGCCATGGTGAGAGCCTAGGGGCACAGCAGAGCGGCTGCAGGGAGACACGATGCACTGACGGCCCCCCGCCCTCAGCCCTGACCAGGCCCACCTCCCACGGGGACCCTGGAGTTCAAGAGCAGAAGGCAAGAGTGACCCAACAGCTCTGGACAGCCCCAGGGAGGCCTCACACAGCCCTACCCCCATGGAGATGCCCCTCTACCACCACCAATTACCAAAGAACAGAGAAGGGACTTCCAAGGCCTGGGGGAGGTGGGGGTGGGAGGGGCACCCGGGGCAGGGGGCTAGGCTGGCATCTGGGTGGTCTTTGGAAAAACAAGGAGAGGCCCCAAATAGGGGGATGGGCTGCTGCCTGCCCCAGGGCTTCCTCCAGGGCCACCGCTGGGGCCTTCCCCACACCCGCTGGGGCCTTCCCCACACCCACTGGGCCACTTGGGGGCCACTGGCCTTCCCCGCAGACCCTCTGGGAGTCCAAGTCAGGCGGGCCTGGGCCGCTCACTTCAGGAGGCCCTCATTAATCAGGTCTCGTTCCTCTGCTCTGCAGACACAGACCAGCCACCGACTCCCAGCCCCGAGTATCCAGTCACTCGAGGGCCCCAGCCTACACCCCAGTGCAATCCATCAGTCTGCCCGGCCCACACTGGGCGAGCCCCGACCCAGCCCTCTGCTGGAGCTGAGCCCACAGGCCTCCCCACCCCGGGCACTCAGCCTCCCGCTCTGCCCCTCCCCAGGCGTGGAGACTGGGTAGCCCCGGGCCTTCTCTGCTCCCAGCACACAGGCCACTTCCTCCCTCACCAGGGCCTGCAGCATTTCCCCACTGTGACCGAGAAGTGGACATCAGGGTCCCCGAGATGGCAGCTATCTTAAAAGACGGTAAAATTCGCCCCACAAGGCCCATGCGGTCCCTTCACCTTGGCTGCTCCTGTGGCCTCCAGCCTCCCCCTCCCACGCTTTCCCAGCCCACCCACTGTCCCCAGAAACTCCGTTGGTTCATTCATTGACAGTTTACTGAGCACCTGCTCCGTGCCGAGCACAATCTCTGGCACCAGGCTGGACACACACAGACAGATTCCTGCCTTCAGGGAGCGCTTCTAGCGGGAGAGAGAACCAATAAACGAACATGCACACGACTGATGCTGGAGGCTGGTCCTCAGAGCCGTCCAGACATTTCCAGCTCCTGCCTTCCTGGCAGGTGGTAGACTTCGACACCCTGCCCCAGTGGTTGGCTGGGGCAGGTGACACGTTCTGGCCAAGGAGCCGGGAGCAGAAAATGCGATCACTTTGGGGCCAGAGCAGTTAATTGTGCACGGTACATGTTCCCTCTGCTACTGTGACCGGCAATGTTCCAGACCAGCCTAGGTCCCGGAGGAGTCGGGGCACAGCACTCAGCCCACTTGTGTACACACGTAATGTAGCAAGACTCAGGCTTATGTATTTTAAGCCACGGAGATCTGGAGGCTGTTTGTTCTCGCAGCATCGCATCACCAGTACTGACAGACACACGGGGCACAAGCATGATGCTCCAGCTCCAGGAGAGCCAGCAACGAGTCTTATTTATCTCCACCTCAAGAACCTGGATGTGTCAGGCTCACACTCATCACAGGCTGGGTTGGGCTGAACTGAATTCAATTCACACAAACACACACACACATACACACACGCAACCAGCATCGGCATCACGAGAACTAGCATTTGTTGAGTCTGACTATGTGCCAAGAGCTCTCCTAAGTGGTGTTATATGCTTTAACACTTTGAATCTTACAATAACCATATGAAGTAGGGCCTCTTATTCTCCCCGTTCTCCCAAAACTGAGGTACAGAGAGGTTAAGTAACTTGCTCAGGGCCACACAGCTAGTGAGTGGCTAACCCAGGATTTGAATTCGGCAGGACCAGTTCCAGAGCCCATGCTACCAACTGTCACATAAAACCTCAGCCTCCCCCTTACACAAGTGGGCTTGCACACACATGTGTGCATGCACACACACACACACAAGATCTGAGGATGATGCCGACAGCCTCCAGTGACAAGGAGGGCCGCCCACATGTCCTGTGCGGCAGGGTCCTCAGACAGCAGCGGGCAGACCCAGCCCTACTTCCCCTCGGGTGCAGCCCCCGCCTCCACTCCTGGCTGTCACACCATGGGCTGAAGTGGCACATCTGTCTCCCACACAAAGGACGGGGCAGGGGTGGGGGCCAGGGGCCCAGGAGGGTTGTGTAAAAGGCTCTGCTCTGGGCAACAGCTAATTTCTAAACATAATTATTAATTTCATGCTTATCATATGCAAACCTCTGTCTCCCAGACGAGATGAAATTGATTTAATTAGAAATTCCATCATCAAGCCTTTTGGATCCAAGCTTTTAATTAGGACCACCAACTCTACCCAAGGCTTCCAGAGAGTGGGCGCTCAGCCCCGACTTGTCCCCGAGGCCCCAGGCACAGCCAGGACATATGGGCACCTCCACAGCCACCGGCGCCCCACGGACCAGGTCAAGGCCCCCGGCCAGGACCCCATCCATCATCTCCCATGCCCTCAGCAGGGTCTCACAGTCACAGTGGCCTCTTTTTTCTCCTGGCATCATAATGGGGAAATAGCTTGGGAAAAGCTCTGAGCATCTTGCAGCCGGAAGGACTGGGGTGTTTAAGGTGGGCAGGTGACGGGAGAGACAACAGGCCTCCTGTTTTCCAGCATCATTTACATACCTGAGTTCCTGTGGGAGGCCCTGCCAGGTGCGAATAACATGTTCTTTACAGTTCCGTTCAGGGCAGTCTGTCAAAACTAGCAGCAACACTTGGCATTTTAACAAAGTATCTTCAACACATTACCTCTAACTTCATCTCCAACCACTGCCACCTTGGCCTTGCTCACATGGCTCCAGCCACACTGGCCTCCTCACTATACCATGAACATGCCAGGGACACTCTACCTCAGGGCCTTTGCACTGGCCAGTCTCTCTGCCTGGATGCTCTTCCCCCAGACACATATGTGGCTCGCTCCCTCACGTCCTTCCCTTCAAGACTGCTCAAACATCACCTTCTCAGCAAGGCCTTTCCCGACCCCCCCCATTCCCTCCCCTGCACCCATCTCCACCTCCCCTGCTTTGATTTTCCCTATTACAATGATCACCTTCTGACATGATCTATATTTACTTACCGATCTCATTTATTATTCACCTCCCCTGAAATATCAGTTCCATGATTATCCACCTCCCCCTAAACGTCAGTTCGACGAATCCAGGGACCGTTTTTACTCCCTATTGTGCCTCGGACGCCTGGCACAGCACTTGACACAAGGCAGGTGCTCAGGCCATCCACACGACCACCTGAGGACACGCTCCACAGTGTCGTGAACACCTGAGAGGTGAGGAAACTGAGGCTCAGAGTCTCGGGGCCTTGCCAGGTCACAGAGCTAGTCAGTGGTGAGTCCAGATTCCCAGGTGGTCTGACGCTTGGCCTGGGCAAGCCAATGGCATTGCTCTGCAATAAGCGGGCTGCTCCACATGGAAGATGCTCGGGGGTCCCTCCCCCGCCCAGGGCCTGGCAGGACCCTCCTTCTGAATCCCTCACTCTGTCCCCCTGATTTCACATCGACACCTCAGAAGGCAATCACTGGGGGACCGCCCCACGCCCACCTCTGCCTCCCCCTCCCCGGGGCCACCAGCCTCTTATCAGGAGAGGAAGCAGACACTTGGATTAATTTCCAGGCCTGTTCTGAATTATGTTTTCCAGGAGAGAACCAGACAGATGCGGGCAACAGGCTTTTGAACAAATATTTCCCCAGAAAGTGCTTTATTCAGTCCCTGGTCTCACCCTTTTAAACAGTATATGTATTCTTAGGAGCCCAGGCAAAAAAAGGGGGGGGGCCGGTAAGGCAGGGAGGCTGGAAGAGAATCGAGGGTGCAGCGTGGAGAGGCTCGGCTGGGCTGACAAAGGCGACTCCCGCTCGGGGATCGCGCCGGGAGGAGCGGAGAGCGGCGGGGCGGGCGCTGGGCCACAGCAAACAAGAGCCTCAAATCAGCATGTGTCCTATTTCATAAGCGCAATGTAGATCGATAAATTACACTCACTTCTGCGGTCCTACATGCTGACTCCGTAACCTTGTCAAGAGTGACACGTGTGGGAGGAGGCGGGGGACCGAGGAGCCCGGAGCCTGGAGGAGGGCCAGGCCCTCGGGGAGCTGCATGGGGCCGCAGCGCCTGGGCCCCTTTTCCAGGAAGGGCTCAAGGCCCAAGTCCCCCGAGGTGAGAAGCAGGCCGCCACTCCCTCTGCCCACTGCCTCGCTGTGTGGCCACGGGCAAGCCACCTCCCCTGAGAGCCATGGTCTCCTTATCAGTCAAGTGGGCACAGGGGCGGGAATCTGAGCTCTATCAACCTCACTGTGACGCACATGGGAAGATGGACGTTAAAGCTTGGACAGAGGGAAGAAAACCCCCAGGATGCTGGGAGCCATTATTACACATTTACACACACCAGGTGTGCAGGTGCTAACACAGACGCTCCTTCTGTTCATCCTCACAGCAGCCCTGAGGTGAGAACCGTGGTCCCAATTTACAGGAGAAGCTGCAGCCCAGAGAGCCGAGGAAGATGCCCCAATCACCCAGTGTTGTCTGATGCAAGGCTGGGCTTTCCCTGAGCCACCGCAGTGCCGGGGACCCGGGGGCCTGCAGCGCTGGGCACTAGGCCACACCCAAGTGTCCAAGGGGCAGGGGGCTCGGGACCAGCCCAGGGTGGCTGCAGTACCCCAGGGGGCCAAGCTGAGGGTGTGGCTGAGCAGGGGGCGGGGACAGCAGGCAAGAGGCTGCTCCGTGTGAGCGGCAATCAGAGGACCAGTAGCTGTCGCTTGATAAACAACTCGTCCCCGCCGACCGCTTCACTGCGATTATCTCATTCTGTCCTCCCACGCTAGCTCCCTGAAGGGAATGCTATCTATTACCTTCATTTTTCAGATGAGAAAACCGAGGCCCAAGAAAATACAGAAACAAACTCACACAGCAAGTGGCAAAGCAGGATTTGAACCCAGTTCTGTCTGACTCCAGCACCTGGGAGCTCTCAGCCCCATGACCGCCCGGCCGGTCTCCCGCTCACGCCCTGCCGCCTGCCCTTTGCCCACACCATCCCAGCACCTGGGAAGCAGCCACGGTGGGGAGTCCTCGCTCTAGGCCTTTCCCCACCCCCCGCCAAGCATGCTGCTTCACGCCTCTGAGCCTCAGTTTCCACCTCTGTCTAGTGGGGGACCCCTGCCCCCTGGACTCACAGGGTAAGGGCAGAGGGAGGGCCCTCCACAGGGTGGGCGTGGCATCCCAAAGCCCCTTCCACAGAGCCCGATGACGAGGTCAGGGCAGGGCCAGGAGGACCCCAGAGAGTGGGGAGTGCCTGGGCCGTCTGGAATTACGCCGTGTCCTGCTGACCACCACACACAGACAGCACCGGCGATGGAGGCGTGGCCAGGCGCAGAGAAAATTAACCACAGCGTCTGCCCATTGCTCTCCCAAGTCAAGTCAATGTGCTGCGCCGGGTGTAATATATGGCTCTGTATTAATATAATATGATATAATGGGATGTATTAACATTATTGAACACATGAGCCGATAAAAGCCACATCGCCATCACTCCGTGTAATTTATGTCACAGCCAGGGCCAGAGCCAGGCTGCAGCGGGGAGCCCCTGGAGCTCCGGGCCTTCAGCTGGGGAAAGGGGGCCTGAGCCCTGGGGAGGGGGGCACAAAACCAGCTCGGCCGGAAGGAGCGGCCCAACAGGCCCACCAGGTGACCCTCGGCCAGGCTGCAGGTGGTAGTTTGGGGGCTCTTGGCATTTGACCCCCTGGTGACACGTGACCGTGCAGTCCCTCAGCTTGGCTGCCCGGCTCCTTGCTCCCCTGGGGCCCTCCTTCCTCTCAGGCAGCCCCTCCTCAGCCTCTGTGGCTGATCCTGAACCCGCAACCCCGGGGCTCAGTGCTCCGTCCCCTCTCTCTCCACTCACCCCCAGGCCACCTGTAGCCTGATGACGCCCCCTGAACTCCAGGCCCCCGCCCACCGCCTGCTCCCCTCAGCCGTCTAATGGCACCCCCAGGTCTGCCGGGTCCTTCCCAGCCAGGTAACCACGGCTCAGGCCAGCGTCGGACACGCCCTGGACACCTCTTTCTCCCACACACCACACCTGATTTATCAGCAAATGTTATTGGCTCCACCTTGAGAACAGATCCAGAATCCAGCCGTGGCTCACCTCCTACCCCTGCCCCCAGCCGGCCACGGCTCTGGCACCTCGGGCCTAGACTATTGCAGCAGGCTCCTCACTGGCCTCGCCCTCCCACATGACCACCCATCCTCCACAGGCACAGTCCATTCCCCACCTGGCTGCCAGAGTGACCTGCTTAAAACCTAAGTTAGATCATGTCCCTCCTCTCCTCAAGAGGCTCCCATCTCAGACAGAGGGAAAGCCAGTGTCCTTCGACAGCTCTCGAGGCCCTACATGGTCTGCCCCCTAGACTCCTGACCTCACCTCGTTCTGCTCCAGCCACCTCGGCCTCAGGCGGCTCCTCCCAACACACCAGGCAGGAGCCCACCTCAGGGCCTTTGCACTGGCTGTTCCCACTTATCCTGCCTGCAATACTATACATTTCATTCATGTATCCTCTTGATTGTCTGCCTCCCCACTGGAATGTCAGTCCCATGGGGACAGGGGTTTTTGTCTCCTTAGTCACTGCCGTAGCCCCAGGACTTAGGACAGTGCCTGGCATCAAAGCCCTCATCTTGCAGGCTCTGCAAGTAAATATGGCTGATCAGTGAATGAATGGAGGAACCAGAGCAGCCATGTGCTTTCACCTGATCCTCATAAATGGGTTTCTCTGAGCCGGCTCTGTGGCCTAGTGGTTAAGTTCAGTATACACTGCTTCAGCGACCCAAGTTCAGTTCCTGGGCGTGGAACTACACTGCTCTGTTAGCAGCCATGCTGTGCTGGCAGCCCACATACTAAAATAGAGGAAGACTGGCACGGATGTTAGCTCGGGGCGAATCTTCCTCAGCAAAAGAAAAAGAAAAAAGTGAGTTTCTCTACGAGATTCTGTTGGGGAAACATCTCTGCTTCTAAGAAAGAGGTGGAAAACCACTGGCCTGGTCCAGATGAGGAAACTGAGGAATGGATAAGCCAAGGGGCAGCAATGTAGCCAAGACCACAGGGAGGGCTGGCAGCCAGCCACTCGTGGAGTTCACCCCTCCCCCGCCCACCCCACTGACCCAGCACAGCCTCTGTGGGACCCTGGGATGGAGCCAGCTGCTGAGCACACAGCCTGGGGGTGCCTCCACCTCCACCGGCTTCTCCGAGTCCCAGCTGCCCCACCGCTGTCCACCGGCACTGGTGGCCCCTTGCTCTGACCCAGCCCTCGTCAGCCCCTCAGGAAGAGGCCAATGGGCGGGTATCCCCCCAGGGTTCCCTCCTGGGGGACATTTGCTGTGGAAGCCCCACCTCCATCTGCAAAATGAGGGAGGGCTTCTGGCACCTGGCAAGGGTGGAGGTGACAGGGGCTGCCCACCCATCACTCATTCATTCAAAATCTATGTTCCGAGCTCCCACTCTGTGCCCGGCACCGTGGGAGGCACTGGGGAGCCAGAGCGAGCAAAAGCAAAGTCTTGTCTTCGCAGAGCTGAGTCCAGTGGGAAAGAGGGTCTCTACCCAGATACGCACACCAGCACATACACAATCAGCCTCTGAGAAGTGCCGGGAAGAAGACGCTGGGGGCCTGTGAGAGCTGGAAAAATGGCCCGGATCTGATCAGGGCAGCCAAAGATGGCTCCCTGCGGAGGGGCAGTAAGCTGACACTTGAAGTATGGGTAGGTAATACCCAGGTGAAGAGGGAAGGGAAGAGTATCCTGGACAGAAGCGGCAGCAGGTGCAAAGGCCCTGTGGCCGAGAACCCATGGCAGGTTCAGAACTGAAAGGTAAAAATAGAGAGGATGGCAGAGTTCAGCATGAGAGGAGGCTGTGCAGGGAACAGATCTAAGGGGCAAGCTAGGAGCCTGGGAGAGCAGCGGGAAGGCTACTGCACTCGTCCAGCTGAGAAGTGAGAGCGGCCTGGGCCAAGAGTATCTGTGGAGACAGAGAGAAGTATGGCCCTCCCCATAAGCTCTCCAGCTCCCAAGTGTCCCCCTCCTCGTAGCAAACACTTGGGAGCCCCTGCCTAAACCCTGAGCCCACCAAAAACCAAAGGACGGGCCTGGGGCCAGGACATAGGCACACGAGCTCTCCAGGGCCAGCTGCCCATTCCTTCAAGACAACCGGGCTCCTGGGGCTTCTCCAGCCACCCCGTGACATCAGCAGGTGAGGAGGGGGCCAGGGACCAGCCCAGAGCAGGAGGAGAAGCCGCCCTGCCTGTCACCTCCCTCGGTGTCACCCTCCACAGCTCTGTGAGAATGCCACGAGGGAAGAACCGAATTCCAGTCTGTCACCAACTCGCCCTGTGACCTCGAACTCGACCCTCTTCCTTCCTGCTCCCCAGGTTTCTCAGCTAATAATCATAACAGCAACAACTAAAGTCTTTACTGAGTGCTTGCTCCGTGCCAGGCGCTGTCCTCAGCACCGTGTGTGTTCATCTGATGTCCTCGCCAGGGACCTGTCAGAGACACAGGTGTCAGCATTCAGCCCACTCACCCGCGAAGGAACGGGGGTCCAGAGAAGCTCGATGACTTGCCCAGAGATAAGCATCCGCTAAGTGGCCAAGCCCACATTGGAACCCTCGCAGCTGGGCTGTCTGCCATCACGCCCCGCTGCCCCCCACAGAGAGAGGGATTACACTGAATCCCCTCCAAGACCCCCCAGCTCTGGAGCCGCCTCCTGGGATTCTCAGCCCAGAAGTCGGCCTCCCGCCTAGAAGGCCCAGCTTCTCCCAAAGGGCGCCAGGATGAGCCGGGTGGCCCTCTCCCAGGCCCTCCCACTTCTCTGCACCCTCTGCAGAATCTTCTAGATGTTCCATTCGGTTCAGCAACCACATTCCACCTGCCCACAGAGGGCCAGCTATTGGGACGCAGTGGGGACAGGACTATATTCAGTCCCCAGGCTCAGGGGCCCTGTCACCCACGGAGGTAACCTGCTTGCTAAGGCGCCTGTCCCATCTCCTTCCATTCTTCCTGCTGCTCCTCCACGGGTGTGTCCTGTGGTCACCTCCCGGGAAAGCCGCCTGCGAGCCTCATCTCAAGTCTGCTCCCAGGGGCCGATCCGGGATGGTGCCTTCCACCATCACCTCACTTAATTTACTCCTAACAACACCCTTCAACATAGATATTATTATCTGTGTCTTATAGGCGAGGACTCAGAGAGAAGTCGTCCATCCTCAGTCCGTCAGCTACTGTTTGAAACACGGGCCCAGCAACGCCAGGGGCAGAAACCCTCCCCACGTTGCCCGCCCTCCCTCGGAGCCCCTGGCGAGACGTCTGGGTCCTGTCCAGACAATGACAGGACAAGTAGGAGATGCCCACAGGCTCTCCCTGTCCCAGGCCAGTGTGTCCATTTTCCTGGTGATCTGAGCTGACACCTCTCTCTGAGAGGGAAGCCCCAAGTGGTTCTTGGCCCCTTCCACCCTGTCCCACCATCCAGGCCCCTGCCCCAGAATCTCCAGGAAAGCCAGAGGGTTGACAAAGCTCTGCCCGTCAACCCCGGCCTCAGTGGGTCCCACTGGGGCAGCCTCTAGCGGCAGAGCCTGGAGAGGGGTCCTCCCGAGGTGCCAGCAGACAGCGGGCATCTGCAGAGTAAATTCAGAGGAGCCGAAGCTCGGCCAGAGTCCCCCAAGCATCTCCCCCCACCTGCTGCAGGGTCCAGTATCCCCATCTCTGGGATCAACAGTGAGTTTCTGCTCAAACCCACTCATGTTACCGCGAAGAGGGGAGCCTCTAACCACAGACTCCTAGATGAGGAGGGTGGGATTGCCCCCGGCCGCATCCCTGACAGTGGCCTCTGGCCTCTGCTTGCTCACCTCCCATGATGGGCAGCTCACCACTTCACATGGTAGCCCGTTCCAGCTCCAGTGCCTGCTGGGCTACTGGGGGCTCTGAGCTGCAATCTGCATCCCTGTCACTTGCACGTGCTTCTAGGTCTGTTCTCTGGAGCCACAGAGACCCAGCCTGCGCCCTCAGACTGTGCCCCTGAGGCTCCTTTACTCTCTACTGCATTTACACCTGACCTGCAGCCCTGCTCGGGCATCCAGCCTGTTCTCCTTCCCTTGGTGGCCCAGGTCTGCACGTGTGCACACGTGGACACATGGAGGACACATGGGTCACACCCAGGCAGGAGCCCCACTTAACACGTGAGTCAGGTCACATCGCTCCTGCCCCAAACCCTCCTCACTTGGAAGGAGAGCCAGGCCTTGTGGGCCCTGCTGCCTCACTGGCCTCAGCTTTAACCAGCCCCCCAAAGCACTTCCCTCCGGCCACATTGGCCTCCTTAAACTGTCCCTGCGCACTCGGGCATGGCCCAGCCTGACAGCCAGCACCCCCTGCCCCGCTGGTTTCTCCCCTCAGAGCACAGAGCACACTCTTCCACTCCATTCACGTTTCGCATCAAGCATCACCTTCTCAGAGAGGTTGGCACTGAACAGCTCATCTGAAGCAGCCCTGCCCCACGCCCTGTCCCCTCACCCACAGCCCTCCTCACTCTGACTTTATGTATCTCCCTTTGAGGACGTGTCTGGCTCGGCCTCTCAGCTGTGCCTCACAGGACTGGCCACCCTGACAGCCTATGAGGCACAGGGGCCGAGACTCCCAGATGCTGGAGGTCAGGAGGGTGCCCTCCCCTGGCCCAGGCTGCAGGGCCATCCATCCTGTCTGGCAGCTCTCCTTCGCCCAGCCCCTTCCTCCAGCTCAGGCCTGGAGATGAGGAAGACAGTGGGAGGTCCCCCAGGGTGGGCTGGGAGTAGGGAGAGTCAGGAGCCCGCTGGGAGTGGTCTCTGGCCCCACAGGCTGCAAGGAACCAAGCAGTTAAAAGTGTCCCTATGGTCCCTCTCGGGGCGGCCAAGGCCAGGTGGACAGCTCCGGACCATCCAGTCTCATCTGCAGAGCATCAGCTGATGGTGGCCGGGGCCAGGGAGGAGGAAACGCGCACTCCCACGGACACACACCCAGGACCCCGCCCTGCCAGACCCGCAGGCTCAGCGTCAGTCCACCAAACCAAAGGACTGCACACGTGTGTGCCACAGGGATGTCCTGGGAAGCCACACGTGTGCACGCACACACACACACACACTCAAGTGCTCACCACGCCCACTCCACATAGAGCAGGTACACAGACACGCATGCATGCACACACAGAGAAGTACATCCGAGTCACACACACGAAAACACAGACACACAGCGTGCTCTGAGACAGGCAAGCACACCCAGGGACACACATGCACGTGGAATACCTGAGACACCCACCCCACCTTCAGGAACATGGCTCACACAGGCGTGCCCAGGAGGCACTCCCTGAGTTCTACACAGACATTCCTGACACACGAGCATACACACACTCACAGTGGTTCACTGTGACACATATGTCTGACTGCACACGCGCAGACACACACACACACACACTGGTACAATCAGGACCAGGGGAGGCAGCATTATCAGTACATTTTGGGGAGCACAAAAGAGTGTTCACAGCCCCCCCGCAATGTCGCCACCCCACCCAGCTGTCCATCAAGCAGCTGGAACTCCTAACTGCCCACAGTGAGCAGGAAAGTGCTGACCGCTTCCCCCATTAACACCTGGCAGGGGGCATTTTTTCTGTAGCCAGTGCAGGATCCAGCCTGACAGGGGCAGAGCTCAAGGTGGGCAAGAAGTGATGGGCCGAGAAAGGGTCAGAACAGGCAGTGGCCAGGCGGCCGGGGGTGGAGAGGACTGAGGGACGGAGCACCAGCCTGGAGCAGCCCAGAGGCTGTGTGCTGCCTGCCACACTTACCGGCCAGTCCTCCTCCCATGGATGCCATGGGTGGGGGCTGCAGCTGGCAGGCCTGCCCCTCGCCCCCCGCACCAGGTAATTGGCACTGCTGGGGGGAGGGTGTCCTGCCCAGCCCCCCACCCCACTCCATTTCCTAGTTTCCAGATCTTCCACGAAGCTGCAGGGAGAGGAGGACCCCCAGCAAGAAATGGGGGCCTTGCCTGCAGACCCTGATGCATTAAATAACTGTAGAGGAAAGTGGGGGCAGGATCTTTCCCCGTGAGCTGAGCCCGACTCCAGCCCAGGGAGGAGACAGCCGTGTCTGTAATTTGTTTTAATAATCCTGCTGAACTGGGAGAAAATTAACAAACGAGAAACCAGCTCGAAATTAATCAAACTTCTCCCCATCCATCCCCCACCTTCTATCTTAATGAAGGTTATTTACCCAACGAGCAATAAAACACGGAACTAAATTAAACAGGCCCTTTCTTTTCGTCCTCTCCCCTGCCCCCAGGAGGCGGTGTCTCCCCGCTTACAGCTCTATAAGCTGCTCCAGGAGGACCACGGCAGATCCAGGATGCCCATCAGAGGGCTTTCCCGGAAGGAACCCCCCAGTTAGTGCACTCCCCACTTGCGTCTCACTGCCAGCTCTCTGCCAAAAATATGAAGAGCAGTTAAGTCAACCACCCTCCTGAGGCTGGACAGAGGGCGGAGCCTGTGGTTGGGCCGTGTCTGACAGGGCTGGGGGACACACTGGGTTCTTTGTGGGGGACGGAAGGGCTGGCTGTGGAAGGCAGGGAGCATGAGCATTCCCCTAAATAAGGACACTTCGGGGCCCACAGCAGGTTCCAGCTGGAAGCACCATCCTGGCCCCAACCTCTTGGTGGGAAGGGACTGGAGGGGGCACGGGGCACAGGGGAAGCTGAGGAAGGCCTTCCTGAGGGGCCAGGACTCGGTCTCCCCAGCCCAGGACACAAGCATCAACGGTCACTGCGTCACCCCCAGGCCAAGGATGCGCCCCACACCCTCCACCTTCCTCTGGCGGTTTCTTGGGCATTTGCCTCCCCAAATTCCCCTTTCCTGCAGCTTTTGAATCCATTTATGCTGCAGCCAGGGCCACGTTTTGGAGTCGTGGTTTTTTAAATAACTACTCTCAGGGTTCCCTTCAACCGGTCCCTTTGGTCTTCCCTCTGGCTTTGAAAATTGTAGTAATAACTGCCTCCCATTTACAGCTTTCACATGCATTCTCCCATTTAAACCTCACATCGACCCAGTGAGGGAGACATTTGTCAAGATGCTCACCTTATGGGTGAGGAAAAGAGGCTCAGAGAGGGCCCTGTGCAAGGTCTGTGTGGCAGTGGCTGAGGGTTCCAGCCCTGGTGGGCTGGGGTTTGGGAATCACAGGTGTGGGGCAGGGAGCCGGGAGGAACGGGGCTTCACAGAACTGCCAGGCCCCTTGGAAGCCTCCTCAGGGGCTTTCTGTGAAGGAGGGCTGGGGGTTGGTTGCCCACTGGAATAGGGGAGGGGAGAAGAGGAGGGAAGGGAAGGGAGGGTTATTACAAAGAACTCCGCCATGCCCACTGACAAGGAGCAGCTGACGGCGCTCTAAATCCAGTCTACACAGGGCAGGCAGAGAGTGCCTTTTAAACCATAAATCTGATCCCGTCCCTCTCTGCTTAGAACCCTCCAAAGGCTGCCCATTGCACCTGAGTGAACATTGAACTCTGTCCTGGGATGCAGGAGCTCCTGCCGATCCAGCCCCTGCCACCTCTTCCCCTCCTCTCTGAACAGTTGTTCCTCAGATGGCCCAAGAACGTCCCTGCTTCAGGGCCTTTGCACTGGCTGTGCTCTCCACCCAAAACACCAACCAGCCACCTGGCTCCCTTCCTTACTTTCCTGGATCAGTATTCACATGTCCCTTCTCTAACTGCCTTGTTTAAAGGAGCCCTCCCCCTCCTCCATCACTCTCGAACCTCCTGAACCTGGGTGGTTTCCCTCCACAGCACCTGTTGCCACTTGAGTTATTGTTTATCTTGTTTACTGTCTTTCTCCCCCTCTAGAGAGTCAGCTCCACGTGGGCAAGGACTGTACATGTTTCTGTTCACTGCCGTACTCCTAGCCTAGCCCAACCCTTGACTCACTAACTATTGGATTGGTGAATGAATGAACGAATGACACTACGCTTAAGGCCATAATCCGAGCCACCATCACCTCCCGTCTGAACTGTTCCATCAGTCTCCTAGTCACTGTCTCAGCCTCAAGCCTCAGCCTGCAACCAACCCTCCACTCCACACCCAAAGGAATATTGCTAACCCCCAAGTCCAACCAGGGCACCATCCTGCAGGATCAAGTCCACATTCTTGGCCTAAGCCCCCCAATCCACTGCAGCCCCCTTTCCACTTATCCACCACCCAACCCTCCTCCACGCCACAAGCCCCACCGCATCCATATCAGCCATACCTGCCCTCTCCACTTAGGACACTGTCATGGCTCCCTCTCTGCCTGCAGGACACCAGCCACCGCCTCCAGGCAGCCACCCGGTGCATGCCCTGTCAGAACTGACCTCTCCACCTCTGAGCTCCGACAGACTCTTGCCTGCACCTCCACCACAGCCCTCCCACACCCCAACTTAAGCCGCGACAAGTCACATCTGTATCACACCTCCCCATCCGGGAAGGACCCAAATATATTCACTCTGGCAATGTCTCCCATCCCCACCACCTGCTCCGGTATCTTGTACAAACTTGGAGCTCCATAAATATTTGCTGAACTGAATGGAACCAGTTCAAACACAGCCCAGGGAGAGTGCCCCTTAAGAGGGGCCATTCCTCCAGGTTGCTGGCATTTCAGGCTGGTCTGAGGACAAAGGGACCTTTAAGTGCCACAAAGAAGCAGCTGGCCCCACATTCCGCTAACCTCTCCTTGCGGGGGTGCCTAGGAGGAAACCGATCACTGAGGTTGCGAGGTGGCCAGCGCCCTGTTAAGATGGCAATGTGCTGCCTCTGGCCCAGCCACCAGCCCATAATAGCAGCTCCTGGCCCACCCAGCAGCTTGTATGTGTGAGCACGCGTGTGGCCACCCCCATGGGTGAGGACAGCAGGCACAACACAGCCACTGCTGAATTATTTATTCCCTACATTGTTAGCACAGTAGAGAGAGCAACCGTGTCTCCAGGCTCAATTAAAATATCAAGGCACCCACACCGTCTGCCCCGCCACATGCCCAGCTCCCACCAAAAGTGGCAGGATAGTACCTCCCGGGAAGCCATAAGCGCCCCCAAGGCCAACGCTGCTACCCCTCCCAGCCGCCCAACAGCAAAGTCCTGTTTCAGGACCAAGGACAGAGGCCGCCAGCCACGGCTCCCTGGGTGGCTGCGGTGAACTTCGACCCAGAGGCTGCCCTGGAGCCACGCTTCAAACCTTTCAGGCTCTAGAAGACCATTTAGGAAATCGATGACCTGAAAGAGCCTTTCTGGCTTCCCAAAGGAGCCCTGGCACAAGCCTTGCCGGGCTTTGAGCCTAACTCCAGTCCTCCACCAGCAGCCAGCACCCCAAAACATTTCACAGCACGTGGGTTAAAGGTTCTCACCCCAGCTCTTCTCCAGGATCCATCACGAACTCTGGCCCCATCACCACCTCCCTGGGCCCCACTTATTTCACTTGGAAAATGCAAATGGCGATGGCCAGGCTGGTACCTCCAGGGATTGTCACAATCAGCAGAAAGGGACTTTGAAAAGGTAAAAACAAGGTACACATCTGGCCACACGAGAAGAGAGCTTTAATTTCATGGGAAAGCCTTGGCACCCCTACCCCAACCTGGAAATCCCTGATTCTGGGGCGCAGACTCAGGATGAAGGAAGAGCTGAAGGATCTTTAAGGAGCTGGCTGGGTCACAAGCTAACTAGGTCACCCACAAGACTTAACTCAACAACCCCCGGACTAGAATCTGAGGCCGAGTGAAATCAAAGTGGGCGAGCTGGAAAAGAGCAAGAAATTCCAAACACATGCTGCCGAGAACTGTGGAATGAGCACAGGCTCCGGGACAGCAGCGCTGCAGGCCTCTGCTGCCTTCCAGACGAGCCTCAGTCTCCCCTCCTGTAGAACGGGCCGGTGCCACTGGCTCACGGTAGATGACCCATCTGACACTCCCGACACAGAGCCAGGCACAGAAATCCAACCGTTTGTTTTGTTAAGCATCTGCTACGTTCCAGGCCAGGGGACAGAGCCGTGGAGAAGAGGTGCCTTGCAGAGCTGACACGCAGTGACCAGTGTTGTCATCCCTCAGGATGATGGGAGAGGGCCTTGAAGCACAGGTGGAATTTCCAAAGCAAAAATAGGTGCTGAGGGGCCAGCCCAGCGGTATAGTCATCAAGTTCGCACTCTCTGCTTCAGTGACCCGGGGTTCGCCAGTTCGGATCCTGAGCACAGACCTACCCACCGCTCATCAAGCCATGCTGAGGCAGCGTCCCACACAGAAGAACCAGAATGACTTACAACTAAGATACATGACTATGTACTGGGGCTTTGGGGAGGAACAAAAAAAAGTAAGACTGGCAACGGATGTTAGCTCAGGGCCAATCTTCCTCACCAAAAAGCATACCTTAAAAAAATTTAAAAAAAAAAATGTGGCAAGAAGGTATAATCCCTTTGAGGAAAAATGTTCAACAGTGCCTCCTAAAGCTAATCCTTCATGCAGCCTCTGAGCTGGCAATTCTATATGTGTGTGTGTGTATATATATATATATATCAGAAACGAGCGCTTATGCCCACTAAGAGACATGTACACAAATGTTCAGAGTGGCTTTATTCACAATAGGCAAGCACCAGATTCAGCCCAAATGTCCAGCAGTAGCAGAATGAGCAAATCACTGATGAACTACGCAAACAATGACATGACAGAATAGTATAGAGCAATGAAAAGGAGCAAGTTACGAATATACCAACCGCAAAGAGGAATCTCTCAGACAGCAGGAGTGAAAGCAGCCAGACACAGACTTCTGCGTGGTTCCGTTTCTATGAAGCTCACAACCAGGCAAAACCCATCCACCTGTTAGAAGTCAGGCTGCCGATCAGCCTCGGGGAGGGAGGGATGCTCACCAGGAGGGGCTTAAGAGAACATTCTAGGGCACTGAAAACGTTCTGTATCTTGATGCTCACACAGGCACGTGCATTTATAAAAGCTCATCAGCTAGTTCCCCTGAAATCTGCGAACATTACTGTGTATAAGTTATACTTCAATTTTTTTTTTAATGTAAAGGAAGGAAAAAATGGACAGAGCATTCTTCAGGCGCTGAGGGAACATCAGAAGCAGAGGCCAGCAGACGGAAGCGGGGGGGGGGGGGTTCAGAGAGCGGCCCAGGGGAACGGGAGCGAGAGTGGCAGGGGCCGGAGGGAGGGTCTGCAGGCGAGGGGGGTGAGGTGGGTTGCCAAGGCAACGCCACCCTGGGAGCTCCGGGGCTCCTGCCCCCTTCTCCCAGGCCCCTCCTGCCATGCATCCCACCTGTCCACAGCAAATGGTCTGGGTGAGGTCACCTCCCCCCACCGCCAGCCTGGGCACCTGCCCACAGCACCCCCCACGCCTGCCACCGGATTGAAATCCCTGAGCTTAGTTTCGGGGCTTTGGGGGCTTTCATCCTGAGCAGGAATAAAGTGAGGCCACAACCCCCCAGCCCCATGTCTGCAGTTCAGCTGAGCATGACTCTCCCGGTCTCCACATCCCACGCCCACAGCATCACCAAGGACACCTGGTTCTGACTCCTGCACCCCACCTGCCATGACCATCTTCCCACCTGCCCGCACACGGCGCTCACCTGAGCACCTGGCTCTCCCAGGATAACTGCCCCAATTAGGCAGGGCCCTCCCACCTCCTGCTTCCCACCGCCTGGCACCCAAGCCTTCTCCATCACGTCTCCTCATGAAATGCACAAACACAGCGGAGGAAGCAGCCAGGAAACCTCACACCCCACCAGCCACCAGTGAGAAGGGACACATAATGATGACAGGACCCCCGATGGGCAATTATGTAGCCATGAAATACCATGTTTCAAAGACTGTTTAAGGGTATTGGAAAATGCTCCCAACTACAGTGTGGTGGACAAAAGCCGGCTACAGAACCGCATAGATGTTATGGTTTCAACTTTGTAAATGACACAGAAGAACGGCTAGAAGGAAATACACAAACGTATTGTTTACCACCCAGGACGGGAGGATGGATGCGCCGTTTTCCCTTGCTCTTTATGCTCTTCTGTTTTCTTCCAAATTTGCCAAGAACATGTTGGCTTTCATAACAGGACCAACAGAACGGAGTCAGGGACATCAGGCCACACTCACACTCAGGGACCTGAGGCTGACCGTCACATGCTCCATGGAGCAGAGGGAGGACTGACATGATTCCAGCCTCAAATCCCCTTCAACACCACCCACAGCCTCCTGCGCTAAGAGCTGCTGGACTAAACAGACTTGCCCATGACACCCAGGTGTGTGTGAGGGCTGCGCACAGGGCTGGGCACCTGGGACACTGGTTCTAAAACCACCTCTGATTCTTACTGGCTAGGTGGCCTCCCACACATCAACTTCTTGGGACCTCAGTTTCCTCATCTGTAAAATGGGGCCTGTGTCCTGACCACTTTGTGGGATTGTTGTGTTAGGATCAAGAAGTGATCGTGAAAGACGGTAAATTGTGAACTGTTGTGATTGATCCCTGAGTTCTCCACCAGGCCCTAAGGCCCCATCCCAGTTGCTAAGAAAAGCTCAGAAGCCACCTACAGCAGGTACCTGAGACAGCCGATAACCAAGGACCATATTCGTAGGCTGAACCCCAAGCTGTACACAAAATACACATATTTTTAATTGAACTGGAAACCAAACAAAAGCTAAGGAAAAAGCCACTTCCTTATTCAATAGCAAAATCTGGGGCCTATAGTAGATCCTCAATAAACATCGCCAACTGAATACAATTGTACAAACTGGAACAACAGCCACTCATTCGATCTCTCGTGAATTAGGGAAACACTCATTGTTGAATCAGGTACCCGCTGCCTAATTTCCAGTAGGTTCTGTGCCTGATTTCTTTTAGGAACAGAGCTTTTTTTTTTTCACATTGACACCTCTCTGTTGCAAAAAATTTTGACTCATCACTCTACATTCTGCGGGAATCCACAAAAGAAACAGACAACATAGTCCCTAACCTCAAGATTTCTCTCTCTCTCTTTCTCTCTCTCAGTGATGAAGAAACTAAAGGAGGTGAAAGCTCTTGACTATGGGGAGTTGGAGTCAGAGGCAGGTGAGGGCTGGAATGGGCAAGGAGGGTCCCAAAGGAGGAGGAGGTTTGAAGCTGGCATGAAGAATAGGGAGGCACGAGTAGGGTTTCAATAAGTGGCGTTTCAAAGGGACTTTGGTGAGTTATGCAAAATTAATATAATAAATACGTACAAGGTGCTCCAGGTGACAAGGTTTTTCTATCTCTCATCTCACTGTGTACCTTGGGGCCGGAGAAATGAGGCAGTGGATTCCCTGATACTTAAGACGATGTTTACATGAAAAACAAAAAGAATAGTTTCAAGCTCCCCAAAAGAAGAGTTTCAAGGCTCTCCAAGAAGAAGCGGGAAAGCTCCTCCTTCACCACCTTGCAAAAAGTATCCAGTGAAATGAGGTCTGGATGCATTTTGCAGATGGGAAGACTGAGGGGCAGACAGTCTAAATGATTTTGCCAAGGTCCCAAGGCTGGTTAGAAAAGAAGAAAGGGCACCCCTGGGAGAGAGGTGCCTGAGCCGAGGCTTGGAGGGAGGAGTGGGCACAGCCTGCAGGCCTGGAACAGAAGCCCTCCTCGAGGAGCCGAAGGAGGCAAAGGACCAGCCATCTCCACCCCCGGGAGATGCAGGACCCATGAGGCACCAGCTCTCAGAGCCCCATCTGTGAAATGGACACACAAGGCAGCCCCAGGGCCTCCAAAGCACAGCTGAGTGAGGGCATGGAAAGGTTTTGGTGGGATTAGTCACACCAGATATGGGTAGGGTGGGGTGGAGGGGGCAGACGGACAGCTGCCTGGCCAGCGACCACCCACCACACCAGCGCTCAGCACCTCCCCCGGGCATGCGTGGGATGGAGGCCCCAGCTCCCTCCGGCCTCCTGCTCCTGCTGGACCTGCCCAGAGGCCTGGGCTGCTCGAGACCAGGTCAGGATCGGCCACAGGGCCTCCTTCCAGGCCCTGCCTGGACAGCAGCAGAGGTGGAAGCCCAGCCACAGGGCACCTCTGAGTCCAGGCCTCAACCCTCGCAGGTAGAAGGGCAAGAAATTACAAACACACTGCCCTTTGACACAGCACTCTATAGAAATTTACCCTGCAGAGCCGTGCAAAGCAGCCGACACACCCTCTCTCCCTGCCACCCCTCCCAGGACTCAAAGCCAGGAGAGCCCAGCACAGGGGTTGGGGGCTCCGGGCCCGGCGTCAGCAGGTAAGAGGAGGGGGTCCTGGTGCCCGCTGACCAGCCAGGCCCGCGTGGGCGCGGGGTGAGGGAAGGCAAGTGAGGGGCTGTTTTTCTCTTGTTGAGTTTATGGTACTTTCCTAATTGATCTTACGTCTGTGTCACCAGGACACTTAGGACCATCTGAGAAACCACTTAAGCAATTTAAAATAATGAAAGTACTTCTAAGGCACTTAACATTTCCTCACACTTCAGGCTTCCCATAAACCCCCACCAGCTGCAACCCGGGGTCTGCAGGGGAGGTGGACGTGGGTGTCAGGCTCCAGCTCCTGCCGGTCACCCTGAGCCCAGGATCGCTGGAGGCAGGACAGCCAACCGCACACACAAGCACTTGAGGGGCTCTCGCTCTCTCTCGCTCTCTCTTGCTCTCTCTCTGTCTCTCACTCTCTCCACCAAGCCTTTGGACTCACAGTTTCCTCTGCCTGGACGGAGTGCCTTCCCCCGCCAGCCAGAGAGCCCTCAACGCCGCTAACTGTGTCACAGCTGCTGAGTCTCAGCTAGCTGTCCTCCTACAGGAAGCTTTCCCTGATATCCCCCTGCCCAGGCTGGTTAAGGGCCCTCTTACACGCTCGCGGGGCACCTCACCAACCCCCATTACAGACCTCATCTCACTGTCATGAAATCACTGCCCATTCAGCTCCTGAACACAGGTCCTTGGCCCACGCTCCAGGTTTCTAAAGCCCAGCACGGTCTGCCCAAAGCAGGGGTCGGTGATGTTTATTGAGCAAAACCACAAATCCGAGCATGACTTCACAGACGGAGTCAAGAGGCACATCCCTCCTCTGGATGCCAGCAGAGCCCAGCCAGGCTGCGGCCACCCTGGGCCACCACAGGCCTCAGAAGCACCAAGCTGCACCCTTGGGGAAACAAGGGCCAGCCCTGACTGAGTCCTCACCCTTGTCATCATCCCCATTTTACAGATGAGAATGCCCAGGCTCAGAGAGATCCAGCAACTTGCCCAAAGTCATACAGTGAGCATGTGGTAACGTGGGGAGGGGCACCTTGAAATGCAGGGCCAGGAAGCCTTGGGAAGCTTGAGGAAACAAGACCCCGAGAGTCTCCTTAGCAGGGCTGGCCCAGGCCCAGGCTCCTGGGAAAACCTGTGTGGTAACAACCCCCCGGGGGGTTCCACGGAGCGACAGGTTTGGAAATGTGGAGAGCAACATGGCAGCTTCCGGGCGAGTTCAGGAGGCGTATTCCCTAGGAGCTGCAATTCCGCTCTGGATGTGACCCATGAGAAACTCTCCCCAGAGCACAAGGAGACACCGGCAAGGACGGTCAGGCAGCACCGCTGGTAAAACCAGAGGGACCGTCGGGGACCTCGCCAGAGTGACCACCACAGAACCAACAAGCTGATGCACAGGGCACCATCACCACGAGAGCCACACAGCGAAGGGGAGGAAGAAAGCAAACCGTGGAGCAGCCAGCTGCACAACACACAGAGCAGGACCCTGTGTCCATCAAGCTCAAAACACGCACAACAAAGCTAAGTATCATGTAAGGAGAAATATGTATATTAAGTGCACGGGAATTAAAGGAATTAAAAATATACAGGACGGGCACGGCCGCCTGTGGGGGGGAGGGGAAGCAGGACGAGGAGGTGCTTGCAGGCTACGCTGACGGTATTTACAGTTTTCTTTCTTGAAATGAAAAAGTTCAACACTATGAGGGCAAAATATCAATACTTGACCAAGCTAGGTGGTGGGTACAGGGCAGTTTATTATACTATTCTCTATAGTTTTCCATATGCTTGAAATCGTTCATTATTACAATATCTGACGCCTTGTGAAAGAGAGAAACCGCTTCCCGTCAGACCCACCTTGAAGATGCCGCTCGTCTTTAGTAAAACAAAAGGCTCGTCTGTGAGAGCTGTGTGCACCCCACATCCCGCTGCTCCCCTCTCAGAACAAAGCCGCCCCCGAAGCCATGCCCCCTCACACGCCCCCCCAGCCCCGAACCTCAGACATCTCCTGGGGGGTCTCCCGCCTGGAACTCATTCCTAAGGGAGAAGCTCTGCCCTCCCTGGCTGCCCCATGGTGGGGGGTCCGCACTGGATTCCCAGGCAGCTTCCAGAACCTGAGGGGGAAGGAGGGAGGTCTCTGGGCATGGGGGAGGGAGCCGCACAGAACACAGACGCCCCTGTCCTCCCCCCAACAGAGGTTCCTGCTGCTGGGCCCCGCCCTAAAGCACTCCCACGGGATGCAGAAGGAGGTAAGTGCTGCCTCCTGTCCACCGCAGCCCTGACTAGGACCCTGCAGGCCCCTTGGCCCCTCTCTGCCCTTGCCCAGGGTAGGGTGGGGCTCGGTGGGCTCCAACTCCAGGATATTTCAGCGTCGATGAGTTTGAAATTCCACCCAGGCCCCTGGGGACCGCTGCAGAGCAGGCAGAGGCCTGGGCGAGGCCTGGTTCTACCCTTGCGGCACCTGCACTGGGCCAGGGGCAGGGCTGAGCAGAGCTTCCCGCCTCCCGGGTCACCCTGGGCACCTCTCAGCAGACCCCAGGGGGAGACTGAGGCTTGGGGAGGACTAGGTCCAGGAAGAGGGAATGAAGGGGAGGATGGAGAAGACAGCCTCCCCTCACACGCGAGCACATGTCACAACAGCTACTGTGTCTTGAGCACCCACTACGTGCTAGGTGCTGTGCTGGTCACTTCACATTGTCCCATTTAGTACTCTCAACCACCCCACCCACTTTACAGATCTGGAAACTGAGCTCAGAGAGGTTACGTGAGCTGCCCAAGGTCATGGAGTCAGTAGGTGGCAGAGAGGGAATTTTCCCTTTTTGAGCAGGTCTATGCCCCTGCCACTGGCCTGGTCCCCACAGCCCTGGGAAGTGTCCTCCCACAGTCCTCCCACCAGCGAGCCAAGCAGAGCCCAGAGCCACACCCTCAAGGGCAAATTCCAGGGCTCTGTGGGGGGCACCCTGAGCTGGGGGAGAGGCCTGGGTGGGGTGGGTGCCCCCCAGAAAGTGCTCAGTACTGACATGCCCACAACCACAATCAAGGTGTGAGGCAAGTAGGGACCAGAGCAGGCGCAAGGCTGGGGTGAGCCCGGCCAGGAATAGGAGGGCTTGGCAGCTGCTTCCCCCTCTGGGCCTTGACCACGGGGCCCAGGATGACGTCACCCAGCGGGAGGCCCAGACAGAGCCAGAGAGAGCCCGAAAGGGAACAGGGAAGAGAGAGAGGGGGGAGGACACGAGAGAGAAACAGAGAAGGCACAGGGTCAGACAGAACGAGGCAGGGGGCTGGGGACAGACGCATAGAGAAAGAGGGTGTCCCTGCTCCCCTCCCCCAACACAGCCCAGGGCCACACTCTCCCTGGCTGCCCCAGAACAGAACAGGAAGCGAGGCCTGAGCCTGCATCTCATCACGCTGCCCGGCCCCCTAAGCCAGTGGCACGCGTAAAGGTCAATTGGAATATAAAGTAGAATTTGCCTTCTTTTCATTTCCAACATGTCTGGGCCATAAAAATGCTGTTTTAATAAATTGGGAAGCAACTGAAAAGCACACAGTTCATTTAGGGCTGGGTGGGGGGAGGTGCGGTGAGCTTGGCTCTTCCCACAGGGTGAGCCCCACCCCTGCCGCAGACACAGCTCCCACGGACTTCCACACCGGGTCCCCAGGCTGGCAGAATCCCGGATCTGTCTGTCTGTCTGTCTGTCTGTCTCCAGGCCAGGCACTAGGGGTGGGGGGACGAGGAGAGGTCCAAGCCCAGTCCTGCCCTTGACCTGCTCACGGACGTCAGGGAGACCCCCGAGGGCCACACGGGAGACCCCAGGTCCACAGGATCACTTCAGCCCTTGGAGCCTCAGGAAAGTCTTGGATTTTGAGTCATGGCTTGAAGGAGGAGTCCAATTCTGTCACTTAGACATCAAGAAGGCATTCCAAGAGGAGGGCATGGCCCAGGCAGAGGCCTAGAGGCAGTTTTTGGAAAGCAGGGCACATGTTCAGCGGACATGCAGGGTCCAGGCAGGCTGGAGTGCAATGGAAAGACAACCAGAGAGGCCGATGGTGGCCGTGGCCCAGCCTGACCCCCTGGGGCATAAGGTCAGCACTCTTTCTGCAGGACAGGCTACTGAGGAGAGGAGTAGGGTCAGAGCCTACCTAATCCAATGCCCTCATCACACAGAGAGGGCAGCCAACCTGCCCAAGGTCACACAGTGAGTCGGCAGCAAAGCCAGGCCCAGATTGCAGGTCCCTGAACTATAGGGGGCTTCGCTGGTAAGAGAGCCCTCCCCAAGTCGGGAACCGGAGATCAACCCGCCATCCCCCACACCTCGCAGAGTGAGCATCAGGGGGACTCCAGGACCATCACACAGGGCGCTCGGGGACACTCACCAGCCATCCCTCTGCCAAAAGCCAACGACCTGGCCCTCCACATCGCAGAGCTCCCCACCCTGGCTTGGACCACACATCCTCCCTTTGGAGCCCTCATGGATGCTGTCGCAGGAGATGAGGACTAACATTCTACGCACCCACCACGCCAGCCGCTCCCCATGATATCATTCTACATCCGCACCCTGAAAGGGACATGCGACTCTGCCCATTTAACAGCTGAGGTGAGTGAGGTCCAGAGAGGCTGAATGATGTTGGGCCGGGATCTGAGCCGCCTACCACGGGGCTGCCTCCAATGCCAGGCTGCCCCCCACGGCCAGGCCCTCAGCCAATTCCCAGTCCACAGGCAGGCACTGCCCGGAGCGCTCTCCATGCATTCCTCGTGTAATCCTCACAAAGCTCTCCAGGTGGGTACTGCAGGGGTCCCCATTTCACAGACAAGGAAACGGAGGCACAGAGAGGTAACCCCCAGGTGATAAACGGCAGAGCAGGGCGATGAGCCCAGGCCACGTGGCCCCTAGGCCCACACTCTAACCACTGATGCCAGCAGCCTCGGGGCTCCCGCTCTGGCTGCCCTGCCCCACCCCCATCTCCAGTGCCCAGCTCTGTCCATCCTCGGGCCGGGGAGGGAGGCACAGGGAAATAAAGGGGGAGGAGTTGGAAGTGGCACAGGTGGGCCTGGATGAGAGCAAAGGGGAAGAACAAGCCTCTCATTCAGGCTCTGCCCGGTCCTCCACAAGGACCATTCAGAGGCCACTTGCCCATTTTACAGGTGAGGAAACTAAAGCCCTGAGAAGCCTAGTGACTTGGCCAAGGTCACCAGAATCCTGGTGACTCTCCTCCCACAACACCCTGTGCAGCAAGAAGCAGCAGGATGTGGGTTTTGGAGCCCCTTTGCCCCTCCTCTCCCTGTCCCCAGGGCTGTCTGGTTCCTCCTTCTTGAGCTCCTGGGTCAAGTCAACAACAAAGCACTGTCCTGCCCCAGGGCCTGTGCACTTGCTGTTCCCTCTACCCAGAACACTCTTCCTCCAGAAGTCCACAGAGCAACCCCCTTCACTCTATTCAGGTTTTGGTACAAAAGTCCACCTCCAACCATCCCATCTAACTTGGCACCCCCACCCCAGGGCTCTCCAGGCACTTCCCTGCTTCGTTCTGCAGGGAACTGCTCCCCGGACATTGTCTGTTTCTGTGTTTTACCTGTTCACTGCCTGCCTTCCCCTTCAAACATGGAAGTCAACCAAGGCAAGGCCTCTGTCCATTTTGTTTCCAGCTTTACGAAGTTGCTTAGAGCAGTGGTTCTTCTCCTGGGCTGCACCTGGGTCTCACCTGAGGAGCCCAGGCCCCATCTCAGACCAACTACAGCTGAATTCCTGGGGGGCGCGGGTACCGGGATTTTTACATCTCCCCGGGTGAGTGCAGTGAGCAGCCTGATGGAGAACCTCTGCTCCAGCAGGGCCGCGCACGGAGGAGATGCTCACTGTAGATTCAGTGAATGAACGAGGGACGGAGCCAATGAATGAATTTTCACAGATGGGCAAACGAGGTCCAGATGGGAGAGCGCGCCAGAGCCCGCAGTCATGAACTTGAGCCCGCCCAGGTCCGGCCCCCCTCAGCCCCTTCACAACTCAACACAGCTCACCCAGGGGCCCTGGCAGCTCCCCCGGTCTCCAGGAGCCCACCAGGCCTCCCTCAGGGCTTCTCCAGGAGGCTTTCTCAGAGGCCCGCAAAAGCTCCACTCACTCTTTTTAATTGCACAATAACGTGCCTGTTTGCCATCCAGTCACCAGAGCGGAAACCCTCCTGCTTCTGCCCCAACCTCCTGTACTCAGGGAGGTCTGCAAGCCCAGGGGGCCCCTGGAGGAAGTGGGTTGGAGAGGCTGCGGCGCAGGTGGGGCGCTCCCCGGAGGGGCCAGTGGGACAGGAGGACCGGAGGACCCAGCAGGACTCAGGGCACCTGGCGCAGCAGCCAGCATCGCCTCCCTTGGGCAGCCGTCCAGCTACGGCCAGGCCCCAGGTCCCATCTGCCGGCCGGAGGTCCAGGAACGGAAGGCCCCCGGGACCGTGATGAGCTCGAGAACCACTGGAGCAGGGCGACTTCCACCAGGGCCCCGTCGGCAGGGAAGGACTGGCCCAGAGCTCGGAGGGAAGCGGGGGGGCAGCAGTGTAGTCAGGGGGCCTGGAGCCTCCCCTCGGGGTGCCGCCACTCCCCCATGCCACAGTCCCCTCCTCCACCTCCCTGTCCCCTCTCTGTTCAGGCTCGGGCCTGACCTGGGTCTTGAGGCCCCCTTCCTAGATTCCCCCCACAAAGGGACACCCGGGGCTTGGGGGAAAGAGATGCTGTGAAAGCAGAGGGACGGCTGCGTGGTCCTCACCTGGGAGCGCAGCCCCTCACTGTCACCCTCACGGTGACTTCCGACCCCTCCTCCGCTCCTTCCCCACCCCTGCAGTTGCCCAGTGCCTCACGCTGGAATGTCTGTCAGCTCTGTCCTGGTAACAGCAGCGTCCAGGAGACACCTACTAAAGGCCTTTGTGCACATGATTGCTTCTGCCAGATGAGCATCATCACACCCGCTTCATAGATGAGTAAACTGAGGCTCAGAAAGGCCACACAGTGAGTATTAGGCCAGGTCTCAAACCCAAGCCTGTCTGATGGCTAAGAGATAGGAGAGCAGAGCGATGCAAAGGGTAGATTCAGGGCCAAACAGCCTGGGTTCCTATCCTGGCTCCACCACTTACTAGCTGTGTGGCCTAAGGCAAGTTGCTTAGCCCCTCTGCGTCTCAGATCTCCATCCATGAGAAGGGGATAGCAATTGTACACCTACCCCTGGGGTTGCTGTGGGGATCAGGTAGCCCCCAGCACTGGACACGGGCCATGTAAATGCTGTGATTATCCCACCTCGGCCACCTCTTTGGGGGTCCCTCATCCCCCCCGAACATTTCTTGAGCAAGCCCTGCTGGGACAAAGCTCTGTAACAGCCTACAGTGGTGCATGGGGACACCCTTCACAGGCAGCAAAGCTTCAGGTGAAGGGAACTCCACAAGCCAGGGAGGAGGTGGAGGCGTTGTGGGGGAAGAAACACATCCGGGTGGCCCAGGGGTCACCAAAGTGGTGGCACAGGTGGGCGCTGGCCTGACCCACAGCGAGGTGGGCCCAGCTCCACTCACCGCCAGAGCCAGGAGCCCACGCAGGGCTCTGCCGACCACGGCCGCCCTGCTGTTGCCGAAGGTTCGGGGGACGTGGGGGCTGCAGAGGCCTCACTCTCCAGAAATCCACTCGGCAAGGGCTCCTGAGGGCCTTCGGTGGCCTGGCATCAGCCAGGGTCCCACAGGCGCCCTGAGAGTGTAGCCAGGCTCGCTGACAGCCCTGTCTCAGATTCTCAGTTCCAAGGCCAAAGCTCGACAGCAGCCCCAGACAGCACGTAACTGAACTGGTGTGGCTGTGTTCCCATCCAACTTTCTGGACACTGAAATCTGAATTTCATATAATTTTCCTGTGTCATGATCTATTATTCTTTTGATTTTTTTTCCAACCATTTAAAACACAAAGAATATCCTTAGCTCATGGGCCATCCAAAAAGAGGCAGTGGGCTGGAGGGGAAGCCCCTCCTTTCCTGGTAAGGAAAACAAACAAACATGCACAAGACTGAAAATTGTGGTGAGCACCATGGAGGGAAGGATAAGGAATCGAAAGAGAATAATGGGGGGAGCTTCTCCAAAGAGAGTCCACTTAAGCTTAAGGTTGAATAAGAAGGATCCAGCCTCAAAGAGTTGGGGGTAAAACATTCTAGACAGAAGGGACAGTAGGTGCAAAGGCCCTGTGGTGGGATAATAACGATGTCTTCAAGGAACATAAAGAAAACAGTCTGACTGGTGTGGAGTACACCCAAGAGAGATGAAAGGATGTGGTCAGGGTGCCAAGTAGCACAGGCAGGAGTTTAGGAGTTTGCATTTTAATCTAAGAGCAACAGGAAGCCAACAAAAAGTTTAAGCAGCCAGGCAAGCAGATTTGATTTGGCTTTTAGAAAGATCACTCTGGCCACTGAGCAAAGGTTTGGCTGTGGGGAGGCCCACTGGGAAGCAGAGAGAGGAGAGATGGGCAGGATGAGAGAACGCAGGGGTGGGAGCAGTGAGGAGCTGTCATTCCAGGACGCGTCCTGAAAGGAGAGCCCGCAGAGTCAGCTGGCAGCAGCAGAAAGAGGGTGGTCGAAAATGCCGCCATGTGTTTCGGCCTGGGCACTGTTAGGATGGAGCTGTCTTCAAGGAAGATGGGCAGGCTGCGGGAGAGCAGGTGGACTCTCTCAAAAGTTCCTCCTGGTTGTGCAGTGGAGACACTTTGAAGACACCAAAGCCACATCCTGGACAGGACATCTGGTGTGAGCTAAGCCACAGGCCCTGGGCGAGGTGCGGGGGGGCAGACACGCCAAGCATGGGGCAGGCAGCTTTCTCCAGAAGCCGCCACCGGCCTTCACAGCACTTACCACCCCGCGCGGGTCAAGGCTGGGGCTGGGCACAGACGGCCGGCGTCGCTCACCAGCGTCCTGGGCCCAGCCTCTCCTCGAAGCTGGGGCACCGGCCCACCCGCCCGCTGGCTGGCGCCCCCTCTACTCTGTCTCCTGCCTGCCCCCCCGCTGCCCCGCCCACTCCACCCCACGCCTCCTTCCCAGGCCCCGCTGTTGCGACAGCGAGAAAACTCTCATTATCTGACGGTTAGGTTGGCTGCTCGGTCTCAACTCTGCAGGAGGACACGGAGGCCCAGCAGATGGTGGGGCCTCTCCGAGGATCAGCCTCAAAGGTCACCGTCTGTCACTGCCCACCCGCTCCAGCCTCTTCCGCATCGATGGAGTCCCTCATGCTGACTTAAGGCCCAGCTACAAGCTGTGCGGTGACATTTCCTATGGGCTGACTGTGTGCCAGGCTCTGTGCCGGGCCTTTTCTGGACATTAACTCTTAACTCCCACACCTGGCCTGTTAGACCGTTATCAACCCCATTTTACAAGTGAGGAAACTGAGGCACAAACAGGCTAAAGGATTTTCCAAGGTGGCAAAATCTGTCTGGCTCCAGCATCCAAATTCTTAACCGTCGTGCCGTGCAACCTCCCCTTCACTGAGCCTCAAGTTTCTTCTCCACTGCAAAATGAATGAGGGACTCAACAAAAGGATTTCTGGATCCTTCTGAGCTCTTTCCAGATCCTTCTGAGGTCCAGGCTTTGAAAACTGCTTCCTTCCAGGGCACTTAGAATGTTCCTTCTCCCCCCAACAATGGTTGCTCTCAGGAAAAGATCTTATTGGCTCATTCACACTATGGTGTAAATGACTGATATAGTGAGTAGATGTGGTGGATATGGTGAGGTAACTCTGGAGGAGCAGAGACTCAAACCCAGGCCTAACTGGCTCCAAAACCTGGGCTGTCCCCACACCACAGCTTTGTACAGGCCACATCCTCTGGGTTTAGGATCTCCTCCAAAAGGTATTCTTACATTCATCAGTATTCCCTGTCCTAAGAGAATGGAGCCAAAATGCAGGTGAAGGAAGAGGGTGGGGACAGGGAAGGAAGGCATGGAAACTGTCAGACTCACGACTTCCCAAAGTCGGGGCTTCTGATCCCAAGGAAGGCCTGGGTCCTGGTCCCACTTCCAACCCAGCTTCTTTGGGCAGGCCGCCTGGAAAGAGTCAAGGCTGGGAGCCGGGGACCTGACCTCCAGCCTTGCCCCACCACATCATCAGGGCTCAGTTTCCACATCTGCGGGACAGGGAGTTGGCCCTTCCAGCTCTGACAGTTGCGTGTTTCGCTCCCCCCAACCCCAGCTGTGACTGGACCCCATTAGCTTTGTCCAGGCAGGAAATCACCCCTCGTGCCCCCGAAGCCCAGAGCTGCTGCCCACAGGAAAGCCAGCTCCTGGAGGAAGGAGAGCTGTCATCACGCCTCTGGTGGGTGCTCCCAGCAGCCCCGCTAACAGACTTGGGGGGGAGCGGAGCCGGGCTGGGGTCACGGTGCCCTTTGAAATATACCTGACATGCAGCTCCCCAGCCTCCTCTCCTCTCCTGCCTGAGGCTCCCGCTCCTGACCTCCCTTCCCAAAGTTCAACCTTTTTGCCTCTGCAAATGGCTTTTAAGTTTCTTGCCCAGCCTCTCATTTCTACCAGTTTAATTATTGAGGAGCCCTCTTGTCGCCAGCCTGGAAGATTAACGCTGTTAAAAGGGACCCAGGGAATGTGGACCACAGCCATCTGTCTCTGGCTCTCTCCATCTCCCCACTCCCACCCCCTTTCCTTCTCAACAGGCCCCCTGTCCCTCATTCCTTCTCTCCTCCCCAGGCCTCTACCTCCCAGTCCGGTCTCGCTCTCTGTGCAGCCCTGCCCCCCACACTCATCTCTGCCATCTGAGGCGGCACAGACAAAACTGAGGCCACGGCCACATTCATATGTGACCAGATGGGCAGAGGAAAAGGAACAAAAAGGAACGCCTGTGAGCCCCAAGGCTGGCGAGGCACTTTGGCCCCAGGCCCCCTGGCCCCATCCTGGGCGGGGTTAGCATGGAAGTCACAACTCACTCCCATGTTGGGCACTGGGCACCTCATCCTGAAATATCCATATTTCCAAGAACACGCTTTAAGGCCTAATGCTGACAGTGACCTTCCTTAACCTTTACCTTCGTGTCAAGTGACTCCGCTCAACTCCTTCCATCTTTCCCACCTCCCTATAAAGAGCGCAGTGGCTCCCCTCTGGGAGGTGGCAGGGAGGGACCCTCACTGATGTCACAGTCCCAAGGATCCAGTCAGGCTGTTTTAACACAGAGTCACAAAGGTATTAAAAAGCTCAGAGACTGCAGGAGCCCCACGTTGTCCGGCCTTCTCAGTGGCTGGGGGTCTGTGCCCCATCCCCAAGCAGACAAGGAATCTAGGGCTTGTCCCCTCTGCTGGATGGCCCAGGTCACCTCACCTCCCAGGCCTGGGTCAGGCAGGCTGAAGTGAGGACTCAGAGATGCCCAGCTACCATTAGGCCCTGGCCTGGGACAGCTGAGAGCTGCTCCTGCGCCCTCTCGTGGGTCTCCACTCCTCTGCAAAATCGGGCAGGTGGAGGAGCTGGACCAGGCTGCCCATGCCCAAACCACCGCACCAGGACATGACCACGAGCTCACAGCTCCCCAGGGACCATTCCAAGTGTCCACTGCAGGGGCCAAGTTTCCTTCCAGTCTCCTGCCTCATCCTAATTTTGCATTTTTTAGAACGCACTTATTTGTTTTAAAAATTAAAATAATGTTTTCATCCAGATCATCAGGTAAAACAGACACTCCAGGAGAAAGGCCCAAAGGCCAAGACCACAGGGCACAGGTGGCCCAGACCCGCGCTGGCAAAGGTCCATCCCCAGCCCACATGGGACAGGACAACTCCAGCCTCCTTTCTTTCCCACCCACGCCACCCCAATCCTCAACACAGGGACCTTCTGCACCTTCATCCTCACTTCTACCCCGGCCCCCAGACCGCCCCCAAGTACCAGTGCATCATGGGATTGGGCAGATGGGTTCCAGAAAGGGTCCAGGTGAGAGAGCTCTGACCTCAGCACTTCCCACCCTGCGTGGGGCCAGACAGCCTCTCAGTGCACTCCCTAACTCCGGAGCCTGAGGAGCCAAGGGGCCAGCATCCGACACAGGGTGAAGGAGGGACCCAGCGGCTTCCTCTGTGCATCCCCTCCTCCTCCCTCACCCTATTCTCTCTCTCTTCCTCCCCTTTCTCACACACACACAAACACGCACATGCACGTGCATGCACACACCCACCCACACACACACACACACACAGCAAACAGGGAGGCTCCCAGAGAGAAGCGGGCACATAATTATTGGTAAAATGCTTGTAATGTTTTTCTCTCTACCCGGTAGCTTTCAGTTGTTTTAGCAGCTTAGCGAAGCACTTGGCTCCAATTGAATTGCAAATCAGCAGCTCTTGCCCCAGGAAGAGAGGAAGGGAGGCGGCAGGGAGGAATTCCAGAAGGAAAGGGGGAAAGGGAGAAAGGTGCGCAGGGAAGAAGGGCAGAAGGGAGGAAATGAGCTGGGGAAGCTGGGTTCGGGGCCGAGGGCCCCAGAAACAGGGGCCACCTGCTCCCTCCAGGCCTTCCCCCCCCCGCCCCCGACCTCAACTGCATTCTCTGCAGGCCCGGTAGCCCAACACCCCATCCAAAAATCAGGACACCATTTCTAGACATAATCTTGGGGTACAGCAGGAGGGCCAGGCGGGGCTTTCTCAACTACCCAGAAGAAAAACATAGCTTTCTTGGGAATTGAAATTATTTGAAAACAACGACAAAACAAAAGTCTTGCTTTTTCTCCCTGGCAATCTCCAACGTTCATATGTTTCCATTCTATCTATCTGTCAATCTTTTGATCTGTCTTCCTTACTATCTACCTATATTTCTATCTATCCATCTGTCTGTCTTTTCATATATCTGTCCGCCTATCTCCTCCCCGCTTCCGTTGCTCGCCAGTACTTCCTTCTCCCCTCTTGGTTCAGAATTCCCTGCAGAGGAGCGAAGGTGACAAGGAGCCGCCCGCAGCAGATGCCATTTCAGCACCACGGCCAGCACCAGGCAGCCCCGTCCTCCCCAACGCCTTCGCTCTGCTGGATCTAAGCTCGTCCACAGGACTGCCCCAAAGTCTCAGATAACTGCTCCCAGGGAGAAACCCCGCGGAGTCAGGAAGAGAAGAGGAGAAAGGAGCTGGCCAGGGGGGCACCCTGGGCGTGGAGGGCTGGGGCTGCTGGTGGAAGACCATCTCTGGGGCCAACCGTCAGGCACTAACCTTGAAGAGGCGAAGGATGTTGGCCACCATGATGGAGACCGAGCTCCCTGACGCACCGATGACACCCACCACACGTTCAGGTTTGGTGATGATGGGTGGGCCACCACTGCCACAGCGGACCTCTGTGCCATCCTTCTCGATGAGCGCCTGCACAAAGGTCAGCGACTGCTCGAGGGCATGGGTGTCCCTGGAGCAGGTGTCCAGAATGCGGGCGCCCAGCGTGATGTTGGGCAGCAGGTCTGGGTCATTGTTGATGCGATCCAGAGCGAAGAGCATGGCCTCCAGCCGGTGGATGCCCTTTTCTTTCTTAAGCTCTCCACAGGCCTTGCCCTCTGAGCCCCGGCCGTGCACTGGGAACAGGCCTCCCAATGTGATGTCCCCATCTATGCGGATGGAATTCATGTGGGGGTGGCCCTTGGGCTTCCCCAGGGAGGAAGGCACCCAGGAGCCATAAAGGCTGAGGAGCAGGCAAAGGGGCAGCCGGGCCCACCACCAGCCCCAGCCTCTCTTCCCAGGCATCTCGGAAAGCCCTAGAGACCCATGAACGGCAGGCCCCACTCCTAGCCTTGGCAGGCCCCCGGCCCCACAGCCTGGGCGAGCATGGGCAGAGCCACCCCCACAAGTCTCTCCAGGGCAGCTTCAGCAGTGGGGTGGCTGAGGGCAGCTGACGGGATGAACCATGCCGGTGCTCCTTGCAGCTCAGGCAATGCTCAGTTGCCGGCACAATCCATGCCCACACGTGGCAGGGTGTGGCCGGGGCACAGCGAAGCTCTGGTCTCAGTCGCCACGTCCTGAAGGCCTGTTCTTGGTGGATGACTGTGAAAAGAGCAGAGTATTCCTAGCTTGGCGTCTCTTGGCATCAAGGAGAAAACAGCTCCAAGGCTCTTCTCCTACCAACCTTAGAAGGGAGAGAGAGAGAGAGAGTCAAACAGAAGCCCCGAGAAGACATTAGCTCTTCTGATCTCTCTCCAGGAGCCTGAGAGAAGGAGATGCTGGAAGGTATGGCCAAAGACTGCACAAATCTGACCCTGGTTTCCTCCCGGCAGCCGCTCAACTTTGGTTTAAATGAGAGCGCTTAAGGCAGAAATTAGGTTCTGCTTGACGATTTCTTAAGGCCTGTGCCCACTGCCACGCAAAGCCCGGGCATCAGAGAGCACACTCCCCAGGGAACAGCCTGGAACTGGCCTGGGAGGAAGAAGCGCCTTCCTCACCCTCACTCACTTGAAGGAGTAGAAGGAACCAGTTGCACTGGGCCCAGCCCCAATTTAGAGAAGAGGAAACTGAGGCCCCAAACAGGGGAGTCACACGGGTAGTGAGCAGAACACCGACTAGAACCCAGCTTCCCAGCTGCCAGCTCTGGAACCAGAGACACTCAGGCTCTTTGGGGACTCAGAGCCCAGGAAAGCTCACAGGGCCCCTGGAGAAGAAATCGGGCTGGAGCCGCTCACTGTGAAGGCCCGGGAGAAGCTGGGCTGTCAGGGTTCAGGATTCTCCCCCTAAATCAGGAAACGTGAGGTGGACCCTCCTGCTTCACATTTCCACCCCAGCTGCCCAGCTACCCCAGCCAGAGGGTAAACCCAGCGGCTCCCGAAGGAGCAGCCAGCCTCCTTTTCACCTGCTCGGCCTCCCTCCCCCTCCCTCTGTCTGAGGGTCTTCTCTCCCAGCTTCTCCATGGCCCCTTCTCTCTCCCCTCCTTCCCCACTCTGAGAGTGGGGCTCAGGTTACGGCCTGAGCCACCGCACATTATGATGATCATCGTCATTATTATTGTTGTTGTGATTAAATATTTATTTGCAAGGGTAGAAGAGAGAACACAGCTCTTCCTCATTCTCACTGCTAATTTGGGCTAATTTCCCCTGGGATCCCTTCCCTCGCCCCAGCCTCCCTGCTCCAAGCAGGCAACCTCCCTCCTCTCGGCTTAGGAGGCCACAGGGAGGAGGACTGGAAGCTGAGTCAGGGCTTGGCCGGAGAGCCCACCCCAAGGCCCCCGGCCCCATGGTCTTGTCAGCGAAGACCAGCAAGTCTCTTGCTCGTTCTGTGCCTCGGTTTCCTTAGCCATTTGGCAGAGGGGCTTGTGTTCAGATTGGGAGGTTTCCCTGGGGACGTGGTCCCTCTATCAAGGCCAAGCAGTGGTCCTGGAGCCACCCCTCTCCCACTTGTAATTCCCCCCCTAGAGGCCCTGACTGCTCCAGCTCCGGGGAAAGTCAGGGGAGGAGAGGGGATGGCACCCCAGACTCCAGCCTCAGCTCCTGGGCTTCTCCGGCAGTCCCTTCCGGAGCCTCACCTCACATCTGACCCCCTCATCAAAATGCTCCCTCCCCCATTAGCTTCTCAGAGGTCAAGCATACCGCTGTTAATTCTCCTTAGCCCCATTCTGCAGGTGAACCAGCAGCCCAGAGGCATCAAGTAACTCTCCCAACACAGCAAGTCAGGATGGGTGAGGACCCAAAGCCAGTGCCAGTCACACTGAGAGAGCCCTGGGGAGCACGCAGGAAAGCTTCCTAATGCGACCCTCACCCCTGAAGCCAGGATGCAGTGACAGGGGATGGGGGGGGCGGTGGAGGAGTCATCAGGGCTGTGGGGAGGGCTTAGAGCTGTTCCAACACAGCGGAGGGAGTGGGCACCCCTGAATGCAATAGTCATCAGCACGTACACGTTCATGGAGTGGGTTTATCACATCTCCTTCCCCGGTGGCTGTGGGGTGTAAGGGGATGTGGGTACTAGTCGCTGACGCCAGGACTACTAGGCAATTCCAAAATGAGAAACTGGAGGAGCCTTAGACAAGTCCCACAGTCCTGCCACTGCCCTGCTGGAGGCGGGCATGTCCCCTAGAGCATCCTCAGCTTCAGAATCTGTAAAATAGGTGGGTTGGAATAAGATCCAGTCTGGGAGCCATACTGTCTCTGCAGGGCCATTTTCAGTTGTCACAGTGATGGGAGGGAGTCACCTACTAGCCTACGTCCAGGCAGGGGTCAGAGACGCCGTGGGTGGGACAAGCTGCACAATGAAACACGGTCTTGTCCAAATGCCAACAGTGCTCCGGGGAGAAATAGCAGCCAACGACAACATATTGCCATGTGCCAGGCACTGTCCTAGTGCTTTGCTCACTTCCTCTCAGGTCATGCTCACATCCCCATGAGCTAGGGGTATTTTTATCCCTACCTCACGGATGAGGGAGCCAAGGTACTGAACCTCTGATAGTCACATAGCCGGGGACACAGAGCTGTGCAGGCTGCCCCTGCCCCGTCCACTCCACTGCACTGGCCCGGAGGGTCTCTCGGCCCTGCCCAGTTCTAACAACCTGGGAGCTCAGGCTTGGTTTTCCCGAATTTCAAATGGAGGGATTTGGGGCATCATGACAGGCCCTGTGCTGAGGCTTGGAGGTTCAGGCTGGGAGAGCAATGCACAGCAGCTTCTGACAGTCGGGCCCTGCTCAGGCTTCTAGATCCCTCGTGATGGCTCAACACTGGCTTCTCCTTGAAGTCTGCGCCCTCTGGGCTGAGCAGTGTGCACACACAGGCACATGGACACACACACACCATACAGACACACACACACATGAGCGCACGCACACACGGGAAGGACAGAGGCCACATGGGGGAAGGAGGCAAATAACTTGCAGGATTAGAACCCAGGCCTTGCCCCAAGCTGGTCAGGCTGTCCACAAGGCCTCTCTCCAGGGGACTGGGTCCCAGCCCAACTACAGCGCGTCCCACTCCCTCCCTCAGCCCTCTCAGGCCTGCCTTTTCTGAGCTTCTCCAATGAGCTGGGCAAATGCTGCCTCTTTTAGCCTCCCTTCCTTCCTTTGATCATGTAACAGGAACAAGGGAAAAGTAAAAATACCGAGTGAGTGAAAGGAGCCACCAAGAGCAGAGGCTGGGGGTGGGGCGGGAGAGGGGCGGGAGAGGAGCCAGGCTGATCTCCCTTCCCCCACCAGGCTGCCTCCAGCTGCAGGGGAGGGCAGGGCCAGCTGGGGTGGGGGGGCTTGGAGCCCTCAGACCACCTCCCCCCAAGTCCAAAACAGCCAAAAGCTCAAACGTGGGATAGTTAGGGGGGACCCCTCCCCAGGTGAAATCACCAGGATGGCTGCAGGGCCAAGCCAGCGTGGCCCCCAGGTGGGTCTCTTCCCCGTCTCCTTCACTCTGCCTCCCCTTCCCTCCTCTCCCCTCCAGCCCCTGCATATTCATCCCCTCTCTGGGCCTTGCTAGATTCTTTGGCTCCAGGGAAGGACAGGGCCAGACAGGAAGGGATGAGGAGCAGAAGAAGAGCACGTAGTCATCGCCACACAGCAAGAGTCCACCGGCGAGCAGCATTTTCTAGAACATTCTCTCCAGTGAAGGGGATGTGAGGGGAACTGGAGGAATGACCACAGTTTACCCTTTCACCCCCAGCCCAGCCACCCCCACCGTCTCAGGGCCCCTCTGAAATAGGAGGGCCTGCATAGAGGAACTCCCCAGACCCGCCTCAGTGACCCCTTCCAAGGCCTAACAAGCAGGAGTTCCCTGCTCCTCCCATGTCTAATGGAAATCCTGCCCTCGGCAACCAGGGCCCGAGCCAGAAGGAACCACAAACCACAGAACCACCACCAGACCCAGAGAGCTACCGGGATTTACCAAACTCCAATTCAGTCTTCACTGAGCTTCTTTCTGTTCTCCCAAAACTAAGGAAGTAGAATTCTCCCAGACACCAAAACAAAGCAAAACAAAGGGCAGAGTCAGAGGGAAAGACCTGCCTCGGGGGCAGAACCCAACGGCTAGGATGGCTCCTGTGTTCAGCCCTCTGAGGGAAATCGCAGCTCCTGGCTCCGCCACAGGCCAGCCCCTCAGGGTTCAGCGAAGAGGCCTGGCCTGTCCCCATCCCCTGTCCCCCACCTTCCTTGGGCCTCTGAATCCCACTGTCCTGCTGGCAGCCCCTTCCCTCAGCTTTCCCCGTGCTCCCTCCAGCATTATTTCATCTCTGTTCACCTTTGCCTCCACTGGCCCAGCCCGGCCCAGTGCTCAGAAGAGCTGGGACTTGTGAATGGAGGCGTGGAGTCTGTTTTGAATCTCCCGAGCTGTTTAGAGGCCTCATCGCCCATATCTCACGTTTCCACAGAAGGAGGGGCTGGCCAAAGGGGGAACTGAGGGAGAACCTGAGGCTCCTCACCACCTTCCTATAACTCCCCCCACCCATGGGAGGCTGTGTGGCCCCGAGACACTACCCTGCAAGCCACCTGTGGCCCCCTCTCCCCCATCCCCCTTGGGACCCCGCACAGGCTGGGCAGAGGTGTGGTTTGCTGGACAGTCTCCTCTCAAATGGACAGGCCTAGACCCAGGGAGCAGGTACTCAGAAGCAGTGCCCACCCAGCTGCCCCAGTGACAAAGCCCATACTTTGATTTCCACCTGGACGATTCCGGGTCCATGGGGACATGGGATGACCAATTAGCGCCCTCAAACGGTACCAGCACAGCCCCCTCCCCAGCTGGACCACAATAACTTGAAGGCATCCTGTCATACTCGCGGTATCTCTGCATCCCACCGGCACGGCGCCCAGCATCCCCGCTCAGCATGTGTGGAAGTGAACGAAGGAGGCGATGTGAATGAATGATTCCTGGGTGCTTTCCACCCCTCCCCCGGGTAGTCTATTTCTGTATTAAGAGGACAAACAGCCCTGCTCCCAGGCACTGGCCCAGCCCTGGCCACGTTCTAAGAGCAAGGAGGAAGGTGCAGTGGAGGTCTGGGCCGGGGACCCCCTTCCTTTCACTTTCCTGAGCCACCCCTGCTCGCCAGCCTGGATCCTGGATCAGGAATTTGCCCAAGTTCAGAAACCCCAGACCTCACTTCACAAGCCATCCCCCTCTGTTCCAGCAAAACGACAAGAGTGGGATGCAGAGGAGATAGGTTCTGTGCTCGGCATGTGGTGAGCAGCGGAGAAACACCTGTGGAAGGGAAGGAGGGAGGAGGGGAGGGATGGAAGAAGTAAGTCCTTAGCTTAATACCAATGGAAACTAAGGAAAGGAAAACTTTAAATCCATCACCCCATGATTCCCTCCAGCCTCCTCCCTGGGATGCTCACCCTTCAAGTAGCAACGGAAATCCTTCCTCCTCCAGGAAGGTTGCCCTGATTATTCCAGTTCCCATTATCTCCTTCCTCTACAATTAATGCGATAAAGCCTCTTTCTGTTATTTGTCACTGAGAAGCCTGGGAGCACATTAAGGGCCTGTGTGGACAGCACCGACCTCATCTCTGTATCCCCTTTGCCTAGCCCAAGGCTCAGAACACAGGAGAGTCTCAATAAATGACCAGACAGAGCCGGGTCCCCACCCAGAGCCAGCATGGCAGCCACCCCCTCCGAGGCAGAGTCCGGGGCAGGGGGTCTGCAGCAGCAATCCGGGTCCACGGACAGGGACTCAGACCTTGCACTGAATTCTTACGAACCACTTGCACGGTCAGCACAGAACACGATCCCTTCTGCCGCGACCATTCAGTTATTCAACAAGTCATCAGAACAAGTGCTGAGCAGCCACTGTCTGCCAGGCTCTGCTCTGTGCACTGGGGAAACCGCAGGGAAGGAAAGACATCCCTGCGGAGCCAACGCCCCGGTGGCGATGGCACAGGAGAGACCATTAGATACAGCTACACACAGATATGCGGCACTTCAGCGAATTGAGGGGCTATCAAGAAAAGAAGGCAGGTGAGGAGACAGGGAAGGACCCAGAAGGGCTTTTTCAGAAAAACACAGGGAAGGCTTCTCTGAGGAGGTGGCTTTGGAGTAAAGATTAAAAACAGTGAAGGCATTAGCCATGAATCTGGGAGGAAAGCGTCCCATGTAGAGAGAACAGCAAGTGCAAAAGCCCTGAGGTGGGCATGAGCTTGACATTCATTGTTCAAAGAACAGCAAGGAGGCCAACATGACTGGAGGGCAGTGAGAAGGGGGAGAGGCAGAGGAGGTCAAAGAGGGCACTGAGCACGAGATCAAGCAGGACCTGTGGGCCACAGCGTGGTGGATGGAGCAATGAGGGCCCACAGGAGGGATGAGAGCATAGCGATATGACAAGCCCCATGACAGGAGAAACCTGAGGCTCAGAGGGCAGTCACCTGCTAAGGCCACAGTGGCTCACAACAGCTGGAGGGTGAAGCAAGCACATCTCATCGGCCCTCGGTCCACAGTTCAGCCCATGAAGCACCCAGCCCTGACCTTCCCCGTCTCCCAGAGCCAGGGGGCCAGCCACCAAGCTCAGGCTAGCCCAGATCCCCACCAACCCGCAGCCCCACTTCTGTGCAGACCCTCAGGCCCCTCCTGTCCACCCCAACTCACTGCACCCCCACGTGCCACCCCACCCCCAGTTTTCAGGCACAAGACCCAAGTGGGCAAGAGTCTTTGTCTGCAGCTGTTACTATTGTCCTTAAATCAGAGCTCCCCCACTTGGCACTCCCCAGGCCCCCGGCTTAGCGAACCAACATCCAAACTCCACTGTCTCGCACAGCTGTGAACAGAATGACAGCCGTGGGTGGGACTTCCATCCCTAGGCCATGCTGAGGCCAGGCACGCAGAAGGGGCAGCGACATCTGAGAAGCAATCACCCGCCAGAAACTTAAGAATCCAGGTCAAGTCCCCGATCTTTATTTCTGTATTCAAATCTAAAAATAACCCTGTAGCAACGACAGTGTTTTTACTAGAAGACATGCCCCCAACCAGAAAACAGGTCCAGGGGCTGGTTTCTGTGCCCTGAGGACCGGAGGGTAACTGGGTAGACCAAGTGTGGGGGACAGGACAGGACCCGAACCTCCTGGTCCTGATGCCGGCGGCCCCGCCTGGGACAAGCGGGGGCCGAGCTCTCCTGGGACTCACCATTGTCACAGCCAAGGGGGGGCCAGCGCTTTCTCCAGGGGAACAGAGCTTTAACTAGACACCACAGCTGGCTCGGCCCTGTGGCTCGGCCCCAAAATGGCACAGGCTGTCACTACAGCTTGGCATTTCCCAATTACCACAGATAATATCCACCTTAATTGAAAGGGGGTCCAGATAATGTCATTATGCACAGCATTCCCCAATTTATTTAATATACGTGTGTACACATATATTTCTGCCTCGCTGCTGCCACGAGATTGCTAAACGGTGAGGTTAATAATAAAACATTTCGACAGGAGTCATCCGCTTTAATTTAAGGGGTGATTCTCACTGTCCCTGTGGTGCTCGTTTTTCCAAGGAGCCAAGGGATACCAGGACAGGCTGGCAGAGGCTGCCTCAGGCCCGCGGGCTAGGAGGCAGGCTAGGAGGCAGGGCTGGCAGCCCCACGGGCTGGGCATCATCTTTTCTAAGCAAGTTCCATCACTACACCTCCCTTCCAGAAGCAGGGTCAGGCAGGGAAAGAGAGGTGGAGGGGAGTAGCGGGCAACCGAGGCAGAAGCCCCCAGAGCCAACTCCAGGACCGGCGGGAGAAGGAAGCTCCTTGGGAATGCGGAGCGGCTGGGAGGCAGCAAGCAGGGAGACGGTCAGTGGGAGAGAGGCAGAGCGAGCAGACAGAGGGAGGCCGGAGATGGTACAGGGCCAGGAAAGAAACGGAGCTGCCAGGAGCGAGGGGACGGGCAGCCTGCACTCTGCAAGGCCAAAGGCAGTGAAATCTCTAAATTAATTCTTGATAGTCCCCTGCTAACTGGGGCAGAGTTGACAGGAAAACGAACCCTCCCTGCTCTCTCCGGGAGCTGACACCAGGCAGAAAGCAGGTGTCCTCTGCTCCAGGCCCACTGCCCCCCAGGGGAAGCCCCTTGGCGCCCTCCCTCCAGTTGGCCTGGACAGCTGGCAACTCTTCTGCCAGCCCCAGCGAGCAGCGCCGGAGCCCAGATGCCAGTGCCCCCCACGCCTTCTCCGGGCGGCACAGGCAGCTCCCACTCTGCAGAAACGAGATAACCTTCCAGCCAGCAGCCAGCGGGCCCAGCTGCCCAGGCTGCCAGCGGGGCCTGCCCACTGCAAAGTTGGGTTCTAGGCCCAGCAGAGGAGGACAGTGGGGGTGAGCAGATGTCTTGGGCTGGGTGGTAATTAGGGGCTGCCGGCTCCACACTTGTCTAGCGGAGAGGATGCGCCTACTGGCTGTAATTATAAAGCTCAGAAGCCTGTGCATCCTGGTCCCATCTCTTCCTGCCAGCTGTCCCCCTGCAGTGGGGTGGGTCCCGGTGTGGCCAAGCATCCTGGAGGTTGGGCTGGGGAGCCCCCAGGAAGGGGGTGGGGGCCGTAGAGCCCCTCTGGCCTGGCCGGTCCCCTGACCCTTCTGGGTAACACACTGCTCACTCACACCTCACCACCGGCCCTCTCACCTACCTCGGCTGCCTGCCTGCCGCTGTGCAAGGCGCTCCCTCCTGGAGACGTCACGCCTCCAACAGAATGAAGCCGCCCAGACGCAAGTTGGGGGAGGAGGCATGAGGGAGGGAGGGAGGGAGGAGCGGCCTACGGCCTACGCTAGGCTACTAAGGCCGAGAAAGCGGCTCAACTCCTGAAATGCTCCCCACTGCCTGTGCGGGACCTGCTCTGTGTGACATGCTGCATGCCCCCCACCATCCCGTACACCTCCCCTGAAAACCCACCATCACTAGAGCACTTCTTTGGGATCAGCATTGCCGTCTTCCTCTCTGGGTCGCTATTAAATGCAAACATCCCTGAGAGGGGTAGCCATTGAAGTGACGAAGACCTCAGGGAGGGATCATTTTTTGGCATTTTTGTCCCTGAGAGGTGTGACAGTGTTGACAGGTAGGGGAAAGTTTAAGACTGAAAGGACAGAAGTTGGGGGGACGTGAAGACAGTGGGCACCTGATTCATAAGTGGGCAGGCATGCCCAGCCAGGGCTGAGCAGAGGCTCACGGGCACCGTCCCCAAAGGCCGCCGCCATCCCAAGGACAGGTCTCTGACTAAGGGCTGGAGAGGCCCTCCAGGAAATGGTCCTCTGGGGGGCCAGGGAGAGGGACAAGGGCTCTGACCCCCACTCTCCACTGTAGACAGGCCCTCTTCAGAGGCCCTGGCCACTAGCCCCTAGGGCCTGCCCAGGACAAGTGACAAGCCCCTTGCCCAGTGCGTGACCACACCCAGGAGCCTCCAGACTCCTCTGCAGGAATTCTCTCCGCCACCTCAGGAAAGGTCCTCAGGAAAGGCTCCTGCAGGTCCTCAGCTCTTCAGGGACGTTCTCCTACCGCCTAGGCCCCAAGGCCTCTGAGGAGCTGAATATGCACACCCAGAGCCTGAGGCCAGCACCCCATGTGGGTCTGCAGGAAAGTGGGGCAGGCCCAGGCGCATCCTGGGGGACTGGGGAGATGGGAAGTAGAACATTCTTCAGTTCCACCATGCCGGCCCCAGGGATGTGAGGCTGTGGGAATAGGGTACTCAGTATGGAGACTCTCAGGGTGCCTGAAGCCCTGCCTGCCCTGAGCCCCCACTGTCATCCTAGGATGGAGGAGGGGAGTGACTGTGATGGGAACACACACACACACATACACACACAAACACACACTACTCCCTCCCCCATCACAGAAGGCTTTCTGCCAGACTGACAGAGGAGCAGACAGACTAACCACCAGCTCCAACAGACACGTGGCTTCGGGCACCCCACTAGGCAAGCCCCGCTCAGTCCCACACAGCGGCTTTCTCCCGCACCAGGGGCAGGGACGGTGAGAGGGGGGGAAGATGCAAGAAGCCTCCTCCAAAAAGGGCCGAAAGTCTCAAGGCGGGGGTGTCACTCGTGGCCTCGGGGCAGGGGGCGCTCGTACGTTCGGGCCTCAGGACTCCCCGCCGCCGCCACGGCAGCCCCGTTTCAGCACAAACAGCCTCAGACCGCCCCGGTGCGGGGGCGCCTCTCTCAGTCGGGCCTCCACCTCCCAGCCCCGCCCCCGCGCGGGGAGGGGGCGCTTCCAGCTCTCCGGCGCCGGGGAAGCCCGACCCCGGAGGGGACCCCCCAACACACACACACACACACTCACACACACACACACACAGCCCGGCTGGCCGCGTTAGGGACACCGGATCATCAGCGTCCCGGAGACGGTCGGTCACGAGTGTTCGAGCGGCACCTGACCCTGAAGTCCCGGGGCCGCGGGGAGACCCCAGACCCTGAAGTGCCGTCCCAACCCGCCGCGGCCGCGAGCAAGGCGGGCGCCGGGCTCCGGCCGGCGGCGAAGGCGGCGCTGGGGCGGCCACGGGAGTGGGACGCAGTGCCGGCGAAAGGAGCCGAGGCGCGCGAGGCTGGCGCTGCCCTCCCGCCGGGAGACGGCGGGGAAGGGGTGCCAACGATGCCCCGCGCCCCCGCCGGCCCTGCCTCTCCGCAGAGGGGGCGCGCTAGTGCCGCCGCCCCCACCTGAGAGCTGGCACGGCCCCCCACCCGGGAGAACCTGACATAACCCCCACACACAGGGACACTTTCCCCCAGGCCCGCTGCCCCATTCCCTCCCTTGGGGGCATTCGGAAAGCCAGCCCCAGCCCCGAGGGAAGACCCTCCAGCCCGGGCCCGCGCCCTCCAGCCCCGAGGGCTCCGGGGCGCCGGCCCTCCTCCGGGCAGCCCGGAGCGCGAGAGCTCGTCAGAGGCCACCTCCCCGACCCCGGTGTCCCCGCCGCAGCCCGCGCCCCAGAGGCCGGAGGGCACTGTCCCCTCTGCCCGTTCCCCGCGGGCCACAACTCACCGCGCGCCGGCGAGGTCTGAGCCGCGGCGAGGGGTCGGCTGCGCGCCCGCCCGCCCCGGGGACGCAGGGAGGCGGCGGCCGGATCCTCGGTTCTCCCGGCGCCCGGAGCCCGGGCCGCGGCGGGCGGCGCTGACGCTGCGGACCGAGCCGGGCGCGGAGCCGCCCGGAGTCCGGGACGCAGCGGAGATGAGCAGGCGGCCGCCCCGCCAGAGCCGCCGCGAAGCGCGCGGCGTGCGGCTGCTGCTCCGGCGAGAGCGAGCGAGGCAGGGAGCGCGGCGAGCCCTGCCCCGGCCGCCGCGGAGCCCAACGTCCGAGCCGGGCGGGCGGGCGAGGCGGCTCCGGGGAGCGGGGTCCGGCCGAGGGCTCCGCGCTGGGAAGGGAGCGGAGCGGGAGCCAAGCAGCGCGCGCAGCCGGCCGAGATGCGGGCGCCCGGCGGCGCCGCGGCAGCGACAGCAGCAGCAGCAGAAGGAAAAAATGAGAGCGAGCGAGAGAGCGCGCTGGAGAGCGAGCGAGAGCCAGGAAGAGCAAGGGAGACGCGGAGAGGGGAGGCTGCGGGAGGGGGCGGGGGCGCCCGGGAGCGCGAGGGGGCGCGGGGACCGCAGCCGCTCGGCCCTGGCACCCACTGCCGCTGCCGCACTCGAGAAGGCGCAAGCCCAGCCCGGCAAGTTTGCGCCGCTAGTGCGGGCAGAGCGCGCGGCGCTTCCGCTGGCCTTTTAAAGAGAGAGCGCCCGGGAACCCACCCCCGACCCCGCACCTCCACAGCCGGAAGGCTGGGGCTCTCGAAGCGCCCCGCCACCCCTCCACACCCGCCCCGCCATCTGCTCGCGGTCCCACCACGCCCCACCGGCGCCCTCTCCTGGAAGCCCCCTGCTCCCTCTTACATTCCCCCTCCCTCCCCCGGGGCGAGTGTCAGCTCTTTGACCCAGAGGATGTGGCAGGGACCCCTCCTGACCCCAAAGGTCGGGGGTCAGAGAACACACCCTCCTCCCACATACCCTGAGAAGTACAGCAAAGCACAGCACCGCAGAGGGGCTGCACTCCCCCCACCCCCGTGCGTCACCAGAGCCCCCACCTGCAGGGCCGCTTCTCACACATTCGTGCGCACGTGGCCTGTGCCCCCATGTGGCACGTTCATTTGCACGCCCCACTGCTCCTGGTTTGAGCAGATGACACAGGGAAACTGAGGCCCAGTGAGGCGATTCCACTTGCCCCTGGTCACACAGCCTGTCAGGGGGCCCTTTCCACTGAGGCCCACTCCACCCCAGAAGCCCACCAGGCTAGGGGGACCCCGGCCCCATGGCTCACCGCCCGCTGGTCTCCCTCCAGCACTGGTTTGCAAAGTGTAACAGGTGGCCTGGCTGGCAGACTGGAGGCAGCCTGGGGAAAAATCCCTCAGCTAGGGAGGAGCTGGAGCCCCAGCTCTCCTCCTTCCCAGGGGGGCTGTGAAAACTCCCAGGAGAGGGCTGGCCTCAGAGGCAGGCAGAGGAGGAAGAGCGGGAGGGAGCCGTGAAGCCCTCTTAGGATTACAAGAGCAGCTCTCCCAGACTGCAGAAGCGCCTTCAATTAGAGCCGTGACGTGTGACTGTCCTTGTCCCAGAGATGGTGCTCAGCACGACGCCAGGGAACTGGGAGGAGAGAGTGGTGGCCAGTGGCCTCCCTCCCCATCAGTACCTCAGTCCTCCTGGCTGACTTACGGAGTGCCACCCTGTGCTCAACTGCCACCAGTGCTGAGGGAACTCAGCCCCTTCACAGCCCAACCCCAGTTTCCACAGATAACCCCTTCCAGGTCAGGGGAATGTCGAGGGGGTCTGGGAATAGCAGTGCCTACCCTTTCTCCCTCCGCACCCCTTCTGCAACATCTCTGCCCTTTCCAAAGACCCGCTCGGGCGCCCCTCCTCCAGAATTCCAGACCACGCCAGGCCGGAAGCACGTCTTGTTCACTGTGGTTCATCCAGTGCCTGGCACCATGCCAGGCCCATAGTGGGAGCTCAGTGAATGTTTGGTGAATGAACAAATGTTGGCAAAGCATGAACTCCTTGCTGTCACGTGTAATGGCCCCAAATACATGTCTCATTTACCCAGTCAGACCGAAGTCTCGGATGGAAGGGCCTACATCATGCATTTATTCATGCCTTTTCTCTATGCAGCCTGCACTCATGGAGATCCTGCTCCACTCCCAGGCCTGGGACTACACAAACGACTGAACGCTGCCTTGCCCTTGAGGAGCGCACCCCGGCCACGTGCACCTCAGCACAACAAATTTTATAAAGACACAAGCTGAGGCCACCACGGCTCCGCTGTCAGCGGCTCTGCCCAGCCAAGTGTGCGCTGTTCGGGACTCGCAGGAACCTCAAGTCACTCCTGGAGAGGCTGTGTCCTTGGGAACAGCCTGCCTGGGTTCAAACCAAACCCCACTGGTGCCTGGGTACCCCCGCCCCGGGCCCCTCAGGTTCCTTCCTGCAGAACAAGGAGCTGGAGGCTGGCCTCAGAGCAGAGGCTCCGGGATGGCGTGCATGAAGCTACCAGCTGAGGGGGTGCTGGGGGCTCAAATTCAGCCTGCCCGGGGCGTGACAAGTGACAGGTCCTCTCTTGAGGCTGTGTCTGCCCAAAAGATGGGAGCCCTCTGTCTGGCTCAAGCAAAGGTACCATACGGGCTACACCTGGGCCCTAGTGGCAAGGCAGTCACCAAAAAGGGAAGTTCTTTTGGACTAATGTATACACAGCACCCAGTCCTGTGTTGAGATGCGCATAAGTGGGAGACACTGCGGTTTTTAACACAGAATATAGTCCTCCATATCCTTCTGTTGAATCAATGAATGGATGAATGAATGAATGAAACTGAAAATAGATGGGCCATGGTTTATTGAGAGCCAAAACTCAGCCCCCAGCCACTGTCCCCACCCCCTGCCCCTCAGTGTTGCCTTCGCTCCGGCCATAATTATCCCGCCCCCACCCCCCAGCAGCTGTGTGGCAGAAGGCTGGGCAGGCTATATTTTTCAGGGGTTAAAAAAAGAAACACTGTTGGCTGGCAGATGGCTGAGTTTGTGGACTCGTCCAGTTTGAAGGTTCCCAGCCTGAGGCCCAGCTCTTCTCGGCAGCCGTCCTGGGCCCCCCCCAGGCCTCCAGGCCTTCCAGACCCAGAGTGGTCAGGCCTCCCGCCCTCACCTGGGAGCCCCGGCCTGGTCCAGCAGGGACACTGTTGCTGATGTCCCTCTTGCTGACCTTGGGGCTGACTTGACTTATCATGGAGACAGACACACAGAAACACACAGACACACACACACTCACATACATAGAGACATGTTCAGATACAGACACACACAGAGACACACATACATACACGACCACACACAGAGAGAAAGACACCCTCGGACACAGACACACACACAGACACGCTCGCACACACCTCAAGGAACTTCAATTGTTGTCCCCTGCCCCGAGGGAGCTGCGAGCATGGCGTGGAAACGCGGCAGCTCCAGAGCAGCCTCTGTGAAAGAAGAGTGACCAGAAGTGACCTCCAGGAGTCACGGAGCAAGGGCCCCGGCCTGGGCCAGCCAGTGCAAGGGCCCGAATTCCAAACTGTCCTCTTCAGCAAGCCGCCTCGCCCCTCAGAGCAGAGCTCCGACCAGGAGGAGGGCACGGGGCTGGCAGCAGGAGGCCAGGTCGTCAGTGCGAAGACAGTGAGCTGAGGAGTCGCCCAGCCTCTCTGAGCATTAGTGTCCCCACTAGTGAGATGAGGGGCTGGCGGAGGTCTCCCTAAGGATGCTGGGAGTCGGGGCTGGCTCTCCTTCTGAAACCTTTAAAGGAGGCTGACCTCACTGACACTTGTGGGATAAGCAGGGTGGTCCTTCTGATCCCATGGGCACAGGTTTACCCACAGAAAAGGAGACACCACCCCAGCACTAGGGGAGAGAGGACTCGCCGGGAGGAGAGAAAGAGGCAGGTAGTCCTGCAAAAAATAATCATATGGAGTCCTGCACCAGTGCATCACACCTCTGTGACCTGGCAGTTCTTCCTGAGGTCTGACCCAACTCCCTCCTGCTGCAACAGATTCTTTCTTCCTGCTCTAGTCTGGCCTCCCAGGTAAGGGAAAACAACTTGCCCGGCCAGTCCCACCCAGTGTGTTGGCAACTCACACCTACCGAGCTGCATCTATGACTTCTCCATTTCAAAAGAATCCTAATAGGAGAGGGCAATTGTCTTTGAAGATCCTTAAGTTTAGAATTTGTTGAAATGTATCAAAGCGAGCTTGAAGGTGCAGGGCCCAGGGGAGAGCCTGGCAGGCCTGGAACAGCTGATAAATGGTCCCCACGTTGAGTTGACCCAGCCACTGCCTCAGCCTCGGTGTCTGATGGGTTTCAATTTTGGTTTCCCCTAAACCAGGCCATTAGATGGAGATGTTTCTGATGGAGGAGTGTGTTTAAACAATAACTGTCTCCCGGCAGGACATTTCGAGGATGAAGAGCTGACTACAAGGGCACGCAGTGGGCCTCAGGCTCTCCGGAGAGTCGTAAGTGACCCTGCGGGCACGGAGGAGCTGAGGAGGCCTGGGGTCAGAGGCCGAAGCCCCCAAGTTAAGAATCCTGGGGTAAGCTGTTCTTACTCTGCCCCCCGGGGGACCCCAGCCCCTCTCTTTTGCATGGACACACTGAGTCTCAAGGGCGCGGTGACTCTGAAATTCCCCCAGCTGGGCTCTGGGACAGGCTGGGACCAGGCGGGTGACCCTCCTGCCACCCCTGAGGGCTAGCAGACGAGGGACCCTGGAATCGGCTCTTCCCTTAAGCTGGTGTGGGAACAACCTCCAGGAATCCTCCCGCAGGAATCCTCCAGAACTTTCTCGAGCCTTCGGCTTGGAGTAACAAGCTGGCTAAAGCCACAAGCCGCTTTTCACTGTTCCAAAACCCAAAAAGTACACAAGCTTGTCCATAAGTTTTCAGCAAACTCATTTGGCAGCAAAAGCTAAGGTGAAAGCGAGTCCCTGTCACTATCCAGCTCCTGGGTGGGGACGCCACTTCGCGGCAAGACGGCCAGCCAGAGCCGTGCATGTGTTTTGGAGAAATGCCCCCGGCCTCCTGAGAGTGTTACATAATATATGATATTTGCACCATATTAGCTTTTTAAATTCCGAAAGGACCTGGCCCTGAGGTCTCTGATGAGGGTTTCCGCACCTGTAATCATCCCCTTTGGACCCAGGACCCTCCAGGGTACGCAGCACAGTCCTACCTACACCCTCCCACCCACGGGGGAAACAGAACGAGGAGAGAAACTGGACGGAGCAGAAAGAGCAGATGCTGAGCACCGCTCCCCCAAACCCAGTGCAGGGGACCAGAGGCGGGGGCCACACGGGGTCTGCAAGGGTTTAGGGGACATTCGGCACCAACCTGCTAGAGGGGCCCTAACACATGCTGCCGGAGCCCCCACAGGAATGGGGGTGTGGGACAGAGGGTGAAAGGCTAGGCTGGGGTCTCTGTCTCCTCCCACCGGCGAGGAGGGCCAAGCCCGGGGAAGGAGAGGACGTCCCCAGGTGGAGGGCCGGGTGGCAGGGCAGGAGCCGCGGGCGGGGCGGGGAAGGGAGAGAAGCGGTCCAAGATCAACCGTCTGCTCTGGAGCTCCCTGGCCTGAAAGATGATGCTCCCCTTCCCTTCCTCAGCCTCAGTTTCCCCACCTACAGGGCTGGATTGGGAGGGGATATGAGGAAGGAAAAGCACAAGAGACGCCAGTGCTGTCTCATGCTCAAGGGTGGCCCAAAAGGGAGGGGCGGCTGAGGGGGGCAGTCAGGGCAGGCCAGGGCCCCCAGAGAGATGTCACTCAGCCCAACAGAGAAGTTGGATTTAGAACAAGTGAGAGCCCAGGGGGCCTGGGGGCCAGGCAGCCAGACCGGGCGCCTGACCCTCCCCGGGCTGAGACTGTGCTAAGCATGCAGTAGGTGCCTAATAAATGTTTGATTGTTAAACAAATGACTGACCCGACCCCTCCGGCCCCCAATCTCCCAGAGAGAACACCTCCTCCGTCTCCTCCTAGATTTCCACTTTCTCCTCTCCTCCTCTACCTCTCTTTTTTCTTAAGACTCAGGATTTTCCAGCTTCTTTACCACGCTGCAATTTAAAACTACTTATCATCCCTCTCCCTCCGCATGTCCGGGGGCTGTCAGCTTTGAGCCAAATGTCATTAGGATGGATGTCACAAGCCGGGATGTCAAAATACAATTAACATTTAAAAGCCCCTCCGCCTGCCCGAGCCTCGTGGCCAGGCTGCTCCTTCCGCTGAGTGGCAGGACTCTGGGCACCAGAGGAACAGCTAGGTGACAGGTGCCAAGAGGGGATGCAGTCCAGCTCGCCATGAGAGGAGGCCTGCAGGAGGCTGAGGGAGGGGACAGGGTGGGGACCAACCTGCCTTGGCTTCGCTGAGCCCACCTGCAGCGCCCTCTCCTTTTCCACGCGCCCCACTGCGCTCCTCCCTGATCCCGACCACATACACTGTCCACCGCACCTGCTGCTCCAATGGGCATGTGTCCCGAGCAGCCCTCTACCCTGAGCCTCAGTGTCCTCAACCGGCAAACGTGGATCATGCTGCTGCCTCCCGCTGGGGGCTGCCCGGGGGATGAAAGGAAAGAACGGGTGAGAAACGCTTTTCATGTGGAAGGGTCCCTGCGACCGAAGCCTCAGATGTGTCTGGTGGCTCTTGTCCTCCAAATGCGTCCCAGACCCTTGGGTAGGGCAAAGGCCACACAGCCTGGCTGGCTGATTGACAGCTGAGCTGAGAATCCCTGCTGCGCGCCCCTGTCAATCCTCCCCCCACACACACTCCATCCCTGCTCCTCCTTAGGAACCTCTGGGACAGAATTGCAAGGAAGCCCCCCGTTTGCTCCCTCCTGAGGGGAACTCAGCCGACAGGACAGAAAGCTGGACAGGACCCCAGGACCTCCCACTAGTGGAACCTCGAGGAGCACAGATACTGCTCCTGCTATCTCCAAGGCTTTCTGGCTTCGCTGCTGAGGGATCAGCAGCACCCCCCACGGAGGGCCAGGGAGGGTGGGCTGACCCAGAAGAAAAGCCAATGGGGGCGGGTGATGGTCAGGTCACGGGGCTGAGGTCACAGTGGCACTGCCCTGCCGCGCCCCCACACCCTCAGTTATCCAGGAAACCTGAGCCCTACACGGGGACTCCGCTCCCTTCTAAGGCAGCAGCATTTATGCAAACACCCCACGCCCTCCTCTTCGCCTCAGCTTTCTCTTGCCTCCTGTACCCACAAAGACCAACCCATCACCCAGACCCCCCAAAGAGGACAAAGCAGTACTGGGGAACAAAAGCCCACACCTGCCAGCTCCCACCCTCGTGGGCTGCATCTTAATGGCATTTGATTGGCTAGGATGAGCTTTTAGTTCTCTCCTGGGACATCAGAAGGAAGAGGGTAGAAAGAATCTTTAATTCATCAAACTGAAATATTAATAGAACTCCAACCAGCTGGAGTGGGGTATGAGGCCCCCACAACTGAAGACACGGGGGAGAGAAAGGAGAAGGCGCGAGAGAGGCCGGGCAGGCAGATGGGGCCTCTCGGCAGGGCTGGGTGTGGTAATGGGTGGCCATACCCAGCCCAGAGGACCCAGGGCTTCCCATCCCACCCCACCCACCCCATGCACCCAGCCATACCTCCAAATCCGCACCTGGGCCTCTCCTCAGCCCTCCCTACCTCAGGAATCTGTACACCCCTTCAGGGTACACGTGAGCAACTGAGGCCCAGAAAGGGGCAGCCACTGGGCCAGGGCTGCACAGCAGTTTCACTGCAGAGCTGTCTGACCTCTATCCCCGGCCCCAACTCTGCATAGCCCCAGCCCTGAGCCCCTATCCCCTGGACCCACGGCTTCTCTAGCCCCAGCCCCCCAGAGGTGCAGGAGTAATGGGGACCTCCAAGGCATTGGCTTGACCCCACCAAGTGTCCCCTGCCTGCTGGCAGAGCCTGAATCACCTTCGCAGGCACAAAGGCCTTTCCCACACACTGCAGAGGTCGTGGCTGATGGCAGAGCCTCTCCCGAGAGCAGAGTGTGAGTGGGGAGAACAGAGACGGAACCTCAGGGACACACAGCAGAACCAGGGGCACGAAAGACCTCACATGCTCCTGGGAGGCCGGGGCAGGCTGTTCAGGACTGTGAGCTGACATGGGCGACCGTGGCCCCGCACTCCTGGTGAACGTGCTCCGTGGGGAAGGCTGGGTTCTTTCTCCAGCTGAGCCTACACCACCTGCATTCAGCCCCAGCTGTGGCACTCACCACTGTGGGGCCATGGAAGGCCACTGGACCTCGCCAGCCTGTTTCCTCACTGGTAAGGAGAGGACAGGACACCACCCAAGCTTGTTCCGATGTCCAGTGAGCTCGTGTATGCTGCTCCTGGCCCGGGTCCTCCATCCCCCCTCCCTCTCCTGCCCGCTCCAGCCCCAGACCGGGGACCCTCCCTCTCACCTCTGTGGCTGAATCACCTCTTGTCACCCAGAAACCCCCTCCCTGACCTCCAAGGCCCAGCTTAACCATCACCCCTGGTCCAGAATGCGGGGGCACCCAATTCACTGGTCTGTCCCCCGACTGGGAGGGCCCATCTTACCCACCACCACCATTTCTTCAGTCCAACTGGTTTACAGCCTGTGGGCAACGAATGTTGCGTGGGTAGGCGGGCGGATGGACACACAGATGGTTGGACGGTCCTGACACGCCGCCTACCGCAGTTCAGAACTCGGACGCGCTTAGGAAACGTGCGACAAAAGGAAGCATCCGGAGAGAAGGGATGAGGCCCCACTTCTCTCTCTCTGCGGCTCCCGCAGAAGGGTGGGGCACTGGCCTCTGCAGCCTCAGGATTAAGGGCCCCACTGCACCCCCGTAAGTCACGGAAACCACCTCTGGGGCGCCCCAGGCCGAGAAGGGGCGAGGAGCCTCCCTCCCCACCAGCCGGGCGGGGAGCCCATCGCGGACCAGCAGCGCCGCCCCGTGGCCGAGCGCCCTCACTACAGGGCGGGTCCGCGCGCATCGGAGTGGCACCCAGGCCCGGGCCCACGCGGCCCGCAGGGCGCGGCGCCTCCCCGCTCCGACGCCCGGAGAGACGCTCGCGGTGAGAAGGTTGTTTTTCACCTGAGCAGATTCCGGGAGGAGGCAGCGGGGGCGGCAGGGGGTCTATTTCAGGGCTGTTTCCCAGCTGGGCCGCCGCCCCCTCGGAGTCGTGCGCGGCGGGCTCACCTGCGCTGCCGGCAGGGAAGGGGTCTCTTTTGATACCGCCCGGATCCAGAGGGACCCGGCTGAACCCCGGACAAGAGGTGGCAGGTGAGGGATGTCCTGGGTCCCGCGGTGGGAGGAAGGCAGAGTAACGGGGTGCGGGGTGCAATGAGGAGGCCGCATGGGGAGCGAGGGGGCGCGCCAGCCCCAGGAAATTGCCCTCTCCAGCCTGCCAAACCAGCTCGGGCCTCTCTCTCCCAAAGTCAACATTTACTGTGCTCCCACTATGTGCCAGGGCCCTGGCTGGCAACCGTACTGCACATTAGAGTCACCTGGGGAGCTTTTAAAACTCCCGATGTCCAGGCGCGCTCCAAACCAATTAAATCAGCATCTGTGGGAGGGCCCAGGCTTCGTCATCCCTGGTGGTGCAACACGCAGCCGCGCCTGAGAGTGGGGTGCCAGGCGTCACAGGCACGGCGTGGACGGGCTCTGTCCTGGGGTGGCCCCTGTCATCCTCACCACAGCCGAGAGGCTGGTCCCAGTCTTAACAGAGAGCCGGGATCGAACCCCCCACCCCGTGCCATGTCTGTGCAAACTACAGCTCCGTACACCTGACGGAGGCTTTCAGTCACACGCATCCTCATTCAGGTCCTGTTTTTACTGACAGCACAGCCGCGACCTCCCAGGGGCCCGAGGACTGGGGACAGAGGGCACAGAGCCGAGAGCAGGGCCTGGCGGCCTCTCCAGGAAAAGAACTGTTTCCAAATTTGGAAGTGCAGATGGCAAGCCGTGTGTGGGTGAGAGAGGTGAGTGTGTGTCACCTCCGGGGGCCGGCCAAGCTCAGGTGCTCGCAGTCACAACGACACTTTTAGACCAAGCAGGGGAGAGGGCTCCCGGGGCCTCTGCCCTGTTCCTGGCCCTTTGAAGCTTAGTGTGGAAACTGCACTAACAGCCGGGTATTATCACGGCCAGTCCCACTTTACAGGTGGAGGGGTGGAGTTCAGAGAGGTGCAGCGGACTGCCCAAGGGCAGCAGAGGAATCTCCAAGTCCTCTCAGTCCCACCTCCAAAATATGTCCTAAATCCGTACAACATGGGCGAAACTCACAGGGTAAGACTGAGCGAAAGCCAGACCGAAGTACACACACAGTGAGATTCTGTGCAATCCCATTCGTGCGCAGCATAAAAGCAGGCAAAGCTAACCTGCAGTGAGGGAAGTCAGAACTCCAGTTACCATTGAGGGGGCGGTGACCAAAAGGGACATGAGGTGGCCTCCTGGGGCTTGAATGTTGTCCTTTATCCGGATGTTAGTGACAGGGGTGTGTTCGTTCTGTGAAAGTGTGTTTCACTCAGTAAAAGTTTCAATAAATACACAGAATTCTGAAGCCACCCAGTTCCCAGGCCTCAGGATGGCTCGAAACGAGGGGAGCAAAGCGCCTCCTCCTCTCTCTCCAGCTCCCATCTGTGACCCGGCTCCATTGGAAACCTGACGTTACAGCTGGGCTCCTTTGGTCACAAGCATCCAGACGAAGAAACAAAACAACAGGAACTGACTCCACAACTCCTGTGTCACTGCCGGTTCACTAAGGGGACCTGAGCTGGCTTCCAGGTTCCTCAGGATTATGGCAGCTGCCAAAATCCAACTCTCTCCACACACCCTCACGAAGCCGTGTGGGGCAGCCAGGAGGATAAAGCCACCCGGCACCCTGCCTTCAGTGTGACCGGGAAACAGAGCCCGGCAGACTTCAGTCTACGGCCACACCGGGACATAAACCTCTGAAAACCACAGAACACGTCTGGACCCCAGGGTACGGGGTCGGGTGGAGACTCTGTGCAAGAGAGGAAAGGACAGCAAGAGCCTGGATGGGGACAAGTAAGATTGCACCCAGAGCGAGAGCCCTGCTCTAGTGGGGAAATCTGAGAACAGGGCTGATGCCTGGGGGTCAGCGCACCGGCTTCTGTGGGAACTGAAAGGAAGGCGTTTGAGAATGTGCAGGGCCAGAGCGGCTGTCCCAAAAAGGCACCGCTTCCTGTTGGGAGGGGTTGACCTGGAAGGGGAAATTGTCTCTGGGAAGCTTGCTGGTGAAGGGAGAGAAGGCAGTAAGCTGTGGGAGCTAAGGATCTTACAGAGACAAGAAGAATCGCCGAGTCAAAAGACACATCAACCCCTCCCCCACAAAAAGCTTCATTTCACTCTACGAATAGACAAAGGTGGTCTCGAACTAAGAAAGCTAGTGAAGCCCCACACCCCTCCCCCATCTGCAAAGGTCTGTTACTGCTGCTCAAGGGAAAGAGAAGTTCTTTCAACACGAACAGGAAAAAGCAGACAGCATCCCTACAAATCTACCTGAAGAAAAAAAATGGAAAATGAGAATCAAAACATTTCAGCTGATAAACATTATCCTCCAGAAAAACACACTAAGCAGAGGAAAACTCGAACACAACACTCTGACCTGAACTAAATATTCTTAAGCAAGCATTTGCAGATATGAAAAACACTTTAAATCAAAAATGTTTTAAAATCAAACAGAAATGGACCAAAAAACAAAAAGCAGGAGACTAGAGTTAATAAAAATCAGGAAAGAGGGGCCAGCCCGATGGCTGAGTGGTTGGGTTCACGTGCTCTGGTTCAGCAGCCTGGGGTTTGCCAGTTTGGATCCTGGGTGCAGACCTGCACACTGCTCATCAGGCTGTGCTGTGGCGGTGTCCCACCTGCAGGAGCTGGAATGATTTCCTACTAGGATGTACATCTATGTACTGGGGCTTTGGGGCAAAAAATAAAAAAGAGGAAGATTGGCAACAGATGTGAGCTCAGGGCCAATCTTCCTCACCAAAAAAAATCAGGAAAGAAATTGAAGAAAAAGTCAAAATCATATCAGAAGTGAAGAGTAAATTGCAAGGTATGCAAGAGAAATTAAATTAAACTGAAAATATAATGAGGCATTCATATCATAAAAGGAATGGAAAAAGCCAAGAGCACAAAAATGAAATCTATAACAAAGGGAAAAAAATGTCAGAGAGGAAAAGATGGTTAAAGAAGATATGCAAAGATGATCCAACACACACATAATTGGAGCACCTGAAGAAGAAAAACAAAACAATAGAAAAGAATAAATATCAAACAAAAGTATAACTCCCCCCCAAAAGAAGAAACTTTCTGAAAATAAACATGATATACATATTGAAAGGGCCCATTAAGTACTTATGCAAGCTGACCTGGAATGGTCAACTCTGAGACAAATCTTAGTAAAACCTGGAGAAAGAAGACACGTACCTTTACCAGGGAGAAAATGGTGGACCCCACCTGAACCAGGTGGTCCAGCTCAGCATCCCCACTGAAGGTACAAATGGCATTATGTGCCCCAGATGTGCAAGTAGGCAACACCATCCAGGTAGTATTCTTACCAAAAATGATTTAACCTGAATCTAATCATGAGGAAACCATCGACAAACATAGATTGTAGGATATTCTGCGAGACAACTGGACTCTTCAAAAATGACGAGTCATGAAAGACAAAATATGTGGGGAGTGCCCTAGGATACTAAAGAATCATGACAACTAAAGGTAGTGTATAACCTTGGTTGGATCCTGGATTTTTAAAAAAGAGTTATAAAGGACATTATTGGGACAAATTTAAATATAGACTGTGTTTTACTTAATATTATTGTGTTGCCATTAAATTTATGGATTGTGGTAGTTTTAAAACATAGCCCCAAATTCTCTGACAGTCCTCCAATCAAGAGATGGGTCTCAGGGGCCAGCCTGTGGCTGAGTGGTTAAGTTCGCGTGCTCCACTTCAGCGGCCTGAGGTTTTGCCAGTTCAGATCCTGGGTGTGGACATGGCACCGCTCATCAGGCCATGTTGAGAAGACGTCCCACATGCCACAACCAGAAGGACCTGCAACTAGAATATACAACTATGTACTGTGGGGCTTTGGGGAGAAGAAGGAGGAAAAAAAAAAAAAAAAGAAGATTGGCAACAGATGTTAGCTCAGGTGCCAATCTTTAAAAAAAGAGATTGGTCTCGTTCCTGTCCCTGACCCTGGGCCCTGTGACTACCTGACCAATAGAATATGGTGGAAGTGATGCCAGCCAGTGTTTGGGACCAGCTGAAGCTGAAGAACCGGGCAGCTTCTGCTTCCTGCCTCTTGGGACCCTGACCCTTGGAACCCAGCCACCATGCTGTGAGGAGGTCCAGACTACCCACAGGTGTCCTGGCCAACAGCCCCAGCTGGAGTCCCAGCCAACAGGCAGTCTCAACCACCAGCCATGGGAATGAGGAAAACTTAGATGGCTCTAGCCCCAGGCACCATCTGATCACAACCATACGAGAGATCCTGACGACAGCCACCCAGCTGAGCCTACTGGACCGTCAGAACCAAGAGAGAGAATACAATAATCATTGCTGTTGCTGTTTTGAGATGGCTCATCGTACAATAGATGCCCAGACACTGTGCTGATAGTACTGTGGTCAAGGAGGAGCACGTCCTTACTCCCAGGAGAATTTGCTAAAGGACTTAGGGATGAAAGGTTACTTGAAAATGATTCAGAAAGAAAAAAATTTTTGAGTATGTCTATGGGACACAAATGTGGCAAAATATTACTAGGTGGTGAATCTAAGTGAAGGGAATAAGAGTGTCCTTGCGCTGTTCTTTCAACTTTGCAACTTTTGACATTTTTTTAAATAAAAAGTGCATGTGGTGGGACGGAGCATTGGAGAACAGAAAGACAACAGAATTTATTGGAAACTCCTGGCTTGTAAAATTGGGAAAGAAAGGGAAAAAACCACAGTTGACTCACCAGGTCTCAGGGAGTTCAGAAAGGAAGGAGGGTCCTCAGGGATCCCCATCTTCGGGGTTCTGCTGTGGGGGCGCTAGGCCCCCACCTGATCTCTTGTGTGTTTCTGCACAAGCGCTAAAGCCCCGGAGAGCATCTGATTGGTCCGGCCGGGTTGAGCGGCCCGCCCTTTGCCTGTCAGTCCTATCAGAGCACAGGGAGGGGGGCAAGTCCCAAAGAAAAGCGGGTGGATGTCACCTGAGGATGAGGGAAGACCCACAGGTGATCTTCCAGCCACATGACCTCCAAGAACTTCTGGGGTGAATTCCTGCCGCTTTCCACATGACCTCTGCTCCTTGGATCCCAGTTTCAAAACCTCTGCAAGGAAGAGATTTATTCTCTTATGCTGGATCCAGTTAGCTTCGGCCAGGGTCAGGGTAATATGATTGGCCCAATCCGGATCAGGCGCCTCCTCCAGAACCGTCAGCTGTGGCCAGGGGTTGGGGTCATATAAGAATGTCGCTGCATGGGCCGCCCCATGGCCGAGTGGTTAAGTTCGCACGTTCCGTTTCGGTGGCCCAGGGTTTTGCTGGTTCGTTCGGATCCTGGCCGCAGACATGGCACCACACGTCAGGCTATGTTGAGGCAGGGTCCTACATGCCACAACTAGAGGGACCCACAACTAGAATATGCAACTATGCACTGGGGGGGATTTGGGGAGAAAAAGCAGAAGGAAAAAAAAAACCAACGTAGCTGCTGTCTATGTCATGGGGGGAATTTCTAGAGAAGGGGGATTCTGAGCAGACATTGCCCACTGTGCAGGGTGAACCCAGGAGACCCCGGGAACTGGGAGGAGAAGCGCCAGGCTCAGAGCAGGGGGAGTGAGGGAAGCTGCCCAGACCTCGGAGAAGCCGGTTGTGGTGGGCACTTTGGGGCTGTCTCGCCTGCCCTGGCCCCACAGCCCTCAGCCCGATGTTTGCGTCCAGGAACGTGGACTACAGACAAAGAGAAACTGCCTCTGGCCGTGCGCCTGGACCTGTAAGTCAGGGGCTGGGATGTCGCTGCCCCGTGGCCTGAGTGGGAAGAAGAATCCGCCCGTCATGGAGGAGGAAGAAGAAATGAGGCCCCTTCCTGAGGCCCAGCTGTGTCTCCGCTCCTAACCACTGCTCCCCTTCGCACCAGCTGAAGGAGCTTCTGCTCCTTCCAGCCCATGGCCTCGAAGGGCAAACCGGGCAGCTGGGAGGAGCGACTCGGCAGGGCTGAAGTCCACGGTGGGCCGCGGGCCGCGGGCAGAGGGCATGCGCCCCATGGTGGCAACATGAAGAGCGTGGGCCTGGGAGCCAGGCCCAGGGACCTAACCGTGAAGCTCGGCCTCGGCCGTCACTTAACCTCTCTGAAAAGTATCCGTCAGGCGGCGATGACAGTCTCTCACTGGGCTGCCGTGAGGGTGGAGGGGAGGCTGAAGGTAACCGTAATCCAGAAGGACTATGGGGGCGGGCCATCTAGCCCACGGGGCGGGAAAGAACCTGAGAGAGGAAGTCGGCGGCCTGAGACCAGGTGACTTGGAGCTCCAGGCCTGCGTGGAGCCTCCTCCTCGTCCCCCGCACCCCTTCCTCCAGCCACACCTGCAAGTGCTGGCAGCCAGGAGACCCTCGCAGAGCAATGGTCAAGTTTGGGGGCTGGGTGTCCAGCTGCAGAAGTGCAGAGGCGTCCCCTACCCCTACGGGGACGGAAGCTGCTCCCACCTCCCCATGAGGGATCTGAGGACAGTGGACGGGACAGCTCTGTCCTCCGCTGGCCCCCCTCCTGGGCCCTGGAGGACTTTGATCCGGAGGTGGGTGCAGCCCCTCTGCCAGCCCTGGCATCGTTTCCACCTCGGCCTCTGACCACCGTTGGCCAGCAGAGGGCGCCCCAACACCCCTTTGGGTCATTTCAATCCCGTCATTTCTCCTTCCCACCCATTCCTTCTGTATAAAGGTGCCAGGACCTGGGGCAGGGCTGAAGGGACGGGGAAGAATAAACTGACCATTTATTGACCTCCTACTGTGTCCCAGGCACTGTGCTAGGCCATTTGCACATTTACACAAATTTCATTTATCCCTCACAACAACCCTTTCAGCTAAATACCCCCATTTACAGGTGGGGAAAACTGAGGCTCAGAAAGTTCTTCAGAAACATTTTCAGGAGGTGTACACAGCTCCTGAAAAGGATCCACCTTCATTCAGTCAACAAACTGGGGGCTTAAATGAAGAGCCTTACAAACGCAGTGGTAAGGGGACCACACGGCTGCTTCCTGACCTGGTGCTCCCAGCCAGGCTGGGCTCAGAGGTGCCAGGGGAGCCGCATCTGTCTCGCTGCCCTGGCCGGGGCTTCCTGCCTCCAGTCCAAGTCCGGGATTTGCTCCTCTGGGTATCCAAGGACCTTTCGCTGTCAGCGGAGGCTGGCCTGGGCCTGAGCCCTACAGAGGAAGAGGGGAAGGAGGTTGGCCTCTGGCCCTGTGCCCAGCTGGTTCAGTCTAGCCGCCCCTGGGATAGGACTTCCTGGGTGGGTCGTTGCCCAGGAGAGCTCCCTCTCTAGCATCAGCAGTTGCCACGCCATGCCCGGCAAGGACAGGGCTCAGCTTCACTCCAGGGGCCACTCACCGCCTGGTTCCTGTGCCGCCATCCACTGAGGGCCCCAAGCTGAGCCAGATGCTCGCGGCACAGACGGGTGCCCTCGGGGAGGCTGCGCTGGTCAGGCTCTCAGCTCAGCAGGGCTCTATCACAGTTTTCCCCGAAATCCAGCCTTCAGCCTCCCCTTCCCATCCCTTCCCATCATCTCGCATGTCCTATGGCTTGTCATGGGCCGGGGACAGGGGCAGGACTCCAGAGGAAGGGGCCTGGGTGTGAAGGAGGGGGAGCAGAGATGAGAGGCTCTGTTGCACTGACCCCTGGCACAATCACCTCCCTGGGGTGTCAGTGTGTCCCTTCTGTGTAGCTGGTGTCCAGGGCCAGGCCTCTCGGGTGCATGGTGGGCTGGCAGGGACCTCACTGGGTCCCTACCTGTTCAGTACCCTGTGCTGGCTTCACCCCTCCCACCACCCCTCAGGGCCCAGCTGGGGTCCACCCCACCACTCGTGTTCCTGAGGGTCCCTTGTTTAGTGGCCAGCCCTCCCAGGTGAGGAGACAAGCAAAATGGCCCTGACCCTCCTGTGAGGTCCACTTGGGATCAGGGGAGACTCTCTCATCCTGGCCCTGCCCGCTGCTGCCCCCACCCCACCCACCCTCTGTCCACTCTTCCCCCTGCTCAGGCGGGCCTGGGGAAGGTCAGCCCAGCCACTGAGGAAGCAGATGTCCAGCCAGGGAATGAAATGCTGGGGGCCCCTTCCCACAGGCACCCCCTCTCTAAGAGTTTAATGCCTAGCGATCCTCCCCATAACTGGCCCTCTCCCCCGGGCCCTTGACTCTAGTGATTTCTATAGATTTCCTAGCTCCTGCTCACACAGACTCAGGTAGGAGTTGGGGTAATAACACTAGCAGATGCGTGCATTGCTTCCTAGGTCCTGGTCACGACTCTCCTTCACCTGTATTGGCTCATTTAATCCTCACAGCAACCCTAGGAGGTGGGCACCTTTTCACGGGGTGGGGGACCTGAGGCTCAGGGAAGTTAGGTGACTTCCCCAGTTACTGGTTCGGTAATGCTCCATCCCTGCTGGCAACTGGCAGGACGGTCAGGAGAAGCGGGACTGGGTCAGCCGCTTGTCAACAGGCCGGAGGGGGTCTGCCGCCCAGGAGTGTCTGCTTTCTCTAGAATGTGAATCCAAACATTTCTTTGTCCCAACTTTGATTCCTAAGTGACAACAGGAAAAGTGTCTTTCAGCACCGTTTTCCACAGTCTGAGATGGCCGGCAGCGGCCGTTTAATCTTTCCTTCTCCGGCTGTCATAATAACATTGACTGTCGACTCTGCATGTTGTGTCTAATCCTTCCAACAGCCCTGCAGAAGACCAATCATTAAGCCCAATCTACAGAAGAGGAAGCTGAGACTCAGAGAAGCTGAATGATTTGTTCAAGACCACACAGCTTGTTGGTAGCAGAACCAGAGGAGAGTACGGGGTGCCTGACTCAGAATCGGAGGGCTGGCTTAAGCCACTGAACCAAAACATATCTTGCCAGTTCAGTGTTGGGCGAGGAGGACACCGGTTGACTGAGGCAGCCCCTCAAACATTAGTTACAGCCCAGTGAGACAGAGGCAGAGGCTGGCACCAGTGTGGGGAGCCCCAAAGCCACTGCCCCATGGTCAGGGCCAGCACAGGCCAGGCTGCGCTTCCTGAGTAGGGTATGTGCCTCACGCCATCAGCAGGATGGACGCTCAGTTCCTCACCCACTCCACGGGGCCCTGCTTCAGCCGAATCCAACACACAGAGATCTCATTTTACAAAAACCAATTCGAGTGAGGCTATTAGCTTCGCCAGAGAAATGAATGCAAGATGTTTTACTAATACATTTTTTATTTTTGAAAAGTATATAGATAATGAAGCATTTGAAAAATACAGAAAACAAAATAATTACCATCCATCACCTCACCATGTAAGAGACAAGAGGGCAAGAGACAGGGGTCCCGGGGAGGAGGCACTGGTTCCACGATCCCACAGACGATACAGGAATAATGAGATCCCCACCCTCTCTCATGCCTTCCGTCATCTCTCAGCACGTTAGCCTCATCCTCTGCAGGCTTTCTCGCCATGCGGGGGAGGCGTGACTGCAGCCTCCCTGAGCTCGCATCCTTACGATGTTGCTCAGAAGAGTTAGAAGCTTCTCTTCCCGCTGGAGTTCAGCCATTCCCAGGGAAGGACTCTGATTGGCCCTCTTGGGTCATGTGACTGTCCCCGTCGTCTGAGGGGACAAGTTCTATGATTGCCAGTCAGGTGATCTGGCTGGGAGATAGACAAGTAGTTCTCCCAAAGAAGGGGCTGCTCTTCTTACCAAGGGATAGATGACTGCTTTATACCACCAGGGGAAAACCGCTCTTAATATTTGGTCTTTGGCAAGCCGCTGAACCCATGCAGGATGGTTTAAGTAGGAAGGGAATTATTAGAGGATATAAGGGGTCTTCTTGCTTCCAGCATTATGGCATCATGGCCGAGGAGAACAACTAAACTCTGAAAAACATATTTATTTGAGATATAACTAACCTGACAAGAGATAAAGGATGTCTCCAAGGATACCCCCTCCTGGACAAGGGACCAGGGCCTGGCCAGCGCTGGGGCAGCAGGCAGCCGGATAAATTTTCCTCTGTTAATGGGAAACTGAGCCTGGAGCCAGTCCAAAATGGGGAAAGAGGGTCTTGGAGTCCCTCATTCAAGGTGAGATGAAGTAACCCCAGATCAGTGGGGCTTCCTGGCAGAAGTAGGGCAGCAAGCACTGTCTGTAGGACTGCCCCCTACATCCCCATCGAGGCCCACACGACTCCTACTGACTTTAAACAATGGACTCACAAAGATCACCAGCACGTGAGGAGGCAAGTTACTGTGTCTGTGAGTCTGCAGAAAAGATGACCTGCAGGTTTAGAGCCCCGAGGACTGGAGACTGGAGGATCTTCAGATACCAAATACAGAACATATATTTGTGAAATACTTAAATAAAAGATTCAGCCACAAAGAAACCACTCATCAAAAGGCAATTAGGGATGAACAGATGGATTTTAAAATGGAACTTAAAGAAATGAAAAATATAATGGTTGAAATTAAAAACCTTATTGAAAGCATATTAGACACAGCTGAAGAGAGAATTAGTGAGCTGAAGCTATAGCCAAAGAAATTACCTGGCAAAATTGCCTTTATAGAAAGGCAAGGAAATAAAGAGTTTGGAAGAGAGCTTAAGAGATGTGGAGGACAGAATAAGATCTAACAAGTATTTATCAAAATCTCAGCGAGGATAGAGAAAAAGGAGGAGATGAAATATGTAAAGAGAGAATGGTTATGAAATCTCCAGAAGTGATGAACAACATAAATCCATAAAGAAAGCACATATTCCAAGCAGCCAAAGATAGAGAAACCCACACCTCAATACCTTGTGGTAAATCACAGCACACCAAAGACAAAGGGATCTCAAACTCAGCCAGAGGAAAAGGACACATGCGCATAGACAGAGAAGTGACAACAGCTGTCAGAGACGGTGGAATAGCATCTTCAAAAGGGGGAAACAAATGTCGGGTTAGAGTTATGTGCCCAGCAAAACCATCTTTCAAGAGCCAGGATGAAATAAAACCATTTATGTATACACAAAAACAGAGTTTACAGTCTGACAGGACTAAGTGCTGCTGAGGATGTGGTGGGCGTGTAACTACAGCATTATCCAGGGAAACTGAAAACACAGCTAACCTATAACCCAGCAATTCCACTCCTGGGTATACACACTGGACTAGAGAAGTGCATGTGTGTACACACACACACACACAGCGGAAATGTGCTGACAGGCCTCCCAGCAGCCTTGCACAGGATCACCTCCCCAGAACCAGCCAGGCCCCCATCAGCAGGGACTAGATAACTAGACTATGGCAGATTCATGTGACAAAATAGAATACAGCAACAAAAATGAGCAACATGCGGCTACATGCAACAACTTAGATGAGCCGTACAAACACAAAGCTAAGAGACACACGAGAATCCGTGCAGTGTGATTCCAGCTGCATGAGTTCAGAAGCAGGCAAAACTAACCTCTGTTATATCGGACGTGTGCACAGGGGGAACCATAAAGAGAACAGGGTCTGATTAACATAAAAGGAGCGTCACTGAGGCACGATGAGAAGGAACCCGTGGGCGTGCTTCTAGTGTACATTTGATGATTATTCTGTCCATTTCTTTCAATATTTAATTTTTAACTGTAATGTACAAATAGAATGTCCATTTTTGTCTTATGCACTTTTCTATCTATGTATTATATTTTATAATTGTTTAAAAGTTCCAAACAAAACAAAGGTGGCAGTGCAGACCACTGTGAGACCTCCACCAAAGAATGTACTTCAGGGGGAAGAAAAATGATCCCAGAGGGGAGTCTGAAATGCAGGAGGAAACGGTGGGAAAATCAAATGGAGAACACGGAGGAACCCAAACAGCCCCTATCATCGAAAGTAACAGTAACAAGGCAGAACTGGAGGGTGCAGACCAAGAAGGACAGAGCACACATACAGAACAAACATCAGTCAGGCAGGAGAGGACAGCAGCGTCAAACGTCCTGAGGTCTCTCCTACATTATTCGAGAAGGAGGCTAACGTTTTGTTTAACTGTACATCCTGTTCAGCTGTGTATGCATTTTTTAATCCCGCTACATACTCTTTACAAAAGACACATCTAAGGCATAAGACACAGAAAGTTTGAAACTAAAAGGATGAAAAAAGATATAGCAGGCAAATTTTAACATTTCCCCTAAAACTTAGCACACCTTTATTAATATCAGACAAGATCAGTTTTAAGATGAAAAACGTTATCAGGGGCCGGCCGAGTGGTTAAGTTTGCATGCTCTGCTTCCATGGCCCAGGGTTTTGTCAGTTCAGATCCTGGGCTCGGACATGGCATCACTCAGCAGGCCATGCTGAGGTGGCGTCCCACATAGCACAACCAGAAGGACCTATAACTAGAATATACAACTATGTACTTTGGGGCTTTGGGGAGAAGAAGAAGAAGAAGAAATTACAAAAGATTGGCAACAGTTGTTAGCTCAGGTGCCAATCTTTAAAAAAAGAAATTATCAGGGATACAGGAAGTCACTACATAATGATAAAAGCCACATTGGTTCAAGACATAATAACTCAAAACACCTAATTAGATAGCTTCCAAAGATATGAAGCAAAAAATGCACAGATCTGCAGAGAGAAATTGAAGAGCCACCATCAGAGCAGAACATTTCGACAGACCTTTTCCAATTATTAACAAATCAAGAAGACAGAAAAGTCAGCAAAGGTACAGAAGATCTGAATAACAAAACTAACAAACTGGACCTGAGGGACGTGTGCAGCAGGAAGCCTGCACAGACAACTGGGGAACAGGCTCAGCCTCAAGCACGCGTGGTATAGTCACCAAAACTGAGCACATGCTAATCATGGAGCAAGTCTCAAGAAATATTAATAATTCACTGTCACGCAGCCAGAGTCTCTGACCACAATGTAATGACATCATTCGTCGTTAACAAAAAAAGGTAAAGACAAATTTTCCATATATTTGAGAATTTAAAACACACTCTTAGAACAAACCAGTTTTAGGAGTTGGGGAAGTGTGTGAGGATATGGACGAAAAAAGACTGGCCGTATGTTCACAGCTGCTGCTCGACCTGGCTGTTAGGACCCAGGGGTTTGTTATACAGTTCCTCTTCTTTTATATATTTAAATTGTTTCCGTAATAAAAAGTTCTTTTAAAAAATACTCCATGGGGCCAGCCCTGTGGCCAAGTGGTTAAGTTCACGTGCTCCGCTTTGGCAGCCCAGGGTCTCGAAGGTTCGAATCCTGGGCGCGGACATGGCACCGCTCGTCAAGCCATGCTGAGGCGGCGTCCCACATGCCACAACTGGAAGGACCCACAACTAAAAATACACAACTATGTACCAGGGGGCTTTGGGAGAAAAGGGAAAAATAAAATCTTTAAAAAAAAAAATACTCCAAAATAACTCACGTCAAATAATTAAAAGCACCAGTTAAACCAGCAAACCTCTGGTGAGACTGACCAAGAGAAAAAGAGAGAGGGAGAGAAGTCACAAACAAACAAGGAGGAATGTGACAATTAGGAAGCTTACTGCCCATGCGGTAGAGATGAACGGATCAGGGAAGTGCGGGCACCTATGGACCCTGGGCGGGGGGCTGGGGGGGGCCGAAGAGCTGAGCATGGAGGCTCAGGTGCCCATGGTCACTCTGCTGACCCTTGGCCTGAGCATCAAAACCTCAGCCACTGACAACCGCATCCCTGAGAGCCAGAGCCCAGCTGACCACTGTCCTCACAGGAAAAGGGGCAACCAGCGCCCTGGGCTCTGCTCCACCAGCAGCCTCTGTGAGTGTGTGACTGGTGGAGCCTGTGCTCTGATTGGCAGGGGGACTAGGAAAGCACATTTCTGCCTTCTTCCGTGGACAGTCAGGCCTCTCCAAACTTAGGGAGTGTGGTCAAAAGATGCTGGCAATGGTTAAGATGGCAATTTTTATGTTATACTTTTTTTACTACAATTTAAAAAGAAATTTTTTAAGATGCTGGAGCAGCCACAAGGCATGTCAAAAGTCTCCTACCGACAGTATTAGAAGGACCCTGGGAAAGGCTGCAAAGAGCCTGAGGTTTTGCCCTACTTGCGAATTAACAAGTTTACCTGCCGCAGTTTCATAGATGTTGGCAGAAGACACAAGACTCCTGGGTCAGAGACAAAGGACTTTGTTACTCAAAGCACAGCAGGGAGCGTGGGTTTTGTATTTGTGTCGTTCCTCTTGCCCCATAGGTCCCATGTGGGTGATGTGACACAGCCCAGGTGGATGCAGAGCACACAGTGGGTCTGCATCACAGCTCAAGAGCCCCAAGCTTAGGGAACGCAAACCCTTTGTACAAAACTACAAGCAAAACTGCCCAGCCTTTGCCCTAGAAGGAGATGGTATTGTAGTGGACAGAAAACAAACCTGCCCCCTGCTCTAGACAGAGACACTCTACTTCCAAGACTGCTTGATGTACAAACATCCCTGAAAGATAGTTCAGAACAAAGGCGTGTGTGTTGTGGAACTCAAGGGCAGGCCAGGCCAGGGCACTGTGAGCAGTGACCACAGGCTCTGTAGTCAAGCCCAGGTCCGCAAGGGACCTCTGAGAGGACCAGGCCCCACAGCATCGGGCCCCTCTCTCATTTTCCTGGAATCAGGGAAACCCCAGATTCTTCCATAAGCCAATGTAATGGGGAGAGAGACAGAGTAACAGCCGCTCTTGGTTTCCTGCCAGCCAGGTAGGTAGTGGCTCCAAGCCAATTTTAAGTTTATTTAGAAAAATACCGAAATGTGACAGTTCTCAGGCCCAGGTGTTTTGGAGACAGTCCTCTCCCTCTCTGAGGCCCCCTCAGTGGCCCACCCATCACCCCTCTCAGCTCCAGCCCCATCCCAAGTCCCTGGCCTAATTCTACCCAAGACAGTACTGGCAGAGTGAGGGGATATTACACATCTTTACCCCATCTCACCCTAAAAGGATTCTAAGTGACCCCCAAAATACAGACAACACAAGACTTTTTAAATCAAATAAGATGCAAAATTAGGGTAAAGTGAAAATAAAGGTAGGAAAGACAAAGAGAAACCAGGAATAAGTTTAGCAGCCACAACATGGCCTTCCTCGTGCAGCCTGTTACTCCAGGTGTCTCTGGATTGGGCTCTGAGTTGCCTGGTGGCCAGGACAAAAAGGGAAGTTACAGCATCAGAGGATCCAAAACATAAATGCAGACACTTGTTCAGAAGGAAGCTGGCTATTTCAGCACTAACATGGGAGAGAGATTTCTCCCCCTGGTCCTCTTCGAGAGCACACCCTGTCACGCAGTAAAAGCGTCCTCAACAGTATCCTTCCCCAGATACGGCCCTACGTCTGCCATGACGCCCCCCCACAGCATCCTTCCTGCAGGACACACACATCCCACACTTCAATTCAATTAGGGAAATTCTAGGGGCGAAAAGCCCCACGGGCTTCTCAGCAGTCTCTCAGAAAGATCAAAAGAGGTCAGATTTGGTGACCAGGGCCTCACCTGCTGACCTGACTTGCTGAGACCTGCGCTGGCCTCATTACTAGAAACTTGTGCCTATGCTGGAGTTCCCTCACTGGCCCCAGTCTAATGACTTGGCCCGCATCCTGTAGCCTCGGCCCAAGGCCTGTCTGGCTTCCCCTCCCACACCTGTGGCAGACATCATTAATCCATTTCAGCACTGGTCCTCAGGCCCGGTCCAGACTCAGATGGAAAGATCACTGTGACGATGTTTGCCATCCAGGTAATCCACAAAAGATATCCAGAACTCTTAGACATCAGAAGAAAAAGATAAACAACCTAAACTAAAACTAAAAAGAAAACTGGGCAAAGGACCTGCACAGGGCATGGCCAATATACAAGAAAAGCTGTCTTGTCTTACTAGTAATTTGGGAAATGCAAATTAAACCAAGAATGCACTACCATTTCACAGCCAACAGACTGGCAAAAATTAACACCTCATGGGAGCGTGTGAAGAGATGGGAGCTGCATAGGTTGCTCGTGGGAGTGTAAATTGGTGTTACCACTTTGGAGAACAATTTGACAATTCTTAGAAAAGCTGAAGATGCATAAACATTATGACCCAGAATTTCTATTTCCAGCTGACAACTGTAGAGAAACCCTTCTGTGTGTGTCCAGGGAGACGCGTTCAAGAAGGTTCTCTGTGGTGTTCATCATAGTCATGAAATATTACAAGCAGCTACTCTTAGCAGGAGGGTAGATAAACTGTTCATCAAAAAATAAAAGATACAAAGAGATTACAACGAGTGGATTCTATTTACATAGATCAGCACTGACAGAGCTCAAAAGCACGTTAACATGAAGCAATTTGCAAAATGATGTGTAACATTATGGTACCATTTGTGTAGAATTTTAGAACACAAAACAATATCATATATTGTTTATGGATATACCTATTTGGTAAAAGCTTTAAAATGTGTGACAATGAAAAAATACTTCAGGGGAGGGAGAAAGAGGGAGGCCAAGGGTGCGCTTTAATTCTTTGACTTTTTTTTTGGTAAATATATATATATATGATCTGAAAAAAAATGAGCCAAAATATTTAAAACGAAATAAACTTGTTGGAGGGTTATAGGTATTTGTTATAGCATTTTCTGTGCTTTTCTATATGCTTCAAGTATTTTAAAATTTGTAATTAAAAGTAAGACAACAAAGAGTGCTATGACCATGCAGTGATGCCAGGCGGGGCAGGGGAGAGGCGAGGAGACGTCACCATTTCCCATCCTGCCTGGAATCCCAGTTTCTCTGACCACTGCCCCTTGTAGCGTCCCAAGGACTCAGACGCCCCCACCCGACCATGGGCCTTGCTGGCACTGCCCGGATCCCTGGAGGTCCCCTGCCCCTGGTTTCCTGCTGGAACAGCTGCCTCCTCGCCCACCCCCCCCCATGTGTACACCTCCTGGATGCACAGCCCAGATGGCCGCCCATCACTCGTCACCCAGGGTCGAGCTGAGGACATGGGATGTAGAGCCAGAAGACCTGGGTTCACACAGTAGTTCTGCACATCTTGGCTGTGTGACCCTGGACAAGTCACTTTACTTCATGTTAAGGATACAGAACAATAGGAAAGAAGGAACCTGGGTCCCTCACGATTGTGGAGCTGACTTGCCAGCCCTGGCCTGCTCACCTCTAGTCTCATTGACACTTGAGAGAAAGAAATTGCATCTTGTCTAAGCCACTATTATCTTAGGGATTCACTGAGATAACATCTGCTCTTCCCAGAATGCCCTGTCCGCCCATCCACCCACCCCCCCCAACATTATCTAAAGCTTTGCTTCTCCAAGTGTGGACCATGGACCAGCAGCATTGACCTCAGCTGGGATCTTGTTAGAGCTGCAGCATCTCAGGCAAGCCTCCAGGGACGCGTGCGCACACTGGAATGGGAGAAGCCCTGCTCTAGGCCTAGGATACAAGAGGGACTTCTGTGTGGCCCTGGGATTGCCAAATCTATAAAACTGGGAAAATCAGTTACTGAGTACCCCTTTGTTCCAAAGTTGTTCCCCGGGCAAACAGGCCTGCTCCAGTCACTCCCACCAGCCCCCCGGAGCCTCCGTGAGAGGACCGTGGGCACAGGGGGAGCTCATGAGCAAAGGGACAGTGTTGTGGCTTCTCCCTTTCAGCACCCCCCACCCCGACTCCGGCCCCCGCGCCTCCCAGGCCAATCAAGGAGGGCTCCAAGGTGGTCTGGGAGGGATGCCTGCAAAAAGGGGAACCCAGCGAGTGTCTCATCCCCTGAATGGGCGGCTCCGTGGCCTCCAAGTGACCTTCCCCCGAACCACTGAACAGTCCATTCCTCCAGGAGGACGTCAGGGGACAAAAGTCTTCTCTCCTAAGGGTGCAGTTATGGTCCCAGACAAGAGAGCGTCACGTATGGAGGTATGTGGGGCAACTTCTGGTTCAAACTGACTCCACTTCAACTACAGAAGGCTGACGGATCGCCTATCAAACACACATCGTCCGTTGGCTTTAACCATTAAAGGGCGCTCTCTGGAGATAAGAACGCAGGCCTCCCCTCCTCGCCCTATTGCTGACGCCCTATCGCTGACACCCACATTAGACCTTTCCCAATGTCAGGGGCATGTCAACCTGCCAATCTGCAGGTGACGACCTCTTTGAAACTTTGATGACTATGTATCCTGGGCGTGTCTAATGTATGTCCTTTGTTCTAAAAAGGCACAAGACTACTGAAAACCATGCTGCTCCAGAACGGAGGTTTCCTGTCTTTGTGGAAACTGCCCTCTGGGGTTATAATCCTCACCCTGGCTCAAGTAAGACTCACCTTCTCTCTCTTATCTGGAGAATGGTTCTTGGTTATTCTGTGTCAACAGCCACCAAGACTGCAATGTCCCAGGGGGCACGACCCTGTCCTGGGGAACGTGCGAGCTTGCCCCAGGGGAGCTACTGGGCTCCCCACTGCCTGGCTCCTGACAGAGGGGTGCCTTCTCCTGTGGCTCCTCCCAACCCCGGCGCCTGTGCAGGGCTCTGCTGGGTTCCTGCATCCACTCATGGGAAACACCCATATCTGCCAAGTGGCAGCAGGCAGGCTGCCCCTTCTCTGCCTGCCCTCCCTCTCCAATTTTTTTCTCCTCCTGCTCAAACTGAGGACCCTTTCAGGAAAGTCCACATCCAAATTGTAGGAAGGAGAGAGCAGAAAAGCCAGATAACAGAAGGGAGGAAATTATTCAATCATAATAGCCAAAAAGTGGAAACAACTCAAATGTCCATCAACTGATGGATGGATAAATAAAATGTGATATAGCCATACAGTGGAATATTATTCAGCCATAAAAAGAAATGAAATATTGACACTGCTACAATATGGATGAACCTTTAAAGGGATTCTGAGCACAATTTCCATTGTGTTGGGGGGCTCCCCACACCACTGTCGAATGGAGTCACTCGTGCTAAGCCCACCGACACTTAATCCCTTTGATTTACTGCAGCGTCAGCCTCTCCCAAAGTGGAATTTTAAACCAATCGGTCTGGAATTTCCCTACCATCCCTCGTGGGGTGATCTGCATAAGACCCCCGCCCTTCACCCTAAGGGAAGGTGACCTGGCCTGAAGCAATCCTTTCTTTCTTTTGCTAATAACTTGCTTGGGCCGCCCAGCTTCTGGCTATAAAAACCTTCCCTTTTGTAGGACTCCCAGCACCCTTTGGATGCTGCCTGTTCATGAATCATTGAACAAAGCCAATTAGATCTTCAGATTTACTCAGCTGAATTTTGTTTCTTAACACCACAAGACAGCAATTCTCCAACACCAGCTGGGTGTCCTACAATTCAACTCAGTTCCGACGCCATCCACTTGGAGACACATCGGATCCCACAGGTCAAGGGCTCGGTCTGCAGACTCCCTCCCCCGCCCTCAGACGCCAGTTGCAAGTCCAGGCTTTTACCTGTGCTTCTGACTGACCAGCCACAGAGGGGAGGCTCCCACAGCCCCCTCCTTAGACTTCAGAGGCCAAAGGAGGTCCAGGTTGTCACCTGTGCTTCTGACCAACCAGCCGTAAATCAGAGGTTCCCACGACCCCCTCCTTGGGATGGATTAATTTGGTAGAGCAGCTCACAGAACTCAGGAAACCTGTTTACTCACTCGGTTACCGGTTTATTGCCAAGGATATTAAAGGATATGAATCAACAGCCAGATGAAGAGATACACAGAGCAGAGAGAGGCATGTGGGAAGGAGCAAGGAGCTTCCATGCCTTCCCCAAGCCGGCCACTCTTCCCACATCTCCACGTGTTCCCCAGCCCAGAAGCCCCCCAAACGCTGTCCTTTTGGGTTTTTATGGAGGCTTCATTACACAGGCATGACTGATTAAATGACGGGCCATTGCTGATGGAACTCAATCTCCAGCCCCTGTCCCCTCCCCAGGGGTTAGGGGGAGGTGGGACTGGAAGTTCCAACCCTCCAATCACAGAGTTGGCTCCACTGGCATCCAGCCCCCATCCTTATTCCAAGTCACCTCATTAACATAACAGAAGACACCCTTATCGCCCTCAACGCTGGGGAAACACCAAGGGTTTTAGGAACACTGGGCCAGAAATGGGGTGGATGAAGTATAAACGTGTATTTTTTATTATAAATCATAGTATCACAACCTTGCAAACACGATAAGTGAAAGAAGCCAGACACAGAAGCCCACATACTGCATGGTCACATTTACATGAAATGTCCAGAATAAACAAATCTATAGAAACAGAAAGTAGATTCATGGTTTCCGGGGCCGAGGGAAACGCAGGGATTGGGAGGGGTGATGACGGAGGTGTGGGGTTTCTTTTTCAGGTAATGAAAATGTCCTGAAATTGATCCTGGTGATGGTTGCACAACTCCATGAATGAACATCTAAAAGCCATTGAACTGTCCACTTTCCATGGGTGAAGTGTATGGTATGCGATTATATCTCAACAAAGCTGTTTGGTTTTGTTTAAAAGCGAGCATTCAACAACATCTCTCTGAGCGAAGGACAAGAGTCTCCAGATTAAAATGGCCCGTCAGGAGCCGACACAACGGATAAAAATAGACCCTCAGCAGAGCCCGTTATCATGAAATTTCCAACACAGGAATTCTACAGGCTTCCAAAGAAGAAAAAAATAGGTCACATTTTTCCTAAAAAGGGCCAGGAACTAGAATGGCTTCCGAATGCTCAACAGCAGCATTTAGAAACAAGACAACGCACCATCGCTTCAACATTCTGAGGGAGTGATTTCCCACCCGGAACTCGACAGCCAGCCAAGCAGCCGTCAAATGTGAGGGCGAGCTGAAGACACTGCGGACCTGCCCTGTCTTGACAGGTTCCCACCCCCACCCCCCCCACCCCCACCCCCACCCCCACCAGCCCTTCTCAGAAAACGAGAGAACGTGTCCCACCAACAGGAAGGAGTGAACCAAGTGTTACTGAACCAAAGCGGGTTCCATCAGTCTCCACCAGAAGTGGTCGTCTCACAAAGGAGGTGTATTTGCAGCAAATAGGAAACTGTGAGCAATCACTTCTACAGTCATGGCGTCCCTTAACAGAGGGAAGCAGGGGCCTTTTATTTCGGATGGGGATGAATATTCAAAAGGGAGAGGTGGGTATTCGCTTGTGCAGACTCTGTTGGAAACGTGCTTCCACATACACTGCAGGTGATGGTAATAAGGCCTCAGCTCCTCCTGGAGAGACCTTAGCGTTAAAAATAAGGCCGAGGGGGCCGGCTCCGTGGCCGAGTGGTTAAGTTCGCGAGCTCTGCTGCGGCAGCCCAGGGTTGGGATCCTGGGCGCGGACATGGCACCGCTCGTCAGGCCACATTGAGGCGGCATCCCACATCCCACAACTAGAAGGACCTGCAACTAAGATATACAACTATGTACTGGGAGGTTTGGGAAATAAAGCAGAAAAAAAAAAAATAAGGCCGAGGTCATATGCACAGCTCTCATGGCGAGGCTTGGTCTGGTTCAGGGTGGTTGGTGACTGCATCTCCTTAACATAACCAAAGGAAAAAAAAAATTTCAAAAAACAGTTATTTGCTTCCAAACCCACCCTTGAGCTCCTTAGAGCAATTATTCGGTGACACAAGGACCATGTGGGGTACAAGAAAGAGGGATCCTCGACAGCAGAGGGGAAAGGACTCTGGGGAGGGTGGAGAACCAAGAGCCTGGGGTTACAGCCAGGCATTGGGCAGAGAGGGCAGCCAGACACGAGAGACGCCTCTGCTGTCTTTTAAAATAAGTAAAATATATAGTCTATACGCCCCTAGATCAAATAGCAAGTGCTGATTGCAGAAAACACGATGTACAAAAAAGGGCGGCCTGGCCCCACTCCCACCTGCTCTCAGTCATTTGATGCTGAGGTTCCCTCGCCCTGCACGCTCGGCCGCCTGGGTCGGTGGGGGCCCTCACGCTTCCACCCTCTCCTGCAAGCCAGGGGTGACCACTGGGAACTGAGCAGCAGAAATCCAGAGGAGCCCGCTCTCCCATGCACGTTCCTGCTCGACACCCAGACGAAGGCCTCGCCACGGGCGCACAGGGGGCCCTGAGTTTTCAGGACTCATTTGCGACCTTACACACCGACTTCTCTAGAGGGGCTCCTGTCTCCTCTCCAAAAAGCTGACGGCAGACTGTGACCAGAGGCTCTGCTCAGTTGACCTCCCTGACAATACAAGACACTTCTCTACAGGTGGACTCGGACTTCTACCCAGTTTCTATACCGACCTCCTTTTTCATTCACTTATGATGCGGGCTTGGTGAACCAAGGAGTCGAGAGAAAAATTTCTTGGACTCTGAAGTTCTGGCAGTAGTGCTCTTTATTCAGAGAACAGCATGGAGTAGCATGGGGACAGGACCCACGGGCACTGAAGAGCTGCAACGGGTTGAGGGTAGGGCTAAATTTATAAGGCATAGGTGTTGATGCAAATGCTCCATAACCAATCTATAAATCACAATTGGGGTGAGTTCCTTATGAGCCAAAGTGAGGATTATAGCCTGGGAAGGCCTTAGAAGGTGTTCCAGACTTCTCTCCTGGGTTTCTTCTTTTGGGTTTCAGCACAGTCTTATATCTTTTTAGAACAAAGAAGATACATTAAACACATCCAGGACACATTTTCAAAGAAGTATTCAGTTGCAAATTAGCAGGTCAATGTGACCCTGATGCAAGGAAAGGGATTAATCCAGGTGTTACCCATAGGGTGTTGTTACCAACAGGGCATAGGAGGGGAGGATGCATGCTCTCTCTCAAGAGAGTCCTCACTTTAATGGAAACGCAGATGTACAATGTATGTTTGATAGGCCCTAAGTCAGGCTGTCTAGTTCAAGCCGAATCAGTTTTGAACTCGAATAGTTACCCCATATACCTCACTATGTGAAAATCTCTTCTTATAGGTATGTGAGTTATTTCTTTACAAGACAAAGGAAAGATCATGCAAAAAAGCTGCTAAAATGGTATCAGTGCAGGTGGGGTCTGGTTATCGGGTGGAATCAGTGCGGATCAGGTCAGGACGTCCTGTGCTTCCCGGAGGATGATCCAGATAGGTATGCAGACCAGGGGGCCTCGGGCTTCTCCCCCTGGGGCAGCCTTGATCCTCATCAATTTATATGTAAATCATTCTGATAAAATTTACCAATTTTTCTTTTGGTTGAGGAAGAAAAAAAAGAGTGGAGAGAAAAGTGTACCCCAAAGGCATGAAGTCACAGAAGCCCGTGTGCAAAGGAGTACCGGTGGTGCTCCTAAAACTGAAAGTTTGGGGCAGGAAGTCAAGCTAGTGAGGCGGCTAGAGGGCTGAGCTGTGGACCCAGCCAAGGGCTGGGACTTCAGCCTGCAGACCGACAGACGCCCACACCCTCTCCAAAAGTCATTCCCGACTGCCCTCTCCCTCTGGCGGGGACTGGAGCAGCCCTGGGCACTGCTGGTGAGGGTCCTGGGCATCCTGGGGAGTCCTGTGAAGCCCAACCTCCGTCGCTGCTGCCCGCCACCCCTGGCTGCCAGGCCTGGTGGTGTCTCAGGGCAATGGTTAGACACTGCATTGCTGACACCTAAGCTGCCTCGGAGCTGGACGCCCCAGAGATGAGCAGGCCTGGCCCAGGAAGCTTGTCTGTTCCACGGTCACACTCGGCGTTCCCGGTCCTGGACAGGAGTCCAGGCCTGGGCTATGTCCCCAGCTCTCTCCATCAGTCCTTAATGATCGGGAGAAAGTGGACAATGGCTCAAGCCATCACCACACCGGCTATCTCGCCTGAGCCATAGATGAACGTCTGAAAACGTTGTGGGATTCAACTCGCGGCAAATAAGAGCCATAATGTGGATACTGGGGTGTTTCTCCCAGAGTCCCACAAAGCGTCCTCACCCCCATCCCTGCCTCCCTGGGCTGAATGCCCCTTAGTCTTCCTTCCCCACTTTTCTGCTCGCCAAAGCCCTCTGGGGGCCCTCAGAGCCTTGGTTTCCCCTCGAAAGACAGGACCAGGCTTGAGGGTTCCTCGCAGCGTCACAGCCCAGGATCCAAATTGTCCCAAACCCAGGCCTCGCGCCCCGCGCCCCGCGCCTGCAGCCCCTTTCCGAGCAGGCGCGGCCACGCCGGCCATGACCAGGAGGTGGCGCCAGGAGACCGCCTGAGACGCCCAAACCCAGAGCCATCCGGGCTACACGTCCCCTCCTCGCTGCCAGTCGCCCCTGTCGCAGCGCAGTCCCGCCTCGGCCCCGCCCGCACCGGGGCCCGAGTTCACGGGGGGTAGGCTGGCGGGCAGCGGCCGGGAAGGGGTGGGGGCGGCGGGGCGGCCCCGGGACGTCCTCGTGGAAGGAGCCTAGGGACCACCTCGGGCCAGGGCGACCTGGAGACTGGACCGCACCAGCACGATCCGGGGCCTGGAGGCGCCCCCATCAGGTGTGCAGCCCACCCTCCCTGCAGGGCCCATGACGGCGAACCTCGCTCCTCCTGGGTTGCCGAAGGGAGGGGGAGGGAAGAACACCGAAGAGAAGGAGAAAGGACACGGCCTCCTGTGCCCAGCGCTGGGCCGGCCTTTGGCAGTATTCCTAACCTTCCCCGGACGCTCCCGTCCCCGGCCATCCTCCCCGGCTGCAGGGATTCCGGGCCTCGCCCAGGCTGCGCGGCTCTCCGTGGTGGGAGCTCACACCTCCCCCCGCCCGCCACCCCAGGCCTCCCCGTCCACACCTGGGCGCTCAGCCCCATGGACTGCAGAGGGCGGACCACGGTCTTCGCCCCCAGTCAGCCCAGGCGCGGCGAGTCTAACTGAAGCCTGAGGAGGCTGGGTCCCAGGACAGCACCCCCGCCAGTCCCACCCCGAACTGGAGTCACCTCCCCTGCACGCTGCACCCCCTGGGCAGAGAAGCAACAGGAGTGGATAGAATAAAGCTGGTTCTGCACTTACAGGCTGTGTCATCTTGAGCTGGTCATCCAACCTTTCTGGCTTTCAGGGTCCTGTCTGTGATTTTTTTTTCTTTTTTTTTGGAGGAAGATTAGCCCTGAGCCAACTGCCGCCAATCCTCCTCTTTTTGCTGAGGAAGACTGGCCCTGAGCTAACATGCGTGCCCATCTTCCTCTACTTTATATGTGGGACGCCTACCACAGCATGGCTTGACAAACGGTGCCATGTCTGCACCGGGGATCTGAACTGGTGAACCCCAGGCCGCCAAAGCGGAACGTGTGCACTTAACTGTTGGGCCACCGGGCTGGCCCTTTTTTCTCTTTTTTCAAGATTGGCACCTGAGCTAACAATTGTTGCCAATATTTTTTTTCTTTCTGCTTTTCCTCCCCACATCCCCTAGTACGTAGTTATATATATATTTTTAGCTGTGGGTCCTTCTAGTTGTGGCATGTGGGACGCCACCTCAGCGTGGCCTGACGAGTGGTGCCATGTCCGCGCCCAGGATCCCAACTGGTAAAACTCTAGGCCGCCTAAGCAAGCATGTGAACTTAAGCACTCGGCCCCGGGGTGGTCACCCTGTCTGTGAAATGAGCGTGCTCATACTGCCTCTGGAGAGTTGCCGTGACCATCAGAAACCACACACACGCAAGAAAATTCCTGCCGGTGTGGTAGGATGCTCAGGAATCCCTGGCTGTTGAATGAGTATTTATTGACTCCTGCTTTGTGCCAGGCCCTCCGGCGGGATGCCTGGGACCCCGGAGATGAATGAGATGTACCCGTGGTCCCATGTAAATGCCTGTCGGGGAAGATGAAATTCACGTTGTCTTCTCGAGATCCCACAGGAGAGGGAGATGTGGTTTGAGCCAAGAGAACCACTCAGGCTTCAAGTAGGGGCGGCGTTTTCCTGACATTGAATGTGGCGGCATTCAAAGATTTGTGACATTTCAGACGAAACGTGCTGCAGATAATGGTGACTTAGCTACCCTTTATTGAGTGCACACTCCACGCCAGGGTCTTCACCTGTATTCATTCAACAAATACATATTGAGGTCTAGTGGGTGACAGGTACTCTGCCGGGAGCTGGGGTACTGCCACGAACAGGACAGTGACCGTCCGCACGGAGCAGACAGGCTAGTGGGGAACTGACGACAAGGAAGTCATGACACAGACACCCTCTAACTGAGGAAAGTTCCTCAAAGGGAACTGTAGGGCGGGTGGGCGAGGGTGGGCTGGGAGCATCTGCCGGATGCAGGCCAACCAGAGGCGGCGGCGGCAGCAACAAATGCTAAAATACCAAGAACCCACTCAAAGTCAGTCTGCTTTTTATTATCACTACGTACCAGCAATTCTAAACAATGTCGTCCCGCTAAAATTCTTTTGTTGGTTTAAGGCCTCAACAATTGTTTCACTTACTGTTGACTTTTAGTAACATATATGTAAGTTTCAAATTAGCACATTTTTATTACTTATCCTTTAAGAAGCAATGTATTCTATTTGGAAATTAACTGAGAGAATTCCCAGTCATTTAGCCACTGCCGACCCTCGGGGACCCACTACCGGTGGTGATGTGGAGGCTCGCTTTGGGGGAAAGCTGGGTCTCAAATCCCTGTTGTACTGTCCTTGGTTTATTGTGGGTTTTTGTGGGGGTTTTTTTGAGGAAGATTAGCCCTGAGCTAACAGCTGCCGCCAATCCTCCTCTTTTTGCTGAGGAAGCCTGGTCCTGAGCTAACATCCGTGCCCATCTTCCTCTACTTTATATGTGGGACGCCTACCACAGCATGGCGTGCCAAGTGGTGCCATGTCTGTACCCGGGATCTGAACTGGCGAACCCCAGGCCGCCAAGAAGCCGAATGTGCAACCTTAACTGCTGTGCCACCGGGGCGGCCCCATGTCCTTGGTTTAAACACTGGGTTTGAAATAAACAGTGGTAGGATAGTTCTGTGTGACCATTTGGAGTTTTTATTTGTTTAAAAATTTTCAACTGGGAAGATATTTGACAGCTGCTAGAATCCATCCCAAAGAAACAGACACGGACTAGAACGGCAGTTTCTGAAACTGATTGTGAAAGGGATTTTTTCTGAATTTCTGCCAAACTTATCCTTATGTTTAAGGATTTCCTTAACAATTTCTCAGTCTATTGCTACATGTGGGGAAAAAACATTTCCAAATTAAAAATTAATAAAAAATATTCTTTGGCCAATTACGATTAAAGATAAATTGACAAATCCACCTAAGCTATTTCTTGAGCATAAATATGAGAAAATTATTTTGATGAAGGCATTGACAATTTGCAGAAGGTGGAAAACAGAAAGTGTAGTGTTATTACTCATTACTGCAATAGCTGTAGATGCACAGTTTTCCCATTTCTCAAAAAATGCATTAATGTAATTAAAAAGTATTAATCCATGACTTTTATTTCTTTTGTAATATTTGTTTTACTTTATTTTTTACTGTGATGATTAGATATCTGAAATTCAGTGAGAGAAGATTTTCGCTCCATTGTTTATTGGCCATCATTACTCTTCATGTCATGATGATTATTGAAAGCAATGTCCAGAGGAGGATATTTTAAAATAACTCTCTGCTCTCGGAATTGAATACTCTAGGTATGCCACTGCAGTCAGGGAAGGCTTCTTGGAGTAAGCAGCCTCGCAGCTGAGGCTTCAAGGGTGAGCAGGAGATGGCCAGGAAAAGAGGGTGGGAAGGGTGCTCCAGGTAGAGGAGAGCATGTGCAAAGGCCCTGAGTCAAGGCAGAGCTTGGTGTGTAGGAGAAACAACGTCAGCACTGTGGGTAGAGCAGAGTAAGCACAGGGAAGGGCCACAGGCTGAGACTCCAGAGGGCAGCAGAGGCCATGTGATTGGGGTGGGATTTGGTTGGACTGTGAGAAAACCAAAAATAAGTTTATTTCTGTTTCTCATAAGAAAGGCCCAAAAGTAGGGCCGGCCCCATGGCCGAGTGGTTAGGTTCGCGCGCTCTGCTTCGGCAGGCAGCCTAGGGTTTCACCAGTTCGAATCCTGGGCATGGACGTGACACCACTCATCAAGCCAGGCTGAGGCGGTGTCCCACATACCACAACTAGAAGGACCCACAACTGAAAAATACACAACTATGTACCAGGGGGCTTTGGGAGAAAAAGGAAAAATAAAATCTTAAAAAAAAAAAAAAAAAAAAGAAAGGCCCAAAAGTAAGCAGGTGATCTAGGGCAGGTGTGTGCATCACAGTGTCAGGGACCAGTCTCCTTCTGTCTTCTTGCTCTGCCAGCCTCAGCACTGGCTGGGCCTCATGGTCCAACATGGCTGCTTGAGTGTCAGCCATCACACCTGCATTCTTGTCAGCAGGAAAGAGGAAGGGACAAAGGAAGTCCCACCCCACCCCCATGTGAGAACACACCACTTCCGCCTGGATCCATCTGACCAGGATTTAGTCATGTGGCCCCACCTAGCTACAAAGAAGGCTGGGAAATGGAGTCCACTTAAGTGGCCTTGTGACCAGCTACAATAAAGGGGTTCTCTTTCTAAAGAAAAAAAAAAAGGATAATGGGGGAGGGGCAACTATCTCTGCCTTGAAAAGAATTTTGGTCTTTATCTGAAAAGCAACGGTGAGTCACTGAAGGTTTTAAGAACAAGAATACTGACGGGGCTGGCCCTGTGGCTGAATGGTTAAGTTCACACACTCTGCTTCCACGGCCCAGGGTTTGCTGGTTCAGATACTGGGTGCAGACCTACATACCCCTCATTGAGCCATGCTGTGGCAGCATCCTACATACAAAGTAGAGGAAGATGGGCACAGATGTCAGCTCAGGGCCCATCTTCCTCATGAAAAAAAAAAAGAATAAGAATAGTGTGATCATGCCTCCACGTTAAGATGGTAAGCAATGGCTGGGCAAGCTGGCGTGGCTTCAGAGAGGCAGGAGGAGGCTCCAGCAGTGATCTGGGCAGGGCGGTATGGAGGTGGAGTGGATGCGGAAGGAGAGATAGAGGCAGGTATCAAAGATGCCAAGACTGCTAGCTGGAGCGCAGACAGCTTCTGAGACTGGCCAGAGTGGAGGAGAAGCAAGTCTGCGGGTGACATCACGAGTTGTATAGGACTTGTGATGTCCGAGAGACCAGTGAAACACCCAGGCAGGGGTGTCAGCAGGCAGCTGGGTACACGCGTCCAGAGCACAGAGAGGGGAGGGGGGGTCACGGTGAGGAGGGATGTTCAGCACCATGGGTCAGCGGAACAGACATGATGCCAGTGAGAGGGCCGGGCTGGGGGCTCCCGCAGGGACGGGGGGGAGAGAAGGTGGGGAAGGAGACAGAAAGGGAGACCGAAGAGCGGAGGGACCGGGGCGAGGAGGACGCTCGGAAGCCCAGGGAACTGAGTGTTTTGAGGAGGAGGCGGCCTCCCCCGACGTGCGCTGACCCTGCGGTGGGAAGACGATGGGAAAACCTGAAGCCAGGAGTCACCCGCCCTGACACCTCCCTCTGTGCGCTCGATTCCTCAGCTGTCAAATGGGTTCAAGGCACCAAGCCTCTTATGCAGACACCGCTGTTGCCTCTCCAGCACCGTTCCTCCTGATCCCCTAACAGAAGCCCGGTGTCGTTGGAGTGACTATGGCAGAGACTGCCAATTGCCCCAATATCCATTCTCCTCCTTCCATAGAAATGGAACTTTCAGCTGAGCACCTGACTGTCTCACTAAAGACTACATTTCCCAGCCTCCTTTGCAGTGATGTGTGGTCATGTGACAACAGTGGTTGGCGTTAAAGGAGAGGAACCCTGAGCTTAGGGAAGCTGAGTCTTTCACAATGGGAACTAAGCAAAGCTGCCCTTTGATCTGGGGGAAAACACCATCGTCTAAGGCTGCTCACCATCCAAACCTCCTCGAGAGATGTGCAGAAGCATGAGAGACCCAAGGAGAATTAACTGTCGCCCAGCATTGCATTAATATTGGATTTCAAATGAGCAGTGGTGTAATTATGGCCGCTGAGACATGAGGATGGATTGTTGGCAGCTTCCAGGAGAGTTCTTCTCTTCTCCTTTCACTGTCCAATGTCATGTCTACACGTGATGCTTGGGGACAAGCAGCTATCTTGTGACCATGAGGAAAAACATGGCTGACCCCTTGGCAATGGCAGAGATGAAGGCTGAAAACAATCTCGGTCCTTGATGATGCCTCTCAATTAACCAGCACTGGAACCACTTCCCCTCTGGCCACCTTGTCACAGGAGAGCAGAATCTTCCTCCTGTCGAAGCCGTTCAAGTGAGGTGTCGGGTGGAGGCCGCCTGCCCCTTGCTCCCGTCCAGCACACCTCTCTCCCTCCTGGAAGTGCTGTGACACCATCTGGTGCAAAAGCCCCAGGCGGATGTGCTTCGCCGCAAGACGGAGCTGGCCTGATCAGGGGGATGGGGTGAAGTAGCTCAGTTAGGGGTTTTCCTCATCCCAAACCGCAGATAATAATAGCACCTTGCCTGCCTAACAGCACAGGGCTGAACAATTGGCTTATCGGGGTCTCTTCCAGCTCTGAGCTCACGCCACCCCAGCACAGCTGCTCCACATTCCATGGGAGCAGGCTCCAGGGAGGGCCCTGCCTTTCTCCTGGGGTAATACATGGGCGAGGGGGACCGGGGAGGCCATCGCCCCTCAGGCTCCATGGGAGCCTCACATTCGCCACTGTGGGAAGCCCCAGCAGGGCCCTGGGGACAGCCCTCAGAGGGGTAAGTTTAGACAAGGTGAGGCTGCACAGCTTCGGGGGCAGGTTACTCCCCAAAGTACCACCAGGGGGTGACTTGGGGGTTGGGGGGGACCTGAGGAGGAGCAAAGCCTGGTGACATGCTCGGTGGTTTCAAGATGGTTTGTCAGATCAGTTCTTCAGGACTAACCGGCTGCTCATCACCCACCCACGGGACACGCAGGTGCAGACGCGAACAGGAGCTTTCTGGAGACGCTGGCTCCTGAGCGGGACATGGTTCTAATGGGGAGGTTTCTGGCACCTTGAACGTGCTGGTGGGGGAGGGTATTTGGGGCAAAGTTCTCAGACCTCAAATCCTCAAATGACCCTCCTCCCAGTCGCATTCAAAAGCAACTATTGAGCAGATAGAGTGTGCGGATGAAAAACACACAACTGCCACCCACGGCTGGCTGGACACCCGGAGGGGCAGGGGTACCACGCGCCCCTCAGCTCAGGCTCACTTCCTCCGGGCAGCCTTCCCGGAGCAGCGCCCTCCTCTCCCCGCTGCCCCCTGCCCCCCCCCCCCCATGCCCTCCCACCTCAGCTGAGCTAGCCACCGCCAGGGCTGCGCCCAGCACGAGGCTGGGCACAAGTGCAAGGAACAAGCACTGAGGGGCACGCAGCGCCCTGGGGTTACAGGAGGGCGGGGCCCTCTGGGAGATCCCACGGGGAAAGAAACAAGCGGAAGGAAGGGCTGGGCGTGGGGATGCCTGTCAGGGGGCGGGAGGGGGTGCGGGAGGCCAGCAGCCAGGCTGGAGAGGGCGGCGGGATTCAGAGCAGGCTTTGAAGGGCCGGCGGTGGGGCTGCAGGCAAGGGGAAGCCCCTGGAGAGTTCTGAGCAGGAAATGAACCATCGTAAAGCTTTATTTGAGCAATTATGATGTGCCAGGCACCAGCTTAGGCGTTTTACATGTACTTCCTCTTTTCACCCTCAGATGACCCTAGAAGATGGATGTTAGCATCGTGTGATGGCTGAGGAGACTGAGGCACCACCACGACCCAGAGGCAAAGCTGGGGGCGACTTGACCCTCAGTGTCTGCTCCTCGCCCACCCAGGGCTAACATCTAAGGAGCGCTCACTGTGGGCCACATGCCTATAGGCAGCATTTCTCTTAGTCATCCCAACTGCCTTTGCTGAGACTTACCAGCATCGGCCACTATGCCACACTTTCTCTCCCCTCCACCCCAAGTAGTGGCATCAATATTACTCAGGTAAAACTTCCAGCACTGGCGGGCACAGGGCAGGCTGTCAGCGCGGGGCGCAGCCAGGGGCGTGAACCTTGCAAGCGGTTCCACCAGCCCCGTCAAGCCTTCTGTGACTGCAGCCTGGCCAGCGTCCTACCAGCTCCCTCATGACAGGCCCCAAGCTAGAACCCCCAGCTCAGCAGCTCCCAGACCCCTGACGCCCGCTCGCTCGAGGAGTTTGGGAGTAATTTCTTGCTTATCAGTAGATACCTAATACCCTCTCCAGTCGGGGTCCTGCCCCTGCTGGCTGTGTGACTGGGGGCATCTGTACCTCTCTGGGCACATCTGTTTTCTCCAACTCAGACCATCCTGCTGAACTCCGTATCGTTGCGATCAGCAGCCCCCATTAAGGTCCCTCGGGCCCGGGACCTTGGCGTGTCCCAGACAAATGTCTCTTAAATCCACTTCCCACTGCGGTTCGGCCCTCGTCTCTCCTTTCAGTTACTGAAACAGCCTCATCGATGATTCTCCCGCCTTGTGTAGCATAAGGCTGCAAATAACAAACCCCAAATACCAGTGGAGTACTCTAGACGGAGGTGTATTTCCCCGTCTTATTCAAGAAGTGCAGAGGCAGTCCCCGGGTGGCAGTGTTCCACGGTGCCGGGAGCCCAGGCGCTCTCGGTCTGCTTGCTCTGCAGCAGGCAGCTTTCATTCCTAAGGTTTCCTCATGGTCTGAAATACTGCTTGTGCACTATGGAAAACAGTGTGGAGATTTCTCAAAAAATTAAAAATAGAAATACCATATGATCCAGCAATCCTACCCCTGGGTATTTATCCAAAGAATGTGAAACCAACAATACACAGGGATCTATGCACCCGTATGTTCACTGCAGCGTTATTCACAATAGCCAGGATGTGGAAGCAACCCAAGTGCCCAGTCACTGCTGACTGGATAAGGAAGATGTGGTATATATATACAATGGAATACTACTCAGCCATAAAAAGACAAAATCATCCCATTTGGATGGATGGACCTGCAGGGTATTAGGTTAAGTGAAATAAGCCAGACAGAGAAAGACAAACACCATATGATTTCGCTCATATGTGGAAGATAAACAAACACATGGATAAAGAGAACAGATTAGTGGTTACCAGAAGGGAAGGGGGGTGGCAAAAATGGTAAAGAGGCACATATATATGGTGATGGATAAAAAACAGACTATTGGGGGGGCCGGCACTCCACTTTGGCAGCCCAGGTTCATGGGTTCAGATCCTGGGCACCAACCTACACCACTCGTCAGCCACACTGTGGCAGCAACCCACATGTAAAAAGTAGAAGATTGGCAAGAGATGTTAGCCCAGGGCTAATCTTCCCCAGCAAAACAAACAAACAAACAAAAAACCAAAACTAGACTATTAGGGGTAAGCACAATGCAGTCTATACAGAAACTGATATATAATAATGTACATCTGAAGTTACACAATGTTATAAACCAGTACGACCTCAATAAAGTAATTTTAAAAAATAGAATAAAATAGCTGCTTATGCTCCAGCCATCACATCCACATTCTAGCCATTAGAAAGGAGTAACCAGAGAAAAAGAAAACATCCCTTCCCTTTAAAAAACTTTTGCTTATTTTCCATTGACCACGTCTAACAAGGGAGACAAGGAAACAGTCTATGTTGAGGGTCACCACGTGCTCAGCTAAAAATACAGAAGTTTAGGAATCAGGAGGAAGGGGAGATCAGGCACGTGGGACAACAAGCATCCTTTGCAGCCCCCTCCATGCTGCTGCCCAGGAACAGGGTTTTATCGTTGCCTTTGTTGGTTTGTTCTCCAGTATAACATAGCAAAGAACGCTGAAGCTCGGAGACAGGTCACAGGGAGATGATGGCTGTGCCAGGAGCAGACCCTGAACCTCAGTCCCTCTCCACTCTGGCCTCCCTCCAAGCGGGTATTATTCCACACTCGGGGAAACGAAACAAACCAACATACAACACAAGAGCCTTCCAGTTGTGACCTAAGTTACAAAAGAAATTGAAAACAAATATCTATAGTTACAGCTTCTGAAATCACAAAGAAGGGTGACCTCATGTTTCAAGAAGGCAAACTCTTTCCTGGTTCAATTCTTGGAATCAGGAAAAATTATTACACTTTCTTTCCTCTTCAGGTTCTGTGCCTGGAACCTATAGGATAGAGGCCATTTTCTTCCCTGTAAATATACAGATTTTACTGTTAGGTGATTGCAGTGAGAAACAAAGATGGAATATGTTTGAGCTGCTTAGTTTTTTAAAGATGACATAACGTGAAAGAAATGGACCGAAATTTAAGGTTTGGCCTTTAGGACATATGCAGAATGTTAACAGTGCTGGGAGGGAGTAAGGGGTCTTCTCCTGCGGGGTTACGTATTTCTGTACCATTTGAACCTTACAATAAGCATGGATTGCACACGTAAGCGAATAAAAGACATTTAAAATAAATAAAATATAGCCTATACTCTCCCTAAATAAAATGATATGTGCTTACTATAGAAAATACAGAAATGTACAAAAAGACAATTTTAATTACTCACAATTTCACCCTTCAGAGAGATCCCCACCGTTAATATTTTGGTATGATGCCTTCGATCTTCTTCATACACATGTACATTTAGATAGACAGATAGATTTTAAAATCAAACTTAGGGTCATTCTGGATATCGTCTTTTCCAAAACTTTATTATGAACAACTTCAGACAGCAAAGCTGAATCCCTAAATCCCCCATCGACAGTATACGATACTTGCTTTATCATACAGCTACCCAACTGGAGACGGTTGTTTTCTTTTCATTATCATACAGTAATGGCGATCTCTTTTGGCATGCAGTTCCATGAATTTTACACGTATTGACGCACGATCAGGATTCAGAACAGGTCCACCATCCCCCTCAGCTCCATCGTGCCAGCACTGGAAGGCACACCTCCCCCGACCCCTACACCCTGGGAACACTGATCTGTTCTCATGGCCACTGGTTTTGTCTTTTCTAGAATGTCATATAAATTGGGCCACGCAGGAGGTAACCTTTGGAGGCTGGCTTCTTCCACCCACGTCGCTGTGCGCCTCCCGAGCGCGTGCCTTCTGACTACTGAGGAGTAAGGCGTCCGTGGTACAGCTGCCCCACAGCCCGCTTACCCGCTCACCCAGGTTTGGGGGATTGTGAACAGAGGCACCGTCAGCATTCCTGCACAGCTGTTTGTGGGGATGCAAGTTTTCCTTTCTCTGGGGTGAGCATCTAGGAGTGGGCTTGCTGCGTCCCTGTGACTTTAGTTTGCACCTGCCCCGAGGCTAACGATGGCTAGCGTCTCTGCTGGTGCTTATCTGCCACCTGTATATCCCCTTGGGTGGTGTCTGTTCAACTCCTGCCCGTTTTAAAATTGGTTGGTCGTTTTCTTACTGTTGAGTTTTAAGAGTTTTTTTTATGTATTCTGGGAACAGGTCTGTTGTCAAATATGTGATTTGTATGTAATGTCTCTCAGCCCATAACTTGTCTTTTCATTCTCTTAACATCGTCTTTCACAGAGCAAGAGGTTTTGATTTTGAAAAAGTCCAATGTATCAATTTTTTCTTTCATGGATCCTAGTTTTAGCGTCCTGTTTAATAACTCTTTGACTCACCCCAGGTCGTGAAGATTTTCTCCCATGCTCTCTTCTAGACCTTTTATAGTTTCAGGTTTTACACTTAGGTCTATGATTCATTTTGAGTTAATTTCAGTACAACGTGTGAGGTTTAGGACAAGGTTCATGTTTTTTGCACAGAGGTGCCAGCTGTTCCAGCACCATTGGCTCGAAAGACTATCCTTTCTCCGTTGAATCGCTTCTGCTCCTTTGTCAAAATCAATTGGCCACATTTGCGTGCGTCTATTTCTGGACTCCATTCTGTTCCTTGATCTGAGTCCCTTCCTCTGACAGTGCCACACTCTGATGACTGGTCCAAATCCTGTTGTTTTAGGTCCTAAACTCAGATCACATAATTCCTCCAACTTTATTCTTCTTTTTCAAAATTGTTTTAGCTGTTCTAGTTTCTTTGCCTTTCCATATAAATTCTAGATCAGCTTGTCTATAGCTACAAAAACTCCTGCTGGGATTTGATTGGAATTATGTTAAATCTATAGATCAGTTTTATGGGTTGAACTGTGTCCCCAAAAAGATATGTTTTAGTCCTAACCTGCGCCCAATACTAGACCTCAGAACGTGACTTTATTTGGAAATAGGCCCATCGTAGATGGACTTAGTTAGGATGAGGTCAGAGTGGAGTAGGGTGGGTCCTTAACCCAACATGACCCAGGTCCCTCTCACAGAAGAGACACAGACACTCAGGGAGAATGCCACGTGACGACGGCACCAAGGCAGACATGGAGGTGCTGCAGCACAAGCCAGGGGACACCAAGGACTGTCTGCTGGCCACCAGAAGCCAGAAGAGGCGGGAAGGAGCCTCCCCTAGAGGCTTCGGAGGGAGCGCGGCCCCGCTGACACCCTGATTTCCGACCTCTGGCCTCCAGAACCAGGAGACGACACGGTTTGAGGTACTTGGTTACCGCAGCCCCAGGTAACTAACACAGTGAGTTTGGGGAGAAATGACATCATTTCGATGCTGAGTCTTCCAACCCAGGAACATGGTAGGTTTGTCCATTTATTTAGATCTTTGATTTCATTCATCAACATTTTGTTTTCAGCATAGACATTCTGTGAATGTTTTGTTAGATTTATACCCAAGTATCTCTCTTCTTTCTTTCTGGAGCTATTATAAATAGTACTGTTTTTTTAATTTGTCTCCCACTGTTCATTGCTAGCATATAGACAGACGACTGATGTCTGTGTCTTAATCTCGTACCTCGTGGCCACAATGGACTCAGTCATTACGTCTCAGAGTGATAGGAGTCCTTAGCCTTTCTGATGCCATTTACTCTCTTTGAAAAAAACAAGTTAATCACTACAAAACATTCCATGATACTCCACTCTTAATTTATTTTACCCATTCCCTTCCATCGGACATTTACGTTTCGTTTTATTATTATCACTATTATTATTAAGGATGGAAATGAGTTTCAGATTCTGGGACGTAAATCTCTCACCCCTTTTCTCATTATGTCAGAGGAGCGATTCCTAGAAATGGGATTAGCAGGTCAAAGGGCTGAGCCCTCCTAAGGACTACACGTGGCTCAGCGGCTTTCCAGAAAGGTCAGTCCAGCTCATTCCTGAGAGCCGCAGGCGAGAGCACTCAGGGCGCTGAGACGGTGACAGCGCTGGGCACCATCATTTTAAAGCTCTTTACCATGTGATAGGAGAAAACCAGTGTCTCCCTTGCATTTTAAAGCAATCCTTTCTAAAATGCCCACCTGTCTCACCCCTGCTCCAAACCTCCCCTGGCTCCCTATCACCTTCAGAATAAAGTCCATGCCCCTGGCGGGCAGCCGGGCACCCCAATACCAGCTCCGGTTTACTCCCTTCACTCTCAAATTCCACTGCTTCCTTTCCCCTACCCCGTACCAGGCCCTACAGCATGGCCGGTTATTTCTGAAACCCACCACAAGAGCTCCTTCCTATCCAAGGCTCTGCCCATGCTGTCTACACTGCCTGGAATGCAGGATGCTCACCCTGCCTGCCCCTCCTCAAGGGACCCAAAGGGGTACCTAGGAAGGGGTGAGAGTGGCAGATCTGGAGCTAGACTGACGGTGTTCCAGCCCAGCTCTGCTGTGTGGCCGTGGGAAAGTTACTCAACCCCTCTGCGCCTCCGTTACCACAACTGTAAAATGGCAATAAGGATAGCAGCCACCTGATAGGGTTGTCGTGAGGATTAAATGAATTAAGAAGCATATGTTAAAGTATATATGAACTGTGTCTGGCAGTCGGGAAATATTAACACATTTTAGCTACTATTGTTATTATTGTCATTCACAGCTGCCCCTCTGACCTGGCCTGTCACACGGAGGAAACAGCCCCCTCACTGCTCTTATTCCATAGTGATGCTGCTTAAATGCCCAAGCCTCATGTTTCTCATCTCAGAGAGGCAAATAACCCCACACCTGCTTCACGTGAGGACTTAAAGAGCTAAGAGGTCCCCAAGTGCTCCTCAGTGTTGGCATCACTCCCTGAGGGTCACCATCTCCGCACCCCCACCCCGGAAGGCAGGAGCTGGACGGTGACCAGTGCTGTGCTGACCCGACAGGGCCCCGGGGAAAATGCACCCCAACCCGGAGCTTCAAGAGGCACTGATGTAAGGGTTCGCTACAGCCGGGCCGGCAGGTGAAGGGGATCAGAGGGGGGTGGTGTGGCACCAGCATGGGCCGGAAGTCATGGTGACCCCCGGGGCAGACAGGGCAAGGGGCAGATGCTGTGTTTGCGAAGCTGCAGTCATGGCGGGACAGGAGGGGCCAAAGCAGGGGAACGAGTACCCCGGCTCCTCTTCTTCCCCCAGAGCTCCTGTAAGTGGGTGCTGCCCAACGGCCACCCGCTGGCCACGGGGCCCAGGGACAAAGGCCAAGCGGTCAACCTCCCAGACACAGAGCCGGCCAGAGCAGGGAAGGGGGCAGGGGCGGATGAAGGGAGAAAAGCAAAGCCCCGGGGACAGGATTACTCTCCTCCACCTTCACCTCCTATTTTGCAGATGAGAAGATTGAGGCCCAGAGACATGAAGTAATTTGCCCGCTGTCACAGAGCTGGTAAGGTGGGGCTGGGAGAGGAGAGCGAGGCTCGGAGGCGGTGGTCCCTCAGCCCAGCCTCCCAGGACAGGCGGCCAGCGCCCAGGTGTTGGCAGGGCTCGGGCGGTGGCGCGCGCACACGCTCCTGTCTCCCTCCTCTCCCCTCCCTTCCTCTCACTTGTCACTCGTCCGATCCTCTCACCTTCCGTCTGCCTCCCGTGAAGGCTCTGGCTCCTCGTCTCTGTGTCCTTCTCCACTTGTTCTCCTCCCGTTTTCTCAGCCCTCCCGTCCCCCGCTCCCGGTCTCTCCGTTCCCGTTTCTCAGCCTTTCCTAAGGCCGGCGCCGACTTCTCCTTCCCCCTGGACTTGAGTGTCTCTGCAACTCTCCTCCAGACTCTACCCCGAGCCTCCCCTACTGTCCCTGCAGCCCTGCCCCGCCGGCTGCCCCGCGCTCTGGCCCTCGGCCCCCACCTCCGCCCCGGGCACCTCGTCCGTGCGCGCCCCGCCTCCTGTCGCCGGCCTGTCCCCCCGCCCCTGCGGCAGGCGCGGCGGCAGGGCAGGGGGCGGGGAGCGCGGGGCTGGCGCGGCGCCCGGCCTGAGTCACACGCATGAGGCAGCGTGAGTCAGGCGCGGAGGGAAGTCCCTACGGAAGGGGCTTTCGGAGCCGCAATCGAATCGCAGGGAAAGAGAAAGTGTTCGGGACGCTCCTTTGACACACTGACCTTGTGTGAGCCCAAGCCGGACACACACCCCTCACCCCACCCGCGGACAACAACACGCACACCCCCGGCCCCGGGGCGGAGGGCCCCCCGGGCCGGCTCCCAGGTGCGCTCCCGCAGGGTGGGCGCACAGGACTCCGGCTGCCGAGGGCGGGGCGGGGCGGGGCTGCGCCAGGGACCGGCTTCCAGGGTCCCAGCGGCTCAGACAGTCTGTTCCCTGCGCCTCCACAGGGCGGTCCCTCTCCCAGCTTCCAGGTGCCCCAGCCAGCATCGCTCACCTGCAGCCAGACCCCAGACCCATTTCCCAACACAAGGTGGGGGCAAGGTGCCAAAGACCCCTCGGGGGTCGACCAGGTCACCCTGTGGAGCCCTGTGGGGTGGTAGAAGGAGCTGGGCAACTTGCAGTCCTACAAGGATGAGAGATCCCCTCACTCGGGCTCTCCTCCTGACCCTCCGAGACTGGCCTGGAATCAGATTGGCTCCATTCAAACAAATATTTATCAAACACCTATAATAAAACCCAGCGCTGGGCCCTGACAACCGGGGACACCACCGAGGACAAAACAGGACAGTGAACAAAATATGTCGACTCCTGCCCTCCAAGAGGGGACGGGGGGGGGGGGGCGGGGGCAGGATGAACGATAAATAATAAATAAGCAAATTATCTAGATCAGCACCGTCCAATAGAAACAGAGCGGGAGGCGCACATGGTAATAGTGGATTTTCTGGTAGCCATGTTAAAATGGTAAGAAGCAGCACATGAAATTAAATTTAATAACATAGTTTATTTAATCCACTATACCCAAATATTATCAGTTCAACGTGTAACCAACATAGAAAAAATCAGTATTTCTACATTATTTTTTGGACTACGCCTTGGAAATCCAGCGAGGACTTTAGACTTCCAGCACATTTCAAGGCAGACCCGCCATATCTCAAGTGCGCCGTTGCCACCTGTGCCTAGTGGCAACGGTAATCGGTAATCGGCAGTAGAGTCTAGATGTCAGATAAGGGCTATGGAATAAAAAAAAGTGGAGCGGGTAGGGGGTGGGGAGGGCCAGGTGGGGGCGGGGCAGGATTCAGCGCAGACACACCTGCAGATGTGCTGCATCCAGGCTCTGCCGCTGGCCTTGGCAAGACACCTGACCTTGCTGAGCCCCAGTTTCCTCATCTATGAAATGGGGACATGATGCCTCCTGTGCGGACGGCAGACATGCCCACTCATTAAATGTTATTTTTGTCCCCTCCTCCTCCAGCTGTCTGCAGCAGCGGCCAGGGCACAGCCTCGCAATCTCAGACTCATGTCGCCTCCACCCCGGACACTTGGTGGCCCCCCAAGGGCAGCCTAGCCCCCACCCCACCCCCAGGCCCTCCATCTTTTGTCCAATTCCACCCCTTGCCACAGCAAGATACTTAATCTCTTTGGACCTCAGTTTCACCTACTGTGTGATGAATACTTCGAGCTCTTGGGAGCAAGGCATTGTAGACTTCTAGGGGATCAAGCCACCGTCTTAAGCGGGACCCGGGCCAATGACAGGGTGGGGGGGGGGGGGCACCAGGGACCAACCTCACCCTAACAGGGAAGGTGAATTCCCTCTTTGGGAACTAGAAGAAGGATTTCTGCCGTGGAAGCCATCCTGCCCTCAAAGCCCCCTCCCGACAAGGGCAAAAATGCCAGAAGAAGGGATGCGTAGGAACTGTGGAGCAGCCAGCCGAGGTGGAGCAGCCAGGGCCCCAGTCAAGGGGCGGCCGTGGGAGGGGTTCTGGGTCACCTTTACACACCCCACCTCCGGGGCAGGGAGGCCAGCAGGCCCACAAACCCAAGGGGAGTTCGCGGATCAACAATCAGCCCCTTCCTGGCGGCTCCACCCAGACCCCAGCGAGGCTGGAAGTGGGGGATGGGAGCAGGCCCCAAAGTGTCCACACAAAGGAAGCAGCAGGGTCTGGGATGAGATGAAGACCCGCCCTCACCCCACCCCACCCTCGCGGCCTGGGAACTGGCAGGGCACCCTGGATGGTGACCCAGAAACCTGGCTGTCGGCAGCTCCCGCCTGGCACTGCCCACATCGAGCTCCCTGGCTTCCCACGGGAGTCCATGGCAGCTGTCTGCAGGGTAAGCTGGGGTTTCCGCTGCTCACCGGCTCACCCCTCGACCCCTAGAGACCCACCTAGACTCTGCAAGGCTGCCCAGGTCCCAGGAGCTGTATTGCCCGCCATCCAGACCTCAGAGATAAGGCAGGGGTGGGAGAGGGAGGGGGTGTCCAAGCCGGGAGTTGCCGTCAGACTGACACGGCCAACCCCCGAGGGCCGCTCAGGTACTCCAGTCCCAAGGGCCACGGACCCCTAGTGGCTGGGTTCCTGGAAAGCAAGTGGGAAGACAAGCAGCCCCGCTCAACTCCCAGGGAGGACTGGCCTTGGAAGACACAGGCCCCCAGGATGGACGGGCTGGGGAAGGCCTGGAGGCTGGGTGCGCAGGGAGCGAGGAGGTCTGAGCCAGGCTGGTGGGGCCGAGCGCGCGGGCCCCTCCCGCCGCCGTCTCCTCCTAGCCGGATTCCAGCCCAGCAGGCTCGCCCTGCTCGCCGGCCTCCCTCCTCTGCTCTCCCGCCAGTGGCTACCTCCCCTCCCCCACTCCGCTCCTCTCCCCTCCCCCAGCCACCCACTCCCACCGCCCCTCCCCCAGCCCCTTTCGCTCTCATTCATCCATCCATTCACCAAACTTTCGCTGGGCGCCAAGGCCCCCTTAGGCCGCGGTGCGAGGCTCGCGGGGGTGGACAAGAACAAAACAAAGCCCTGGAGGATTCCGACAAATCCCCAGCCTGGTGCTGGCTCCTCCCCGCACCCAGCCCACCTCCCCCTCAGCCAGGCCCCCGCCCTCCGACCTCCACCCTGCTCTCTTTTCCGTCTCCACACTCCGGCCCAGGGCCGGTCGGGCTGTGAGTCTAGCCCCGCGTCCCACGTGCCTGGGGGATCAGGCAGGCAGCACCCCCTCCTGCCCACTCCCAGTCTGGAGACCCCAGGGCCACACCCTCAGCCCTAAGAAAAGTGCAGGGTGCGAGTTCAGGGTGGGCTGGAGGGGACAGCACTGTGACCCTGGACACATCTCAATCAGAGCAGCGGCCGTCCCCCTGCAGAGGCAGAAGGGACCAGCGGGGACTCACCCACCCCAGACTCCGGGTAGGAGGGAGCCCCCCGCAGCTAATTGTGGAGGACAGTCACTTTTGAAGGCTCCAAGGGTCACTGTTCCTCTGCCCAGCAGAGGACACAGTCCCACTTGGAAAGCAGTTAAGGAAGAGAGACGAGAGAAACAGAAGTCAAGGACTGCGAGAATCTCCTGCAGCCCCGGGGCCTGTTCCCAAACGAGTGTGACCTGGGCGGGCACAGGTGGCTGAAGCCACACGACTTGAGTCCCCAAGTCCTACAGCTGGTTAATGAACTGTCATGGACATCCAATCTCCATGGGCATGTGGCCTGGGGAGATCAAGCCAGCCCAGGGCCTCAAACCAGACTCCAGAGCACAGCCCAGCCCCCAGGGGACGGGGACACAGGCCCTAGCACTTGTTCCCCGGGCTCACATGATGGAACCTTCCTGGGCTTCACAGCTTCAAAGCGCGTGTATTTCCAGCCATTCCTGAGTGGGAGGAGGTGGCAGTTTGGGGGCTACCTGCAGAGCCTGTTACACTGGACATTGTTAGAGTTTCTTAGACCAAAGGGAAACTGTTTGGTCCCATGCAGAGCGTGAATCTTACCCTTGCCTAAAGCACTCTGCTGAGCTGCAGCCACTGACCAGTTACCAGCCAGGCCACCCCAGCCCCAGGACCATGATGGTGACTGTCAGGTGGCTGCCATCTCCTGATGACTGAATCTGAGACCAAGGGAAACACACTGTTGCCCTTGATTGGTGGCCAACTATAAAATCTAAAGGTCATGCCCACAGGAAATGAGTTCGTGTGCCGATTGCATGACGACGATGGCACAGTGATCGTAACCTAGTGAGACAGAAGACACGGGTCTCTGAGGTGCAGAAGCCCGGTCTCACTCTGGCTGGGCCACTCTGTCACTCCCGTGACGATCTGCTGGGTTCTTTGCCCTTTTCTCTGCCTCCAAGTTTGGGGACAGATCCCCAACCCAATCCCCTGTGGTGTGGCCTTTGCCAACAGAAATCCCTTTAGCTAATCATTCTTCATTCAACACATTTTTTTTTGAGCTTGAAAACTGCTCAGCCCCGGGGACACCCCAGTGAACATCACAGATGAAATCTGGCCTTCAAGTGGGGAGAACTGGACAGAACTCACAATACGTATCACTTTTATGGATAATAGTTCAAAGGAAAAGTTAATTATATAATATGTTAGAAATTGATAAGTTATAGGGAAAAAAAGCCTGGTAAAGTGGATGAGGGACTGCAGGGGGAGATGTGCAATTTTAAATAGTGTGGACGGATAATACTGAACACAGACCTGAGGGCAGTGAGAGGGCAAGCCCTGAGGATGTCTAGGGGAATGGCATGTCAGGCAATGGGAATGGCAAGTGCAAAGGCCCTGGGGTGAGCTTATGCCTGGCAGGTCTGGGGAACATCCAGGAGGCTGGTGGGGTTGAAGCAGAACAATAGGTAGGAGGTGAGGTGGGGGGGCAGATTGCAGGGCCTTGTGGACCTTTGTGGGGACTCAGTTTTTACTCTATGTGAGATGGGAGCTCCTGGAAGATTTTGAGCAGAGGAGGGACACGCCTTATGTTTTAGGTGGAGAGAGATTTAATGTCGGGAATTAGGTGCTTATAAAACCATTGGAAGAGCTGGAGGAGCTGGGCCTCCTGGAACAACACGGCTGAACTGCCTGCCTCTGCCCTGATTGGGGTGGGGGAGAATCAAGAGGCCCCACCTGAATGGCTGAGCGCTGATTCAGGGGCCGGAGGCCCCTCTGCCATCATCCCTGCCTCTTGACCTTCACAAACTCAGAAAGCTGGTGACTGGATGCTGGAGGTGCTATAGAAACCCCCCCGCGTCTCCACAGCCTGCAGCAATATTTCTCTCCCCTTGCTGCCTCCCTCCACATTTCACTCTTCTTTGGTGGGACCTAATTCACACCCGAAACTGCAGGTTCAAAGGAGCGTGGAGAATGGTGCTGAATGCCAGCCCACCAAGTCTGTTACACCCCCAGCCCAGCCCCACGTCCCATGCCCTGCTCCTCCCACCCCTGCTCCCAGGGCCTCCTGGATTGCCCTGCCCACAACCTGGGCACTGCCCTGTGCTCCCCGGGCCCCCATCCCAAGCAGGTACACACTGGCAAAATTCCCATGTACTTGTCTGTCCCCCCACCCTACCCAAAGTACGCCCCTTGAGGGCAGGGAATGTAGCTACCTAGTTGAAGGCCACATCCCCAGTCCTATGTGGGTGCCTGGAGGGATCCATACGGCCAGGCTGGGAGAAGGCAGCAAGCCCACCCACCCTGGGAACAGAAGCAGCAGAGAGAAAGAGGCCGACTGCCAAGCTACTTAACCTTCCTGAGCCTCAGTTTTAACACCCGTAAAATGGGAGCAATAGCACTACTGGCCTGGTAGGGCTGTAGAGGGATCTGCAAGCACGAGTGCATTTAGTACGTGCTCCTCGACTGCCCCTTTTTCTTAGGTTTCTCTGAAGTTGGAGAGGAGCTGCGCTTTCCTAGGTTCAAGCCCTGAAGGAGGAGACTGATAAAGTCCATGGCGTGCTGGGGCCCTGCAGGGCGGGGGGCTGGCTCAGGGCAGGGGGGCAGAGAGGCGCCTGCCTCTTGGGCCCTCCTAGTCATTGGAGAGTTTTTCCCTCGAAAGTTGGAAGCAGGAGAGGCCCTCCCACTCTAGGCCTGCCAGGCTTCCTGGCAGCAGAGCTTGTGGTCAGCAGGGCCTGGAGGCCTGATCCTGCCAGATGACCAGATGTACTAGTAGCTGGGTGACTCTCCAGGAGAGTGGTCAAACACTGTGCACCAGGGTGACCCCAGATCCGGCTTGCCTGGGCCGATCCAGGTTGATTTGGTCCTGGGTCAATCCCAGTTGGAATGGGCCAGGTCAGGTTTATGCCCATTGTCTGGTCATGACTACTAGCTCTTAAGTCTGCTTGTCTGTAATTGCTGGGCACACATATCCCGCGATCCCGGAATTCCTCTCCTAGGCGGGTCCCCAACAGAAATTTGCACATCTACTCACCAAGACGTATTCTATAACATTCACAGCAGCATTATTTGTAACAGCCCCAAACCAGAAATTACCCAAATGCCCTTTAACAGAATGGACATATAAACTGTGGTACATTCACACCATGTAACACGGTCTGCAGCCACACGCAGTAACGTGGATGAATCTCAGACAGAACGTTGAGCAAAGGAAACTGACCCAGGAGAGTACGTAAGGTATGATCCCATCCACACAGCGCACATGGAAGGTGAAGCCAACGGATGCTATTAGAGGTTGGGATGGGGGCTATCCTAGGGGGGCTGGAAATGTTCTATTTCTTGATCTCGGTGCTGGTGACACAAGGGGGGGTTCACTTTATGAAAACATATTGAGCTGAACACAGGATTTGTGCATTTTCTCTATGTACAGTTTTCATCAGTAAAAGGTTTACTTTAAAAGTATCCTGGTTTGGGCAATAGGGTAGACAATTCCCGTTCCTCTTCTCCCCGCCTCCTCTCATCTGTCTTCCACGTTGGGCTAGACAAACAGAACATCGTCACAGCTTATCACCGTGTCTTTACGAAAACCTCGACTAGCCCGGCCGCTACGCTAAACGGAACCACTCACACTGATCTTTCCCCCTACTCTTCTAAGAGCTGCGGCTGACTCAGGAGCAAGAGGTAAACTGATCAGCAAATACGCTGGCTGCAGAGACCCGGTGAGACGTGAATCCCCAGGGAATGCTAAGGGAGCCCCCCCCCCACAACATGTGCATTTCCGAGCCGCCACTGGAAGATCCAGGGGAAGATCGTCAGGCTCCTCTCCTCCACTTAGCCCAAGGCAGGGGACGAACTAACACACGTCAGGAAGCGTCTCAACAGCCCGGGTGAGAACGAGCTTAACCTTCAGCCGTCATGAAAAATAAAGTTGACCAGAACTCCCCATTTTCTGGACATTCCTGTTGGGTTCATTGAAGTTCACTGGGTTGTCCTGGTGGAAACTGTGTAACCTGATTCTGACGCTAAGAAAATGCTTCCCCTGGGGAAGACTGGTTCTGATATGACCAATTCCCCTGGGACCCCTCAGGCCTTGTCCAACCTGGTTGATGTCCCAGGCCTAATATGGCCCCCTCTCCCTGCCTGCTCCCCATGACCCCTCAACCAGCCATCCCAGACCCAAATCCCATCCAGGCTTGCTCAAGCCCGTCTCCCCCAGGACACCTCCCTGCCTACCCGGGGCTCCCATCCTTTCCTCCTATAGCACCTACTAAGTCTGTCTAAGCGCCTGGCCCCCTAGTCTGTTTCAAGAGGACAGGCAACTTTGCTTTGTTCAGATTGTACCGGAAAAACGTGGACCAGTTCTTGGTACATAGTAGGCCCTCAATAAACACTGGATGAATGAATGAGTGCTTCCTGCCTCCTGGCATCTCCAGGATTGTTACTCAGCTTGCTCTGGTGTGTTCCTGGTTCTCATTCCTCAAGACGTGAAATTCGCGGGGGCCAGGGCTCCGTCCTCATTCATCTTTTTTATCCCTACCACTCACTCTTCTGCTTAACAGATACTTATTGAAAGAGGGAAGAAAGGAGAGGAAGTAAATTCCGGGCATTTGCAATCCAGAAGGCTCGGAGCTTGGGGTCAGTGGCCAGGGTTATTTGGATTTCAAGGGTGTGGGTAATCCTGGAGAGGAACAAGCTACTATATTTGCCTACAAATTTATTTATACCTGCCTCCTTCCAGAGAGGGGTTGAGGTGGTTTACAAAAATACACATAATACAAGGTAAAAAACAAGTTGGTGAGGAAATCAGGACGAGGGGAAAATAAGTAGGAAAAACAAGATCAAGTCGGCTTGTTAGAAGTGGGCCAGAAAGTTGGCCAAGTTTTCCCACAGCCCACTCGAGGCGGAAGTCCCTCTCCCTTCTCTACCTCCGTCTCAGGGACCACCACATGCCACCCAAGGACAGGGAGCGCCGCCCCCAGGTTAGCTGCGTCCTTCTAGGCCCCTCCCCACGCCTCCCCAGAGCCCGGGCCTAGCAGCCTAGGCGGCCTTGGGGAGGGCTGTGTCTAGGGGCGCGCAGCTGGAGGACCATCCTTGGTCCAGACGTGGGGACCCCGGTTGCTGGCACAGGCCTGTGACCTGAGCCGGGTAGGTTAAGAGATGAAGGGTCGTTCTTCCACTCAACGCCGCAAAGGTTCTCCAGCCGGCAACTCAATGCCCTCCAGCCAACTCCACTCGAGGCCTACTAAGCGCGCGCTCGGGGCGCAGGGCGGGAAGATGGAGGGCGGCGCGCCAGCCCTCCCGCCCCACCCCCACCCCAGCCCTAGACAAAGGGGCACGCCGCCCCTCCCCCAGCCGCTCCCTCGCGTCCTCCCTGCGCCCTCCTCTCCCCTCGGGCCGCCCTTCGGTGACTTCCTCTCCCCTGCAGGGACAGCCTGGGGACTTCTCGGGAACTGTGCTTCACCTGGGCGCCGGGCGGGGAGCCAGCGCGCGGAGGGCGGCCTCCCGGCCCACCCCGAGCCCGGCCGGGCCCAGGCCCGCGCCCTCCTCTCGGAGCCCGCTCTCGGCCCCGGCGCCCTCCCGCCCGGCGCCCCGCCCCCACCCGGCCGAGCACGTGCTGCCCCCGGCCCGGAGCGCCAGCCCGCTGCCCCGGGTGGGGGCTGGGCCCACTCCCGGCTCTGCTCCCCACCCCCACCGGAAACATTCCTGAAACATTCCTGAAACTAGGAGGCCCGGCCCCGCTGGTTCCCCACCCCGCCTCCACTCTAGGCGCTGGGCTTTCCTGGCGGCCCCCCTCCACCGCCTGCTCGCCCCCCGAGGAGGGGGCTGGGCCGGGGCCTCGGCTGACCGGGAAGGAAGAAGGGGAGCAAAGAAAAACATGAGTCACAGCCGTGTGTCACTGGGCCGCATTGCAATTCCCTGCATCACGGGAGGTGTGGAAGGCCGCCTCAGGGACCTGGGGCGGGGAGGTGCGCCCGAGAAGGCCCCGGCCCGGCCTGCAGGGCGCGCCTCCGCCAGCGCCCTTTCCTCTCCCACCGCCCGCCCCGCCATCTTCCCACCGGGGCGTCCCACTCGGTCGTGCACTAAGTCGTCGTTGGGCCCGGCCGGGCGGGGACGGCGTGTGGAGACCCAGTCCCTGCCCTCAAAGTGCTTCCAGGCGACCACTGGCTCCCGCTTTCTTATTTGGAAAGTCACAGCAGAGGGGGCCAGGGCACAAAGTGGGACCGCGTGTCTCCAGAATCCCATCCAGGTCACCTGAATGAAGGAGGCCTCCCTCCGGTCTACCTGCAAGCGAAAACAGTCGTCTGTTCGCTTGAACTCTGCACCTTGATTATGGTTCACTCGCAGCCATTAATGAATCAAAACTCTGGGTTTCACAAGTTTCACAAGACCTGTATTTCACCAGTCAGCCACACGCAGGCTGGCACTGAAAGGCACATGCTGACACCTGTCCGCCCAGGGGACACCTACGAGCCGCGGATCTGGGCGCAGGGGGCGGCGGGTAGGCCGCGGGATTCTCCAACACGCGCCTCTCTCGGCACCCCTTCCCGGTCGCGCGGACCCCCGCGGGCCCGAGCGACCCCGCACATCCACGCGCCCGCGGGCGCCCGGCCCACACGCCCGGAAGGGCCCTCGAGGTGGTTCTCCCGGGGACCCCCCGTTCCAGGCAGGAAAGACGCCCTCCCTCCGCCGAAGGCTCCTTGGCGATCCCTCCGGGCACCCTCCCACTTCTCCCGGCCCGGGACGCTGAGGAGTGGGCCGCTGCCTCGGTTCCCAGCCCAGCCTCCCGCGCGCCCGCCCCCAGGCGCCGAGCACCGTGCGGCCCTCCGCGCAGTCAGCACCCACCCGCGCGGCGGCGGCGGCTGGCGGGCGGCCGCCCTTTTAAATCCCCGGGCTCATTTGCATGGCCCCGCCCCCCCTCGGTGACACGGCTGGCGCGGGCGGGCCCGTCCCCCCTGCCCCTGGGTCGCTCTTTTTAAGCTCCCCTGAGCCGGGGCTGCGCTCCTCTAATTGGGACTCCGAGCCCGGGCTATTTCTGGCGCTGGCGCGGCTCCAAGAAGGCGTGAGTTCGCGGCCCCTCCGGTGGCTCCTTTTTTTTTCATATCTATCATTTAATTAAATTATTTATTTATTGAGGCCGCGCACGGGCCGTGCCTAGCTTCCTGCCCCTCGCCATCCTTCGCGGGAGGGGGGATATTTTTGTCCCCCCCGCCTGGATGTGACATATAAATACCCCGCGGGGGCCTGGGCGGCGAGCACGCGGCGGCGGCGATCTCTGAGCGCCTCTGCTTTCTCTCCCGGTTTCAGATCCGCATTTGCTACCAGCGGCGGCGGCGGCGGAGCCAGGCCGGTCCTCAGCGCCCAGCACCGTCGCTCCCGGCAGCCCGGAGCGCGCACCGCAGGCCGGCGGCCGAGCTCGCGGTGAGTCGTCCCCGGGGCCCGCGGCGGCGGCGGCGGTGGGGGGCGCCCGCGCCCCCGCCTGCACGCCGCCCCTCCTGCAAGCCGCCCGGGGCTGCAGCGCGCGCCTCCGGCTTTATTCCCAGGCCGGGGCTGCGCGAGCCGCCGGCGGGGGAGGGCCGCGCGGCGCGGGGGCGGGCGGCGGGGCCCGGCGGCGCGGGGAGGGCGCCCGCACCCCTTCCCCCGCGCCGCGGGCGCCCTGCGGGGGGCGGGGACCCGGGCCGGGCGCGCGGTGGGGGAGGGGGCGCGCGGCTGCGGCGAGCGCGAGTTGTGCACCCGGCGGAGCCCGGTGCACCTCGCGCGGCCGCTGCTCCGTCCGAGCCCGAGCCCGGGCCCTGGGCGTGGGGGGCGGGGAGAGGAGCGGGCTGCGGCGCCGCGGGGGAGTGGGGGGCCGGGCGCCCCTCGCAGCCTGGGGAAGTTCGAGAAGTGAGGGGGATGGGCAGGAACCCCGCAATTCAGTTCCACTCCCGTTTGGCGGTTGTCCCGGTGGCCCCCCGCCCCTAAGGCCGAGTCGCCGGCCTGGGTTTGGGGCTTCACCCCGACCCCACCTCTGGCCCGGCCCGCGCCTCTCCAGCCCCCAGGGCCGGGCCTGCCCTCCGCCCCCACAAACTGGTTTCTCAGCTTTGCTGGGCTCTGTTGGTACTAGTCCCTTTGACTCCCCGTTTCAGTTTTTTTTTCTGGGGCTTTATTTTGCGGGGAGGGCGCGGAGGGAGGTGGCTTTCTTCCTCTCACCCGCGCCCGCGCGCGCCTGGTTTCCTGCCCCAAGGCGGGCTTGGGTGCCCCCTCTGGCAGGAAGTGGGGCCGGGTGCACCCGCGTGGCGGTGCATGCGGTCGGGGTGCACCGGTTTCCCGCGCCTGCAAGAGCGGCCTGCGCCCCTCCCCCCGCGCGCTCCGGCCCCTAGTCCCGCCGGCCAACCTGCAACGGCCGGGTGCAGACTCTTGCAGAGTCACCGTGAGGCCGGGTCTGTAGCGGGGGGTGACAAGGACTTTAACCAGCCTCCAGTCGGGTAAGGAAAGTGGCGGGCTAGAAGGGTCGCTAAGAACCCACTCCATCCTGCTCGCCAACTTGCTGTGTGACCTTGGGCAATTCAGCAGGCCTCTCTGGGCTACTTTTTTTTTGGAAAACAAGGGAACCTCGTGATAATTTCATAGGGTCATTCCTGAGATACCCTAAGCGTTCGTGGAGCACACGTTTCATCCACGGTATATGGAGGGGACAAGCTTGAGGCCCAAAAGGGCTTATTACAAACTGAAGGATTGAGATTGGGCCCTAAATGTGGCTTTGCCAAGCCAGGCCTCTGATGTTCGGAAACAGGTGGAAGGAGACACACATTTGTTGGTCTCACCAGAGAGGGCCTCGGGCCTTCATTCAGGCCATGGAGGCCTGGATCCCAGGGGTGGGTAAGTGGATTAAAGGGTCCCCAGCAGCAAGAAATGGGAGGAAGCAACAGATGAAGCAAGAGCTTCCAGGGAGACCCACCGGGATTCCCAGGCAGGCCAGGCCCAGGCTCTCTGGGATTAGGGGCTGGCATCCACCCACTGGAGCCCCTCCGTGAGGGCCCTCCGGCAGACCTCCTGAGGTTAGCACTCATTTGGCTGATGAATTTTGATGTTTAGTTTGAAGGGGGGCCTGTGGTGTAATGTAAGATTCTAATCACTGCCTGTAATTACAGAGCAGGCCAGGCCACTACTGACGAGCGAGATAAACCACCAACCACCCTGTTTAAAAGCGTCTGAAATATTATCAAACAGAATAATTACCAGACCAGGTCCTCCAGTCGGGAGCGTGCCATCCCAATGCTCCAGGACGGGGCCTCGGGCCCTCTGGACGTCACAAGTCGACAAAAATGTTTTCTCCTCTGGTTGAGTTAAAGTTGGGAATTGTCTGAAAATCTGAAAAGGGAAAGAAAAGTCGTTTTCAAATGCTGTAGTTCGCGTTTTGAGGGAAGATTTCCCGTCGCTTAGACATTCGTAGCTCTTCTCCGGTTTGGTCCCTGCGCCCCTCGGGAGAGGTCGTAGAGGCGGGTGCCTTACCGTTACCCCCGTTTTCCAGATTGAGGTGCTTTCGGAAGCAGGGCCACATGGGCCCACCCTTTGCCAAGGGCAGCCAGGAGTTGGGTCCCAGGGAGGTGTGGAGCCGGAGGTCTCCCAGGTCGTGTCTCTCTGTAACTTGGGGGTGATAACTGAGAGGACCCTCACTGTGGGATGGTGATGTGCGGGGACCCTCACTGCCCTTTTTAAGCCTCTAGAAGAAGCTCCCAGGTACAGGGTGCAGGTGCTCCTGCAGCAGGAGCTTTTTACGTATGTCCAAAGTTAACGGGGTTGATTAAACTCGAACAGGCGTCTAAGAAAAGGAAGGTGCTAGAAAAGGACCAAGAAGCTTTTAGGATCCGCACTGGCAGGGCACCAGGGGGCCAGGTGGCATGTGTCGGAAGGGTCCATCTCAGTTGGAGAAATCCTTGGCCCTCCTGTAAGCAGGCTTCAGAGAGAGAGATCTCATCTGACTTCAGGTGGGTGGGGTAGGGATGAGGGGAAAGGAGACCCACCTGTCGGCTTTGGGTCCCTTGTCCTCCCCCAACCTCACCCACTGTATTCAACCATCTTCCCCCCTCTCAAATTGTCCCCAGCTTGGAACCCCAGGCTTGACCCCAGGAGAGAGCAGGGGAGACCTGGTGGGGTGGGGACCAGCCCTGGCTGTGGGATAGGTTGGCCCTTGTAGCGTTTGGCCCCGAGGCCTGGATCTGGGCAGGTAGGTGGTACTGTTGGCGAGGTCCGCCTGGGGCTTGATGCCCATGGTGCCAGGTGTCTAGGGCTCATTCTCTACCTTTCCTCTCTTGTTCCCTGTGAGCTACTCGGGCTTGGTTTTCTCTTAAAGAGAAAGGGAAGCTGGTCAGAGGGAGAGGGCCCTGGCAGTGTGAGGACCCCCACCTTGTCCCCACCTTTGCCCAGGGCGGCCTCACCCACAGAGCCACATCTGAGCTGGCTGTGCTTCTTGGGCCTGGGCCCTGTGGAGGTGGCAGGACAACAAAGAGCCCTTCTGAACAGGAGATAAGGAGCTGATTAGGGCCAACGGCCCAGCCCCACCCTGTGGCAGCATGCTGGGGCTGGGCCGACCCTCCCCAATCCCAGGCAGGGTGGGATCCTGGCTAGCCCTGGGAATAGGCAGTTTCTTGCAGAGCAGGAGCGTGAGGGTGGAGGGTGGCCGAAAGCAAGACATTTTGTTTAAAACAGCTTTTCTTCCCTCGCAGCATCCCAGCCGTCGCTCCTCCACCTGCTCCGGAGAGAAGGGAAGATGAGCGAGTCGAGCTCGAAGTCCAGCCAGCCCTTGGCCTCCAAGCAGGAAAAGGACGGCACTGAGAAGCGAGGGCGGGGCAGGCCGCGCAAGCAGCCTCCGGTGAGTCCCGGGACAGCGCTGGTAGGGAGTCAGGTGGGTGTCCAAACCTTTGCCTCGGTTTACCCCTTTGCACTAGGGAGGTGCCAGCATCTCAGCAGGTGAAAATAGGAGTGGACGGATGCAGAATCTTTCCTATCTATATGTATGTGACTGCCCCCCCTCATCCCCCATCACATGCTCTGTGCACCCTACACATGCAACCCGGGTCAGAGCCTCTTGAGACCCCAGGAGAGAAGTGGGGGCATGCAGGAAGTCCAAGCCAGAAGTGACCCAATGGTCACGTAGGCCAGTGCTTACACTGTAAACCACCAACCCTTTATTTCCAGTCCATCAGGGACCAGTGTGTTTATAAAACACAGTAATGATGAGTTATAGGAACATGAAAATACATATACATGGAAGTCTGGGGTTTTTAGTCATTAGACTCGTTGCGCATATTATTGTTCTGTCAATTCATTATAAGCGGCTTTAAATACTCATTGTCAATTTCTGTACTTCCGCATCCCAGGCCAGTAACCTGTTCATGGGCTTCACATTGAGTGGCCCCAGACTGGGCTTTGCCCCTAGCTCTATAAAAGGAAACCAAGGGGCCAGCCCAGTGGTGCAGTGGTTAAGTGCGCATGTTCCGCTTCGGTGGCCCAGGGTTCACTGGTTCGGATCCCGGGTGCAGACATGGCACTGCTTGTCAAGCCATGCTGTGGTAGGCGTCCCACATAAAAAGTAGAGGAAAATGGACACAGATGTTAGCTCAGGGCCAGTCTTCCTCAGCAAAAAAGAGGAGGATTGGCGGCAGATGTTAGCTCAGAGCTAATCTTTCTCAAGAAAAAAGAAAAAGAGGAAACCAAAGCCCAAGAAGTCGAAAATGTTAGGGAGTTGGTGGCAGAGTGACCCTCAGAACCCTGGTACTGTCCGCCCCCCCAAGGTCCCATGGGGTTAGAAGGCCAGCTTGGCACTGAGGGGCACCCTAGGGAGCATGACCAGTCAGGCTGTGGGGGCCACCTGTCATGTGGTGGAGATCTTGGATTCTCAGAGAGGGGGCAGCTGTCCCCCGAGCAAGGGGCAGCTGTTGGTGAAGCCCAGTTACTTTCCTTTCCTGGGCAAGAAGAGGGGAGGAAAGGAACTGAGATGGATGCATCCGGCCTCGGGCTTCCCCATCTGGAAGGTGGAGACAGTGGGCTGCACTGACTCCTCAGGAGACGTGAGGCAGGAGTGTGGACGTGTGTAGTGGAACTCATCTGCCTCTTTCAGAGCCCACAGTGTGTGTGGGGCAAACTCATCCTCTTAGTCTGGTTCCCTTGTCATCATCCCTGGCCCCCACGCCTGCCGCCTGTTTGTTAGCTGGGGTCAGTGGGGGAGTCAGAGCAGGGGTGTTGGGTTACTGGACCATAGTCATAAACAGCCTGTGGGCAGCCATCCTGGGACACCATAGCTGACGCGCCTTTATGCGCAGCTTCTGTGTATTATGCAGCAGCTTTTTAGTCTGTCTCCTGCGTACTAACATTTCAGCAGCAACCACAGCAGGGATCTCTGGGGTTCCGAGATTCCCGGCGTAATTCCTTCTCCCTGGGAGGCAGTCTGGAGGGAGTCTGCGGGTAGAAGCTGGAGGCTCCCTCTGGTGGGGACGATCCGTGCCCCTCTTGTGCATCCCCTGCCGTCTCTGGCACGTGTCATCTGAGAGGGTGGGCAGTGATCATCAGTGATCACGTCCAAGTCCAGAGCCTGGCACTGGACTTGGACGTTCTTCATTTAGTTTTCATGACGCACTGCGCTAAGTCTTGTCACCATTTACAGATGAGGAAACTGAGGCCCAAGCATTGACTGTATTGCCCAGGATCTTAGAGCTAGTCAGTGGCAGAGCTGGGACATGGGCAGAGCTGTCCGTTTTTCTGCCCCGATGCTGCCTTTCCCAGGGGTCTTCTGGCCTCTTGTCATTTTGTCACAGGGAAGCGAGGGGGTGGGCATTGCAAACTACGGTCAAACCGAGAACTTGACTCCACAGGCTTGCCGCCGTGGTTCCTATGATGGCTTGATAGAACTGCTGGGGTGGGGCAGAGGGCTGTTTTCTGAACGGGGTGGGACAGGTGGCATGTGTCCCTGACTGCCCTATCTTTGCAGAAGGAGCCCAGCGAAGTGCCAACACCTAAGAGACCTCGGGGCCGACCGAAGGGGAGCAAAAACAAGGGCGCTGCTAAGACCCGGGTGAGGCTTGAGGTGGGGCCGCCCCTGGTGGGCGGAGAGGGAGGAGGACCCTCCCCACAGCCTCAGTGTGGGCAGGTCTGGGAAGGGCTGGCTCGTCCTGATTCTGCACCCCCTTCCCTGCCATAGTGGTGGTGATGGGTCTTTGCTAATTGGGGAAAGCAGGGTGATGAATGACGCCTCACTTGGGGGGCCTTGGTCCTGCCTGGGACAATGGGGAAATCAAGTCAGAAGTCCTGCAGCTTTCCTGGCCTGTAGAAGGGTGAGTTGGGAAGAGTGAAGAGGCAGCTCCACCAGCTCTTGGACTGAGAATGTTCCATCCCGGGGTCCCCTGGATCCCGAGAGTGGGGATAAGCAGGGAGGACCAGATTCACAGTGGCATCAGCCTTTCAGAGAAGTTGTTTTGTTTTTTATTTTATTTTTTTCTAAGACACGACTCATATCCTCTGAGTCATGGGTGGAGGAGGGAGTGGGGGGCGTGTGTGTATGTTGGGGGGGGCAGTGTGGCTGGCCAGTCATCACCAGCTGGACTCGGGTGGGCCTGCCTGGGTGAGAGTCCCGGGCCGCCCAGAGCGGAGGCAGGTGGTGCTGCCCCTCCCTGGTCTCCTCACCATCCGGGGCACTGGTCATGGGGTGAGCACTCTCGGGGACATTTTTGACTTAGTGGATCTTTTCTCTGACCATCTAGAAAACCACCACAACTCCAGGGAGGAAACCAAGGGGCAGACCCAAAAAACTGGTAGGTTGAAGGGGCGGGTGTTAAGAATGGGCGATGCCTGATCCTGCACGGCCGCCGTGGAAAGACCGCTCTCCCTGACCTGCAGGGCCAGGAAGGGAGGGCATCCCGCTTTACCCAGGCCAGAAGGGGAAGGGGTTGGCCCAGGGCTTTTCAAGGGCTGTGTCCATGAGAAGTGAGGGGTCCCAGATACAAACCAGACCAGACCCCCTGCCCTGCCCTAGTTGGGGGGGCAGTGTCCCTGCCTCTAATCCCTCTGCTTCTAGAACAGACTCAGAACTTTAGGGGGAGCTTGGAAGTCATCTAGTCTGCTCCCCGTTATAGCCATGAAAGGAGGCCACACGGGAAGGGGTGAGGTTTGTCCTGACCATGATGCAGGGGAGGGAGGAAGAGCAGTGACAGAGCTCAGCGCTCGGGGTCATCGCCGGGTGGGAGTTGAGGTGCGGCCCCCCGTGGAGGCCCCTCACAGGGAGGCACCATCCATCTCCCAGCCCCAGATAGCTGGTAGTGGAAGTGGGCAGGCTGAGTCAGGAGGCTGCCTCTAGGGGGTGCATGCTGCAGTGGGGCTCCCTGACCTCCCTGGGGTGCTCATTCCTCGAGCTGAGCCACCACAGGGGTGAGGGGGGTTAGGGGGTGCTGGCTGGGCCCCAGGAGTGAGTAACAGGAAACAAGTTGTTTTGGAGTTTGTGCCTGGCACGGGGGCCGCAGGCCCGTGTGGTGTCCCGACATTCCCGCCCAGTGAGTGAGCCCCGGCGGCACACACTTCCCCTTCCTCCCCACCCTGGCCTGGGGTCAGCCCGCGGCCGGGCCACTGCACAGCCCAAGAGCTGCCCCTGTGGGCAAGGCCACTCGGTTCCCTTGCACCCACGAGGCAGGGCTCATGCATCCTCCAGCCGCCCCTTCCCTTCCCATTTCCTCTCCTGGCCACCTCCTCCCCTCCCCGGAGAGCCAGTCACACCCTCACTTCCTCGAGCTCAGTGCTGCACGGGGTTCAGCCCCGGTCCCCCCCACCGTGGGACCAGGGGCCAAGGGGGCCTGGCTCTGTGTGAGCAGCATGTGTGTGGTTTTTTTCCCTCCCTTTAAATTCTTCCTTTTTTATGAATGAAACTGGGCCGCGGAGGCTGCTGAGTCACCCACACACTCAGCCCTGACTCATCCCCCTTCTGGAGAGCTGGGGAGTGCGGGGAGGGGTGGGGGCGAGCCTGGCCCATGCCCCCTCCCCCCGACTCTGGGGGTGGAGGGGGAGGGGGCCAGGCCTGGCACTCCTGCTGACAGCCCTGCCCACCTCTCAGGAGAAAGAGGAAGAGGAGGGCATCTCGCAGGAGTCCTCAGAGGAGGAGCAGTGACCGCGCCGAGGAGCAGTTTCCTTCTGGGACTGGACAGCTCCGCTCCGCTCCCACGGCCCCCACCCCTTTCCCCAGGCCCACGCGTCACCACCCACCTGCGCCCTCGCCATCACACTACACAGCACACCAGCCGCTGCGGGGCCCCCGTGGCCCGAGTGGGGAGCAGTTTTCCTTTGGTCTCAGTTCCCAACAACCCCATCTCCCACACGCACACACTTGCCCTCCTGGACAAAGCTGACTTCCCACTTAGCTGCACCCTGCACCTGCTGCGTCCCCACTCCCTAAGCAGGGGGACATTGCTGACTGGGCTCTTGGTTTGGGGGTTCCCTTCTGCTCCCCCACTCTTCCTCTGGCTTCCCATTAAGGGGCCTGGGAGGGCTCCCCTGGCCTTAAAAGGGGCCCAAGCCCCATCTCATTCTGACATGCTCCGCCCCGCTGTAGTGGCAGCAGCAGGTGCGGCCTATGGAGAGGGGTGCTTGGCCCCAAGATGTCCCCAGCCAACCTGTGTCTCATGGAGAGCAGCTCACACCCACTTTTCTTCCTTCCCATCTTGCCTAGTGCCTGCACTAGGTTGGGCAGCCCCCTCTAGGGCACAGGAAGGAAGGCAGGAGGGGTTTGAGCTCCCCGTCCCCTCTAAACAGGCTCCAGCCCCCTTGCCGTCACCCTGGAATCTATTGCAGTGATGGAGATGCAGTCCCCTGTTAGCCAGGTGAGGTCCACAAAGTCCAGGTTCCCTGGGGCAGCCACCTAAGGTAGGCTGGAGCCACTCCCCAACCCTATCTGCGTCCACTCTATGCCTGTTTCACCTTTCCTCACATGGGGCGCTAATAACAAGGAGCTAGCCTTGCCCACTCCCACCCTTCTGCTCCTCCCCACCCCCCAAGGTTCTGGTTCCATCTTTCCTCTGTTCACAAACTACCTCTGGACAGTTGTGTTGTTTTTTGTTCAATGTTGTATCTTAGACATCCGTCATTGCTGCTGCTACCAGCGCCAAATGTTCATCCTCATTGCCTCCTCCTGTTCTGCCCACGTTCCCCTCCTCCAAGATGCTCTGAGGGGAAGGGGCCTGGGCAAAGCAGGCTGGGTTACGACTACCCCAGTCCCAGGGAAGGTGGGGCCCTGCCCCAGGATGCTGTGGCAGCGTGCTGACTGTGAGGGTGTGGGGGCCAGCCACCTCCCCCCTGTTCTGTCGGGGGAGGAGGCAGCCATCATCTGTCCCAGCCTGGGGCCCCCCTCTGGTTTCCTATTTGCAGTTACTTGAATAAAAAAATATCCTTTTCTGGACTGGAGTCTTCTCTGTGGTGGGTGGCTGGGGTAGGTGAGGGTGGGAACCAGGGATCAAGTGGGTGGGGGCGGCTCTGGAGGCGGGTGGGAGAGAGCAATGGAGCCAGCTCCAGGGAGGGCAACTTCAGCCCCTCTCGAAGAAAGGAGCCACACCCCTAGCCACAAAACATTTTATTTACAAAATATATATACTGAATACTATACATCAGGCCCTGCCATCATGGGAACAATGCCAAAGCCAAGTCGGGGAGGGCTAGAGAAAGGTGCCCACGGAAAGGGCAAAGCTCTGTTTCCTGCCACCCTTCCACCCCAGAAGGAAAAAGTTCCCATTATCCCTGGGAGTGGGTGGGAGTCCACAAAGGACTGAAGGCCCAGTGGAGAGAGGTGATGGAGGCTGGTGCTCTGCAGGGGCTTAGGAAATAGGTGCTGCTGGGCACAGCCGGGAGGAGGAATGGAGACCCAGTACCCAACGGGGGAGCTGGGGGAGGGCAAGTGGGAGGGGGAAGCAGCATACCACAGGGCCCTGGACACTCCAGGACCCCACGGTTCTGAAGATCAGGGCAAGGGGGTCGGGTCATGTCTTGACATCCAGCAAGGGCATCCGCTTGTGCTGGTAGCCACTCTGCCAGCCGTGTACCACCTGTGTGGGAGGAGACCACAGGACTGGGCTCTGGGCCCTGGCAGCCTTGTAGGAGGCAGCCCACTAGCCATGGCCCAGGTTCCAGGGGTGAGGACAGAGCAGACCCCCCTCTGGTGATGCTCACCTTGGGGTCTCCCACATCAGAGAGCAGCTCCTGCTCAGCCTCATGTAGCTCCTCAGCAGGGTCATAGCTGTACATGGGGAGCAGGTGATGGCGAAGCCGGTCCACCCTGGGGAGCAGGGGAGGGGGCTCAGCCCAGGGGGCCCACTCCCTTCTTCAAACACCTGACTAACTGTCTCCACCCCCAGCAAGGGCACGTCCAGTGGGTGCCTTTCAAGACACAATAGGGCTCTAAGAATACATGCCCCATTCTACAAGGGGCCTCTCACCAGTGGGTAAGCTGAGTCGGGGCAGGAAAACCTAACAATGGGGTGTGGGGAATTTGGGGCTTGTATCAGGATGGCTGAGGGCATCTGACATGTACACAGAGAACTCAGATCCTATGGGAAGAAATCTAAGCAGGATGGAGGGGAGGTAGCAGTGGGGACAGGGACACTCACCGCTTTTTCTTCTGGACATACATTACCTGTAATAGAGACAGCACTGTGGAGGCTGCTGAGCCCAGCACGGCCCACAAGGGAGAGGGACCCACCTCCAAACCCTCCACTCCCGTTAACAGCAGGACAACTGTGATGCTGTGTGCAGGCTGGACCAGGCCCACCCCCCCAGCCCTGCCTTAGCAAAGGTGTGGGCGTATATGTGTGTAACATGGGGGCTCCTTACCACAGCCACCACCACCCCGACCAAGGTGATGAGGAAGAAAGGCCCCAGCACATAGCCCACCATGGAGTCACTGTTGGCCTGGGGGGCATTGGGAACTGTGGTGTTCCTCATGACATCGGCAGCATGGGCAGAGGTGCCTCGGGAGGGCGCCTCCACTGGGCTCCCTGGGGAGGAGGAAGGGAGGTTGTCAGTTTCACCCAGGGTGATGGCCAGGCTCTGGATCCCTCCCAAGAGCTGGCGATACATGAAAACTTAGGTCAGGTACTGGGACAAGGGGTCCTCCAGGTCAACCCTTGCTAGGCTTAACCCTCCAATGACTCTCAGCAAATACTGGTGTAAAGGGCACCAAGGGGAGGCCCAGACCCAGGGCCTGAGACCTGCCCAGCTCCTATCCCCAAACCAGGGTGGGGCCTGGCTCAGGTGCTGGCCAAACATTTGCAGATCTCAACTCCTGGGGAAAGGTTAGATGTAGGTTCCCAGCTCCTGCCAGCACCTATGCAGTGGAGCAAGATGGGGAGATAAGGTAAAAACACGAGGTCTTGCACTGTGGCGTAGGGAAGGCCTAGGAGCATTTGCAGGAGCCAGCCTCAGTCTGGTCCAATAGCCACACTTCAAGCTATAGGCCCCATGCCCTCCTTGTCCCTGGTGTCACTCCAGACCTATAGCCTAGACATCCTCTACTCCATTGGTCTCATGTGCCAGGGTGGGCACAAGTGGGCAGAGCTGGACTGCATCTGCGAGGTGATGTCACCTCCCTCTGGTCCCCACCCTGGGCTCGGCCCAGGTCCCTCCCCTCTTGGCCTGGGCTGATAGGCGGAGGTGGAGAGGATCAGCTCCCACCGACAGAGGCAAGGAGACTGTCCATGGCCGGCTGCACGAAGATGCCCCAAGAGCCCGGTTCGCCTGGGTCTCCATCGGAGGGCAAGGTATGAGCTACCTGTCCCGGTGTCCGTGGGGACACTGGGCTTGCCCAGTTGCATGCACATCGTCCCATGGTCGAGGGGACATGCCGAGGTGGGGAGGGTGTCAGGTCGCTCCTTGGATGAGGACCAGCAATAGGCGAGCGGGAGGTGGTTCCTGAGCGCTGGGAGGCTCAGGCCGAAGGAGAGGTATTTGTGGGGAGCGCAGAGGGGCCCGGGCATCCTGGAATCCCGGCACCCACAGGCGTGGACCCGCGCCGGCGCTCTGCAGCCCCTCCAACCCGGCCATGCCTTACCTCCCGCCGCTGCAGCTCGGACAGTAACGCCCTCGGTTGGCTCCCGGGCCCCGGAAGAGCCGGCAGGCGCGTGATCAAAGGACCCGGGGAAATGGGCGGGGCTTCAGCCGAGGGGCGCAGCCAATCCGGTGGCGGAAGGCAGCCGGCCCGGAGACTTCTGGAGCGGCCAATCCGGAGGCGGGGGATGGGCGGTGCGACGGCGGGCACGGCCGGGCTGCAGGGCCCACCCCGCGGCGGCAGGGGGCAGCCGAGGGCCACGCAGCGGGGGGAGGAGGCGCGAGCGGGGCGGGGCTTCCCGGCGGTCCCCGGGCGGCCCGGCGGAGCGCCGGCGCGGGGACTCGGCGTGCGGCTCGCTCGGCGCTCGGCCCTCGGCCGGGGCGGGGAGGGGCCGGGCCGCGCTCGAACGGGCAGAGCGGGCGGGCGGCGACTGCGGCGCGTCCCTTCGCGGCAGGCCCTGCCCGGGAGCCCAGCGCCCCGGCGGCGTCCGTGGAGCCCTCCCAGCGCCCAGCTCGGCCCCGGGCTGAGCTCGCCCCCGCGCAGCCCCGGACCGCGGCCCGCACTGCCCTCTCTGCGCCCGTCCTCGCGTCCGTACGGCAGGCTGTGGGGATCCGACGGGGACGCAGCAAGGGGCCTAGCGCACAGCGTGCCCCGCGGGCTCAGTTCCCCGCCAGCCTCTTCCCGGTTTTCGGGGGCACTGACGGAGCGGGGGTCAAGGCCCTCTGGGTCACGGGTAACTGGCTAAGTAGATACGCTTGGGTCGAAACCTCCGTGGATCGATAGTGTGTCACATTTACTGGAGAAATCTGAATAAGACTGGTGGACTTTACCAATGTCATTGTCCTGGCTGTGATATTATACTATAGAAGTATAGTATACTTCCAGAGAAGGCTGGATGCGGGCAATCTGGCGCAGTGATCCACCTGGGAGCCAGAAGGCAGGCGGGGACTCTGGCCTCTTGCCTCTAGACACCACCATCCGTGTGGTGGGGAATCAGAGAGCGGGAAAGGAAGGAGAGAAACGCCTGGGTCTGGAGGCTCCAAGGCAGATTTCCTGGTGTCCTAAGGCTTTTAAGTCTAGAGAGTAGGGAGCCCCCCCATCCCAGGCTTGTGTCAGTGCTGGGGCAGAGGGAGGAGGCCACCCCCCAGGCAGGGCCCTCCGCATCTCACAAGAAAGTGGGGGTCAAGGACAGGTTTTAGAACCCAGGCCTCCTTGGCTGCCCACACACCCAACCTTTGTCCCCATCCTCAGGGCTTCCAACCACATACCTTGAGGGCCCTCTAGAAGCAGGCCTAGTGGTCACAGCGGCCAGGCCAGTGTATGGAAAGGGCTGAGGTCTCAGGGTCGGAGACTCAGCATGGTTTTGCTTCCCATATTCCCAGGTCAGAACACCATTCTGAGCTAGGCAGGGCAGGTGTGGCAATCCCAATTTACAAACCAGTAAGCTGAGGCCCAGAGCAGTGTGATGACTTCCCAAGGCCCTTAGTGTGATCAGCAAGGGTAAGGCAGAATGGGATGACAGGTGGGCCTCGTCCTGGACAGCTCTGTGCTGGCAAGTGCTTCAGGGCTGCATTTGTGGCCTGGATTGTTCCTATGATGAGGCTTCAGATCCCATGAGGGTACCCTCAAGCCTAGCCAGGGAACACTCCAGCCCTCCCTGTCCTCTTCATGCAGCTGCCACGTCAGGAATGGGAGGGATAGGGTAGGGCTGAGGTTGCTCAGTGCCACCCTGACAACTTTTTAAAATTTTTGTTGAGGAAGCTTGGTCCTGAGCTAACATCTGTGCCCATCTTCCTCTACACATGAGATGCTGCCACAGCATGGCTTGATGAGCAGTGTGTAGGTCCCCACCTGGGATCCGAACTGTGAACCATGGGCTGCCAAAGCACAGCATGCAAACTTAACCACTACGCCACGAGACTGGCCCCTGATCAACTTTTGACTCTCCCCTTATCCAAACCACTATGGTTAGTGCCTGGGCTTATGTATCCACTCCCACTAATGCCTCAATGATCCTTGTGACCTCCCTGCTCCAGACTCACCGAACAAATCATAAAAGCAAGACCTGAAAAGATCAAATTGTTGATGAGTAATTTAAATGCATTCCACAACAAAGCTCAAGAAGGTTTATAGGAATGCAAAAATATCCAGCCCCCAACAAGGTAACATTCATAATGTGTAGCATCCATTAAAAAATGGATCCATAAGAAATACTCAGGCATGCAAAAAGGCAGGAAAACAATCTATAATGAGAATGTTCAATCAATAGAAACTGACCCAAAACTGACACAGATGTTAGACCTAAGGAGGACAGTGAAACAGTTATTAAACTGTATTCCATATGTTCAAAAAGTTAAGGAGAGACAAGGAAGATATAAAAAAGACCTGAGCTGAATTTCTAAAAATGAAAACTACTATAATGTCTGAGATGAAAAATACACTGGATGAGATTAATGGCAGATCAGTTATTGCAGAAGAAGAGATAGTGAACATGAAGACACAACAATAGAAACTGTCCAAAATGAAACACAGAAAAAAGAATCTAGAAAAATTAGAAAAAAAAAATTAAAAGAGCATCAGTGCGCTGTGGGCCAATTTCAAGCAGCCTAATATATGGGCAATTAGAGGCCCAGGAGCACAGGAGAGAAAGAGGGGACAAAGATATTGGAAGAAATAATGGCCAAAAGCTTTCCAAACTCAGTGAGGACTATCAACCCACAGATCGAGAAAGCACAACAAATTCTAAGCACAAGAAACATGAAGAAAACTGTACCAAGGCACGTCATATTCAAATTGCTCAAAATTAGTGCTAAAGAGAAAAATCTGTAAAAATGTTATATCCAGAGGAACAAAATTAAGAATGACATCAGATTTTCACCCAAAACAATCCAAGTGAGAACACAGTGAAGCAACATCTTTAAAGGACTGAAAGAAAAAAGCTTCCAATCTAGAATATCAGGCAAAAATATCTTTCAAAAACAAAGGTGAAATAAAGACAACTTCAGATAAACAAAAACTGGAAGAATTCATCACTAGCTGACCTTCACTCCAAGCAATGTTAAAGGAAGTTCTGCAGGCAAGAAGAAAATGGTACCAAGTAACAGTATAGACCTGCCCCAAGGAATGAAGACCTCTGGTTATGGTTAACTACAGGAGTAAACATATAAATTTTTTTATTACTTAAATCTTTTAAAAAGGTAACTGTTAAGAAAATGATAATGTATTGTAGAGTTTGTGCAGCCAGAACATTTACCAAGATAGACCATATTCTGGGTCATAAAACAAGTCTCAAGTTTCAAAGGATTCAAGTTAACATATATGAAAGTAAAATATATTACATCAATAGCATAAAAGCAGGACAAGAAATGGAAATACGTTATTGTAATGTTCAGACATGCATGAGGTTGTATAATATCACTTAAAGGTGGACTCTGGCAAGTTAAAGATGTATACTGTACACCCTAAAGCAACTAATAAAATAGCAGAGTTATACTTAATATGCCAACAAAAGAGATCAAATGGAATAAAACATACTCAAGTAATCCAGAAGGTGGCAGAAAAAGAGGAGACAAGAACAGATGAGACAACTAGAAAACAAATAGGATGATAAACTGAAACCTAACTATACCAGTAATCACATTAAAGGTAAATGGTCTAAACAACTCAATTGAAAAGCAGAGATTGTCAGAATGGATAAAAAAGCAAGACCCAATTATATGCTTCTCACAAGAAATGTACTTTTTTTTTTTGGATGAAGTTTAGCCCAGAGCTAACATCTGCTGCCAATCCTCCTCTTTTGCTGAGGAAGACTGGCCCTGAGCTAACATCATGCCCATCTTCCTCTACTTTATATGTGGGATGCCTACCACAGCATGGCTTGCCGAGCAGTGCTATGTCTGCACCCAGGATCCAAACTGGCGAACCCCGGGCTGCCAAAGCAGAACATGCACACTTCACTGCTGTGCCACTGGGCCGGCCCCCAAGAAATGTACTTTGTATATAGAGACTCAAATAGGGTAAAAGCAAAAAGGTAGAAAAAGATGCACCATGTTTATGCTAGCCAAAAGAAAGTTGGGAGGGCTATAATATCAGACAAAGTTGATTTCAGAGCAGAGAATATTACCAGGGATAAAAAAGGTCAGTTCATAATGACAAAGGGGTTAATTAATCAAGGACATAAAAATCCTAAATGGTCATATGTCCAATAAGAGAGCTTCAAAATATTTAAAACAAAAACTGATAGAACCGTAAGGAAAAACAATCGCAATTATAGTCAGAGATTTCACTACTACTCTCTCAGTAATTGATAAAACAAGTAGACAAATAATCAGTAGGATATAGTAGATTTGAACAACGCTATCAATCAACTTGACCTGATTGACATTTATAGAATACTCCCCCTAACAATAGTAGGATACATATTCTCAAGTGCACACAGGGGGGCCAGCCTGGTGGCGCAGCAGTTAAGTTTGCACGTTCCACTTTGGTGGCCTGGGGTTTGCTGGTTTTGATCTCTGGTGTGGACCTATGCACTGCTTGTCAAGCCATGCTGTGGCAGGCATCCCACATAGAAAGCAGAGGAAGGGGCCAGCCCAGAGGTGCAGTGGTTAAGTTCTCATGTTCCACTTCCGCAGCCCAGGGTTCGCTGATTCAGATCCCGGGTGTGGACATGGCAGTGCTTGGCAAGCCATGCTGTGGCAGGCGTCCCACATATAAAGTAGAGGAAGATGGGCATGGATGTTAGGTCAGGGCCAGTCTTCCTCAGCAGAAAGAGGAGGATTGGCAGCAGATGTTAGCTCAGGGCTAATCTTCCTCAAAAAAAAAGAAAGAAAGAAAGAAAGAAAAAGCAGAGGAAGATGGGCACAGATGTTACCTTAGGGCCAGTCTTCCTCCAAAAAAAAAAAAAAAACCCTAGTTTAAGTGCACACAGAACATTTATCAAAACAGAGCATATTCTGGGCCTTTAAACAAGTCTCAATAAATTAAAAATAATTCAAGTCATACAAAGTATGTTCTCTGATCACAATGGTTATATTAGAAATCAATAATAGAAAGACCCTTGGAAAATCCCCAAATATTTGGAAACTGAATAACAAACCTCTGGATCAAATAACTAGAAGATATTTTGAACTGAATAAAAATGAAAACACAACATATCAGAATTTGGGGACACCTCTAAAACAGAGAGAGAAATTTATAGCATTAAATGCTTATTTCAAAAAAAGAAAGATCTCAAGTCAATGACCTCAGCTGCCACCTGAAACCAAAGTATGCAGAAGAAAGGAAATAACAAAGATCAATGCAGAAATCCATGAAATACAAAACAGAAAAATCAATGAAACCAAAATCTGCTTCTTAAAACGATCAAGAAAATCGATAAACCTCTAGCCAGATTGATCAGGAAAAAAGAGAGAAAATACAAATCACCAATATCAGGAATGAGAGCGGTAAAATCACAACAGATTCTGCAGATTAAAAAAAATGAAGAAGAAAGAACTATTGGGAACAACTTTATGCCAATAAATTCAACAGCTTAGTTGAAATGGAGAATACATGGAAAGACCCAAATTCCCAAAGTGCACTTAAGAAGAAGTAGGTAAATTTATAACTATCTGGGTTGAATTGATACCATCTTAGCTTCAACAGCATTCAGTAATTCCTCCTATCCAATTTCATACCCCACTTATGTTACTGTTACATATTCATCTTTCTACAGTGTGTATATTTACATAGATTTATAATTAGTTTTATGCATCTGCCTTTTAAGTCATATAAGAAACAAAAAAGAGGAGTGACATACCACAATACAGTAATACTAGTTTTATATTTACCCTGTAGTTATCTGTACCAGTGATCTTTACGTCTTCATATGGCTTTGAGTTATTATCTAGTGCCTTTTTGTTTCAGTCTGAAGGACTCCTTTTAGCATTTCTTGCCGGGCATGTCTATTAGCAACAAATTCCATTAGGTTTTGTCTGTCTGGGAATGTCTTAACTTCTTCATTTTGAAGGACAGTTTTTCTGGATAAAGAATTCTTGATTGACAATTTTTTTCCCCCATCAGTACTTTAAAGATATCATCTGGGGCTGGCCCGGTGGCGCAGCGGTCAAGTTCACGTGTTCTGCTTCTCGGCTGCCTGGGGTTCGCCGGTTTGGATCTCGGATGCGGACATGGCACCGCTTGGCAAGCCATGCTGTGGTAGGCATCCCACATATAAAGTAGAGGAAGATGGGCACGGATGTTAGCTCAGGGCCAGCCTTCCTCAGCAAAAAGAGGAGGACTGGCAGCAGTTAGCTCAGGGCTAATCTTCCTCAAAAACAAAAAGATATCATCCTACTGATTTCTGATGGTAAATCAGCTGTACCTTAGGATGTTAACTATAATTCCCATGGTAACTACTAACAAAACAATTAGGAAATATACAGAAAAGGAAATGAAGAGGAAATCAAAATGGTACACTAGAAAAAAAAATCAAAAACAAAGGAAGGCAGTATTGGAAGGATTAAGGAACAAAAAAGACATGACATATAGAAAATAACACTATGGCAGAAATCCTTCAGTATCAGTAATCATTTTAAATGTAAATGGATTAAACTCACCAATTAAAAGACAGAGATTGATGATGGTGCACAACATTATGAATATACTTAAAGCCACTGAATTGTATATTTAAAAATAGTTAAAATGGTAAATTTTATGTATATTTTACCACACACAAAAAAAGACAGATTGGTAGAATGGATTTAAAAATGATCTCACAGGACTTAAATAGACATTTCTCCAAGAAGATATACAAATGGCCAGTAAGTACATGAAAAGATGTTCAACATCACTAATCATTAGGCTAATGCAAATCAAAACCATAATGAGATACCACTTCACACACATTAGGATGGCTATTATTTAAATAAAACAGAAAATAACAAATGTTGGTGAAGATATAGAGAAATTGGAATTCTCGTCTACTGCTGGTGGGAATATAAAATGGTACAGCCACTACAGAAAACAGTAGGCTGGTTCCCCCAAAAAATTAAGAATAGAATTACCATATGACCCAGCAATTCCAGTTCTGGGTATATGCCCCAAAGAACTGAAAGCAGGGGTTCAGACAGATATTTGTACACTCATGTTCACAGCAGCATTCTTCACAACAGCCAAAAAGTGGAAACAACCTGAGTGCCCATCAACAGATAAACGGATAAACAAAATATGCTATATACCTACAATGGAATATTATTCAGCCTTAAAAGGAATGAAATTTTGATACGTCTACGACATGGATGAGCCTTGAAGACATTATGCTAAGTGAAATACAGGCATGCCTTATCTTAGTGCACTTGGCAGATAACTGAGTTTTCTACAAGACCCTCCACCAGCACACAGATTATGACTTGCTGAAGGCTCAGGTGATGGTTAGTATTTTTTAGCAATGAAGTATTTTTTAATTAAGGTATGTGCATTGTTTTTTCAGACATAATGCTATTGTACACTTAATAGACTACAATATAATATCAACTTTTTTTGAGGTAACATTGGTTTATAACATTATATAAATTTTAGGTGTACATTATTACATTTCGATTTCTTTTTAGACTACATCATGTTCACTACCCAAAGACTAACTACCATCCGTCACTGTACACATAAACAGTTTTTACAGGCACTGGGAAACCAAAACATTTGTGTGACTTGCTTTATCGCACTATTTGCTTTATTGCGGTGGTCTGGAACTGAACCTGTAACATCTCCTCGGTATGCCTGTAAACCAGTCACAAAAGGACAAATGCGGTGTGATGTCACTTACATGAGGTGCCTAGAGTGGTGACATCCACAGAGACAGAAAGTTGGATGGTAGTTGCCAAGGCATGGGGAGAAGTGAGGGGTTACTGTTTAATGGGTATGGAGTTTCAGTTTGGGAAAATGAAAAAGGTTCTGGAGATGGATGGTGGTGATGGTTGGACAACAGTGTAGTTAATGCCATTGAACTGTACACTTAAAAATGGTTAAAAATGTGAGAAAAAATCCAAATATATGCTGCTTGCAATATACCCATTTTAGACCCAAAGACACAAGTAAGTTGAAAGTGAAAGGATGGAAAAAGATATTCCACACAAAAAGTAACTAAAAGAGAGCTTGCGTGGCTATACTAATATCAGACAAACTAGATTTTCAGTAAAAAACTGTTATAAGAGATAAAGAAGGACATTTTATATTGATAAAAGGGTCGATTCATGAAGAAGCTATAACAATTATATATGCACCAACAGGGTACCAAAACATGTGGAGCAGACGCTGACAGAACTGGAGGGAGAGACACACGGTTCTACAGGAATAGCTGCAGACTCCACACGCCACTGTCAGTAATGGACACAACACCCTATCCAGAAGACCGATAAGGAAAGAAGAGCGCTGGAAAACGCTACAAACGAACTAGACCCAGACACACACAACACTCCTCCCAACGACAGAATAGACATTGTTCCTAAGTACACAGGGAACATTCCCCAGGACAGACCATATGCTAGCCACAAAAGAAATCTTAATAAATTAAAAAACCTCTCAACAAAGAAAAGCCCAGGAACAGATGGCTTCACTGGTGAATTCTATGAAACATCTAAAGGAGAGTTAACACAAGTCCTCCTCAAACCATTCCAAAAAATTGAAGAGGAAGGAACACTTCCGAACTCATCCCAGCTCAGTATTGCCCTGATACCAAAGCCAGACAAAGACACAAAAGAAAAGAGAATTACAGGTCAATGTCTCTTATTAATATAGATGTTAGGTCATAAAAGAATTCTCCATAAATTTAAATTTAAAAAGGATTGAAATCATACAAAGTATCTTCTCTGACCACATGGAACAAAGCTAGAAATCAATAACAGAAAGAAAACTGGAAAATTAGCAAATATGCAGAAAGTAACACTCTAAAAAACCAATGGGTCAAAGAAGAAACCACTAGGGAAATTAGAAAATATATATATATATATTTTTTTTTTTTTTGAGGAAGATTAGCCCTGAGCTAACATCTGCTGCCAATCCTCCTCTTTCTGCTGAGGAAGACTGGCCCTGAGCTAACATCTGTGCCCATCATCCTCTACTTTATATGTGGGACGCCTGCCACAGCACGGCTTGCCAAGTGGTGACATGTCCGCGCCTGGGATCTGAACTGGGAACCCCAGGCTGCTGATGCAGAACATGTGCACTTAACCGCTGTGCCACCGGGCCAGCCCCAGAAAATACTGAGACAAAGGAACACATACCAAAATTTAAGGGATGTAGTAAAAGCAGTACTCAGAATGAAATTTATAACTGTAAATGCCTACATGAAAATAGAAGATCTCAAATCAACAACCTAACTTTACACCTTAAGGAACTAGAAGAAGAAGAGCAAACTATACCTAAAGCCAGCAGAAAGGCAGGACATAATAAAGATTAGGGCACAGGTAAATGAAATAGAGAATTAAAAAACAAAACAGAACAGTAAAAATCAACGAAACCAAAAGTTGGTTCTTTGAAAAGAACAAAATTGACAAAACTTTAGTTAGATTGACTAAAAAAATTAAAGAGGCAAATAACTAAAATCAGAAATGAAAGTGGAAACATTACTCCTGACTTAATGGAAATTAAAAAGATTATAAAAGAATGCTATGAACAATTGTATGCCAACAAGATAATCTGGATGAAACAGACAAATTCCTAAAAAAACACCAATTATCAAAATGGGCTTAAGAAGAAATAGAAACTCTCAACAGACCTATAATAAGTAAGGAGATTGAATCAGTAAACAAAAACCTCCCAAGAAAGCAAGTAAATGCCCATCAAATGATGATTGGATAAAGAAGATGTGGTGTATATATACAACGGAATACTACTCAGCCATAAAAAATGACAAAATCGTCCCATTCACAACAACATGGATGGACCTTGAGGATATTATGTTAAGCGAAATAAGCCAGACAGAGAAAGACAAACACTAGGATTTCACTCATATGTGGAAGATAAACTAACACATGGACAAAGAGAACTGTTCAGTGGTTACCAGAGGAAGGGGGGTGGGGGTGGGCACAAAGGGTGAAGGGGCACAGCTATATGGAGACTGACAAAAATAATGTACAACTGAAATTTCACAATGTTGTAAACTATCATAACCTCAATAAAAAGTAAATAAATCAAAAGTTTTTTTTAAAACCTCCCAACAAAGAAAACTCCAGGACTAGATGGCTTCACCAGCCAGTTCTACCAAATATTTGAAGAATTAACATCAATCCTATTCCAACTATTCCAAAAAACAAGAGGAAGGGAACACTTTCTAACATGCCAGAGAAAGATTCTGTAAGAAAACTAATATTCCTTATGAATACAGATACAAAAATCCTCAATAAAATACTAGGAAACCAAATCCAATCGCACATCAAAAAGGATTATGCACCAGGACCAAATGGGATTTATCCTAGGAATGCAAGGGCGTTCCAACATAGGAAAATCAATGTCATATACCACATCAATAGGACAAAGGAAAACAACCAGACAGTCATTTCAATAGATGCAGAAAAACACCTGACAAAAATTCAACACTCTTTCATGATAAAAACAACTCAGCAAACTAAAACTAGAAGGATAGGCTTTTCAGCAAATGGTGCTGGAACAACTGGACGTCTACATGCAAAAATTATCAACTTGAATCCATACCTTGCAACATATATAAAATTTATGATGTATGATTCTATTTATACAAAGCTCTAGAAAATGCAACAAACCTATAGTAACAGAAAGTAGACTGGTGTTTGCTTGGGGATGGAGGTGTGAGGGTCAGGAGAGAGCGATCCCAAAGAAGCACAAAAAACCTTTCGGGGGTGATGGATAGGTCCATTACCCAGGTTGTGACAGTTTCACATGAACACGTATGTCAAGGCTTGTCGAACTGTACACTTTAAATATGTGCAGCTTATTGTATGTCAATTATATCTCAATAAAGCTGTTTTAAAAAATGTGGTGAATAAAGAATGCCTTAAAAAAATAATGGAGCAAATTAAATTTTAAAAAAATAATAATGGAGCACCTAGGGAGTGCTTAGTGCATATTTATTTTATAAATGAGTTAATGGAGTTAATGACAGGTGAGTCAATGGGCCAATGCCCAGGGATTGGGAAGGGGTGACACACTAAGAAAGAGGATCCAAGACTGCAGCAGAATCTTCTTGGCCACCATCATGTTGCCCGGGCTCACCCTTGCCAGGCTGCCCCAAAGTGCCCTGACCCCACTACTCACTACTCTTGTGGCTTCAAGTAAGTCACCCAACATGGTGGCATCTCAGAGTCCCGAACTCCACAATGTAACTAATAATATCCACCTCATAAATAAGATGATTGTTGACTGAAAGAAACAACATATATGGGATAAATATTAGATCCATAATAAAGGGACTATTTCTGATTGCAAAAACACATTACTATCAAAAGTTGGAAAATATACAAAATGACAAAGAAGAAAATTAAATTACTCATAATCCCAGCTTCAGAGGGTGCTTCCTTCCAGGTTTTTCCTTCCACAGGCTCACGTGTTTTCTGAAGCTCCTTGGCATTCTGCACGCAGCCAGTCTTCCCGCCTCCAGCCTTGACTCCAGCCGTCCTTCTCACTCCCAGAAGCCCACTGTTCCCTTTCAGGAGAGCAGCGCAGGGGCCAGTCCAGGAGGGAGGAGTCCAGGGGAAGCTTTTAAGGAGATACTGGCCAGTGGAGCCGGGTCTGCCTTGGCCCCCACGCCAAACTGGGATAAAGGTCAGCCGGGTTGAGGCAGTGGGGGACCCCACAGTCCCCACCCCTGCTGTTGTGACATCACTGGCGGTCTGAAGAGGTGGGCCATGGAGCCCAGGGCCATCAAGGATTCCAGCAGCAGGGCCCCTCCCCGTCCCTGCCTCCGCCAGCCCTGCGCCTGCCGTGATGGTGCCCAGGTTCCTCTCTGGTGCTCCCACCCCAGGCCCCCTAACTGCAGGGGTCCCCCTCCACACAGGTGATTTCTCTATAACTAACAGGAGGTTCACCCTCCTTCCAAAGCCAGGCAGGGCCATGCTGGCAGGTGCGGGCGCCATGTTGGGCCTGCATATCCAGAGGGCATAAGTGAGGAGGGTCCTGAGGGAAGGGGTGGTCAGAGGGAACTCCTGACGGGCCAGCCCCCGACAGCACCAGAGGCCTGCCTGGCAAGGGATTTGCTTCCCTCTAGCTGTCCCTCACCCTCCGAACCTGTTCCACACCCAGCCCGTTTTTCTGTTGTCCTGCAGTCTCCTCCAGGCTTCAGCTCCCTCCACAACGAGGTGGGGATCAAAGTACCTGCCGCTCAGGGGAAATGTGAAGGTCAGGGGCCTGCCCTCTGGCCCTGTACAGGCAGTAGGTGTTCAAGGAATTGTCTCAACTGATGGGAGAGTACTTTGTAAAGTGGAAAGCACCAGTTAAATATGACCTGTTATCACTGGTCCGCTCCAATCTCTCACATCACGTACCCCCAGGTAGAACCAATTCCCCTCGACTCCACCCCGAAACTGCAAATCTCAGGACTGCCCCTTCCTTCTGCAGTCTCAGCCCCAATCTTCCCTTGCCCGCAGGAAGTGACCAGCCTGCCAGCAGCTCCTGCTCTAGGCCTGGGAAGGCTCACAGGATTCTGGGCCGAAAGATAAGGGGAGTAGCAGGAACTAGGGGTTTCCTCTTCCTGAAAAAACATCTTCCCCTCTAACCCCCAGACTCGAGGCAGGAAGAAAAGGCCAGGGCAGGGGCCTCAGAGGAGAGGCTTCTGTCGGGTTTCTTCTGATTGGTCACTGCCGTGCTGGCTGCACATTACCCTCACCCCAAAGGGAAGAGACTCTACTATGGCGCTCCCCTGTCCCTCCTACTCCAAGCTTCTCCCTCCCCAGATCCCTGAGGACGGCTCTGCATTTGTTTGCAGGTTTGGGGGAAAGTGAAGGGGTGTGTGTGGGGGGGGGGTGAAGAGGACAGGACACTGGGCATACATGTCTTGTGCTGTGGATATTCCCAAAATGCCATTTGGCTCTTTGTTTCCTCCAACCTCCATTTCCTAGGTAACTGCTCTGAACCACTTAGCTGGATACCAAGAACAGAGATACTGGGGCATGTACAGCAGTAACAGAGCCCTGCCTAGGGGAGAGGACCTCTCTCTTTCCCAAAAGGAGGGCGCAGCAGCACATGCGAATTGTGAAGCAGTGCGATGGCGTGTGACGCATCTGGAGAACTGCAAAAAGTTCTCTGGGGCGAGGGGAAAAGAAGGGCAAGGCAGGCGGCAAAAAATGAGTCTGCAGAAGTGCGCAGGGGCCAACTCACAAAAGATAATGGGTACTAATCTAAGGAGCTGGAACTTTACTCTGAAAGCTATGGGTAGGTGGAGAACCAGAAGTGTTGCCAGGGACACCGTGGGGGACGGGGGTCAGTGAAGTCAGATGAGAAGACAAGTGCCTTTGCACTTGTCAAGGTGGCAGTCCCCAGCCACTGATGGGAGCACTGGAGGCTCAGGGAAGGGAAGGCATGAACCTGTGGCAACCCCACGGTAAGTACATGGTGTTCTCTGGGCAGGCTCAGCTCTTGTATAGGAGAGGATAGGAATGGATGGGCGAATTCAGGGTTGGGATTCTGTAGAAAGACTGCAGGGCAAAGCTATCAGGTCAAGAAAGATTGAGTACATAATGGCGAACAAGTGTGTGATGAAGTGATGGGCACGAGGTTAGACCTGGCACTGGCTGGCTGAGTTTGGTGGCCAGAGCAGGATAAGCATTTTTAAAAAGATATTTTCATGTTAACATGGACAGAGGAGCTGGCTATTTACAGTACGGCTAGAGATCTGTATTCTTCGCTTAGGGTTCCAAACTAGAACACTGGTGAAAAGGAAGTCACTTCCTCTGCCTCCCCTGCAACCCTTCTTATGAGGTGTTTGGGGAGCAGATGCAAATCCAGCCTCCATTCACCACCTCCCTGTCTTCAGTTTCTGCTTTGTGGGGTCCATCTTACCCTCTAAAGTGACCAGGAGAGAGAAGTACCAAGCAGGTGAGAGGGCAGGTTCTGGCATCAGACCCCTCAGGTTTGCCTACAGTTCTTCCATTTATTACCCGTGTAACCTTGGAGATATTACTTATCTTCTGTATTTTCTTCTAAAAGTTTTGTGACTCATTTTGCACATTTGTGAATTTATTTTCATGTATGGTGTGAGGTAGGGATCTAATTTTATCCCTTTCCATTTGGCTAGTCAATTGTCCCAATGCTATTTACCCCACCCTTTCTCCATTCAGATGCACATTTCCTCTGGCTCTTACCGTATTCCCACATACCATAGGTCTACTTCTTGGTCCCCGTTCTATTCAATTTCCTAATTTATTTCTATCTATCTGTTCTCATTTATTACATTGTTTTAGTTACTACATCTTTATGGTAAGGCTTGATACTGATAGAACACAGGACTTCCCTCGTAGTCCTGTGTTTTTCAAAATAGCCTTAGACATCTTTGGCACTTTAGCCTATGATTTTTAGAATTAGTTTGTCCAGTTCCTTTAAAAAGTAGCTTGTTTCCTTAAGCCTCCAGTTCTTTCACCATACAATGGTGATGATCACAGGTCCTATGCATCACAGGACTGCAAAGACTAAATGTAAGCAATGAACACTCTGTCCGGAGTTAAGGCCTCGAACACGAGGGGCAGTCAGTAGATAGTAGTATCATCTTCCCCAAATGCCCAACCTGATGCAGTCATTGCTCTGTTTTAAAATCTTTGTCGGCTTCCCAGTCATGCAGAGTAAAGTTCGAACAGCCTGCCAAGCCACCTGACCCCAGCTGACCTTTCCCGTGGCACCTCCTGCTTCTCCCTCCTCCCTGCTCACCATCACTATCACGTTCCAGCCCCAGTAAACTCGCTGTTACCGGAGCACAGCGCCCTGCCTTGCACATGCTGTCCCCTTGGCCGAGAATTCCTTCCTCCTCATGAATCCTCTCAGATGATGGCTCCTCTGGGAAGGAGTTTGTCACTCCCTCGGCCTTCTTTTATTCCATTTGTCACTTTGCGTTGTGATTATTTGTATCTGCCGTGACTTATTTGTCTTATTTAGTGAATTTAGCACAGCTCTTGGCATTTCCCAAACAGGTGTCACTCACAGTCACCATTTAATGAGCACACACCAACTTTGGCATTGCATACACTCCTTCACCTATTTAACGCTCACAATCACTCCACAAAGTCGACTTCTTCCTCACTGAACAGGAGGGAACACGGATGGTAACTTCTCCTAGATCACGGAGCTCGCCAACAGCTGAGCTGAGACCTGAACACCGGTCTAATTCCAGCGCTCACACCTTCTCTTGTAGTAGGCAGCCTTGTGACGAATGACTGAATCCTTCACTCCATCCCACCTTTCCATGGTCCTCCTGCCCAAGGTGTCTCCAACATCGTCCCCTCTCATGCCACCCCCCAATGGCTTACCTCCCAAGCTGTCATCTCTCCCGTTTCATGCCATCTGTCACCCAAGCAGACGCCTTTGTGAGGACTGCATGTCCTGGGTTTAGCATGTTGCTGGTATTCAGGACACAGAACATGGAGCCTCATGGCTTCATCCTCAGATTCTGAGATGTTAGCTGGGTATCACAAGACCAAGGAGATAAAATAAACCTTCCACACCCCAAATGTGTCCAGACGTGAAACCAGAAAGCAAACAAGTCCATGGTTTATAACACCAGGTTTTCTGGGCATGATTATCAGGTCTCCGGAGAGGATGGAAGCCAGCCTGACTGGGGGATGAGCAGGAACTCTGCCAACTCAATCTGGCTTGGATGGTCAGAGCTGCCACCCAGTGTAACAAAGGGCAAAGGAAGTGCCATGCACATTGTCCCCGGTGCTGGTTTCAGCAATGTCAGAGCTACACTGACGTCCTTTGGGCTAATTTCCCCTCATCACCTGTGCTCAAAGGGTGGGGCGCCTCTTCAGATTTCTCTCTCTTGCCACAAATCCTGCAGGCTATTGGGACACTGGGCTGCAGCAAGATAATACCAGAGTTTGCATCTACCCTCTGAGAATAAAGATCAACACACAGTAAATGTGATGGTGACGGGCCCCCTGTGGAATGGCCCACCACAATCTGACATGGTGAGTGGGGAGTTCTGGAACCCCCGATCCCAATTAGAGGCAGCCATTTGGTGGTTTCCAGACTATATCATTTGCATCAGCATTCATAAGCTCATAGCCTCATTACGCACAGCACACTACATCTGACAAAAGGAAGGATCCTTTGATAGGGAAAGGAGGGGTGATCATCATAAAATGGACAAAGGAGGCCTGCAGAATCACAATTTTAGGGAGAAAGGTTGCTTTGATCAGCTGATAGGGCATGTGCCCTGTGGGAATGAAGTCATCAGGCTATTATTGTTCAGTAACCAACTTTCTGCCTATTTTTGGCTATCTACACTGACAGATGGTGCATTAACCAGGTAACTTGGTTTGACATTTATCATTATATAGACGAGCCAACTGTCATCCAGGCACTTGTGAGTTAGGTCTGTGCGAGTCTCATCCTGGTAGTGACTCCCTGGGTACACTGACCACAAAACTTGGCCAGTGGTGATGCCACCAGAGTCCCGGAGAGGCCGGACTGACTCAATGGAGGGACACGTTTATGTGATTGTGATATGCTGTTTATTCTCGCTTCTATATCCCTCTCTTCATCCCCAGATCCACTCCCTGGGTCTGTATGGCTTCACATACAGTATCACAAGCTTCCAGACCGCTTCTCTCCAACCTCCCTGCTGCCTCCTCGTCGAACACAGCTGATGTTACACAACTGCACTGTTCCAGAATGCTTCACAGGGATGAAGCCAAACTCCTTGGCCTGGCTTTTGTGGTCTTGCATAATTGGGCCTCTATATGCTTTATTTTTCATTACAGGTCAAATGCTCTTCATCTTCAGGCTTGGGGTACACAGCTCACTTAAGGTGGCTCTCTCACTGATGACACTCTGCCTCCGAGTCCTGCACCTACATGTCTTCAGAAAGTGGCTCCAGCCCTTTCTGACTCCTGCTGCCCTGCAGGAAAGCAACTTCTTGCTGTGCTTCCCTGCTGTCTTGATGCGGCTCAAGTGCTGGCAAGAGGGAAAAACACGCTCATTCTCGCTGCCTGCCACGGGCCTCCCCACTTCATTCCTCACTTGAATTCCCAGAACAGCAAATATTCCATGGGGCCACCTGTGACTTCTGGGGCAACTCCCAAGAACCCAGCAGAGTGGGGGTTAGGTCAAAAGAAGACTGATGTGAAAGACTCAAAGAAAACCTCTAGAAAGAAGAGACCAGACACTAAGCAGGGATGTGTGTGAAATACTGGTTTTTATTGGTTGGCACAAGATTACAACCTACAATTCCAATGCCTTTCCCTCCCACACAGCTCACATGGAAGGAAGCTGATTAACACAGAGAAAGGGACAGCACGCTCACAGGTTGAAGCATTTGTTCTTTCACAAAAAGGAGTGGGGTACGGGGGTGGGGAATTTTAGGGGTAGTACCAAAGCTCCATCTAGACTACAGGGAAGGAGTTTGTCTGTCCTCTGTTGCTGGCACCACATAAGGGGACACTTTAGTAAAGAAGGGGAATGATTATGTGTGGTTGGCCTGCTACGAAACAGGGGATGTGGGACTTACATCTGTTGTGCATGTGCCTCATACTCGAATCTGGGGCTGGACCTGGTTCCCCCTTCTTTTCAGCCCTCTTCCACAACTCGACTGTACCCGTGGGAAAGAGAAGCGTGAAGGAAGCCCAAGAACATCCTCCTTGAGAAAAAACAGGAAAACTCAGTTTCCTCCCGCCTTCTCTGGACCAAATTCCATTCCCCTCAGCTCCTAAGAGCACTTTGAAGTCTTCCTTATGAGAGCTATGAAGACAGTGGGGAAGAGGCCAGGCCTAGACGTGGGCAGGTGGCTCCAAGTGGGCAGGAAGGAAAACTTGATTTTCCATGCAATATCAAGCAAGGCTGCTTTGGAAACAAAAAATGGAAAACAAGACCATGCACGGATGGGTTGGAAGCTCCTAAGTCCTGGAGCACAGGATTGAGGGAAAGGGTGCTAGTACTCCAAACCCATTTCATAACCCAGCACCAGGTCCCAAGAAGTGAAAGGACATAAACAATCCCTTCTCCCATACAAGCGCCACTCCTTGGATCCCCCAGTTTTATTGAGCTCCTTCAGCTGGCCAAGCTCTCCAAGGATGTGAGTACTCAGCCCGTTGGTTGTTCTACTTTCTACCCTTCCTACAAATATGAAGCGCACTGCCTAAAGAGGTGACACATAAGCCCTCACTCTGTAGAACGGTCACCAAGGCACTAGGTGACCTAATGATGGGAAGACTAAGTTGTTTGTTTTTCTGAGTGGTCCTAATGGAAAGGGACAGCAGCAGAGTTCTGGGGGGGAACAGAACATCCTTTGAGCCTATGTGATCCCCAGGGGACTGGTCCTGGGCGCGTGGGTCCCTGGCTCCGTCTCAGTTCTGGAGACATTACTAGACTTGACCATTTCACCCTCAGCTAAAATGTATGAGCACTAGGGGGGAGGGATAAAGACTTCTGTCCTTTGGAAAAAGTTAAACTGAATGCATCTTGGCCACTTTGCCTCAATCCAGGGGGTTCCCTGGAATTCCCTGTTGAACTTGGCCAAAGGGAGACTGCATCTGGGCGACACACTTGGGATGGGGAGGAGGCACATCTAGTTTATCTGCTTCACAACTGGAATCGTAGCCGGGATTTTAACCTGCTGTTGATGATGGTGAATGAGTAGAGTGGAGGTGATCATATGAAGAAGCCCTGTAAATAAACCTTACGCTGTTTGGAGACCATATCTTGCAGGTGAGCAGACTGAGCTGGGGCCTCACTACCTCCTCAGAGCCCATCCCCTACCAAGGTCACTGGCTGGGAGAGGAGACAGGGTCCTTGAAATACAGGATGGCCTGGCCAGAGCACATATGAAGATGCTACGGATGGACTTCCACTTCCTTTCTCTGAAAGACTTGAGCAAGCCAGAGACACTTGCTTCACTTTCACAACAGCTCCCAACATCCTCAAATGCTCCTGACTTCCTTAAGCACATGGCAAACTGCTAGCTATCTTTTTCAGACAGACGCACTAACTGAAATTTTACTTATTCTAACTACCAACCTTTTCTTTGATTATAAACCAGTTTGAAGGTTTTCAGACCATGAAACAATAAAAACAGACCTGACATTTACAAAACTGCACCATATACTGTATTTCTTTTACAACAGAGAGGACCAATTATTTTTCTACTAAATGCAACACTATGCTGCGGGGCCCTGGACTCACTCATGCATCTGCGCCCTGAGCAACACAGCTCTGTCCACCCCCAGGTGGAAGTGAAAGGGTGAGGTTCTCAGAGGCCAAACAAAACACCTGAAGCATATTAGATTTTGGAGGGGAGAGTCCCCTTGGAATCTGAGCAAAAACGCTCAGAGTCATGTGGGAAGAGGCTACGGGGCAAGTCTGCGTCTGTGCGCTGTGGCTCAGATGCCTGCTGTTCCCTTCGGAAGCCCTTCATGTTCTCGGGAGAAACCAAGCTGCCTGCTCACTGAGCAAAAGCACTCTGAGTCCTCCCCTCATTTTAACACTTTGGAAGCTCTCCAAGACCCCACTTCAGATCCGCTCCCTGTGCAGGCTCTATGTGGAGCAGACCCATCCTTTCTGGCTCCCAGGTGTCTCAATAATCAGCTTCTACCTTCCCTGGCGTAAGTCCTATCTGTTATGCTGCCGGAATTGAGTAATCAAAACTAGACGTCTTCTTTAGTTCATTTATCAGTGACACATTTTCTCTACAACAAATAGAGGTTAAAGACCCAGGTTTAACCCTGAGCAGCTTCTTTTTCGAGGGGACAATAAAGAAGCGGAGCAGGCTCCAGGGATCTGCTGCTGCTTTAGGTTCACATTTGCATTTCGGCACAAACGCGCTCAGAAAGACAGGCTGTCGTCAGGACTGCTTCCCATAGGGATTTACGGGCAATCTTACCGGCAAAACGCCCTCCTGAAGGTGAGCCACAGCACCCACACTACAGAGAGGGGAGCACCCGCTCCAGGCCCAGCAGCAGGAGTAGGGCATCTTGCTTTTTTCCTAATGAGTTACAAAGACTTAAGGTTTGGATCCAAATGCCTCAAGCCCAGATGAGCAATTTACTGTACTCCTGAGACGTTCTCTGAAGGGACACCCACAGATAACATCCACAAATGGGAAGCAACATAGTAGGTAATTGTTCCAGAACCAGAATTTCTGTTCCCTGACCCAATGACTAATAGAATCTTCACACCTGGCCTGGTTGCGGTGGGGGTGGAAGGCTGGGTAGCACATCAAAATGGTGATGAGCCTGGAAAATGACAATGCTGCTGTTTCTGTCTACTTTAAAGCCTGCCTCCAGGGTTTAAATGCCTTTTTTGGTGTTCTAGTTGCCCCTGTTCGGGGCTAAGAACTAGGAATGTAAACCACAAGAAACCTAGAGTAATTAATTAAACAACTGATTACTAGGGGAACAGAAGCAATGACTCCACCTTTTAGATGTTAATCTTCTTAGTCCAAAAGCACTTTTTTCTTCAGCAGAGTCCCTCCTGGTATGCTGAATTCTGAGTTAACACGGCTCCCTTCGAGCTCCCCTGGCCAGGTGGATAGTCTCATTTTCTAAGACAAGCTCAAGCTTACCAAATCATCACTATAAACAACGCTTTAGGGGAGAGATATGCCTTTTTTCCTTAGAAAGCTGCATATTGCAGAGACGCACAAAATCATGTGACTGCTGGCCTCCGCTCAAGGAGCGTGTCCAAAGCAACACCAAATGGGATTCTTTCTCTTTTTATTTATTAATTTTTAGGGGGACTAGGAGGACAAACTACTTGATTAACCTGAAGATGAGAGGTATCAGTTTCTCAGTTGTCCTGATTAGGCTTCTCACACCCCTGAAACGTTAGCAGCTAATGCAAAAATGTGGTCAAAATGTGAAGCTGCCCTTTGAGAGGCAGGAGTGGAAGGCTGCTGGCCTCCAAAGGAGAGTCTGCCTAAAATCTCTCGGTTCCCAGGACCTGTGGTGACCTCAAGTCAACCTGATGCATGGACAATAGTATCTTTTATGGATTGTAGACAATGCCTCCCAATTTACAATTTACCTGGAAACGCCAATGGCTCACTGATTTAGGAGATACCTAAAGTGGCATGGAAAACACAGCTCTGCTGGACAGTGAGGTCCCCGGCTGCAAGGTTCAGCCCAGAGCGCAGAGGCTATAGCGTGCTTTCCCACCTCCTCCAAGTGAGGCAGGTGTCCTGATGGAGCAAGGTCGAAGCCACTATCGTCGACAGCTTCATGGGAAGCCTCCCACGACCTTGGGGAAAGCGGTTCCACCCCAGCAGGGCTCAGAAGAAATGACGGCCACCTCAACTGGGCAGTGCGGACTGCACAGCCTCCAGCCTGACCTCTTTTAGGGTCTCCAAGAATAAGAACTAGAAGAGCCACTTGCATTGTTTAATCACCATTAAAGAACCTCCTCTCCCCAGTGCTGCTTGAGTGAACTGTCCTGCATGTCTCCTATTTTTTGTAAAGATGTGGATTATTTTCTGAAATGCAGATGGGACCAGGAGGAAGCTATATTATCAATTATAGCTAATCCTCATTTTCTCAAAGCAAAACTTCATCCCCTGTGGAGATTTCTCCAGATATTTCTTCGAATTCTACATCTACTCTCAACTAGGAGAGGCTTAGAGAACACTTCAGAAATATTAAAAATCACACAGTTGTGGTAAAAATCACATTGTGGTTATTAAATCCTTTTCGTGAACTAAAAAAATGTGGCTCAGACTAAGCTGTTTTTTAAAAAGATCAAGTAAGGAGACCAACACAGGCATTAATACAGCACGTGGAAATGACAAACATGTAAAGTACAGCGTGTGAAACGCACAGCCAGGTCCAGCAGAAGACCGATGGCTCCTCTGATTACAGAGGCTGAGAAGGAGCCTCCAGCACACACCGCACCGGAGAAGAGACAGAGGGAGGAGGAGGAGAAGAACGGTTCTGAGGGGAACTTTTTTTCTTCTAAAAACAAAAGGTGACTTTTTTTCTTCTAAGCAATTCTAAGAGACTTTACATGGGCTGACTCCTAACATCAACACAGAAAACACTCCTTCACCATGAAGGAACTTGACTATGTGGCAACACGTTTACAAAAATGCTGCAAAACACTCCCAGAGGGCGGTGACCCGCCCTGCTCCCCAGAGGCTGCGAGAAGCAAGGCCTCAAGCGCCTCGCTGTTCCACACGCTGCACCACGCAATGCAGAGGGCGGAAATCCTGCAGCGAAGCCACCTCTAGGCCTTCCGAGACCTCAGAGGGAGTGACACTCCCACTCTCTGATCCCTCCAGATGGCCCCAGCTCAGACTCAGCAGCGAGGGAGCCCTCTCCATGCAGGGCAGATGGGGCAGCAGACACTTGTAAAAACAGCACAGTCAATTCACTGACTTTTCCATCCTGTTATGTTTGCTATGAGAAAAACCAAGACTCCTGTTCACGGGCTGCACTGTTCTGGAAGGATACAAAAAATCTAACACGGCTGACTCCTGGTAGCCCTTCTCTCTCTGTCTTACATACATACACGCACACACACACACACAGAAAAAGTTCTGGTCCAAAAAGATGGCATAACCTCACTGGTATTTGCCCAACGGCTGCATTTAAACAACCATTTAAAATTCAGTTTGCAAACTAAAAACAAATTTTAATTTAAAAAATCCATTGCCGTCTTTCTCTATCCTGAGTATGGCAGACTCCGATGGATGCTCCAGTAATAACCAGAATCTAGGATGTGCAAATTCACTGTGAGCACAAGACTTTCTATCTGCCCTGACCCCCAGGAAGCTGTTTCTGTGAAGCCTGAAAAAGGTGAGTACTTGCAGCATCCATGGCAAATCAGTGTCAATGCAATATGCTGCAAGTAGGGTGATTTTTGTGCTTTCTTTTGCTTCTCCTTGCTTTCTCTGAGGAGATATAAAGTAACTGCAACTAAGTAACCTATCACAGAAGGGCTGTGCCTACACATCAGTCAGGACGCCTGTGGTGCGTATGGTGCCAGGGAGGGAAAAACACCAGTCTTGCTCATCAGAATCCCAGTGCGACAGAAAGCAGCACCAGTCTCAACAATGCTGGTGCTGGACAAAGCCTCCTTTTATCAGTGAGGAAAGCATCAGCACGGGCTCTCCAGTTAACTACATTAATAGGATCCCTTCATGTCACTGAAAAAGACTTCTTGGCACAGTTCACTTTCCTGACCCAAAGACGCCAACAACAATCCCAACTGGACTTTGCAGGGTAGTGTACTGTTACACCAGCCCACTAAAAACATCTTCAGATCATTAAAAAAATGCACAAATTACCATTAACACTAAAGTTCCTTTTTTAGGAGTACTGATTGCTTTCCTGCAAAGCACTTTCAACCTGTATCATAAAAGTAGAATTTATTTGGAAGAATATGTTTTTAGGATTCCACTCAGTGCTTAGTTGAATTTATTTTATTTTCTCCTTTTTTTATTCCAACAGAACCTTAAAATGCTCTAAATCAGGCGACAAGCAGCAGTATGTTCATTGTTAAGTAGGACATATGAAGAGTGAGTTGGCATTTATGCTCAAGTCCCATGGTGCTGTCTCCATCCATCGGGACCCTTCCTTGGGGAAAGAATTCCTTTCCCAGAGGTAGGACGGTATCCTAAGGAAACTGCCAGCACTGCTTTTTGGTTCTGCATTTCAAGACTGGGAGAGAGGATGCAAACCAAGAGAAGCTAGCAAGACTTAAGGTTCACCAACTGACGTCCCTAAAGACGCAGAACACTGAATCCTACGGGCCCACTAGATACATACATTTCTTGTAGTGGGAGGGAAGAGCAAAAGCTTTCAAAGTTTGAATATTTATTAGAATTTTTAAATAAAGAGAACTACGAATCTAATTTCACATCTTGGCTAGGTTTGACAAAGGAGATGCCACTAAGAGCATAGCAACAAACTCCTGTCCCAAGCCAGGGATTGATCAGTGTCCCCCCTCCCAGTCCCATCCTTTGATCTCAAGACCCTTTGCTGCTTACTTCCAAACTGAACAACACAATTGGTAAATGAAGCCAGCATGAAACCTGTTATCAAAAACCAAAACACAGCTTGCAGGGAGCCAATGCATTATGTAGCTGTTCTGGGAAATATTACGCCTTCTCCCACACCACTTCTCAGCAGAAGATGGACCTTTCACATCCCAGTGGGAGACAAATTTAATATTTTCCGGCATGCTCCACGGTGCAATTACAAGTGCTGTAATGTTACAAAGACAAGCAAACACCTGAATCTTCCTCCTGTGTACTTTTCAGAAACTTACACATGGTTACCCATCATGGGGACAGGATTGTACAGCTGCACTTGCCAAGTACATTGGATGCTTCAGAGCACAAGGACAATATCCAGTTCAGCACGGTGTAAGGCATGTATGCACAAGGAGAGAGGCTGCTGTCGGCGTTAAGTATAGCATTATGGAAAAAAATCCAAACCAGCAGGATAGAAACAGTGCTCGATGCTCCAGTTTTTTAGACAGCAATCCCAAGAATCCAGTTCAACCTCCTATTGTCGACATGTAGGGAGGAATTCAATTTCTATCATTGTTTCTCCGGATCTGAGTTGCGGCCATTTGTTCCTGGCTTGGTAATAAAAAAGAACACAGGTATCTTTCTTGGCATGGAAACACAGCCATGACAAGGGAAGGCCATGAGTCCTGGGAGCACTGTGAAGGCAGCTAGACTCTTCCCGTACTCTACGGAACTACAGTTAATGACTCGGGAGAAGAGAGGGGACAGGGACACTTACCTAGCCACTAGCATCACAAACAAAAAGCAATTACAAGGCTCTCCATTTCAGAAACACCCCAAATTTAAACAACAAAACAAAACCTTGAAAAATTAAAAGTTAAATTCCTCTTCTAAAAGTCACTTATTTGCATATTATATGCCCAGTATATAATGTGTAGATAAATGCATCCTGCAGCGGAAGTGACCAACCTACTGAACTCAACAGCACATTGTAGGACAAATTCTTGAAAGGTTTCATCTCATATTGGTATCTTTTAATTAAAAAAAATTAAAAATCAAAGAAAAATGACTGGCCAGGGCTGGGATGAGACAAACAGGAACACTCCAGAATCCCAGGCAGAGGGAAGGCTCTTTGCATCTCTTTAGAGAACTGGAGGGATGTGAAAACGGAGGGACAGATCATGCACAGAAGGTCTTACAAATTACAGCCCAACCCCCACCCCCTTAATAAAAAGAAGAAAAAGCCCCATCACGTAACACCAAACAGCAACATTATCAGTAACCCTTTCTCTGCCACCCGCCATGCCTTGTCTGAAAGAGGAGGCCCGTGAGGAGAGGTGAGAAGAGCGAGGGGAGAGGGAGGGTCTCTGTTCAGTCAGTCTCCGACCTCCGTCTCTTACAGGACGTCCGCAGTCATCTGATGCCCGGCATGGAGCTCTGAGCAGACACCGCGTACGCGGGGGCCACGACCGGGGTGCCGTTGTTGGCCGAGTAGCCTTGCCTCAACGTTTCGAAATACGAGGCCTGCACGGGTTTGTGATACCGCAGCACCTGGATGGCGTCTTCTATCTTAAACCATTCCCTCTTCCTGCCTGTGGAGGCAGAGAGGAAAAGAAATTAGGACAAAGAGAAGCAACGAAAGGCTTCTCACCTTATAACTTTCAAGAAAACGTACAAGAAAACATGAAAGCAATGGTTATCAACATTTTAAAAACCTGTTATAAATATATTTTTCCTTATTTTCTTCTCTTACAAGAGTAATGCAAGCACACTTTATATGCTTAAATACTACACAAATGCCTAGTGCAGAAAATAGATAAGAAATCTGAAAACCGAAGAGCTTATCATAACTGTGTGAGACCTGCCTCTGTCAAGAGAGAACCATTGCTAGCAGCATCCCCTTGCACCCCGGGCTCCGGGCCTTCCTCGGCTTGAGCGAGCACCTGAAGCCCGGCCAGCACCCCCATCTCCTGCAGAAATCAACATGAGCTCCAGCTCCCAGAGTCACCAGGAGAGCTGACTTGTAATCATTTATTTATTTAAAAGAATTTTTATAAGAGTTGTATATCTACATAATAGAAAATATTTTTTTAAAAAGAGGAAGAAAAAATAATCTCAACACAATCATTATTATCTTTTCAGTCTATTTGCTTAATTTTTTTCAAATGCATGTTTTTAAATCCTGTGTTACTTCTTCTCTTATAAAAAATAAAAGATCACTGCTTAAAATTGGGAAAACAGAGGAAAGTATAAAGAATACAATAATTACCCATCATCTTATCAAACAGAAATGACCATCCTAAACATCTTGGCGCATTTGCTTTTCTTTCATCATATTTGAAAAAGACACTGTATTTGAACAACTATGAATGGGATCATGCTTTAAGGTGCTCCAAATCCTGAGAGGCTCTGACAGTGTTGTGGTTAGGAATATGGATGCTGAAGCTAATACGCTGGGCTCCAATTACATCACTAGTTTTAATGAGCTGTGCAGCTTTGGGTAGGTTACTGAACCTCTCTGTGCCCTACTTTCCTCATTTATAAAACAGAGAAAATAAATAGTGCCTACTCACAAGTCTGGTGTGAAGATTAATATGTATTAGAACAACACCTGGCACATAGTATGTGCTATAAAAGTTTGCTTTTTAAATTATTACTATTACAGTTATTGCTTCTTTTTTTACTTCACACTGTTAAGCATTCTTCTGTTATAAAAAATACGACATTTAATGGCTGCATTACATCATGACATCTAGCATGGAGGTAGTGTCATTCATTTAACCATTTCCCTGTCACTCAATACTCTGTGAAATTTTAGTTATTATAAATAATGCTACAATTTAAAAAACCCTTTATCTCTGTTTTTTTGTTTTTTGTTTTTTTAATCCCCAGGGAAAGATCCCTAGAACTGAGATTATAAGAATAAAACATTAGGGGCTGGCCCTGTGGCCGAGTGGTTAAGTTCGCGTGCTCTGCTGCAGGTGGCCCAGTGTTTCGTCGGTTCGAATCCTGGGCGCGGACATGGCACTGCTCATCAAACCACGCTGAGGCAGCATCCCACATGCCCCAACTAGAAGGACCCACAACAAAGAATATACAACTGTGTACCGGGGGGCTTTGGGGAGAAAAAGGAAAAAAACATAAAAATAAAAAAAAAAAGAATAAAACATTTGAATTCTAAAGGGCTCGTGGTATACGTTGCCACACTGCTTTCCAGAAAGGCCAGGCCAACCCCCAGTCCTGCCTGTGTCGCAGTGTCAGTGTCACCACACCCTGCCAGCACCGTGACTTTTATCACTGCCAATTCTTTAGGTGAGAACCAGTACCTCATTTTTGTTTTCATTTCAAACTCCTATTTTAATGTAGCTCTAATTAGAGTATATATAATTCTACACCCTGCTTTTTTCACTCACCAACACTGTATCATAAGCACTTTCCCATGACATAGAGTTTTCCTAAGTGTGTGTTTCAGAGCTGTCTAACATTCCATCAGACCAATGCACCTTACATCACTCAACATTCACGGAGTTGTACATTTAAGACCCAATTTTTTCATCTGAAAAGGGTACGTCTGAAAGATGGCTCATAGGCTGATTCTCCATATTTTAGACCATTTCATTCGGGTCAATTCTCAGAAGTGGGAGGACAAGATGAAAGGCTTGTTTGGACATTAGTAGAGCAAAGGTACCTTAAAAATTAACATCACAGTGTGTGACTCCCGCCCGATAGTGCTGAGGACAGGGCCACGCCACACTCATCTGTCTCCTCTTGAGGCCCCAGCACTGGCTGTCAAGGAGCCTATTTTTTTTTAAATTTTTTTCCTTCTTCTCCCCAAAGCCCCCTGGTACATAGTTGTATATTCTTAGTTGTGGGTCCTTCTAGTTGTGGCATGTGGGATGCCGCCTCAGCGTGGCCTGATGAGTGGTGCCATGTCCGCACCCAGGACTCGAACCGACGAAACCCTGGGCCGCCTGCAGCGGAGCGCGCGAACTTAACCTATCGGCCACGGGGCCAGCCCCCCTGCAGCCTATTTTTAATGAACCCCACTGAACCTATTTACTTAAGCATGTTGCATTCTCACCAGACACAAAGCCATTCAAAGTTGAAGGGCTATGGAAATACTCAGATCAGCAGTGTGAGGCGCATGGTGGTGAAGCACATACTAACAAAGGGAAAGGTTTTGGCAGGTCAACTTTATCCGTTTGCCAATTTATAACAAATTAAATGAATATTACACTTTTATAGAATATACCTTCCTTCAGAGGTAAAAAATTAAACCATGAACCAACCATTAAATTACCTCAGTCCTTAATTCAAAAGACATATACATAATAGCGATCTGAGAGGTTCCTGAGGAGAAAGCTGGGTGTGCATGAAGGGAAACAGGGATAAAACTGGAGACCACTCCCCCTCCCTCCATCTCCTCCCCCACCAAACCAACAGTTTTCTCCAACAATCTAAGTGTCCCAGGGAACAACCAAGGTCCTGTTCTCTCCCTGGGGTTCCCGGGGCCATCCGTTTGGACCCAGAGACCGAGTATACATCAAGGTCTTCAGAAGGAAAACACACGCTGTCACCTCGCTGGGCAGGACCTTATGAAGTCCTACTAACCAACTACACTGCCACCAAAATAAAGATCGGCGGGCCTGGCACTGTGGAGGCCTTGCTCAGTATCTGCTGAGAAGGACTCACTTTGATTGTAAAAACAACATTTTTGCAGGCCATGTTTCTATTTGTTGACCACAAACCCATCTTCAGCTCCTTTTTTGTTTTTTAAAGATTGGCACCTGAGCTAACAACCGTTGCCAATCTTCTTCCTCTTCTTTTTTTTCTCCTTTCTGCTTTTTCTCCCCAAATCCCCCAGTACATAGTTATATATTTTAGCTGAGGGTCCTTCTAGTTGTGGCATGTGGGATGCCACCTCAACGTGGCCTGACAAGCGGTGCCATGTCCACACCCAGGATCCAAACCAGTGAAACCCTGGGCCGCCACAGCAGAGCGCATGCACTTAACCACTTGGCCATGGGGCCGGCCCCTCAGCTCCCTTTTAAACATTTCAAAATACTAACTTTCACAAGTTCAAAAATGAACATGCTTGTTCTATTAAACATATCTTTCCATTATTTCTTCTCTTCCTCAGGCTCTTGCCTCTGGCTCTGGGTAATGACCTGTGGTGTGGCAAGAGCTGGCTGTGAGGAGCTCTGGGAGGCTATCTGGACACAACTTACCAATGTTAACCGAGTCTTCCCAGTCTTCCAGCACTTCCGTGACAATGAGCACGTAGACATACGTTCTGTGCTTCCTCTCCTGGTTCTGAAGGGCAAAGAGAGGACAGAGGAAGAGGTTTTCCTTAGAGAGCTGAGAGGACTTAAATGAAACACACTCTTCTGTGTATGTCCAGAGAGCTCAGACACAGGATTCCTTTTCTCTTATCATCCTAAAATCATACACAGAATAGGGCCAAATGGCCTATTTAAAACACGTCACACTTGAACTTGAGGGTGCACTCTTTGGCTAGGCTTCTAAAGCCAAGGCTTTCACTCTCTTTTTCCTTCCCCTTGCCCTAAGTGCAACTTCACAGGCATACTGAGAGGCAGGTTCGTGACCTCTCGAGAAAATGGAACCAAGTATTTAACTAGCTAGAACACCAGCAAGAGAAGAGACTGTGGATGGGTGGGAGCCCCATCAGCGCAAGCAGCTGACTACCTCACACACCTCCCCTTTTCCCTGACCCTGCTCATCTCTATGCCCCGATTCCTCACTTCCTTCCACCTTCCTCCAAATCTCTACCCCAGCCTATTTCCCTGTTTCTCCTTCCTTTGCTACAGCTACTCATCTTCTATTTTTCCTCTGTCTTCTCTACACTTATCTACACAACCCCCGCCCCACCTCTAGGGAGGAGAGGAAGAGCAGTAGGATGAGATAAACAATACTTACAAATAATTCTAGTTGTTTGGAGGAGACTATGGGATTAAAAAAGAAAGCATGCTATTCTCTGCTGGTGCTGCTTTGTTTTGGAAACTCAGTGAAACAAAGGTGGCATTTTCCCTAGATTAAGACTGCAATGGACTGAATGTTTATGGCCTGCCCCCAAACTCATATGTTGAAACTCTAACCCCAGTAATAACACCAGCAGGTGGGGCCTTTGGGAGGTGATTAGGTCATGAGGGCAGACCCTCATGAATGGGATTAGTGCCCTTCTAAAAGAGACCCTGGAGGGCAACCTTCCCTCTTCTGCCGCATGCGAACAGAGAGAGAACAGTTCTCTACAAACCAGGAAGCAGGTCTCCCCAGATACTGAATCTGCGGGCACCTTGCTCTTGGACCTCCTAGTCTCTAGAAGCGTGAGAAATCAGTTTCTATTGTTTATAAGCCACCCAGTATATGACATTTTGTTATATCGGCCTAAATAGACTAAGACGAATACATAAGAGGTTATAAACATGATATCAACTGCACCAAAGATTTTTTAAAGACTTACCTCAAAAATTCCAACTAATCTTCCCAATGTCCCTTTTACTCCAGCCTGAAAAGTGAAAAAGGAAAATTAACACATTGATATTGTTTATATTGCTGGTCTCATTCTGAATCTTCTTGAGCAGTTCGTAAAATAGAAATAAAACCAAGAGGACAGAGCTCAGGTGGACTCCTGGTCTGTGGCAGTCATGCCAGCGTTTCCTGTGTCGTCACAGACGGACAGCAGCAGGGTACGCTCTAGGGAGGGGCATCCCTCTCAGCCCCTCCCAGTCTCTCTCCCCACTGCAAAGCTGGCCAAACAGAGCAAGATAACCAAGACCACACGGAAGATGTTTTGAGGTATTAATTACTTCATTTATTCATTCATTCAACAAACACATCAAATGCCTAATATGAGCCAGATAACAGTGCAGATGACAGAGGTATAGTGACGAATAGGCTAGAACACAAGGTCCATGAGAGCCAGGCCAGACCCTCATCTGACTTGTTCTTGGCTGTCTGTACACAGTATGCCCAGCACAAAGCTCTGGACCCTGTAAGAGCTCAGGAATATATAAAGCAACAAAAACATAAACCTGGCAATTCTGCTGGTGACAAGAATTATGACAGAAATGCACAGAGCAATGAGATCGGCAGAGAGTGATGGGAAGGGGGGCAACTTCCTACAGTGGTTGGCCCCTTGGTATTTTTTTAGATCTATGACATTCTGATGCGTTATATGTGAATTTTTCAGTCTATTCCAATTTACTAATTTTCTTTTCAATTGTATCTGGGCTAGAGTTATCCCATCTCTGGTCCATTTTTTTATTTGATATTTTTCATTTCTTTACATGGCTAGCAGTTTCCATCATGTACACCTTTGTTTTCATGAAATTTTCTTCTCTTAAAATAGAAGTTATTCCTTTATTTAGTTGTGAACATCCTGAACATATTTCAGTTCTTTGTCAGGACATGCTATAAAATTCACTTCATCTGAAGTCAAGTCCTATTCCAGTCGGTGAAGGGCTCAGCTGTGAGGCTGCTTTCACCTGGCTCTACAGAGCCAGGTCTCACAGTGATAGCTCAGGGCTCCCGCTCCAAGGTAATGTGGGGAGCACTACAGGCAGAGCCATGGAATCAGAGGGTGGCTTGGCTCCATCCTCTCTTATGCTCTGCATCTGTGTCCTCTCCCTTCGTAGGCCCATATCTTTCTAAAGTCTCAGCTGCTGGTGTCCTTTCCACTGGTCACCTGGGCTCCCCCTTACTCCAAGGGATCCAGCCACCGGCCGCCCGACCAGGCAGGCTGCAGCTTTCCCACGCTCTTCTGCAATTCTGCTGCTTCTGATCTGTGGAGGCATCCACCTTGCTTTTAAGCCAGGCTATGTCTTTTTAGCTTTTGCTTTTTATATTTTATATCCGTCTCTGCTAGGAGCAAAGTGGGTGAGAGGTGAGGGAAAGATTTCCCTGGAAATGCCTAGGGAATGTAGTACCCTGTTTTCTATTACTACTGCTATGTTATTTGTATGATAAATTAAAAATTAAGGCAAAAATACTTTCTAAACACAGTGGGTGCCCAATAAGTTTGTACAAACAAAAATTTTAAATAAGCACTCTAAAAGTTCGTAACAGATATTTAATAATAGAAACAACAGAAGCCAATTTAAAGGCCTCGACTCCTGGGTGAGCTATATTTTGAAATTAATTTCTGCTAATTATCTGCCCAGGAATTCTTTTCCTTTCTCTTCCCAACATGCCTGTTTCTTTGCCCATCCATTCTTTTCCCCACGTGGCTTTTGGTCTACTTGAATGGAAATGTCTACCTTTTCTTCTTTAAATTGCTTTTCTACATTTTAGAAATAACTGTACTCCACAGCCAGCTAAGACTAGATCGACTGTACCTCATGAATTACGCAATGAAACTGCCTGAACAAGTGGGACGAGCTGGCAGGCCAGTCCGGGCTGGAAAGCCAACTCTGTACTCTGGATCCCAGACAGCCCCAAAAGGCTCAGATCAACTCCTGAGATGTGTCACCTGTGTTCCTGCCACAGGTCTCCACTGACAGGGCCTGGGAGTAAAGCTGTTGGGCTTAGGGGGAGCGGGGGCCCAGCGGGGAAGAAGGAAAGATTCCTAGAGGTTCACAGAGGCCATCATTCAGTCATATTTCTCTTCTGCAAAGTGGAGAAAGAGTTCTCTTTAGCAGTTACTGTCCAGTTTATTTAATTTTCTTAAAGAAATCAAATGTTAAGAAAAGGAAACGATCTCCAAATTTTAAAGGCATAAACCAACTTAATCTTATGACAACTCAATATATTTAAAACTTTTGTTTAATTATAATAATTTCTGCATTCAACAGCAACATATATATCTATGATCTACTCTGTATCAGAGGCAACTGGGAAAAATATAAAAGCATCTTCCTCTAAGAAACAGATGCATTCTTACAATGTCTCATGTAAATCAAACAATGCTGCCATCTGTACGCTGAAATTTCAGCGACGTTTATTTTCTCTTCTAATTAATCTTCAAGTTGTAAACACTAGTAAGTTTTATTTGTCCCTCAGTGCTTCTTTCAAGTTTTATACTAACACTTAGGGGATCTATTAGACCAACGACTCTACGGTACAAAGACAAAGAAGTACTCCTCTGTTTACCAGTTTTAACCGGGACTTGGCAGTCTTCTTGGAGCAGGCGCCGCTCTAGTGAGGACGGCGGCTGCAGCTCCTCCAGGCCGCAGATACAGAGAAAGATTCCTCCCAGGCAAGAGCCCTCCAAGACAGAGTGAACAGTTTACTTTTTCACAGTTTTCCACAGTCCAACTTTCATCTCCTTGCTCTCTCTCAAACGCTGCCACAGGCAACTGAAGAGTTATTTTTATCTCTCACATGATTCTGGCACACAGGTCAGGGTAGGTGTCAGGGTCACAGCTGACAGACACTTGGCTCAGACATTTGGGGATAAGATTTGATTCCAGATACATGTAAGTTTGGTCCAGTCAGGGTGCTGGTATGGATCTGTTTTTCTCAAAATCATTATGAAAGCAGCTACAATTTCAATCTACATGTCAAAAGCCCCAAATCCAGAGAGGGAGTCTTTATTTAAAAGCCTATCTTAGCTAGTAGTAAGAATTGCAAATAAAGTATCTGCTGCCCTTCATTATTCAACCATACGCAGGTGAACACTTCCTCGCACTTCAAAGTATGTAACACCAATTCTACTTAAGGTCTAGCTAACAAAAATAACCTCAGCCATTGCCTACTTTTTAAAAAGAAAGAGCACAAACGTCTTTTTTCCTTTTGGGGTATTGTACTGAGATTGGAACTATTTATCTGGAAAGGGCTGGCCCAATCAGGGAGACCGTGCTGATCGCATCTCTCCTCTGGCAGTTTCTCCGAGTGTGCATGCAAGGCTTAGGCAGAGGCACTAACGTGAAGGGGCCTTTGAGCCTGCCCCTAAAACGGTCTCCCATCACAAAGAACCCCGGCTTTACTGTCTAGTTCTGACACCAACTTTTCACTCTAAGGTAGACATTTTGGCAGACGTCGACGGCTGTCTAGCCTACAGGCTTTCCCCCTTCCTCCTTGCTGCCAGTAAGACTCAGATTCTGTCCAGGTGACAGCTATGGCACACGGAGTCCCACAGGGACTCTGCACCCCTCTGCAGGGATGGGTTCAGGGCTGCTGTGTGTGACCCAGTTCTGGGTCAATGGCTTCTGAGAGGATGTCTCTCACGGGCTTCTGGGGAAGATCTCCCACCATGATAAAAAGAGCTACACAAAAAGAAACCCCACACCTCCTTGCTTGGGACCTGAAACTTAGGGCTGCTACAGTCATCTTGTGATCCTAAGGGGAAGGCCAAGAAAACCAACGAGAAGCTGAATCAAAGTCTGACACTGCTGAGCTGCTGAAGCAACATGGTCGTGGCCAAGCTCTGGACTCGAGAAAAATCACAGGTGCCGTTGAAGCCACTTTTACTCAGGTATTCTGGTACTTGTATCTAAAAGCTCCCTGGTACTTCCCTTGATTTAAAAGGCAGCTCTCTGAGGAAGACTGAGTATCCCCAAACAAAACTTCTAAACAGTCAAGAGAGCTGTAGCACCAAAGCTTCCTCTACGAAGGCAGTAAGCCCAGACCCAAAGGAGCTCAGCAGAGCAACTCTGAGTGTCTGTACGAGGAACCCAAACAAACATCTGTGGTCTTCAATGCACGTGACTTCCTGGCACCCGCCAAACTCAGCAATTACAGAAGGAAAGAATCACAGTGAAAAGACAGACGGAAGTGGATGGGAAGCCAGCGTAAGTCCAGTGAAATCCCATCCCAGGGTTTTTTGTTTTGTTTTTTAAATGGAACATTTCAAACAACAAAAAAATAAAGAAATAATAAACATTTAGGTCGCCACTAGCCAGCTCTGTCAAATTGTAATGTACAATTTTGTCTTTTTTTAAAGAAGTAAAACTACTGGTGTAACTGAAGCCTCTTGTGTACTCCCCTCCCCTGCCAGAGGGAACTACCCACCTGAACTGGGGTTTATCATTCTCTTGCGTGTTTTTACACTTTTATTACTTAGGTATATATCCACCAGTAACAGCAGATAGTATTTTCTGCATGTTGCTCTACCCGATTAAAAAAAAGGATTACACCTTCTGCAATTTATTTTCCCTCAATACCATGTTTCTGAGTTTTGGCTATACTGATACATGGAGTTCTAGTTAATTTATCTTAATTTGTTGAACAATAATCTATTTTAGGAATTTACCACAATTAATTAATCCATTCACTATAGACATTTAGCTGAGCTACTATAAAAAATACTGCAAAAAAAACACACAAACCTCTCTTGCAGATATCCTTATTACGTACCAAGTGTAGGAGTTTCTCTAAGATCTATACTAAAAGTCAAATTTCTGAATCACAGGGTAAAAGTATCTCCAATTTTCCCACACATGTATTATCAAGCTGCTCTGTGCAGTAGATCAGCTGTAGAAATTGTGGCAATTCTCCTCCTTTCTCCCTATCCACGTCCTTTGAAATGTAATTTTACAGCTTTTCCTACCAAGAGATGGAATCTATTTACCCACCACTGTCGTAGGCCAGCCTTGTGATTTGTTTTCGCCAACAGAATGCAGATGGATGGTATGCCGGTTCCAAGCCTAGGCCTCAAGAGGCCTCAGTTTCCGCATGTCCTCTTGGAACTCTGCCACTGCCATGTGAGCTAGTCTCCTAAAGGGGGAAGACCAGTCTCGGTGGAGCCTATCACAAAGCCATCTACAGCCAGCTACCCTCCAAATGTGAGAAAGCCCAGCCCAGACCAGTGGAGCTGCCTACTCAACTCCGAGTAGGCTGCAGACCTCGGAGTACACCAGATGCTGACCCATGGGCTTGTGAGCAATAAGCATACCTACTATTTTAAGCCACTGAGTTTTGGGATAGTTTGTTATACGGTAATAACTAAGTGATATACTCTCCAAGTACACAAGCAGGGTATAAATTCCCCTCATTCTCGTTCCTCTTTAATATTTGGTGTTTGTTGTCAGTCTTTTTTATTTTGGGTCAATATAATAAATGTGAAATTATACTACGTAATTTTTAAATTGAAATTGTGCACTTTTTCCAATGTTTAATGGACATGCAGATTACTTCTTCTGGGAATTCATACTCTTTATCCATTTTTATTTGATCATTGCCCATCTTAACCGTCAGAAATTATTTATATCTTCTTAATACTCATCCTCTGTGGGTAAATATTTTCTCCCAATTTGGCATTTGTCTTTTATCTCTGTTTTTGACGTCCTCTGCTAAACATGTTTTATCAGACGTTGCTGATTTTACTCAACTTTTCCTTTTGTGTGTATAATATCTTTTTAAGAAACATATCCCTATCTCAATGGCGTAAAGTTAGTCACATATTTTTTCTAATAGTTCGAGAGTTTTATACTATGATCCACCAAAATAAATTTGGGAATTTGTTCCCAAATAGCCAATGGTCTAGAGACTACAGAACAGACTCATGGATATTACTCTGTTTTACTAATCTAGTTGTTAATTTACGTACTAATATCACGTGGTTGTAACTAGTACCGCTTTATCTTAATACCTGGAAAAGTAGTCCCCTTCTCTGTTCTCTTTCAAAAATTTTAAAGCCATTTTTGTACCTTTATTCTTTCACAAAAATTTCAAAAATCAGTTTTTCAGATCTCTTGAAAAATCCTTTTGGGATGTTTATTTTTATTATTGAATTTTTTGATTAATTTGAGAAAAACTCACATCTCTACAATATTTAGTCTTCTCATTCAAGAATACACTATTTTGGGGTCGGCCCAGCGGCATAGTGGTTAAGTTCGCATGCTCTGCTTCTGTGGCCTGGGGTTCACAGGTTTGGATCCCGGGCATGAACAGAAACACTGCTGGTCAAGCCACGCTGTGGCGGCGTCCCACATACACAAAAATAGAGGAAGACTAGCACAGGTGTTAGCTCAGAGACCTCAAGCTAAAACAGGAGGACTGGCAACAGATGTTATCTCAGGGTCAATTTTCCTCACCAAAAAAAGAAAACTATATCACTCTATTTACTCAGGTCTTTTTTGATTCCTTCAACAACGTTTCATTGTTTTTATTGTAAAGAGCCTACACTCTTAGTCCATAGCAAGGCATTTTACTTTCAGCATAGTTTTGCTGCTGTTGTGAATGGTATATATATATTTAAAAGTTACATATTTTCTCATTGATTACTGCTGGCTTAAAGAAACGTTGCTGGTTTCCGCATATGAATCTTATGTCTTGCATCCTTTCTAAATGCTCTTCCTACTTCTACTAGTTTCTGTTGTGTTCCTTTGTTTTTTAGGCTAATAATCATACTATTTGCAAATAACCACAATTTTGCTTCGTCCTTTTGAGTCTTTATAATTTGTATTTGTTTTTGTCTTACTGCAGTGGCCAGGATCCCAGTTCAATATTAAATGGCAGCATGATAGCAAACATAATTATTTTTTTCCTGTCTGCCTTGGGAATGCTTTGAAAATTTCAAAAATATGGTGTTTATAGGTTTTATTAGACATTCTATCAGGCTAAGGAATTTCCCTTTATTTTTAGTTTGCTAACAGTTTCTAAGATGAACAGGTATTGAAGTTTAATAAATAATTTTTCTTCATTTACTGAGATGAAAATGTTTTCTATTTTAATCTCTTAATGAAGTAAATCACATAAACGTATTTTCTAAGAGTGAATTATCCTTGTATTCTCAGGATAATCCAACTGTATGATATTTTGAAAAAGCATTACCTTCTATTTGCTCTTATTTTACTAGGATTTTTGTATCCATGCTCATAAGTGAGAATTTATTGTTCTTTTCTACTTTTAATTATCAACATCAGGGTCAGCAAACTACGGCCCACTAGCCAAATCTGTCCTGCCACTGGTTTTTGTAAATCAAGTTTTACTAGAACATAGCCACATTCATTTATTTAAGTATCGTCTATGGGCACATTCACGTTACAACAGCAGAGCTGAATATGGGTGAGAGGTGCCATATGGTTTCTAAAGTCTAAAATATTTATTATCTGGCCCTTTATAGAAAAGGTTTGTGGATCAAGATTATACCAGCCTTCCAAGAGGTGTGTAGTTAACCCTCTCTGGAACAGTTCTTTAAGATAACAATATACGTTTTGGGGTAAAATTCATCTAGTCTGATCTTAGCATTTTTTGTTGGAGAGAGGGGTGAGTACCACTTAGTTTCTATGAGGATTAATGATCCATGTATAGGTTTTCTAACTTTTTTTTTAAAGATTTTATTTTTTCCTTTTTCTCCCCAAAGTCCCCCGCTACATAGTTGTGTATTTTCAGTTGTGGGTCCTTCTAGTTGTGGCAGGTGGGATGCCACCTCAGCATGGCCTGATGAGCGGTGCCATGTCGGTGCCCAGGATCCGAACCGGCAAAACCCTGGGCCGCCGAAGCGGAGAGTGCAAACCTAACCACTGGGCCAGGGGGCCGGCCCCGCTAACTTTTTTTAAGTAAGTTGCAGTAGTTTTTTACTAGAAAACTTTTAGCAAAGTTCTCAGACTTTTTTGTCTGTAGTGTTTCATAGCATCCTCTTAATTTAAAAGTCTCTAGACAAATAAAAATAACCCACTTTTGGTTCTATTGATCATTTCTATTTTTCCCCATTAATTTCAGTCCTCTCGCCTTGTTATTTCCATCCTTTTACTTTCTTTGGGCACATCCTGTTATTTTTTCTAGCTTCTTGAATTGATCGCTCAGTTTATTGAATGTCTACTTTGCTTTCTAACAAAAGCACCTAAGGCTCAAAGAACTGAACGAGTGGCATCCCAAAGGTCAAGACATGGAGTGTTCCCTTTAATTGTTTAGGTATATTTGCTTAGTAATCTTGATTGTGATTTGTGCTTTAACTCAAGGATTATTTAGAACATTTTTTTCTGTTTCCAAATATATGTTTCTCTCTCTGGTCAAGCTGGCTCTATTGTTGATTTCTAATTTTACTGCATTGTGTCAGGGTATAAAGTCTATATTATTGATGCTCTGGGAATTTTGTGTGTGTGTGTGTGTGTGTGGGAGGAAGATTGGCCCTGACCTAACATCTGTTGCTAATCTTCCTCTTTTTATTTTCTTTTTTTCTCTCCCCAAAGCCCCAGCACACAGCTGTACATCCCAGTTCTAGGTCATTCCAGTTCCCCTATGTGGGCCGCCGCCACAGCATGGCCAGATGAATGGTGTGTATGTCCGTGCCCAGAATCCGAACCAGCCAACCCTAGGTTGCCGAAGCAGAGTGCATGAAATTAACCACGAGGCCACAGGGCCGGCCCGCTGGGATTTTTAATACTTCTTTTATGGCTTAATATATGGTTAGTTTTTATAATTCTTCCAAGTGTGCTTGAAAAACTTAGGTATTCTTTGTTTGGTGCAAGTTTATATCTCAATATACCTATTTGATCAACCTTGCTAATGGTGTTACTCAATCCTTCTATTTTTCTTACTGTTTACCACTTTTCTATCAGTTTCTAAATGAGACGTTTTGAAGTCTTCAATATGTCTGTAGCTTTGTCATGTTTTCCCCATAACCCTGTTAATTTCGCTTTATGTAGATGAAGAGTTTGCTGGGTGCACACGACTTCAAGACTGCTTATATGTCTCAGCAGACTGTTCTTTTTATCAATATTAAATCTCTCTTGTTCCTTTTAAATGTTTTTCACCTAAATTCTATTTTGTCTGATATTACAATTACTATCCCGGTTTTCTTTTGGTTAGTATTTGTCTGATAGATCTTTTTCCATCCCTTCATTCTTAGTCATTCAGTATCACTGTGTTTGAAAACAACATATGACAAGTTTTATTTCCTTTTTAATCCAAGTACGTGTCTATTAATTAGTAAGTTTAACTAAGTGTAATCAAATTACATTTACTGTGAGTTAGCCTGGAAACTTAGCTCTTTACAGAGCCCCATGGGGTCCCTTCAAGACGAGTTGGAATCAGAGCCCTTAAATTTACTCTCTGGTAGCAAGCTCTCTGCTAGACAGTCTGCATTTGTAAGTTCACTGAATGAAGAGGAGGCTGTTAAGTGGCACCTCAGCCAGATAAGTCAGACCTGCCCAGGTGCAGCGGCTGTGGGCAGATTAAAGCGTGTGGAGTCTCCAGAGTCCAGGGCCGCACTGAGCATTTACGGAAGCCACCGCGAACCGTACTGGAGTCAATGAAAGTAAGCTGTGGCCATACTTCCTAATGACTAAAAACCCTTTCCTGGAATGTGGAGCTGGACGGGAAAGCAAACACAACTGTTTTGGAAGAGTCATCTGGACTCAATTCCTTCAGCAGAAGGCGACTGGCGCCTGTCCCAGTAATTCAGTCTCTGTTCACGGTTCCAACACAAACCAGCTCAAATACAGTACTATATTCTCTAACAGGGCAGATCCTAATCTCTACACTAAGCCACTGAATTAACTATTCATCAATGGGTAGTATTCAGTTATGTGTGATAATGTAGACAGATAAACTGAGTAAAAAGATATCTTTTCTTTTATTTCAGTTTTTTTGAAAAAAAATGGTTGAAAGAAAATTTAGGAGTAGTTATTTGCAGTAAAAGAGTTAATCTTTCAATCTGGTTCTCTCAGTAACTAAAATAATTAATAAACAATAAATAAAAAAGCTGCTAGTGTTTAAGATAAATCATACATAAAGATGACTAAATTTGCAAAAACGTAACCTACCTGGAATGTTTTTGAGGGGGGATATATCTATCGAAAGCAAGATATCTCTGCTTAGTATCTTAGACAATTACCTTAGAGAAACAAAACTATTTATAGCAGTATTACTTCAGAGTCAAAGGAAAAGAGAGAAGATATAATTAAAAAAAAAAAATTTAACTAGGAGCCAGTCCGGTGGTGCAGCGGTTAGTTCGCACGTTCCTCTTCTTGGCGGCCCGGGGTTTGGCAGTTCGGATCCTGTATGCGGACACAGCACTGCTTGACAAAAAGCCATGCTGTGGTAGGCATCTCACATATAAAGTAGAGGAAGATGGGCATGGATGTTAACTCAGGGCCAGTCTTCCTCAGCAAAAAGAGGAGGATTGGCAGTAGTTAGCTCAGGGATAATCTTCCTCAAAAAAAAAAAAAAAATTAACTAAAAAAGTATAGTAGTCGACTAAACATATTATCTCTCCTTCTTCCTGAGACCAAATTAAAATGGAAGAAGAGCAGTAAGACTGGAAAGTGGCTATCGGAAGAAAGGAGATTTCAAATCAATTCCAAGAAGATGCAAAGTGATAAATGAAGGCTGAAAGATGCAGAAAAGCAAGAGGCCAGCTCTGCTCCAGACTCTGGAGATGCTGCAGGACAGGATACGGCAGGAACACAGAGAGTGCAAGTGAGATGGGTCCTGAAAGCCAAAGGGCTAACTAAATACCAACAGCTATCCCCACGTGTGGAGAACGGCCGGAGCCAGGCGCGTATCAGCCAGACAACCCTGAGGGCGCTAATCAAAATACAAAGACTGGGAAGAACTACTACAGCTGATACATCTAGGAGTACCCCCAGAATAAAGTCCTCCTATGGGGCACTCTTTGAGAAAGCCCCAGGCACAACAGCTCCACTTCCCTCCAGTCACTCCAGACACCTAGCCATTTACACAGAGCTCCCAGTCGGTGCCCCCACCACCTCAACCCTCACTGTGACAGCACAACCACAGACCACGAGACATCCAAGGAAAGTCACCAAAAGGAAAGAAAGGTCAAAATAAGCAAATGAAAACTGGTTCTAGTTGAAAGAAAAATTCAAGGAACAGAATAAAACTTGGAGAAATTAGTTATTATTCTTAAAAAAAATTTGAGAAGCTGTGGCATCCTAAACAAGAACAAAATGCATATAAAAGCAACCAAGAATGAAAAATGGTATCTTAGAACTTAAAAATATGATTGCTGAAATAAAACATTCATTAGGAGGGTTAGAAGTCAATGAAACTTCCCAAAATATATAACAGAAAACAAAAAGATAAAAAATATGACCAGAGATATACGGATGGCCAATAGGCACATGAAAAGATGCTCATCATCACTGATCATCAGGGAAATGCAAATCAAAACTCACTAAGATACCACCTCACACCCATTAGAATGGCAAAAATAACCCAAACAAAAAGTAACAAGTGTTGGAGAGGTTGTGGAGAAAAAGGAACCCTCATACACTGCTGGTGGGAATGCAAACTGGTGCAGCCACTATGGGAAACAGTATGGAGATTTCTCAAAAAAATAAAAATAGAAATACCATATGAGCCAGCTATACCACTACTGGGTATCTATCCAAAGAACTTGAAGTCGGCAACTCCAAAAGTCCCATGCACCCCTATGTTCATTGCAGCATCATTTACAATAGCCAAGACGTGGAAGCAACCCAAGAGCCCATCAACTGATGACTGGATAAAGAAGATAAGGTATATATGTGTGTGTGTCCACACACACACACACACACACACACACACACACACAGGAATACTATTCAGCCATAAAAAAGGATAAAATCCTCCCATTCACAACAACATGGATGGACCTTGAGGGTATCATGTTAAGTGAAATAAGCCAGACAGAGAAAGACAATCTCTGTATGAGTCCAGTCATAGGTGGAAGCTAAACAAATAGAGAAAGAGAACAGATTAGTGGCTACCAGGGGAAACGGGGGGTGGGGGGTGGGCGCAAAGGGTGAAGTGGTACACCTACAACATGACAGACAAACAATAATGTACAACTAAAATTTCACAAGATTGTAAACTATCATAATCTCAATGAAAAGTTAAAAAAACAAAAATGACCAGAAAAGATTAAGAGTAAAGGTTGAGGGGCTAGCTCAGTGGCGCAGCAGTTAAGTGCGTATATTCCACTTCCGTGGCCCGGGTTTTGCCCGTTCAGATCCTGGGTGCAGACATGGTACCGCTTGGCGAGCCATGCTGTAGTAGGCGTCCCACATATAAAGTAGAGGAAGATGGGCACGTACGTTAGCTCAGGGCCAGTCTTCCTCACAAAAAAAAGCATAAAAAAATAAAGAGAAAAGTTTTCATGTGTTTACACAGGGGTAAAAATATTTGATACCAGACTTTTCCTCTATAATACCAAATGCTTGAAGTCAAGAGTCCTGAGGAAAAGAATTATTGTTTAAGGAGTCTATAATTAAGCAAACCACTCACACATGAAGAAAAACATTTTTTCAAACATGTAATTACTCTCTGTACTTAAAAATAATTCTCAGTATACTACAGTCCACCAATAATGAATGAGAAAAAAAGGCACATAAGAAAAGGGAATACATGGCAGGGTAGGGGGGGAAGAAAGGAAAAATAGCTGTGATCAGTGAAAGCAGTAAAAATTACTGGCCTTAAATTTAAATAATTACTGTTGATATGGTTGTTATCAATATAACAAATGATACATTTTTGTATTTTCAAGAATAATATCTCAATAACTATAATCTATACCTAAAGTTACAAATTTAAACAAAATGAGAGTTGGGCAGTAAGGGGATACTAGTTTTTACGCAATCCCAATACAAAAACTCCAGCAAGTCTTTGCAGATATCAACAAACTGATTCTAAAGTTCATAAGGAGGGGCAAAACATCCAGAAGAGTCAACTCTATATTGAAGGAAAAGAACAAAGTCAGGGGACTGTCACTACCCAACTTCCAGACTTACAATAAAGCTACAGCAGAGCTGGCCCACTGGTGTAGTGGTTAAGATCACATGTTCCACCTTGATGATGCAGAGCTTGCCGGTTCAGATCCCAGGCGTGGACCTACACACTGCTCATCAAGCCATGCTGTGGCAGCTTCCCACATACAAAATAGAGGACAATTGGGACAGGTGTTAGCTCAGTGACAATCTTCCTCAAGCAAAAAGAGGAAGATTGGCAACAGATGTTAACTCAGGGCCAATCTTCCTCCTCCTCAAAAAAAAAAAAGGTACAGTAAACTAGATGGTATAATTTTGACAAAAGAGATAAATGTATCAAAGGAACAGAACAGAGAACCCAGAAATATACCTTCCTAAATAAAGTCAACTAATCTTTGACAAAGGAGAAAAGGCAATACAGTGAAGAAAATATAGTCTTTTCAACAAAACGGTGCTGCAACTGGACATCTACATGCAAAACAATAAATTTAGACACAGGTCTTAGACCCTTCACAAAAAATTAACTCAAAATGGATCACAGACCTAAACGTAAAAGATAAAACTACAAAAGTCCTAGAAGAAAACACAGGAGAAAACCTAGATGACCTTGGGTATACTGATGATTTCTTAAATAAAATACCAAAAGCACAGTCCCTGAAAGACAGAATTAATAAGCTAGACTTCACTAAAATTAAAAACTTCTGCTCTGAGAAAGACAGTATCAAGAGAATGAGAAGACAAGCTGTAGACTGGGAGGAAATATTTGTAAAACACATATCTGATAAAAGACTGTTACCCAAAATATACAAAGAACTCTCAAAAGTCAACAATAAGAAAATGACCAACCTGATGAACAAACACGTAAAACACCTGCACAGACATGTCCCCAAAGAAGACAAACAGGTGGCAAATAAGCAAACGTACAGCTGCTCAACCTCATACAACTGCAAATTAAAACAATGAGACACCACTACACACCTATTAGAACGGTCAAAATCCAGAACACTGACAACAACAAATGCTGACGAGGATGTGGAGCAGCAGGAACTCTCACTCATTGCTGGTGGGAATGCAAAATGGTCCAGCCACTCTGGAAGACAGTTTGGAGGTTTCCTACAAAACTAAACATACTCTTACCATAAAATCCAGCAATTGTGCTCCTTGGTATTTATCTCATGGAGTTGAAAACTTATGTCCACACAAAAACCTGCACACGAACATTTACAGCAGCTTTATTCATAACTGCCAAAATTTGGAAGCAACCAAGGTGTCCTTCAGTAGGTCAATGGATAAATAAACTGTGGTACATCCAGACAATGGAATATTATTCAGTGCTAAAAAGAAATGAGCTATCAAGCCATGAAAAGACATGGAAGAAACTTAAATGCATATTACTAAGTGAAAGAAGACCATCAGTAAAAAGATCAGTGGTTGCCAGGAGTTGGGGGGAGAGAGGGATGAACAGGCAGCTGGGAAACTATACTGCATGATATTGTAATGGTGGGTACATGTCATTACACATTTGTGAAAACCCATACAACACCACAAGTGAACTCCAATATGATCTATGGAGTTTGGGTGATAATGATGTGTCAATGTAGGATCATCAATTGTAACAAATGTACCACCAGGTGGGGTATGTCGACGGCAGGGATGTTGTACATGTGTGGAGTTGGGGGGTATATGGGACCTCTGTACTTTCCGCTCAAATCTGCTGTGAACCTAAAAGGGCTTTAAAAAAAAATCTATTAAAAAGAGAAGGTAAAGGTAACCACAAGTAGTAAAGAAAGAGTATACGTAACTTCCATGTTACTAGAGAAAATAAAGGAAGAACGATCAATTTAGTAAAATGTAGACTAGTCACAAGAAAAGCAAATAAGATAGAATAACACAGTATAATAAAAAATGGCAGGAATGAGTTTTCAGAAAGTTATAATAAATATTAATAAAGCTAGATTTCATTATTCTAAGTTCAAAGACTTTCAGACTGAGTGAAAAACAAAGTACAGTCACAAATGACACATCTAAAACAAGATGACACAGAAAGGCAGGAAAAGAAATGGCTGAGCAATTACACCCCAGGCAAACGGCCACCCCTCAGCACTCTTTAAAAAGCAGAGGAGGGGTCAGCCCTGGCGGCCTGGTGGTTACGTTAGGCATGCTCCACTTGGGCTGCCCAGCTTCAGTTTCCCAGCGCAGACCTACACCACTCATCTGCCAGTGGCCAGGCTGTGGCAGTGGCTCACATACAGAAAGAGGAAGATTGGCAACCAATGTGAGCTCACATGAATCTTCCCCAGCAAAAAACAAAGCAGGAGAGGCTAAAATTCAAAGTGAAAAGAATAAATAGGACAAAGAAAGTAATTCTATGCTGACAGAGTATGATCTATTTGGTATGATCCATAATGGAAGTAAAATAATCATAATTATTTACATGCTGAATTATATAAACAAAGAAAAATACAAAGCAAAATGTATTAGAAATATAAGGAGAAACAGACAAAAATCACAATTACAAAGAAAGGTAACATCTCAGAATTTGCTGAAATCAACAAAATAAGTTTATATACTATATAGGAAGGGAACAATAAAAAGTCTGTATGTACGAACAAGACTATATAATTTTTGAATGTTTATAAAATCTGATAATATACTTGGCAAGAAAGATTTTTTTAAAATAAATTCCCCAAGAGAATTTTATAAACCACGTTCCATCATTCTCATCATAATTAATTACTGAATCATCTGAGACTGCAGTTTTGATTTTTTTTCAGACCCAAGACTCATTTAAAGGTGTTTACCATTTCCCAAATTAAATCTGGCAATCAGAAGAACGAGATAGAATTTTCCATCTCTCAAACTGGCTAAGATCAAAAAGAAAAACGCCTTGCAAATATGTAGGAGATACTGGCATCTTCGTGAAGATGGGCTGTAAAAAGGTACTCTTCCTAAGAGAGCAACTGGATAATTAAACACAAAACTTAAACATGTTAGCCCAATAATTCTGCCTTAAAAAAGTAATCCTGGGGCTGGCCCCGTGGCCGAGTGGTTAAGTTCGCGCGCTCCGCTGCAGGCGGCCCAGTGTTTCGTCGGTTCGAATCCTGGGCGCGGACATGGCACTGCTCGTCAGACCACGCTGAGGCAGCGTCCCACATGCCACAACTAGAGGAACCCACAACGAAGAATACACAACTATGTACCGGGGGGCTTTGGGGAGAAAAAGGAAAAAATAAAATCTTTAAAAAAAAAAAAAAAAAGTAATCCTAAAGAAATAACTGAGCAAGTACAAAAGAAAAGAAAAAAATCAAGAGATCACAGACATCCTTTTCAATTTTGTCTACAATAATGAAAAATTAGGATCAAACCAAAATGTTCAACAAAAAATCAACAAACAAACTATAGCACATTCATATATAGAGTATTATGAAGTCTTTCAAAATAATCACTTGCACGTACGACTATTATCACAAAAGAATGTCCACAATATAATCAGCAGGTGAAATGGCTAAATACTAGTATTATTTTTAAATATATATACACATTTATGGATGTATGTATATGAAATAACCAAAATATTAACAAAGGTTATCTTTAGCTGATGGGAATATAAATGATTTTTTGTCGTTGTGTATTAGTTATTTCTTAAGGTTTCATTAATAGATACAGATTATGTGATAAAGCAAGTACAGAAAAGTGCTAATGGCGGTGGGGATATGCGTGTTTACAATAAAATTATTTCAATGTGGCAGTGAGTTTGAAAATTTTTATAATAAAATATTGGAAAAAATTTCAATCATGAAAATTAAAAAAATAATAATTTTAGAATCTAAAAATAAGGTACACTCCTTCCCCCTTCAATATTTCTGAGACTTCACAAAATATGCTACAGAAGACTCTGCAAGGTGGTAGTGGTAGTACTTTTTTTTTTATTTTTATTTTTTTGAGGAAGACTGGCCCTGAGCTAATGTCCGTGCCCATCTTCCTCTACTTTATAGTGGGATGCCTGCCACAGCATGGCTTGACAAGCGGTGCCATGTCCGCACCCAGGATCCAAACTGGCAAACCCCCGGGCTGCTGAAGCAGAACATGTGAACTTAAACGCTGTGCCACTGGGCCAGCCCCAGCATTTTTTTTTTTAATTATATGAGCATTAAAAAAAAGCAACAAAGAAAAATTAAATTAACCCAATGCCAAAACTATAAATCAAGTTTCTTTCCTAACTACATATTTAAAATAACCGAAAATGCTCATACAGTTTATTACCCTTATTAGAATCCTCCTGATGAGGCGGGGTGAGAGGGGGGCAGATTAGAGCCCAGGGCTTTTGGAGACACTCCTGAGTGGTCAAGTCATGCTCTGCTGTGTAAGGGCAAACTACTCATCTTTTCTAGTAATAATAATAATTTATTATTATTCATATTTTTTATTATATTTATTAGTATTTATTATACTTATTAATTATTAGTAAGTATTTGAGTTCTTACTAAATGTCTACCTATGAAGTAAGTATTATCACGGCTCCTACGTTCAAGACAAGAAAGCCAATGCTCAGAGATGCTAAATAATTTGCCAAGACCATGCAGTTAAGCAGCAGCACCAGGATCTGAACGTAGGTGTGTGATTCCAAAACCTGTGCAACTACCAAATGTATTTAACGCCGTCCTCATCTCTGCTGAGAGAATAAATCAGGACACCTTCCGGAGGGCAGGCAAGCTTATATAAATGGAAACAAATTATTTTTTGAATTTGCAATTACTGAAGGAGTATTACATAAATCTGCCTGCTAGACTATCTGAGAATCTGAAAACTCGGTAGGAAGGACCAGCTTTAAAAACGAGGACAGAGGGAGGGCAACAAGAGCTTAAGAAAAGCTGGTCTAGCAGTCTTAAGTGAGTCTCATGTTCTTTACCTGACAGGTCCCTCAATTTTCTTAACAATAATCTAGATTTCATTTTAAAGGCAGAACTGGCAATTTCAGTTTCAAATGATAAAAAAATTCAATTTTTCTAAATATTACTGTAAAGGTGATCTTGTTCTTTCTGAAACATTTAATACTGCACGTATTCAATTCACTCAACAGAGATGAACGGTTTATTTGAAAGCAGCAAGAAACTATAATTACATTTCTCACTTTCAATCTGCTGCTTAATGGCATCATGCGTTTTTTATTGTAGCCATTCTAATCGGTGTGTAGTGGTTATCTCATTGGATGACATGAAAGGTAATTCTTTTACAATTAAACATTATAGGGGCCAGCCTCGTGGTGCAGCGGTTAAGTTAGCACGTTTCACTTCAGCAGCCCAGGGTTCACCGGTTTGGATCCCGGCTACAGACCAACACACTGCTAATCAAGCTATGCTGTGGTAGGCATCCCAAATATAAAAAAAATAGAGGAAGATGGGCACGACGTTAGCTCAGGCCCAGTCTTCCTCAGCAAAAAGAGGAGGACTGGTGGCAGATATTAGCTCAGGACTAATCTTCCTCACAAAAAATAAAAATAAACATTTAATTACTCATTTAGATAACATATAAGAGTTAGTATCTTTTATAAATATGTATTCAAAAGAAAAAAAATGAAGGCTTGAATGGTATAAATGTTTAGCTCTGCTTAATCAAAAGTGCAGATTTAAAGCAGATAGCCTCTTGATGTCCCTTTCAACAATGTGATTCTATGACCCTATAAAAATAAATTCCACTTAACATCATAGTCCCTATATAGACAGGCACACTTCCCCAAGCTTCTCAAGTCAAAAGCTCTTCACAGTGATGTCCTCATTCAGTCCTGCACCCAGAACTTTGCTGGTCACACAGCCATAAACAGTCGATCGTCTTTCTTTCAGCTCTCATAAATCTCAGTGAAAGCATGACAAGGAGCAGCTCTTGGTTGTAAATGATACTCCTCCCTTCTTTACCTCACTCTCCATTCTAAAAACCCACTTCAAAAGCTTAGCTCTTTTGAGTGTTTTTAGGGCCTACTTTGAAACCAAAACCATATCTGTTCTAGGGCCTGACACGGAGCCCTACCACGACTCAACTGACAGAGCAGGCTGTTCAGACGGCGCCCAGGCTGCCCGCTTATGCCCTCAAGTCACTCCTCAACGCCAAAAGGGAGTAAGGAGGAACAAAATCAAGCCAAATGAAATGAACATTGTAGTGGCATTCAAGGAATCTTCTAACAAGTGCCACCTCATGTGAAGGACAGGACGGGTTAGTATGGAAACGATCCAAATGAGCAAAAATGGCAGGTGGATAGATGAAAAAAGGTATTTCATTTGGCACAGAAGTAAATGTGTGGACCTGCTACTTAGAGTATAAACACATTATAACTGTTTTTTGAGACTGTTAATTTCCCATCCTCAATACCACGGCATTTCTTTTTTTTTTTTTTTTTAAAGATTTTATTTTTTTCCTTTTTCTCCCCAAAGCCCCCTGGTACATAGTTGTATATTCTTTGTTGTGGATCCTTCTAGTTGTGGTATGTGGGACGCTGCCTCAGCGTGGTTTGGTGAGCAGTGCCATGTCCGCGCCCAGGATTCGAACCAACGAAACACTGGGCCGCTTGCAGCGGAACGCGCGAACTTAACCACTCGGCCACGGGGCCAGCCCCAATACCACGGCATTTCTTCAGCAATAAAAGGTAATTTTATATAAACTACTAGGAAAACCCAGCAGGACGGAGTCTCTCTCCTCCAGCTTCAATGTCTAAGACTGTGTCAAAACCATGGTGATTCAGGCAGAGGGAAGAGCAAATAGCAAGGCCCTGAGGGGTAAAGGCCTGGTGTTAGAGGAACAGCAAGGAGGCTACCAGTATGGGCGGAGCACAGGGAGCAAGAGAGAGGAGTACGAGATGAGGTCCCGGAGGGAGCCAGATGATAGGCCATTCTTAGGGCTTCAGGTTAGAAAGCCTTTGAGGGACATGATCTGACCTGGTTTCTTTTAGCAGGATCATTTTGCCTGCTGTGTTGAAAATAGACTGAAGGGGGTATGAGGGCAAAGGGGAGCAGAGGAATCAAGGTGAGAGGTGATGGTGGCTTGGACCAAGGTGGCAGTGACAGAGATGGCAAGCAGGGGCTGGATTCTGGACACATGTATTTTGAAGGTAGAGCCAACAAGATTGGCTGATCAACCAGATATTGGCTATGAGGAAAAAAAAGAAATCAAAGATAAGTCCTAGTTTTTTGGGTTAAGCAACTGAAAGGATGGAACTGCCATTTATTACGATGGGGAAGACTGCTGAAGGAGCAGGTTTGGGAGAAGACAGTGGAATCACAGGTTTAGTTTTATACATACTAAGTTTCAGATGCCTATTGACATCCAAATGGAAATATCAAGTAGGCAGGTTAAGTAAAGTTGCAGTTGGGGATAAATGGGTCATCCATACATCCATCCTTCTACCTACCCACCTACTAATCCAACCCAACCAACTACTGTATTTAAAGCCTGGAGACTGGATGAGATCACCAGGAGTAGATGACAGACAGACAAGGAAAGAAAAAACAAAGGACTGAACTCTACGACATTCAACCTTCAGGGAGGAATCAGCAAAGACAACTCAGGTGCAGAAGAAAAATCAGGAAAAGTGTGGAGTCATGGAAGCCTAGCAGAAAAAGTTACTCAAGCTTTTTCCCCAACAGTATTCTGCTCCTAGCCTTTGACTCTTCCAGCTGACGCCCCAGATATCATGGACAAGCCATCCCTGCTGTACCTTGTCTGAATTCATGTCTCACAGAAAACATGAGATAACAAGATTATTCTTATTCTAGGTTTTGTTAAGCAGCAATAAACAAATAACACAATTTCTAAATTCCTAATTCTCAGCATCACCAACAAAGAGTTCACATAAATATATCCAACAGCAATATGTTTTAGTTCTCAAGCTGATTAGCACATTCGATACTGCTTGATGGATTACTTCCACTCATACTCTTTTAAAGATTAATCTAGTCGTCTGGAACATAGTAAACTGTCTCAATGGTCTCCGTGTGAACATCTCTTTCCCAACTAACCTTACCTTCACCAATCATTTTCATTTAAAGAAAAAAAATTCTAGGAATAGCAAGGTCAGGTCTCAAAGCTAAAAGTAAACTTGCATCAAAAGCAAAAACAAACCCAAAAATCTTAACTGAAGCTTTGCCATCTGCCCCCAGAGAGGGCTTCGCTTTCATTTCCTTGGACCGAAGGAGAAGACAACACAGGACAGAATTTCAGCAATTCTAGTCTTAACCTTTCTGAGCTCAAATACATCCCTTTAGAATCCCTTGGGGGATTGTGGCTATCCAATTAAGTACTTTAAACACTAACTGTTACAACTGCTTCATCGCTCGGCATTTCTGCCCAGGCTCTGGAAAAAATGATGGGGTTGTAAAAAACTAAAAAAATTTAGATAAAGCAAAATTTCCCGTAAGCTTCCTTCTAGTCCCACTTCCCTCCCCAGAGGTAATCGCTCTACTCAGTTGAGTGTTTTCCTTTTCAGACTCCATTCTAACTATTTTTATATATACAAGAACACATACAAATACGTTGTAGGACATTTTACACAAATCAATCATACCCACCATTTCATTTAGCTAAATGTCATAGAGGACTCTCCACACTGGGATATATAGATCTCCTTTATCACTGTTAACCGCTAGATGATAAAACATAATAAAATGTGCCATAAATTATATAATTATTCTCCTATTGATAGACACTTCAATTGTTTCTAGTGTTTGCTATCACATATAAAGCTGTGATGAACCTCTTGTACATGCTTCTGTGTGCCCATGAATAAGCATTTCTCTACAGGTACTTAGAAGTGAAAATGGTGGGCTCAGATATAAACCAAGAGGCACAGGATGGTTATAAGATTTGGTCAAGGTCTCCAAGCCTGTGGTGAGAGAGGAGGGAGAAGGGCTGAGATAAGAGAAAATGGAGCAAAGAGAAAAGTTAGGAAACCCCTGCCTTCTCTTTTTTATTTTATATCTTTTACGAACTTTCCAGCTCACGTTCTTTTTTTTTTTTTTTAAAGGATTTACCCCTGGGCTAACAACTGTTGCCAATCTTTTTTTTTTTTAAAGGATTTACCCCTGGGCTAACAACTGTTGCCAATCTTTTTTTTCTTTTTTTCTGCTTTATCTCCCCAAACCAACCCGTACACAGTTGTATATCTTAGTTGCAGGTCCTTCTCGTTGTGGGACGTGGGACGCCACCTCAACGTGGCCTGACGAGCCGTGCCACGTCCACACCCAGGACCCGAACCCTGGGCCGCCGCAGCAGAGCGCGCAAACTTAACCGCTCGGCCACGGAGCCAGCCCTCCAGCTCACGTACACGTTTAACATTTCAGGAGACAGTTGAGAAGCCTACAGTCAAGTAGGAAGGCTGCCAGACAAAAACAGAGGAAATACACCAAAATACTACTAGTGGAGAGTATGAAAAACTTAAATTTGTTCTTTTTACTTTTCTGTTTTTCAAAATATCCACCTTAAATAAGAATACACAGGGAAAACATACTTGAAACTTACATTACAATGGGATGGTGGAAAAAGCACCTATATATCAGCCTGGAAAGTCACAGAAGCTTCCATAAAATGTAATGACTGAGCTGAAAACTCATAAAGTGTGCCCAGGTAGCAAGGGGACAGAGCAGGCTTTCTCACGGGAGGGAACCACAAGCATTATGTGGCATGTCCTGAAATGGAAAGCAGTTGGAATGACCAGTATACGGTGTCCAAGACAGCAAAGACATTTTTAAGGCCCTTAATACATGCTGCTTCCTTCATCATCATTGATAAAATTCATTTTTTAAATCTTAGCTAACTTGAAAGGAGCAATCAGCTTATTTTAATTGGCATTCATCTGATGACTATGTAAGATGGAATACAAATTTTTTTCACTGATCACTTCCTTTCCACTTAGAACTGGGCAAGTCCAGGGAAGAAAAACCATCACTATCTTTCCCTCTCTGTTCCATGAGTTGCAAGTCACAGGGCAGTACTACACTCTCACCAACGCTCCCAGGTCCTAGACCCTCCTCAGCTGTGAACTCCTCCAGCAGGCTGTGAACGCCCTCCACCACCATGCTGTACTCACGACCTATTCTTTCCCTCCACTCCACCTGCCATGTTCAGGACACCAGCTCCAACCCTAACTGAGCCTACAGCAGGAGCCGGACAAATAGTTACCAATTAAGCATGAGTAACTAGGCAACTAGGATCTGGGGGACAAAAGGAACTCTCAGAACATTCAAAATAGTCTCTCCACAAGCATGACTGCCCCCAGGGGCACCCTGAAAATGAGAGTGTTTTTGGTTGTCATGATAACTGGAGAGCACGTGGCACTTAGGAGAAGGAACTAAGAGTGCTAGATATTCTGCAAAAGGATGATCTTACCTACGAACTGTCTCGAGTAACTTTTTAAAATCCTGCTACACATTTGTGTGGGTGGGAAACCTGATTTTAACTATCTGAGCCTAGAATTCAACTCCTTTCTAATCTATGAACATTAATACAGGAGACTGTTTATACAAAAATAAAATACATAAATATATAAAAACATATGAATAAATCTATGTATTTATTACAGAAAGGAGATGTCGAGTCTGACAAGGTTGAGAATGACTCTGATCTAAGCAATCATTTGCAAATGTAGGCAGAGAGGTACAGAACGGTTAACTGTGCACACAAGAGTCTGCCATATAATGTCTACATCCTCACTGACCCACACAATAAAGGGCACCTACAGGCCAAAAACCCACACGGAAGCAATACAATCCTCCTGTCCAGATCTTAGGTTATATTTCCTAACCTGTTTTACTATTTCTCTGCCTGAAAGTGGCCCTCAAACAGGGTAAAGAAGAGGTGTATTAGGTATGCTGGACCTAATGTAAATCAAATTCTTATCCAGGTTTACAAACAAAAGTGATACCCTCTTGCTGATGCCAATTGCTTGCTCTTTAATATCGTCTTGTCATTTATCACCAATTCAAACCAATGCAGACCCAATCCTTAAATAATCCAAATTAGCACCAAGGGCCGTTCCATTCTATTCTTGCCATTACCCCTCCCTAAAATCAACAGGTTGGCTTAAAAAGTTTAGAATCCATTCTCAGGCTCTATAATGCTTCTCCTGATAATATCAATGATGCAAATATATTGATATTATTTATAATATGATAAAACAAATAATGTTATTAGAAACCAATAACAATATTATTAAAATAATGCTATTACAAACCAGTATGTTAAGAATAAAGGAAATGAGATACAAATGTAAAAGAAGTTAAAAAACCTTGTAATGCTAAATCTGAAATGGAAACATGAACATGAAATCATGATTTTTCTTTCTTAATATGCCTTCTATTGCTGTCCACTAAAAGGGCCTAGGAGTAACGACATCCTAGGAGAAGGGAGCACATTTACCACCCTAATCTTGGTTTCTAAATAATATTCTCCACTAAAAGGGAATTCTGATGAAGAAAGAGCTGACAAGAGATCTGGGACAGAAATATTCAAGGTGAACCAGTAATATCTTATTGCATTACAGATAAAGGAAGCACTCAAACAATGAAAAGGGTCAAGTGAAAAGAACACAGGAGGGTGCTTGAAAGGCTGCAACAGTGGCCAAATTTGGGACAATTAAAGCAAAGGGAATAAAGACTGTAACTGATTGTAATACAGTCATGCATCACTTAATGATGGGGATATGTTCTGAGAAATGCGTCACTAGGCAACTCTGTCGTTGTGCAAACACCATAGAGTGCCCTTACACAAACCTAGATGGTATAGCCTACAGCGCACCTAGGCTATACGGTACTAATCCCACAGGACCACCATCGCATATGCACTCTGCTGTCGGCCAAAATGTTGCTATGCTGAGCATGACTGTACACTGAAAAAAAAATCGAAATTCCTAAGTCCAGAGGAGTATTTAAAATAAGAAAAAGAGAGAGGGAAAGGGGGAAGGAGGAAGAGAGCTTTCCTTTACAGAAGAATTTCAGCTAATAAGAAGCAGCATTAGAGAATCACTGTTCTGCATCTCTACTGTAATATCTCACTTGGTAAGGACCATTAGTAGATGCTCAAACTGTTAACTGAAAGACTGTTGGGAGACAGGATATTCATACAGTGCAGAACAAGTGCTCAACAGATTACTTTCCAATTTTGCTGCACAGGGAGAAATGTACTTCTATCATGGAGACATCTGTCAGTTGTTACCTGACCAAATATTTTATCACTAATGGCAAGGCAATCTGACACTATGGGCCTCCTGACGTTAAGTATCAGGAAGCACACGGCATCACCTATGCAGTAACCTGTTGGAAACGTCCATCCTAAATCTAATCAAGCCTCTAGACCTGTGCTGTTCAATATGGTGGCCATTATCCACATGTAGCTAATGAGCACTTGAAATGTGGCTAGTGTGACTAAACAACTAAATTTTAAATTTTGCTTAATTTTAATTAATAGTCATATATGGCTAGTGGCTACCACGCTGGACGGTGCAGATATAGAACACTTCCACCACTTCAGAAAGTTCTCAAGGCCAGCACTGCTCTAGACTAAGTTGCTGGAAACACATGGGATAAGCAAACGAGGTAGAGGACACCAAGAAGAATCAATCAAACAAAACCCGAATGTGAGGCATTCTATTAGACCACTACCCTGCACTTTTAAAAAGTCAGCATCATGAGGAGTGGAGGTGTGGAATGGCTGGGATTATGGTTCTATGATAAAATAGCTGGAAAAGACATACAACCAACTATAACATAAGAACCTAGATTACGTCCTGATGAGGAAACAAACAGATGTAATAGATATTTCATGATAATTGGGAACATTTGAATATGGAGAGAATATTAAATGATACTATGGAAGTATGAATTTTCTCAGGTGTAACAATGGTACATGGTTATCTAGGGGACTGGCCTTATTCTAAAGAGCTACGTGCTAAAGAACAGAATTGAGAGGTCACGTGTTGTGAAATCTACAATTTATTTTCAAATGGCATAGCCAAAAACAAAAGCAAGGACAGAAATATACAGAGATAAAGAAAACATGCAAAAAGTCAACAGATATTATACCTAGAAGAAGGTATACAGTGCTTATTTTACTATTTTTAAATTTTTCTTATATGTTTGAAAATTTTCATGATTACAAAGTTGGGGAAAAAATAACCAGCTATGGAATTATGCTAATATACCATCGTCTTTCTGCTTTCTGGCTTTTCATTCTGCCAGGAACACATATCACCTTCATAATCAGAAAAATGGAGAGCTATAGTAGTCCCCAGCCTAATCAAGTAATCAAACTGGCTACAGTTACAGCATCACGAAGTGCTAAAAGGAGCACTTAAAAGCCCTCAGAGTAAGGGGCCGGCCCGGCAGCACAGTGGTTGGGGTCATGTGCTCGACGTCGGCGGTCCAGGGTTCACAGGTTTGGATCCTAGGCACAGACCTACAGACCACTCATCAAGCCATGCTGTGGTGGCATCCCACATAACATAGAGGAAGATGGGCACAGATGTAGCGCAGCCACAATCTTCCTTAAGCAAAAAGAGGAAGACTGGCAACAGATGTTAGGTCAGGGCCAATCTTCAAAAAGAAAAAAGCCCTCAGAATAAGAGCCCTGTTCAGATTATACTGTTTCTATTTTGTTAAAAATTTTTACAAACCAGTCTAATGGAAATTCCTAGTCAAAAGCACCATATATTAAAACTAAAATGGTCACTAACACAAATAGCTAATAACATTTTCAATACCACTGTTCATAAAGCCAAGAATATCTATTAAGTATTTCTGCAAAAGCCAAAATGACAGTCACAAAAAATTCTCAATCATTTTAAAGTTGACCCTAGAAGCAATCATGGAAGTAACCATTTACCATTTCGTAACAGCCTTGGAGCAGAGAGGCACCCTCCTCTGAAAGAAGAGAGAGGCCTCCCTGCTCTGGGGCCAGAGTTGAATTACACTCTCGGCCACGTGAGCACAGAGCAAAACTGAGCACAGGGATTATCACAACGCCCCTCAGCCAGGCCCTTTACTGGAGGCGCTGTCCGTGCCAAGGTCTCCTTTCATCCCTGAACTGTAACTGAGAGGAAGGGCCCTTTCTAAATTCTCAGCTGTCAGAAACCAGAGATTCAACACGGATTTACTGCAGGGCCTGTGCCAGAGACCTGCGGGCTTCACTCTGTCCTGTAACATAAAACAGCCTCACACCAGCTTCCGCACTAAAACATAAACATGGTGTATGTTTTCTCTGTTCATTCCATGTATTCAAAATTATTTTTTCTAAGGCAAAGCTCAAGTTCTTTTGCTATATTTTTGTGCAGATGCTTTTCTAGGAGGGCAGAATAAAGACGCTTCCACACTCAAAAATGTATGTCTGTGTTAGATGAACAAAGGCTTTCCTGAAAATTTTTATCACTGAGCACATTCCCCACTAAACTCTTTAAAAAGAATAAATTATCAGGATAAAATCATTACATATAATGTATTAAGAGACAAGATGATTCTTACATTTTATAATGCTATGACCAAAGGAGCTAAAAACATCTATCTTCTTACTAAGTAAAAATAAAGACATGGTACTACTAACGAAAGCACAACTTATCTTACGGAAAATGGTGTCCATCATATCGTTGTACTGCATAGTTCCTTCCTCAAGATCTTGAATACAGTTGACACATAATAAAGTATTTACGCCCATTTTCTGCACAACTTTTCATTTTGAAAAATTTCAAACATACAGAAAAATATTTGCTTACCTTTGTACCTATTTTTAAGATTAATATAATGTGTATACAGCCATACATCTATGTTATTACTAATAATTTATATTTGTGTGTTCTAAAATTCCTGAAGAATTAAGCAATGGAAATTCAGAGAATACTATCTAAATAAAACCTGCTTTTCAACAAACAAATGAGGTTGATTTGTGATCTCTCTCTTGATTTACAATAATTTACATCTGGATGTATTTTCTCATATTAACATTTCCATTACACAGTGAAATATTCCCAAGGTTAAAAAACCTTTATTTGCTTTCACTTATCATTTAGGAGACTAAAAAAATAAAACTATCTTCTCCTGAAAGGTTGGAGCTTATCAGTTTATAGTTCAAAACAAAGTAAAAGTCTGGAACGCAGCTCATTCACCTAATGAAGAACACATCTTTTGAGGGCCACTAGAGTGGCCTAGTGGTTAAGTCTGGCATGCTCCACTTTGGCAGTCTGGGTTTGGTTCCCGGGTGCAGACCTACACCACTCGTCAGTGGCCACACTGTGTCAGCGGCTCACATACAATAAGAGGAAGATTGACAACAGACGTTAGCTCAGGGTGAATCTGCCTCCGCAAAAAATTTTAAAAAAAGAACATATCTTGGGGCTGGCCCCATGGCTGAGTGGTTAAGTCTGTGCGCTCCGCTGCAGGTGGCCCAGTGTTTCATTGGTTTGAATCCTGGGCACGGACATGGCACTGCTCATCAAACCACGCTGAGGCAGCGTCCCACATGCTACACCTAGAAGGACCCACAACGAAGAATATACAACTATGTACTGGGGGGCTTTGGGGAGAAAAAGGAAAAAATAAAATCTTTAAAAAAAAAAGGAAAATAATGTTTTTCATTATGAGCCTTTTAGTACCACTATTGTTGTTTTTTCAATCTATATCCACGTATTATTTTAACATTTTGAAAACAACTTTTTTTTTTTAAGGGAAAGATTTGCCCTGAGCTAACGTCTGTTGCCAATCTCCTTCTTTTTTTTTCCCCCCTCCCTAAAGCCCCCAGTGCACGGTTGTTTATTCCAGTTGTAAGTCATTCTAGTTCTTCTACGTGGGCTGCTGCCACAGCATGGCAAGTGACACACGGGTGGCGTGGTTCCGTGATGGGGAAACAAACCCGGGCCACCAAAGCGGTGAGTACTGAATTTTAACCACTAGGCCACTGGGGCTGGCTCACAAAACAACTTTTTAAAATTAGTTGCTTACATTGAAAGATGAGATGATCTCACATGATAATCCAGCTTTCAAGCTTCTCTTGAAACATCAGAGCCACACTGGGTCTTAAGTGTCACATGACAACTACAGGCTGGGCCTGAGCAGGGGCCATCTTCCGACTGAGGCAGGCTCTCCCCACGCTGTCAGAGCTACACCCACTCTCAACTGCCTGCCTCCTTCCCTATGAGCTTATGAGCTGGAGACCATTACTTCTCCCTCTTTTACTTATCATGTTGAAATGACTGAAAATATTCTTAATATATTCTGATATATATTTTGTGATTAAAGTTATGGATTTTTAAGAAATCGTGTTATCTCCCTAATAAATCCTGTGATACCTCATCCCCACCATCCATCCACAACTGTTCAGGCCGGGCCAAAAAGTTAAAAAGAAAATACAACACAGTCATACAGAGCCTTCACTTTTTTCTCCATTCCAAATAGAGGCAAACACTTATGAGTTTAAAAAAAAAAAGCTGACAAAATAGTATCTCGAATTATTCCCAAGTAGTCACAGGCTTTTTAAATGTTCTATCTGTATATAATAACTGACATGAAAAATGGCTTCCCTGTTAGAGACAGTTCTGAGATACCCTATGGAGCCTTCTGGTTGCTGTGATACATACATAAGAAAGTACAACAATTTTTTTTGTAGAGACAGGGAAAATACTGAACAGGAATTGGGATAAGAAGATACAGATTTTAAAATAAAGTTCACTATGGCATTTTCCATGTTCTTATCTGAAATACAAATGAGTTCAAGAAGGGTTTATAATTGATAGGATGACAAAAGATTAGTAAGGCTAGAGATATCACGAAGCAGTTCTGAACCCTTGAGGCAACCATAATCTTTGATTCTGTATTAAGGCATCTAGAAGTTCAAAAAGTTTTCTTAAATGAAGGTGAATTAAGTCAAACATGCTATGAAATTTTTACTTTACGTATCAAACACTTGAGGAAGGGCAGCAAGGTCCAGAAAAGTCTGAGGAAACATCACTAAGCTGAGGAAATTTACAACATGGTCAGTTTATATGGCAAAGCAACAGGTGGTAAAAGCCAGAAGAGTAGCAGAGACGTGTGCTATTAGGACACAAGTGCAGAAGTCAGAGAAGAAACTACCCTTTTTTTAGGTAGGCCTATATCACAGGCTGACTACCAGGCTATCTTCAAATACTTTACAGTTTATAGGCCAAAACTGGTTCCATGGATATGGGCCTTGCCCAGAGGCGAAGCAGCAGATAAAAGGACCTGGCATTGGGCCACACATTCTCAATCATCATCACTGACTACATTTCTCTAATGGTATGTGAAATGACTAAAAGAAACCTCAACCAAATTGGAGTAGGGAAGGTCTGTGGGGGAGCCCTCATGCCCTATCATACATTGTTAACTACTCCAAACAGGAAGAGACACAAAGCCTGCATTTCTGACAGAAAGTACAACTACTTTACTACCGAAGGAAGATTTCTCTCTCAGCCTGGCAACAGCCCAGCCAATGAGAAATGCCACAGCTCAGCCAATGAGAAGCCACCGCCACCCTCAACTGTGACTTTCTTTCAATGGACTTATATTTAACATAGTCCCTCCTACTCCCCCACTTTCTCTCTATAAAAACAAGCCCCTTCCTATGTCTCTCTGGATCCGCCTCTGGTTTGCCACAGCATGCACATCCTGAATTGCTATTCTTTTGGATATTCCCAAATAAACTCATTTTACGGGTAAAATAACTGGTGAATTTGCTTTTTAAGTTGACATATATGGTGTCGGAAGTGGGATTTGGAGATCGTGACCCACGAGAGATGGTGACCCCCAGAACTGAGCAAGGTCCCACACTGAGGCCCTGTGTGGGAATTCCGGGCTCCGCTCCCTCTGCATTCCGAGCTCTCTGACTTTACTCAGGATCAGGAGAGGCTCTGCCCTCTCAGGGGAGGGACTGTCCTCCCGGGTCATGGCTCTGTCCTTGGGTTCGAGGCATCGTCCCTGGTGAGTACTCAGCTGTTTTCTGAAGGCAGCACAGTTCCTTTAGGGGGTCAGGCTTGCTGAGAATCCAGGAGTTTTTCTTTGCTTTTCAGATTCCTTTTGCAATCAAGCCTGGGAATCCAGCAAGTTTCTTTTGTTTTTAGATTCCTTTGGGGATCAGGGCTAGGACTCTAGCAACTTTCCTGGGTTTTCAGGAAATTTCAGAAATGGGATCCCAGTCATCTAAATGTTCTGAGGGAAACCCTCCTTCAGGGACCCTGGCTGGATTTATGTTTAAGAACTATGAGCCCCCTACACGCACGTTTTCAACTCAGTGGACCAAACTGACTTTCAATCTCCCTAAACTTGCTTCTCTTAAAACCAAATTGGAAGACCACGGCTATAAAATTAAGCAAAATGAATGGTATATCTCTGTTCCCTGGTACCTGGAGGCTTCTGAACACACACAAAACACTAAAATTGCCTCACAAGATACTGTGTCTAAATTAGCCAACACACCTAAAAAACCGAGGGAGAGCAAAACGGCCTCTGAAGCCTCATGTCCCCTTCTCCTTCCTTGTCTCAGGCACCATCTTGCTTGTCTTCTCAGACTCCGCTCCAGCAGCCATCTTGTGCTCAGGCTCTGCCCCACCACCATCTTCCTCTCTCCCCCTCTGCAAAAACCTGCCCCTTTAAAATCAGACCCTCTGAGGATTCAAATGCTAAACCCTTAATTACCAAGTTAATTGTAGCAAACAAACAACTAGAAGGAAAAAAAAATTTAAATAGCACCCTAGACTTTTGATACTAGACAAAACGACCCCAAAAACAGCTCTAAAAAGACCCTTACGGAATGCAAATTTTAAAATTTTTAGTAAAAGACTTTGGCCATCTGAACAAGTAACCATAAGTTAGTCTATCTGCCAGAAATACGACTTGGATCCAACCATTCTTTTGAGTTTTGTGCCTGAGACATGGTTAAAACTTTAAAACAAAATTATAAGGTCTTCGCTTGCATCTGTTTGTATGTTACATGAGTCTTTATATACGTGCATTGTAGATATGTGGTACATTTCTACCTCCAGATGGTACTGCTAAAATTGATTTATAAATAGTTCTATTTACTTGGCTTAAAAATAAACAAGCACTGGGGGCCGGCCCCATGGCCAAGTGGTTAAGTTTGCGAGCTCGGCTTTGGTGGCCCGGGGTTTCACCGGTTCAGATCCTGGGGGCAGACATGGTACCACTCATCAGGCCATGCTGTTTCCTAAAAATTCAAATTCTAAATGAAATCTTTTTGACCTGTATGTAACTTTGAGATTTTCTGAGGGACCTGGAACATCTCAAAAGATTTGTTCCTGGGGCCCGCCCGGTGGCCGAGTGGTTAAGTTTGCGTGCTCTGCTTCGGTGGCCTGGGGTTTCGCTGGTTCAGATCCTGGGTGCAGACATGGCACCACTCGTCAGACCATGCTGAGGCAGTGTCATGCCACATGCCACATACTACAACTAGAAGGACCCACAACTAAAATATACAACTATGTACTGGGGGTATTTGGGGAGAAAAAGCAGGAAAAACAGAAAAAAAAAAGATTGGCAACAGTTCTTAGCTCAGGTGCCAATCGTTAATTAAAAAAAAAAAAGATTTGTTCCTGGGCGTGGACCTACACCACTTATTGCAAGAGTAATGGGATTTGCAAATGGTGGAAATCTCTCAGATTGCAAGGGATTGGGAATCGTGGACATTTTCCCAATCCAGCAATCAGAGAGATTTCCACCATTTGTAATGTTTTGAGAGTAAAATAACTTGCAAATGGTGGAAATCTTTCTGATTGCTGGATTTGCCATCAGAAACCTCAATCTGTCCAAGATAGTGATGACCCCTCAGTTCACTCTATAAGTAATTTCCCTGGGATTCTAGATGCTGTTATTTGCCTAAATTGCTCTGCTGGCCCATTTTACTGAGTCAGAATGCCAAGCCTGCCTAAATTTGTCCCTTGCTTTAATTTAACCCAACTTTGGAATAGGGAAACAAAATCTTTTGAATATTTGTATGAAAAATTTTGTGGGACCATTAATGTAAGTCAAATCATCTGTATGATTCTTAACATGTTCGTGTATTTAGGCAACCTCTCGGTATGTAACAACACAGTATCTGAGCCTTGGTTATATAATGCTAACGTCTCTATGTTGATGAACGAGTCTGCAGATGATACAACTAATGCAGGAGCCTTATGTACACCCCCTGGTTACAGCTTCATGTGGGGAAGTTTTGGTAATAGCCTTTATGCCTGGGCAACTCATAGCCTTGAAGCTGGAGAATGCAAGGACAGTGTGTCCTTGCCATATTCACTGTCCGGCATAATCAGAGACCTCTTATTGGTCTCTCCCATTGAATCTCCATAGTTGCTCTAAATGAGAACTCCCAGGAGGTGTATGTGATGGAGGTGGGTTTGCCTCCATGGGAAGAGCTTTCTTCCCATCAATCAGACTGAGTGCCAATGAACAAATGATCAGGAATCTCTCCCTGCACTAGAAGAGTTGGCCAACTCCATATCCAAAGCAAGTTCAGCTCAGCAACAACAGCTTAACTCACTGGCCAAGATAGTTGTGGATAATTATATAGCCCTTGATTATCTATTCACTGGGCAAGGAGGTCTCTATGTGGTGGTAAACACCTCCTGTTGCACATGGATAAATGCCTCTGGGGAAGCAGAAACCCAAGTACATAGATTAGAGAGCAAACACACTGGCTGTAACAAATTTCACCTGACAATCCACTGCCTTTTGATTTGTTCAGCTGGCTACTTTCAAGTCTCGGCTCCTGGTTTAGAACCATCCTGCAAACTGGGATTATAGTATTGCTCTTAATCTTACTCTATAATTACTGTAAAGTTCTGTACCTATTGCCTGCTGAACCTCTGTAAAACTGACGTGCCCAATAAGGTGATGCTGGCCCAGCACTTTGAGATGATCTCTAACGCCTACAACCTTGGCAAAATATAGACTTTAGATGGGAAATGCCTGAGAGTTCTCCCTCTAACCTTCCTTGTTACTCAAATGCAGCCTAAATGGTTTCCAACCACTATGTACTTTCCCTCCAATGGGACACAATAACCAGGAAAGGTCCTTCCTGGCACCGAGGGACAAGACCACAACGTGCAGAGAACCTGACTGTTGATCAGCAATGCTTTTGGAGAAAGATCTTGATCAAAAGGGTAAATGTGAAATGAATAAAAAAAACTTCAATCAAATTGGAGTTGGGAAGGACTGTAGGGGGAGCTCTCAAGCCCTGTCATACATCTCAATTACTCCAAACAGGAAGAGACGCTTGCATCTCTCACAGGAAGTACAACTACTTTACTACTGAAGGAAGCTCCTCTCCTGACCTGGCAACAGCCCAGCCAATGAGAAACGCCACAGCTCAGCCAATGAGAAGCTGTCATTACCCTGAACTGTTCCTTTCCTCCAATGCACTTTGGTTTAGAACGGCCCCACCCTGCTCCCTCTAGGAGGCCCTTCCTACCCCCTACTCTATAAAAGCAAGCCCCTCCCTTGTCTCTCTGGATGGGCCCATGGCGCCATAGCAGGCAAATCCCAAATTGCAATTCTTTTGGCTATTCCCAAATAAACTCGTTTTGAGAGTAAAATAACTGGTAAATTTGCTTTTTAAGTTGACAGGCAGAATGAACGGCATCCTTGAAGAGAGCACAGTTGAAGGTATGCATATCATTTTCTCCTTCTGTTTCTGTTTTCAGATGTTCTGTATCTGTGTGATAACGCTCTTGGTTTGGCTGAGGTGAGAATGGGTAAAAGAAATGGAAAAGTAACAGATGAACAGAAAACAAAACAGTTTCAGATCTAGCTTCTCTCCCTTTTCCCTGTCAGCCAACAGTTTTACCTTTCCCATTGAATGAGCATGAAAGAATAGCTCTGAAAACTACACAAAAAGGTACTTTTCTTTTTTATTACAGAGAGTCACATGGTTGGCTCACACCAGCCTTTGCTGCCAGGGGTAGAGATGCACTGTTTCAAGGCCCCTGGGAGAAAGCCCCATCCCTCTAACTCTTTGAAGAGTCACTATAATAGGATTTTGACTATAAGCAGCTGAAAAATGGAGGCCAGTTTCCAAGAAGAAATATTTTAGCCCTTTAAATATGACTTCTAATATTTCAAGTACTACAGATTTCCGTTTCTGAAATTCAGTCAATATGCTGAAATTTTCAAGCTGGGTTGAACAAAGTTTCAGAACAGGCTGAGTTTAATGGTACCTAGCCCTGATAATGCCAAGATAAACTACTTAAAAATGTCATTCCATTCATGTTTATATAGAAAACTTTTCTTCTAACAAAATAAATACATGTTCAAGAAAGCGTCATAATCTATAAGCTAAACCAAAGACAGCCGCTGTGAACACTTGGTGGATAGTCTTTGAGGGAGCGCAGCATTAGCAGTGTGGATGCTGAGACCAAACATTCTGGGTTCAAATCTCACCTTGAGCGCTTGAGTACATTTAGCTGGGCACAATTTGTTTGCACAAATTACTTAATCTCACTGAACCTCAGTTTTTTCTCACCTGTAAAATGTAGATTATAACAGTTCCTATTATACTTATATATTACACTATATATAGTATATTACTATATATTACTATATATATTACTATATATAATATATTACTTATATTATACTATATATAGTAAGTAATAAACGAGGCAACATACACAAAACACTTAGAACAGAGCTCGGCAAATGTAAGCATACAAGCAGTCCTACACAAATAGACACATATTTCTTTCCCACTAAACGGTTTCATATCACAAATACTATTTCATAGCCTGCTTTGATCACTTAGGAACATGTTACAAACATTCTCCTGTGTTAGTAAATGTCTGTTTACAACATACACAGGACTCTGAGTAAAGCTGCTGCAGGCGGTACTTCAACACAGGATGCCTATGTGCTTTTTTACAGCACGTTGCTTCGCCACTCTGAGCACAGCTAGAGGAATAAGAAATCAGCAACTGATGCGAAGGTAAGGCAGGCATCTTCAAAACGGCCAGAAGCTAATAATGTGGCCTGGCAGCCCCGCCCAAAGGTCCTAACTAGGCAAAACCAAGCAGCTCCTCTCTCTTGGGAAGGCTGACTGTGTGATACACACAGAGAGCCAACAGACTGGTGAGTGGTACACAAGGGAGGAAAAACCTAAAACGAAAAGTGGTAAGTAGAAGCCAAGAGGCTGAGAAAAGACTAGAAAGGTGGCTCCTCCACGGTGGCAGAGGGGCTGGGCCACTGGTGCAGTGACTGGGCTCCTTGAGCTACACTGCATTTCCACTTGTGTTCCACCTACCGTCAGCAAGGCCTGCCTGTGTACTGTGACCCAGTTCTGCACAGCCTCGCTGGGCGACTGCTGCAACACTGTCATATTCTTCCTCATTTAACCGAGCGACCTATAGGTATATCTACTCCTAACAACCTGAAAGGGCCTACCTCAACTGCATTTACATGGCTGTTCTAGAGGTCACATCAGTAACTGCGGCACTTATTTTGTCAAGCAGTTGCTGTGTTAAGCACTGGGGATTCAACAGTGAGCAAGAAAGAATGGTACTTCACAGCGTGTAAAGTCTAGCACAGAAGACAAACAAGAAGTATTAATAAAGCATGATAAATACCATGATGCTAGAAGTACAGACTACATGGACACAAACAGGAAGAACGACGAATCCACAGGGCAAAATCACGAAGACTACATGGATAAAGTCACCTTCTGCTTTAAGCACAAAGTGAGCCAGGTGTGCCAGATAGTGCAGACTGCTCACCCAGTACTCATTCCCACCCATACGGACTCCACGACCACGAGCCTTGTAAAGTTACAGAGTCTTCACAGAGCAACAGGAGACTGATCAGTGTTTCCTATCAGGCCACCCAAGAGTCCTAGCCTCATTTAACAGGAAAGGCTGATTTCTTTGGTGGGTAAGCATCTTTCAAGCCTAGAAATATTTAGAATGAAAGACAAAAATGTTTAAGAGAATCAAAATCATAGTATAAGTATTTCTATGTTAAGAAGGAGACCAGGAGGGCCGGCCTGGTGGCGCAGTGGTTAAGTGTGCAACATTCCGTTTCGGCGGCCCGGGGTTCACCGGTTTGGACATGGCACCGCTTGGCACGCCATGCTGTGGTAGGCGTCCCACATATAAAGTAGAGGAAGATGGGCACAGAATGTTAGCTCAGGGCCAGTCTTCCTCAGCAAAAAGAGGATTGGTGGCAGATGTTGGCTCAGGGCTAATTTTCCTCAAAAAAAAAAAAAAAGAAGGAGACTAGACAGATTTTATGATTTTATAATGTTTAAAAGAATTTGGTCTATTAGACCGTAACCTCAATTTTGAAAGTATGATTGAAAAATTTATTTCTGACTTGTGATTTTAAGTTGAAAAATCTCAGTAAGTTTACATATACTATGGAAATATTTAAAGAATCTAAGACCCACCGTATTTGTAGGTTTAAACACTGAGATTCACAGGACTTTTTTGCTGAAGAGTTTCATAAGGTTTTATTTTGTTTATTCAGATGACTGAAATACTTTAAAAAGCAATCAAATATATTAAATGTATAAATGTAATTTGAAACATCTGAAAGTCTTCAATCAACTGGTCTAGGTATTATCCAAAAGCCCCTTAAAAGTGACTAGTAAAATCCTCTATGCTTATAAATAAGGTAATCAGATCTTTACGCATTATGAAAGAACTACGTTTTTAAATGTGTACTTTAAAAAAGTCGTAACATTTTGAAAACTAAATAAACCTCTGAATAGTGATTTCTGCTTACAAAAGCTACCCCTTCAAGGGCAACAAAAAATATCCACCTACATCCCCTCTGATTCCAAGTATCATTCTCTGTTGAATGGACGTGGAATTGGAAAAACCACCCCATCCATTTTATTTTCATGGAAGCCACTGAAATGTTTGTTTTTGTAACAACACATTTCTCTAATTTTTATTGTTTGTACAAATGTTTGATTTATTTTGTACCTTTCCTAAAGTTCCAAGCAGTTCAGACATTTCTCTATCCTCTCAATAATGCTGGAATAAAGTACAGGGTATGGTATGACTCTCCTTTGACTGGAGGGGGAAAAAATTTGCTGAAAGTCAGGCAGGATTCGTCAGGGCTAAGAACGGCAGGCAGGGTTTAATTTCAAGCTCGGAATTCCTCCCAAGACAAGAGGCAGGTAAGATACTGATCCTCTAAGGAATATGGTTTAATTATCCGTGCTGCAACCTTCACCTTCTTGTGTCACAAGCACCTTAATCCTATTTCATTCTATTCTCTGTTTCATCTACTGAAGGATGGTATGGAACTTCCGGGAAACAAAAGGGTAAGAAAGATCCCTATATCCTTTCCTACTCCTTGGCTGCATTTCCTACTGCAATCATCTAGTTTTCTACATGTTAGTTGCACTTGTATAACTCAGGGACAAATCAACCATAAGGCTCAAAAACAAAGCAACAATAGTAACAACAACTAATACAAGCTTTCCTGAGACAGAAGCCGAATGGAAATGTGCTCTACAAAGGCAGAGCTGGCAGATTCCCCTCACAACTCCTAAGACCAAGAAGCAAGTTTTGCACAAGGTCTCTGAACTTTTTCCTTTCTCCCTTCTAGAACCATCACTCTTATTTCAGGTCTTCCAACAACCTGCCTGAATCTACAACTGCCATGGTAACTCTGTCAAACGTCACTTTCGCCTTACGTGCCTTAGAACCTACAGGAGTCAACTGGATTTCAATCACAATTATGTAGCTGAGGTCCACCAACTGGCCGCACCACACTTACTTGAATAGTCAAACCTTGGGGATCCTCCTGAAAGAACTCTGATAATTTCCACGTAGTATTTCTTCAGGACTTTTACTGTTCTATCTGTCAGAGAAGCATGCAGCAATTACTTTCTGTTCACCTAGCTGTGCCCTAGGCACAGGAAGGGAGGGTTTAAAATAGGAACTGTAACCACTGTCCTCAGAGATTACAATCGAGTTATGGATACGAGATACATGATAAAATGAGAGTGACACGAGCCAATGTAAGTCTGTAGGAATTCAGAGCGAGGAAAGAGCTCCTTGAGTATTCCCAGGGTAAGATTAGTCTAAGAGGACTTCAGCCAGGGCGGACCCAAAAGAAATGTAGAATTTAGACTTGTTCTAAGTGCTATTTTGTATGTCCTTAGAACCAGTCCCCTCTGAAACAAGGAAATGGATCTAAAGAGCCCTCGGTAGCCAGGGCAGGTAAATAGGGGTGATAAAATGAGACAACCTAAGCAGAGCAGTGAATGATGTCGCCACAAAAGGCTATAGAGAAACACTAGCTCCTGCCTCCTCGTTTTGAACTGCAGTCTCTTTCTCAGCTTCCCCAAACAAACTAACCTCTCGCAGTAAGGAAACTAAGGGTCCAAGACTTTACTTCTTTTAAGTGTTTATTCTAGAGTATCTAGTTAGATATATTGTCATGTGTCACTTAATGATGGGGATGCGTTCTGAGAAAAGTGTTGTTGGGCAATGCTGTCGTGCAAACACGAGAGAGTGTACTTACACAAACCTAGGTGGTATAACCTACTAGACACCTAGGCTATATGATACTAATCTTAGGGGACCACCATTGTATATGTGGTCTGTTGTTGACCGAAATGTCATTATGTGGTGCATGACTGTACTGGGTATGACCAAGGAACTGAACACATATACGTTGAATATCATGTGACTGAATAAAAAAGAAGACACTATTATCTCTCAGGTTGCACCATTAACAGCTTCTGACTAAGAGAATTGTTGCTTTAGCCACTGTTCTACGGCCAGGACCCAGGAAGCACAGGAATACAAGGGCTGTCTCCTCCTCATCCACAGGTTAACGAGAACGGGCCATTTATACCAATACTGCCTGTTCCTCTTATTTCTTAGGGCCAATGAACTTTCTGATACTTGATCTTCTGCCACAGGTAACAGAGGCAATGTTGAAAGAGATCCATGGGAAGTCACAAAGGACTGTCCAGTATATTGAAATACAGTCACTACCATGATCCCTCTCTCTACAGAGAGAGTCTGATCAACATCACCACGTCACAATCTGATCACCCCTTTAATCAAGGAGACACATGGTAACTGTTAAATGCCTTCCTTCTCTGATCACGAGTGAGTACATTTATTCAGTGAGAGGTGATAAGTACTACACAGACATGACAGGTTCGTGGTTACGAGATACGTCCATGCCCTTTCTCTCAGTGCGTACCTCCTCGCAGACTTCACGGACTGCTGCCACACTCGGCTCCTCCTCGGGCTCCATGCCTCCTCCAGGGACAATCCATCGGTCTGGATGGCGACTACTGCTCACAAGTAGCACCTGAAAGTCACAGAGGTCACAGGGGCAGTTAAAAACTCAAAAAGACACCTTCATACAAATTCAGAGTTTAAACAAAGTAAAAGTGCCTATGACCCATTCTTTGTTTACATCTCTCCAAATCACTTCATGTAAGGTAGATGTTGTTTCCATTTGAAAAGCAGACAACCTGCCTAGTAAGAGCAGAAGGGCATCTGAACCAGTGGCCATGACCTCTACCCTCCCCTCAGACTCTCAGTCACTTGTCCTATCTACCTTCTCTTTCGTTCCTTTCTCTAAAGCCCTGTGAACACAGAGCTGACAGGGACTTAAAAAAAGATTGTCAACGGTGAGCCTGTGAGCGCTGTGAAGGCTGACCAGAAGGAAAGAAGTCCTTAGCCCTGGTTGGCACCATAGTCCCAGCACTTTCCCTCCGAGGTTCTCACTCCTGTTTGTCCCAGTTCCTGCTCCATCAGATGGCCACTGGCCAATATAACACACTACCCTACACTCAAAGTGTACAATGAGAACCTAACCCTCTCACCTACAGGAGAAGTAGAAAAACTTCTTTTCATCACGCTTTCAGCCAAGATAAAACTGGAATGTTTTTACTAGAAAGTTTGATTAATGAAAAAACCCCCACCACACACAAAATGATATAGAACACAGTTTACTAATTTGAATTTAATCAGTATTCTAGTCATGGTTGAAATAAAATTTAGACTTTTCCTAGTTCCTTTTCCTTATCCCTCTCTAGGACAGATGCTAAAAACAAAGTTAGCTGGACTCACTATTTGGAGGTAGAGTTGGGTTGGCATTATTTACAAAACTAAAGGAATCCTCAACTGTTCCCTGAACCATCACTTTCTGATGATGTCTTCCTATTCCAAACCGTGTTCCCCATCCCATCCAACCCCCACCCCCGCACTTAACTCCTACTCTGCAGTCATCCTTGTTGCTGAAAGAAAATGCTACTTCCTCTTGAGCCGTTACAGAAGCCACCAGTGACTCCCTGGCACCTACTTTCCAGTCACCTCCTCTCTCCCTTGAGGCCTCTGCAACTGGCTAGCTACAAGCCCTCGGAAATTCTACCTTCTTCTTCATCCTTAATCCCTTTTTTCTGTCATGAGAGATTCTCCTGATGCTCCTCTACAAACTCTGTGATCTGCAGACTCAGAGGGGACCACGGAGTTACATGAAGGAAATCCATGAATCCATATGCAGTCACCATTATACAGCCCATGGACCGAGAAAATAATGCCTTATGCTTACAAGCACTTTTTAAAAATGTATCTAAGTTCTGGTTTGATTAATACAATGCAGGGTAATTTAAAATAATATAAAATCCACAGTAGTTTTTGGTTGGTGTGTATACATGTTTAATCAAGGGACATTCAAAGTACAATGCGAAGGTTCCATAAAATTTTGCTTTTAAGTAAGAGTCTTCACTGGACACCTACTTCATATACAAAAATTAACTCAAAATGGGCCAACAACCTAAATGTAAGAGGTAAAACTATAAAATGGGGGTAAATCTTTATGACCTTGGATTTGGCAAGATATGCCAAATTCTTAGACATGACACCAAAAGCATGAGCAACAAAAGAAAAAATAGATAAATTGCACTTCATCAAAATGAAAAACTTCTGCATATCAAAGAACATTATCAGGAATGAGAGGGGCTGGCCCCGTGGCCGAGTGCTTAAGTTTGCACGCTCCGCTTTGACGGTCAGGGGGTTCGCTGGTTCGGATCCTGGGCGCTGACATGACACTGCTCATTAGGCCATGCTGAGGTGGTGTCCCACATGCCACAACTAGAAGGACCTACAACTAGAATATGCAACTATGTACTGGGGGGATTCACGGGGGCGGGAAATGAGAAAAGGTGACCTGTAGAGTGGGAGAAAATATTTGCAAAGCATATATCTGATAAGGGTCTGATATCCAAAACACATAAAGAACTCTTACAACTCAACAAAAAGACAAACAGACTTTCTTCAATTTCTTCAGAGAAGATATACAAATAACCAACGAGCACATGAAAAGATGCTCAACATCATTAGTCACTAGGGAAATGCAAAGTAAAACCACCATGAGATACCACTTTACACTCACTAGAATGGCTATAATTTAAAAAACAACAAGTACTGACAAGGATGTAGAGCAATTGGGACCCTCACACATTGTTAGTAGGAACGTAAAATAATTCCGGCACTGTGGAAAACAGGTTGGTGGTTTGAGACTTTTCCTCAAAAAGTTAAACATAAAATTACCCTAAGATCTAGCAATTCCACTCCCAGGCATATACCCCAAAGAACTGAAAACATGTACTCAAACACACATAAACGTTCATAGCAGCAGTATTCACAATGGCCAAAAAGCAGAAACAACTAAAACGTCCATAAATGGATGAATGGATAAACAAAATGTGGCACATCCATACACAATATTCACCCATGAAAAGAAATACATGCTACACAGTGGATGAACTTTGAAAACATTATATTAAGTGAAAGTCTCAAAAAGTCACAATCTGTATGATTCCATGTATATGAAATATGCAGAATAGGTAAATCCATAGAGACAGAAAGCAAACCGGTAGTTGCCAATAACTGAGGGAAGAGAAGGGAAGAAGGGGGAGTAACTGCTTAATGGATACAGGGTTTTATTTTGGAATGATGAAAGTGTTCTGAAACCAAATAGAAATGGTAGTCAGTTGCTAAATGCCACTGACTTGTTCACTTGAAAATGGTTAATGTTTTGTTATATGAACTTCACCTCAATAAAATAAAACTAGTTTTAGGATCACAGTGATTTTTTAAAAGCTAAAAGAGTCAGTGCCACTACTTTCTTCTTCAGAGTCTACACTCCAGGAAAGCCACCTTCCAGAAGGTTATCCTTAGTTTTATAATATTAAATTATAAAGCTAAAATAATATACTATTTCCATAAAAGAAAAAGGAGATCATTGCCATACCCATTCTCCTCGATAACTGTGGCCAATCTTACATTTTAAAAAATTCCTTATCAAAAGAAAAATAAACCCAAATATAATCATGTTTGTTAATTCAAGTTAAAAAGTTAAAAAAAAAAAAAACTCCTCCAAAGCCAAACACTCTAGATAATGGCATTTAAGTCATCTATCTAATCTTCAAGGAAGATTCAAGAAGAAAAAGTAGAAAAGGGGGTTAATCCTTCACTGATTTGTTATATAAATAACAACACGTAGTCTTTCTTCCTAGAGTTCTCCCACTTCCGGGCAGTGTTCACCAGCCATTCTAAACCTAAGCATTCACTTCAAAGGCTGACTAGGGCCATCTAATTAGTTATGGTCTACATGAAAGATCTTTACAGGGACATTTTAAAACTAAAGCAAAGCAAAGGAAATCTCTAACATAAAGTATAATTTAATGTCTAAATTTCAATCAGTGTGAAATATTATTTAGTAAATCTTGTGTTACTGCTTTGCACATTCAAAGCCTAACTATACGAGGTCAGACTATACGTAATACTGAGGCTGGAGAAAGCAAACCTCATTATTTGCAGTCACACGTCAAAGCAAACCCCATTACCAGTAAACAGTTCTTCTCGGTAAGTTTCCTTGACAACCCATCAAACATTTATTGAAAAAAAACAAAATAAACTATTCCTTACTTTAGCCAGAGGCTTCACTCCTTCCTACTTGATAAAACAGTAAGTGGTGTTCTGGTCAGCAAATTCTTATTCTGAAACTTGATTTTTAAATACAAAATTATCTAAAAAAATTAAATGGCAAAGCTCCTAAAAGATCCTGAAAACAACACACTAAGAAAAAAAATAGAATTTATCATTTATTCAACAAACATTAAGCATTATCATGAACCGGGAACAGGAGAGGCAGAGATGAAAACCTCTGCAATTTTGAGGCAGATCAGAGTGGGGGATTGGCCGGTCAGGAAACAGACCTGTTACGCAGCTCTTGTCATCGAGAGAGATGACATCAGTGCAGAGATGGAACACACCCACCCATATATGAGCTCTTGGATTCATGATACGAGTGGCCCTGCAAGGACAACTTGTTATCCACATGGACACAGAGGAAAATCATTATATTGATTAGGGACACGTTCATAGCAAAAGAATAAATAAATGTACAGAAATTATAAACTTCATGGGAGGAGATTTACATAAAGGGCTTCAGGGGACCAGTAACGTTTTATTTCTTAGGAGTTTTTTATTGCTTTAATATTGTTTAATACAAATTTTCCAAAGAATATAATAGAAAGCCACAGTCTCTGCCCTAAAGAAACTGAGTATCTACCTGGCGGAGTAATAACACAGGGTGAGGAGTGCTTTAGTTGAGGCATGCATGGGATACCACAATGACACTGAAAAGAGACACCTAACCCAGGCTGGGGGGAGGCGGTAGAGGGACGGCAAGGGAAGGTTTCTTAAAGGAAGAGACCTAGGTGAATCCAAGCTCAAGAAGGACTCTTTTCAACAAAGAATCATCAGAAGCCTACTGTGTGCTTTTGTGCTTGGGACACAAAAGCAAGGTAGACACAGCCTCAGCTCTTAAGAAATTTAAAGTCCAGTGAATGAGACCAACAACCAGACAGGTGACTGATTACATTTCAGTGACTGTGCCAGAGACCATAATGCTCGCTAGATGACCACGCCTACAGTATCAATCCCCTCTTCCTGTTAGGTGGGCCCACTTGACTAGGTGTGGCTAATGAAATGTGAGCAGAAGGGACACGTGTCACTTCTGGGCTGAGGCAGGGAGAAGTCTATCCAGTCCCTCTCTTCCTCTGTCATAGGGCCCAAGGACGTGCGGACTTCCAGCTGATAGAGCTACAAGCCTGGGCCCCTGAACGGAAGAGAGTTCCAGCATGGAACAGAGCCTCTGAAAACCCATGACTGATAGGCATCGTAACAGAGAATACAACTCTGCTGTGCTAAAACAACGAGACTTCAGGGTAAACTTGTAACTGCACATAACCTAGTCTATCCTGGTTAACGGTGTGAGAGGTCAGTGAAATGTCTAAGGATCTGTTCAGTTGACTGCCTCACCTCCAATCCCTAAGCAGAGTCTGACCCATATAAGTGGCCAATAAATGTCTGATGAGCAGATGAAAGAATGGACCAATGACCGACTGAACAAACAACTGCTTTAAAAAGGAATGCGGAGAGCACAGAGAAGGGGTTACTTAGCAAGGCTGAACAAAAAGGCAGGGGTCCAATTATAAACAGTTTGGATTGAAATGTGAAGGCAGGGGGTAAGTCACTGAAGTTATGTAAGCAAAGCAATGACATAACCCAATTTGGATTTTAGAAAGGTCACCTTGACTTGGGCTGGAGATAGACAAGCCTGGTAACAGAATAGGTTTCTGTAGTTAATTCAGGTGGAGAAAGAATGAGGACAGAAGTGGGAGTTGGAAGGAGATGACAGATTTCCAGATATACAGAAGGAAGAATCCACAGGACCAGCTGACTGACAGAATGTAGGCTGGGTCAATGGTAGAGCTGCCCTCCAAGGGGAATGTGGAAGGGTCAGTGGAAGAGGGAACCACAGGGAAGTTTCCTCTAAATATCTAAATTTGAAAGTTCAGTGAGAAGTCTAATGAATATTTCTAGTGGACAACCATATTAATGTGGGACAAAGAGCTGAGAAACAGTGGTCTCAGACTCTTCCAGCCAGGATGAGACTAACACAAGGGAAAATACGTGCATTTGTAAAGCTCTAGCTAGATGAGCTGTTCCCATTCCCCCTAACCACCCTGCACTCCCTTTCGCGTTGGGCAAATTTCCATTTGCACTGCCAAGAGTATAGTGGGGGTAGATATATTCCAGGTATCCCAGGTTAAAGTTTTGGAAATATTTTCCTTAAAAATTCGATTATCGGGGCCGGCCCTATGGCCAAGTGGTTAAGTTTGCGCACTCCGCTTGGGCAGCCCAGGGTTCAGATCCTGGGCACGGACATGGCACTGCTCATTAGGCCCTGTTGAGGCGGCGTCCCACATGCCACAATTAGAAGGACCCACAACTAAAATATACAACTATGTAATGGGGGCATTTGGGGAGAAAAAAGCAGGGGGAAAAAAATAGATTATCTATTAAAAATAGATAATCATGAAATTATCCTGAATAGCAAGCTATATTTCTTAGATACATTACTAATTTCCAGAAAATTGCATGCAGTAATACATCTAACATGATCTCATTTCCACCAATGCAATGTCCTCAGCATTCAACAGCCCCTCAGCACAGCCATTACTGCCAGAGAGTTCTGCTGGTACCCCAGATGGCACGAGGGCTGCACCCTATCAAATCTAAGATATGCCCTGCAAACTGCTTCTACAGACAAGCCCTTTCTAACCGTTTATGCGTCCTTTCTCAAAAATAAGGCTAATAGTGAATAATTATCTGCACTTGCTTGGATCTCAAATAAAAGAAGTTTACTGCATTTTACACAATGTTTTTGAAGAACAGCTGCCAGAAGTTTTTGTGCACAATGAGCCAATAAAATGTTTAAAAGATGAGTAAAGCTGAGTATGAGGTGAAATAACTTGTTCAAATTACATCAATAAACTATCACAAGGCCAAGCATTAGCAGTTTCCGTCTGTGGAGTTTTAAAACCATTCTACTCTTTAGATTTTTTTTTCCTACACAGGAGCTTGAAATACTACTAATAGGAGGCACAAGTAGACATAAACAGTCAGTTTACAAAATGCCTTATAAACATTCCTTCATTTATCTAGCTAATCAGGTTGTTTATTTAACAAAAGAGGAAATTCCCTGCCTGGTACAAAGAAATAAAATACTATGCTGTGAAGAGATATTCTGACAGTTTTTACTTTGGAAGCAACAAGGTATTTTAAGAAACGTAAGAAAAGGTAGTCACAGACACAAACTGCTATACACAGATATCATTCTTAAGTATGTGTAATACCAGACTTCTAAGTGAGAATGTCCTGTTCCGCCTTTTCCAAATTAACGTCTAAATGTTAAGAAAACCACACACAGAACTTTCTATTGCCTGGTATTCAATGATGTTTTTTATTTCTAAAAAGAAAACTAAAGAAATCAGTAAACCTGGCCATATTTCCAGGTTATATAAAAATAAAAACAAAGACTGAAAGTTGCTGAATTACACTGTTTGAACAGTTGTTTCTGTAAACCTCAACCCCCTCCCACAACTCTTGTAAATAAACACTGAAAGAAAACAGACTAATGCAGGGGGGGGGGATAAATAACAACAGCAGGTGACGTTTATTCAGTGCCCATTTTGTGCCAGGTGCTGGCATTTTACATATTCTATTTTTAATACACCGTCTCTAATTTTCAAATAACCACGCAAGCCAGGTATCATGGAATTCTCCTCATTATAGTGATGAGGAAACTGAGCCTTAGATGATTTGGTGATATGGCAAAGGGCACCAAAAGGGTCAGCACTGAGCCAGGATCCAAACCATGGTCTATACGCCACACTCTGACCACCAGGCCACTGAGAGCCTGTTATACCACGATATAGCTAATCTTCCATGAAAAACCCTCTGAAAACTTAACTGCCACTGGATAAAAGCCTCAACATGGTTTTCTCCAGGCCAATATAGGGAAAGGAAAAGATGGAGCAGGCATTTTAATCTAATCCTTGATTCCCATCACTTTTCAATATTCTCTTCCACGAGCAGAGGCTATTATTTATTACATCTTTCCCAGGCAGAGGTGTCTTCTACACGGAGGGGGACTATGCACTCCTCTATATTATACAACTTTTTTACACCTTCTTTTCTGAAAATGTTTCTTAATACACATAAAAAATGACTAATTCTCAATATGAAGCTCCATTATTTTTCACACTTGTTTAGAAACTACCACGTTTCAAGTAACTCCTTCTTAAGCATGTACTCCACAAACAGTTGCTGTCCAGTCATTATTCGCTTAGAAATGAACTAAGGCATGAGGGGGTAAAGGGCAGAGATGTACGAGTATACATAAAGCTTATCCTTGAACAGCCCACCCTCTAATGCAGGATGGGCAAACTGTGGCCCATGGGCCAAATCCAGCCTACCACTTGTTTCTGTGTGACCCATGACCTAAGAATGGTCTTTACATTTTCAAAAGGCTGAAAAAAATCAAAAGAAGAATATTTTGTGGTATGTAAATTTATATGAAATTCAAATTCCAGCGTCAAATAATAAAGTTTATTGGAACCCAGCTATGCTCATTCACCTACCTATAGTCTGTGGCTGCTTTCAAGCTACAATGGCAAAGTTGAGTAGTCCTGACAGAGACCACATGGCCCACACAGCCAAAAATATTTACTATCAGGTCCTTTACAGAAACATCTAATGAAGGGCCCAAGTCACAACATCATGTTGATAAACGGCTATTACGGAGGAAAAAAGATTGAGAGGGTCCCAGAACACTTCTCAAGAGGAAGCTTTGAGCAGCGCCTAGAGGAGGAATTTACTGAGCCCAGAAAGAAGAGGGGTTCCAGGCAAGAGGCAAACTGCAAAGGCACAGATACAGGAAACAGTATACATACAGTCATGCGCCGCATAACGTTTTGGTCAATGACAGACCACATATATGATGGTGGTCCCAAAAGATTAGTACTATACAGCCTAGGTGTGTAGTAGGCTACACCATCTAGTTTGTGTACGCACACTATATGATGTTTGCACAACGATGAAATGCCTAAAAAGATGCATTTCAGAACGTATCCCTATTGTTAAGCGATGCGTGACTGTATTAAACCAAGTGAACGCTGAGAAATTCAAGTAGTTTGATGTGGTGTAGGGTGCATGATGGGAAGGAGGAAGAGGGCAACAAAGGAGGGACCAGCATAAGAAGTTCACACACAAGTGCACCAAAGAGTTACGGCAACTGGGAATCCTCCTTGGGTTTTAAGGAGAAAAATGGCAACCTCACTTGTGTTTGAGAAGCCTGAATCTGGAGGCTGAGTGATGGGCTGGGAGGTGGGACTGAGAGGTCAGTCAGAGAGGATAAGGGAGATGGAAATAATTGGCATCCCAGGAAACAGGGAGCACCAAGTGGATTCAAGTCATATTTAGGAGACAGCAATGACAGGAACTGGCCATTAATCAGAAAGGAGGGTGCCGCAAGATGGATGTAGAGGCTAAGGCTTCCTACTGGGGTCAATAGGTGGACAGAGATACCCATTTCTCAAGAAAGAGAAATACAGGAGGGGAGCAGGTAAGAAAGAAAAAAAACAGTTTGGGGTACCTATAGGAAAAGTTAGGCTTCCAACAGTCTCTGTATATAATGGGAACTTCAAAACCTCAATTTAAATGTCCATTGGAAAGCATTCACCCAAGAAACAATGGTTTCCTCTGTACAGTACAATTGGCGGCACTGAGGAGGGGGAGGCATTTACTTTAAAACCTTGTGTACAGCTTGAATATTTCAGAACAAGCATTTAAGACTTTTATAATTGGTCAAGAAGAATACCAAGCATTATTGCCTAGGAAATTTCTGAAAGCCAAACGGAGTGAATGAAATATTTAGAACATTCAAGTTTCTTGAGGTCATTAAAACAAACAAAGCCACAGCAACAGCATTCCTGACATCTATAAACTGCATTATTTTCCCACACACACTCTTAGAACTATACGAACACATTGTTAAAAGACAGGTATTGCATCCCCAAAGCGGCATCAACCTATCAATCACATTTCACTCTAATTTCCGATGCCAGAGTTTAAACCCCAGTGTCTACTTGCTACAGGAGGACAATCGGGAGACGTGGGCCACGGGTCTGCCTCTTCTATCAACCCACCAAACGGGTGCAGAAAGAAATTCTCTTCTCTGGATTTCAGCTTTCTCAGTTTTAAAACGACGTGGTCCAAATAACCTCTAAAACCCTTCCAGCACTAACATTCTAGTGTTCTAAAATTACACAGGTGTATGTCTTTAGACCTGGGATCCCTAATACACTCTTTTTTCAGAATCTGTTTTCAGTAGCACTCACTGCACATGTTGAAAAGGCACAAAAGGTCACAAAGCGAAAGGCAGGCCTTCTCGCCTACCTCTGTCCCCACAGGCGAAGGATTCTTACGAAAACTTTTTGAGCTATTCCAGCACATACACTATAGTCATTTCTTCTTTTCTTTCCTGCTAACCCAAATAGTACTCTATCAGACACACTGTTCTACTTTACTTTTTCACTTAAATTGTGGAGGTCATTTCCTCACTACATACAAAAGAGCGTCTTCTTTTTTTGTTTTAAGTGACCACGTGGTATATTTAAAACTTTATTTTAAAAAATTCCAAACATACACAAAAGTAGACAGAAAATACAATGAATCTCCAAGTATTCATTGCTCAGCTTCAATAATTATTAACGTTTTGCCTATCATGTTTTATTTACTTTTACCCCACTCTCAGAGTATTTTAAAGCAAATCCCAGCCATCAATATGTTGTACCACTAAATACTTCAGTTATGAATCACTAAAAGATAAGGACCTAAAAAAAATATACCACAATGTCATGATTACACCTAGCAAAATTAACAATTTCTTATAATCATTTAATAAACAGGCCATATTGCAATTCCTCCAATTGCTTCAAAAATGTTACTTTACAATTGGTTTATTTAAATGAAGATCCACACCAGGTCCAAAACTGCATTTGGTCGATAAGCTTTAGTCCAGAACAGTTCCCTCTCCTGGCTCTTTGTTTTCAAGCTAGTTATTTAGCGAAGAAAACAGACCACTCATCCTGTAGGATTTCCCACAGTCCTGCATTTGCTAATGGCTTTCCTTATGGTAATATTCAACTTGCTCCTCTATCCCCCATATCCTCATGTCCCCAAGTCATCAGATTTGGAAACCTGCTCAGGTTTGGATTTGGTGTTCTGGCAAGAAAACTTTACTGAAGGTACTCCATACTGCCTATAGCATCGCACTGTGAGACACACAAGATCAGACAGCACCTTCAGTGATGAGAAGACGAAACTGTGGTGTCAAGTGCTGTCACACGATCTGTCATGGACACATTACAGAGCTCACCATCAGCCTTTCATTTAGTGGTTCTAGCATCTATTAATGAGAGCCATCTATAGCCATGATTTCCTTACGTCTCTTCTGTATTTATTAATTAGCTGGAATTCTACAAAGAAGAAACTTCCCTCATTGACAGTTTGATTATCCTAATATAGGAAAGGCAAGGTAAATGCTTAACTTTTTCCTCCTTATTTACTAATTTTCAGAATAATAAGAGTGTGCCCAAGCAACCTCCAAATATTTTTGTTATTGTTCTATCAGTAACTAGTAGATTTTTATATTTCATGTGTTTTAGTCAACTGCAGTCATTCATCTTTTGATGCTCCCATCTTTAACTAGTCAGAGCCACTTCAGGTTGGCTCCTGTCTCCCTTTTTCTCCAGCACTTCATTATAAAAATTTTCAAACATAAAGCTAAGTTGAAAGAATTGTACAGTAACCACCCATATGCTTACCACCTACATTCTACCAGTAACGTTTTACAAATCTTGTCTACTTCTCATATCTTTTTGGTATAAATCTTTAATCTTGGGTAGTTTTTTTGCTTTTTGTTTGTAAGACATCTCAGGCTCATCTTAAGCATTTCCTGCCCCAGACCTGAACTCAGCAGTCTCTCTAAGAGTCCTGGCCCCTTTACTGGGAAATGATATTTAGAGCCTCAATTTAGCTTCTGGATGCTATTGGGTTGCCATGGCTTCTAAGGCTTTCCAACGACAGATAAGAAATATATTATTAGAAAGAAGACAATAAAAATTAAAATGTAAATATCACAATAAAGTGAGGTACGTGAATCTTTGGATTTCCCAGTGCATATGAAAGTTATGTTGATACCAGACTGTGGTCTATTAAGTGTGTAATAGCATTGTGTCTACAACAACAATGCACATGCCTTAATTAAAAAGTACTTTATTGCCTAAAAATGCTAACCATCATCTGAGCGTTCAGTGAGTTGTAATCTCTTTGTTGGTGGAGGGTCTTGTAAAAAATGCAATATCTGCAATGCACAATAAAGCAAAACGCAATAAAACGAGGTATGCTTATAAGTATCTCTGAGTTGTCCTATAATTTAATAGTTTCAAATTAACAACACTATTAACCATAAAACTACAGTTTAAGATTTCTTTGTAGTTCTCCTTAGCCTAAGGATAGATCCCACTAGAGATGTTCAATCAAAATACTGTTTTGAAGTCACATGAAACATTTACTTTCTGTATGATTATGCCACTAGCTTGATATACAGTCAAATTCATTTTTTCCTATTTGTTTTTCATTTTTAGGAACTGTGTTTTGCTGTGACTGAAGTATAATTCATGTACATTGGAATGTATAGCTCATCAGGGTAGAGTTCAATGAGTCTGACTACTGCACATACCTGAACCCACACCCCTATAAAGATACATGTTTCCATCTCCAGAAAGTTCCCTGTGCCTCTTTCCCGTCAGTGCCCCCAACCCAGAGGCAATCACTGCTGTAATTTATACCATCGTAGATTAGTTTTTCTGGTTCTGGATCTCCATATAAATCAAATCATACAGTAACCACTGGGGATTTTACTGTACAGATGTTCCATAATTTATTTAACCAGCCCTCTTGATAGACATTTTGGGTAACTCCAATTTCTGCTATTAAAACAATGCTAGAGGGGCTGGCCTGGTAGCATAGTAGTTAAGTTCACATGCTCCACTTTGGTGGCCTGGGGTTTGCAAGTTCAGATCCCAGGTGCAGACCTACACACCACTCATCAAGTAATGCTGTGGCAGCGTCTCATATACAAAATAGAGGAAGATTGGCACAGATGTTAGCTAAGTGACAATCTTCCTCAAGCAAAAAGAGAAAGATTGGCAACAGATGTTAGCTGAGGGCCAATCTTCCTCACCAAAAAAATAAAATGCCATAATAAATAGCTGTATACATGAACCATTGCCCACATGTGAATATATCAAGAGTTCATACACTTATTCACTCACTCATTCATTCAACTAATATTCACTGAATACCTACTCCAAGTCAATCACTGTTCTAGGCACTGCAGATACAGCAATTAGCAAAACAAAAACCCTGCTGTTGTGGAATGCATAATCTAATGGGAGAAGACAAAGAATAAACAAAAATAATATTAGCTGGTCATAAGTCCTAATAAGAAAAACAAGGTGGAATAAGGAAGAAGAAATTAAGAGAGTACTCTTTCAGACAGGGAGGTCAGTGAAGGTCTCTTCTAAGAGGTGATACCTGAGCACAGACCTGATAGCAGTGAGGAAACAAGCTTTGGCTCTCTAGGGAAAGGGCACCTCAGGCAAAGGTACTCTCAGGAGCAAAGGTCCTGCCCTGAGGCAACAAGGTACTTAACGTCAAACTAAGGAGGTCAGAGTGGCTGAGCAGAATTAGCAAGGGAGAGAGTGGAAGGAGGGGAGCAGGTCATAGAGGGCTTCACAGAACAAGTTAGGGAGGTAAGGACTCAGGGTCTTAACCCAAGTGAAGAAGAACACCCTCTGAGAAGAACACCTAAAAACATTTTAATAGAGTCACTGGGTGCAGGGTAAAGAACAGGCTGCAAGGTGGTACAAGGATGGAAATAAGAGACCAATTAGGAGGATCTGTGTTAGTCCAAGGAGAGAAGTGAAGATGGTTTAGACTAAAGGGGTAACTGGGAGCAGTGAGAAGTAATAACATCTTGACTCTATTCCCAAAGGTAGAGCCAATATAATTCCTGACGTGGGTTATGAGAAAAAGAAGTCAAGGATGACTCCAGTTCCTTGGCTTGAGCAAATGAACGAGAAGGGGAGATGCAGGTTTGGAGGGTAATACCAGTTCAGGTTTACATGTGTTAAGTCTAAGATGCCTATCCAATACCAAATGGAGAGATGAGTCTGCAGTTCAGCAAAGAGGTCAGAGCTGGAGATCAACATTTGGCAGCATGTGGAATGTGGGGCCAGATGAGATTGCTTACAGAAGTCTGGAACACTCCTGGCCTGAGCCCTAGAACTCTTCAGTGTTTTGAAGGATCCAACAAAGGAGTCAGAGAAGGAACAAACAGTTAAGAGAAAAAGAAAACCAAACACAGGGGATGCAAGAAGCCAAGCAAAGTGTTTGAAAGAGGAGGAAATGATCAACTGAGTTAAAATGCTACTAAGAGGTCAGGTAAGATGAGGACTGAGAAATGACCACTGGATTTGGCAACATAAAGGTCATATGTATCATGATAAAGGTGGTTTCTTTATAAAACCTAAGATAAGAAGTGCCATGTCAAATACAGACATATTTGTAATTTTAATAAATATTGACAGTTTGCCTTCCATAGCGGTTGTACCAGTTTATATATCAGTAGTGTATGAGACTGTTCCCACACATCCTTGTCAACATGTGGTATTATCCAACTTTTTGATATTGGCCAATCTGACAGGTGAAATATGGCATCTCCTTTTAGTTTCAATTTGCATTTCTCTTATTACAAGAGAGCATCTTTCACATATTTAAGAACTACCTATATTTCCTTTTCATATCCTTTGCCCATTTTTCTATTGGGCTGTCTTTTTTTTTTTTTACTGATTCAGAGAAATTCTTTATACATTAAGTAAATTAGCCTGGTAATTGCTGATTTGACTTTATGATGATTTTGCTATTTTTATAAAATCAACTGTATAATCAAATGCTTTTTCTGAATCTAGTGATATGATGATACGGTTTTCTTTTTTAGTCTATTAATGTGGTGAATTACATTGACTGATTTTCAAAGGTTAATTCAGCCTTGCATTTCTGGAATAAACCCAGTCAATATATTATTCTTTTCATATATTGCTGGATTCAAGTTGTTAATATTTAGTTAAGGATTTGGGTGACTATGTTCAAGAACATAATGGTTCAGAGCTTTCTTTTCTTGTAATGTCTGGTCTTGGTATCAAGGTATTGCCAATCTCATAAAATAGGCTGGCAAGTGTTACCTCCTCTTATTTTCTAGAAGAGTTAGTGTGAACTCACAGTATTTCTTTCTTAAGTATGTGTCAGAATTTACCAGTGAAGCCATCTGGGCCTGGAGCTTTCTTTGTGGGAAAGTTTTTTTGGGTTTTTTAGATCCTTTTTTTTTTTTTGTGAAGAAGATTATCCCTGAGTTAACATCTGTGCCAATCTTCCTCCATTTTGTTTTTGGTTTTTAAAGGATGATGGTTTTTTATTTATGCATTTTTAAGGTTTTTTAAAAATTTTTTTCCTTCTTCTCCCAAAGTCCCCTAGTACATAGTTGTGTATTTTTTAGTTGTGGGTCCTTCTAGTTGTGGCATGTGGGACGCCGCCTCAGCGTGCTTTGATGAGTGGTGTCATGTCCGCGCCCAGGATTCAAAGTGGCGAAACCCTGGGCCGCCAAAGCAGAGTGTGCGAAGTCAATCACTCAGCCAGGGGGCCAGCCCCTCTTCCTCTATTTTGTATGTGGTATGCCGCCAAAGCATGGCTTAATGAGTGCCCAGGATCCGAACCTGCGAACCCCGGGCCACTGAAGCAGAGCACACGAACTTAACCACTGCACCACCAGGTCAGCCCCTGTTGGAAAGTTTTTAACTACAAATTCAATTTCTCTTACAGATACAGGTTTATCTATTTCTCCTTGAGCGAGCTTTGGTAGTAAGTAGCTTTCAAGAAATTTGTCCATTTCATTTAAAGTACTGATTTGATTGTCTTAAAATTGTTCATAATATTCCCTTATTACCCTTTTAATATCTCTAGAATCCATACTGAATCTTTCTGTGGAATACTGTACTTTCATTCCTGATATGGCCGATTTCATGACTAAGGAAGGAAATGTACAAGATAAATCTGAAACACCTTGTTATACCAGATATTGAGGAAGCTGTCAAAAACCTCTAGGGTTAGGGGCCAGCCCGGTGGGGCAGCGGTTAAGTTTGCACACTCTGCTTCAGCAGCCCGGGGTTTGCCAGTTCGGATCCTGGGCACGGACCTATGCACTGCTTATCAAGCCACACTGTGGCAGGTATCCCACATATAAAGTAGAGGAAGAGGGGGATGGATGTCAGCTCAGGGCCAATTTTCTTCAGCAAAAAGAGGAGGATTGGCAGCAGATGTTGGTTCTGAGCTAATCTTCCTCAAAAAAAAAAAAAAAAACACCCTCTAGGGCTATATCCAAAGGACTCAGGAGTCAACTTGAAGAGGCTCCTACTGGTCAAAAATAGGCCAATAAGGGGACCAGTCCCACGGCCGAGTGGTGCAGTTCACGCGCTCCGCTTTGGCAGCCCAGGGTTTCACCAGTTTGAATCCTGGGCACTGACATGGCACCACTGATCAAGCCATGCTGAGGTGGTGTCCCACATAACACAACCACAAGGACCTACAACTAGAATATACAACTATGTACTGGGGGGCTTTGGGGAGAAGAAGAAGAAGAAAAAAGAAGACTGGCAACAGATGTTTGCTCAGGTGCCAATCTTCGAAAAAATAAAAATAAAAATAAATTTTAAAAAACAGGCCAATAAGAATAACTGCAATGGACTGAAACATCAAGTATGAAACAACAAGTAAATGGCTGGTATTCTTCCCTCAATTTGCCATTATTCTCCAAATTAATGAGTTGGTTCAACAGCATCCTTCAGTGGTTACCAGTTTTGTTTTCTTTTAAATAATTAATATGAACTCATGAATTGAAACATTCTTGATATACATTAACATTAATTTGGAGAAGGATAAATTGAAAGGAAAATATCAGTCATTTATCTCGTCTTTCCTATACGAACTTTTTAAGGTATCATTATGATATTGTGGGTTTTTTTTTAAAAGAGATTGTTCTCTTTTAGAAATACTTACTAAAATTTACGGATGAGGGGCCAGCCCGGTGGCACAGCGGTTAAGTGTGCACGGTCTGCTTCTCAGCGGCCCAGGGTTCGCGGTTCGGATCCCAGGTACGGACATGGCACCACTTGGCAAAAGCCATGCTGTGGTAGGCGTCCCACGTATAAAATAGAAGAGGATGGGTATGGATGTTAGCTCAGGGCCAGTCTTCCTCAGCAAAAAGAGGAGGATTGGCAGTAGTTAGCTCAGGGCTAATTTTCCTCAAAAAAAAAAATTATGGATGAAATTATAGATCTCTAAGATTTGATCCAAGATAATACAGGAGGAGTGGGCAGGGATATACATGAAACAAAACTGGCCAGGAGTTGGTTAACAGTTGAGGCTTAGTGAGGGGTATATCTGAGTTGTTCATTATACTATCTAATCTACCTTTCTACAGGTTTGAACTTTTCCATAATAAAAAGTTTTCTTAATGTCTTGGTTATTCTTAGCCCTTTGTACTTCCATACATATTTTGGAATGAGTTTTCTTTTTTTTTTTAAATCTGCTTGGATTTTGATTAGTAATGCAAAACTAATAGATTAATTTGGGGAAAATGGTAATGTCTTCTAACCCATTAACAAGGTGTAGCTTTCCACTTATGAACGTCCTTCAAGTCTTTTCTTTCATGACTTGAATTAGATAGCATAATTAGAAGGTCCTGCCCCAGTCCAAGACTGTAACAAAATCATCTCATGCTTTCTTCTAGCAATTTATGGTTTTGTTTTTTAAATGTATATACTTCCTATGTACAATGGAAATTATCCTCGTATAAACATGAGGAAAGACACTAACTTAATCTTTTTCTAGATGATCTGCCAGTTGTTCCTATATGTACTGAGGTCTATTTCTGGACCATCTATTCTGTTCTACTGATTCACTTGCCTATTCGTGATCCAGTTTCCTGGCATTCTATTTTGAGTACCATAGCTTGGCAACATGGTTTTACTGGACTAGAAATAACCACTCCCATCCTTCATTCTTCTTTTTCAGAATTTTACTGGCTATTCCTCCATGTTTTCTTATCCATTTGAACTTCAGAAATTGCTTGAAACAACTTATAATTTCTATAAGGATCAGGTTAAATTTATAGATTACCAGTAAGAATCGGCATCCTATGATGTTGCACCTTCCTACCTAAGAACATAGTATGCTTTTCCATTTATTAAAGTCCTTTCAGTAACATTTTTAAAGATTTTATTTTTCCTTTTTCTCCCCAAAGCCCCCTGGTACATAGTTGTATATATATATATATTTTTTAGTTGTGGGTCCTTCTAGTTGTGGCATTCAGGATGCCGCCTCAGCATGGCTTGATGAGCGGTGCCATGTCCACGCCCAGGATCCGAACCCGCGAAACCCTGGGCCCCCGAAGCGGAGCCTGTCAACTTAACTACTCGGCCACCAGGTCAGCCCCTCAGTAACATTTTTAAAGATTTCTTTGCACAGATCTTGCCCATTTCTTCATTTTATTCTTTTTTGTTACTGTTATAATGGTCACCTAACTCTATTTTATTGCTTATTGTTTCAAAGAAGTCAGACTACATTTTTATAGGTTACCATTAAAATAATATTAATTCTACAAGTAAACGCAATCAAGTGATTAAGAGGAAATTATTTTTAAAAGTAAAGAAGAAACTTTTACCTTACACCAATGTACTGTAAACTCCGATGGTTTACATCACGGCTACAGCCACTCAGCTACAGACATAGCAGATGCACAGGAAGGCCAGAGGGCAGCAGGCAAGGGGGGCAGGTCACCGACAACTGTTCTTTTGCAATTCTGATTGCATATGTGTGAATTCCAGCATTTCATTCTTACAACACTGAGAACAGGGCCCGGCCCCATGGCTGAGTGGTTAAAATTCCGCCCCACTCTGCTGCAGTGGCTCGCGTTCGCGGGTTCGGATCCCCGGCATGGACCTACTCCACTCACCAGCCACGTTGAGGAGATGTCACACATACAGAGGAGGATTGGCACAGATGTTAGCTCAGGGCAAATCTTCCTCAAGCAAAAAAAGAGGAGGATTGGGAGTGGGTGTTAGCTCAGGGCGTAGCTTCCTCAGGGAAAAGAAAAAAGAACAAGAGAGCCAAACACAATGGTGCACCAGGAATAAACTAAATATTTAACTATAGAGGAGAAAATTAGGATGGAAGATAATTTTTATAGGGAAAATACTTTTATGTAATTTCAAGTACTATATTTCACAAATTTTTGTGTTGCTAACTGAATTACACTTAACTGTCAAACTGTTTTATTTTACTACAAATTACATTTTATTTACTCTATTTAGGAAGTATCACTACAAATCACAGAAAAAACTAGGTAGCAACTGCATTAAGTAAGACTGAGAATTCTCGGCTAAGAGTTCTTCACTTGAAGACAATCCATTGCTCTAAGGCTCTGAACAAAAAGAAGTAAACGTAGAAGGAGAGGGTTCATTACAGACCAAGACGTTTTAATTATTCCAACTCTATAGAAAATTACTATAAATAAATCTTACATAATCACACATCTATTACAGGGGTCACAGTAAACTGACACTGGTTATCCATGGGGAAGGAAGCTGGATAACTGCGGGGACAAGTATGGCAGAGAGAATTTTCACTGTATCCCACTGTGTCTTTTGAATTCTGAGCCACGTAAATGTACTGCCTATTCAAAATTAAATTTAATCTTAAGAGCCCATTAAACATCATAAAATGACCAAGTGAGAACAATTGTGAATCTTCTACAAACTACATTTTAAGACTTTGTCATTATACCACTCAAATTTCCTACATATGAGAATTTGCTCTATAAATTCATCTTAAATCGTAATGTAAGGAAAAGTCTATTTCTAGACTAACTTATACGTGTTCTTTTATCGGTCACTAAAATGTCATTAGTCCTATCACATTTTCTTCTCCCTTTTTAGTTAACCTGTAAGAGAGCTGGATTTAGTGAACAACCGCTCAATCTTGGAACATCTCTACTACCGATCTTTTTAAATTTTCAGCTGATCTATTTCATATATTTTTAATGCAAGCTCTCATAAATCCCTTTCTTAGGGTAAATAAAATCAAAATCATACATTATTCTTGACTTTCCTTTTTTCAACCATTAAGAGGCCAAAGCAAAAATTATTGTGCCCTACTCTGGAAAAGCGTCATTCCTGAAAATTAATTTGGCCACATTTTTGTAGTGCCTCTAAAACTTTTCCTTTAACAATTTGATCTTAAATTTGTCTCTCAATTGTACCTCGAAGCATTTAGAGAATGAAATAGCCTCATAACACCCACCCAATGAAATATGTAGAAAACAAGGCCTTTTTATCCATGAAATTATAATGAATTATAAGTTCCCGTTTAATAACAAACCACTCTAAAAGGAAAATTTTTAAGAAAATATTTTTTAAAAATTACTGTAATCTTAAGACTAGCTTTTTAAAAAAATTGATGGGGCCAGCCCCGTGGCCGAGAGATTAAGTTCACAGACTCCGCTTCAGTGGCCTGGGGTTTTGCTGGTTTGGATCCTGGGCGCAGACGTGGCACCGCTCGTCAGGCCATGCTGAGGCGGCGTCCCACAGAGCACAAGCAGTGGCACTCACAACTAGAACATACAGCTATGTACTGGGGGAGTTTTGGGGAGAAGAAGAAGAAAAAAGAAGACTGGCAACAGATGTTAGCTCAGTTGTGATCTTTAAGAAAAAAACTGAGGTGAAATATATATAAATTAACTATTCAGTGGCATTTAGTACATTCAACATGTTGTGAAACCAGCACCTCTAGTTCTAAAACACTTTTATCAGCCCAAAATAAAACCTCATACCCATTAAGCAGTTACTCCTCATGTCGGACCCCAGACCCTCAGCCCCTGGTAACTATCAACCCGCTTTCTACATGGACGGACTTCCCTATTTTGTATATTTCATATAAATGGAATCACACAACATGTGACCAAAAGGTCTGGCCTCTTTCCCTCGGCTGGTTTCTGAGGTTCATCTACATGGTAGCATGTACCAGCACTTCATTCCTTTATGGCTAATAACAGCCCTCTGTATGTATACACTACAATTTGTTTATTGATTCGCTGATAAGACATTTGGCTGTTTCTACCTTTGGCTATTGTGAATAGTGCTGGCCGTTTGTGTGCAAATATTTGTTTGAGTATCTGTTTTCACTTCTTTTGGGTAAATACCTACCAGGAAAATTGCCAGGTCAAACATAATTCTATGTTGAACTTTTTGAGGAACCAACAAACTTTTTCCCCAGCGACTGACCCATTTTACATTCTCACCAGCAATACACAAAATATCCAATTTCTCCACATCCTCAGAAACATTTGCTGTTTTCCATTTTTTTTTATTATAGCCATCTTAGCAGGTGTAGAGTGTTAAAACTAGTTTTAAGAATGTCCTAATAATTCCATAAATTCTGAAGGAAGGTAGAATGCCTGATGAGCAAGAACGGGAAATATTAAACTCCTATTTCCTCCTCCTCCTTCCCTACCCTCAACCCCCAGAAAAACACAAATAACTACACTTTTTCTCCCAGAAAGTAAGTAAAACTGTATTGGACATCAAGAGAATAAGAAGATAAGCCACAGACTGGGAGAAAACATTTGCAAAAGACATATCTGATAATCAGAGGACTGTTATCCAAAATACACAAAGAACTCTTAAAACTCACATAAAGGGGTCGGCCCCATGGCTGAGTGGTTAGATTCATGTGCTCTGCTTCGGCAGTCCAGGGTATCGCTGGTTTGGATCCTGGGCGCAGACATGGCACCACTCATCAAGCCATGCTGAGGTGGCGTCCCACATGCCACAACTAGAAGTACCCATGACTAAAATATGCAACTATTTACTGGGGGGCCTTTGGGGAGAAAGAAAAAAAAAAAAGATTGGCAACAGATGTTAGCTCAGGTGCCAATGTTTAAAGAAAAAAAAAACTCACAATAAGAAAATGGTCAATTTGATTTAAAAAATGGGTAAATGGGGCCAGCCCGGTGGCGCTGTGGTTAAGTTCACTGGCTCCTTTTTGGCAGCTGGGGTTTGCCAGTTAGGATCCCAGGCATGGACCTATACACCGCTCATCAAGCCATGCTGTGGCAGTGTCCCACATACGAAAATGGAGGAAAACTGGCACAGATGTTAGCTCAGGGACAATCTTTCTCAAGCAAAAAGAGGAAGACTGGCAACAGATGTTAGTTCAGGGCCAATCTTCCTCACCAAAGGAAAAAAAAAAGGTAAAAGACCTGAAGAGACATCTCATCAAGGAAGATATACAGATGGCAAATAAGCATATTAAAAGATGCTCAATCTCATGTCATTAGGAAATTAACTGCAAATTAAAACAACGAGATAGCAATACACATCTATTAGGATGGCCAAAATCTAGAACACTGACAATACCACAACAGGAACTCTCACTCATTGCTGGTGGGAATGCAAAATGGTACAGGTACCTTGGAAGACAGTTTGGCAGTTTTTTACAAACTAAACATACTCTTACCATACAATTCAGCAACCACGCTCCTTTATATTTACCCAAAAGAGCTGAAAAACTTATGTCCACACAAAAACCTGTACACAAACATTTACAGTAGCTTTATTCGCGACTACCAAAAACTTGAAGCAATGAAGGTGTGCTTCAGTAGGTCAATGGATAAACTGTAGTTTATCCAGACAACTGGAATATTATTCAGTGCTAGAAAGAACTGAGCTATCAAGCCATGAAAAGACATGCAGGACCCTCAAATGCATATTACTAAGTGAAAGAAGCCCATCTGAAAAGGCCACATACTGCATGCTTCCAACTAGATAACATTCTGGAAAGGGCAGAACTATGGCGACACTAAAAAGATCAGTGGTTGCCAGGGGTTGGGGGAGGGAGGGATGAACAGGCAGAGCAGACAATTCTTAGGGCAGTGAAATCATTCTGTATGATGCTATAATGGTGGATTACACGTTTGTCAAAATCCACGGAATATACAACAACAAGAGTGAACCCTAATAGAAACTATGGACTTTGGGTGACAATGACGTGTCAGTGTAGACTCACTGACTGTAACACACGTGCCACTCTGGTGGGGGAAGCTGACAGTGTGGAAGGTTGTAAACGTGGGGGGCAGAGGGTATACGGGCACTCTGTACTTTCCACTCAATTTTGCTTGAACCTAAAACTGCTCTAAAAAGAATAAAGTCTACTAAAAAAAGTATTAAAAATTGTTTTTAAAGTATGGGATATATTTTTAAATGCTATTGCTGGATTACTTTAAAGGATCAATTAAGGCTCAATGTAAGCTCAAAGACTTATTAGTAACAGTTGTAATTAATATTTCCATAACAACTTAGAATGTCCCAAGTCCTATGCACGTAAATACAATCTAACTTAATTCTCACAATAACCCTAGGAATTAGATGATGTTAGTGGACATATTTCTATTTTACACTTGAAGAAACTGGGAGTTTGGGCTGGCCCCATGGCCGAGTGGTTAATTTCACGCGCTCCGCTTCAGCAGTCCAGGGTTTCACGGGTTTGGATCCTGGGTGTGGACACAGCATCGCTCATCAGGCCATGCTGAGGCAGCATCCCACACACCACAGCTAGAAGGACCCACAACTAAAATATACAACTATGTACTGGGGGGATTTGGGGAGAAAAAACAGAAAAAAAAAAAAAGAGGAAAATTGGCAACAGTTGCTAGCTCAGGCGCCAATCTTTAAAAAAAAAAAAAAAGGAAAGAAAGAAACTGGGACTTAAAAAGGGTAACTCGGGCTGGCCAGTGGTGTAGTGGTTGAGTTTGCACGCTCCACTTCGGCCGCCCGAGGTTTGCTGGTTCAGATCCCAGGTGTGGCCCTAGCACCACTCATCAAGGCACGCTACGGCAGCATCCCACATAAAATAGAGGAAGACTGCGACAGATGTTAGCTCAGCAACAATCTTCTTCACCAAAAAAAAAAGGGGGGCAGAGGGGGGTTACTCAGACCTGACTCTAAAACCATGTTCTTCCCACCACACTCCTGACTCCATTCGCCTGCAGTAGCACTACCCACCACTAGCAACCATGAGATTCCTGGGAGTCCGCATCTGAATGAAGAGCAAACTACACTTGTCGTAGCCTTAGTTCTACAGCACGTGGCTTAAATTTGCAAAGTGTGCTCAATGTATACAGTAACGATTAATCACAACACTCAAACCAGCAAGAATATCATCTTCCTCTCCACTTTTTTGGAGAACCAAAAGCTGGCAGATGTTTATAGCCGGTTTATGAACTGTGAAGCTGTGTTACATGCTATGCATTCATACATGAACGCATTACATTCATTTGGTTCTAAGCCAGGAGAGCCTGGGGGTCCTCCAGATCCACATAACCGCCTCAAGAAGGATAATGGGTTACTTGGATCCCTTTGCAAGTGAACAAGTACTAGCATTTCGTCACTTCCACTAGAGGAAGGTAGTTATGCAAAACAGATTAGCAAAAGTGGTAAATAACCAAAGGGAAATAAAAACAGAAAGAGCAAAATTAACTCCTTATCCACCAGCAGCATTGAAAAATAACTAAATTTTTACACTGGTCCATTAAAAGGAGTGAGGGAAGCAGGCCTGTCATTTAAAGGTAAGAAGCAAACTCAGCAACTGTGAGAGATTAGGGAGTCTTGGCAATGGGAAAAGAGGGCCCAAAATAGAATTAACCACAGCTAGGTGAGAGTTCTGATCAGCACATATTTTTAGTAACTGCGCATTCATAACTTTCACATGTCCAGTTCAAAATTAGTCTATCAGTCTCTTCAAATGCCAGAAAACTTACCCTACCACCACAATCGTCCTCACAATGGAAATAATCACACAATGGAAGCCCAGCACTGAAAACCCACCTCGACAGGTATGGTTTTCACTCTCACCACTCACTCACCTTCGCTCACCCTGCCCCGCTGCCTCCAATGAAGAGGAACTTCCTCTGCGCCCCAAGTTTGACTTGTGGGTGAGCATGATGATGGGGCAGCCTAAGGGAAGGAAGAAGAGAGATGCGGCCGAGACTCCTGCTGGTTTCCCAGTATCGGCTACCTAACCAGACTGAGCCAAGCTCTCAAAGGAAGACTAAACTTGACCACAACTTGTTTCAGGTCACAAATTTCTCTACTGGTATTTTCCACTGCTGTCAAATTATCATATTACAAAGGCTGTTTTCATCTACCTCTGTTGGACATGAAGAATCGAGAAACACGTTTTAGATGATTTTAAGAAGTCAGAAAACAAGACTAGCTTAGGAAGTAGTAACAGTTCTTAAGTTATCCTTATTGTCAACTATTGCAAATATAACTGAATTTAAAAGAACTTACCAAGGTTTTGCTCTCATCTAGAAGCTCAGCCCCTTTGCACCCTAGCCCTGAAAAACTCCTGCAGCATTTCCCATATTTCCAACAGCTGTTCAATCTGTTGTTCCCCTTTTGTAGAAGCTTTTTAAAAAAATAAGTACTCATATTTTAAAATACTTTTACTAATAATAATTTCTAAATAAACTACTGACAGTTTCTAAAGCTAAACAACATGAAATCAATATGTAAATCCTACCCATTCTCTGAGGCTCAACACAAATGATTACTGTGTCACAACCTATAAAAGACCATTAGTTGAATACAGGATACAGAAGAAATCCTAGTATAAGATTATAAATTTACAAGCAACATAAATATAATTCTGCCTTTTTTCAAAATGATATCTACCAGATCTGCAAGTCACAATCAACTGATCAAAATCACTGTATATAACATGAATAAGTCCTCATACTTCACAAGCTAATGGCAAAAGAAAAAATATATCATACCTTCATCTTGACTTTTTATTAGTGGGAATTAAAGGTTACTCACACCTTCAGTGTTATTTACTGAAAGCATATTTGCAAAAAGCATTCTGAAATCTCATCTTTCATCATTTAGAAACAAAATTATTCTAAAAATATGAAATAAACCAGTAGTTTTAAAAAATTCACAGGTAATGCCAAACATCATATCAAGTAAGCAACTTTTGCCTATTTCGTAAACCGTAATGCATAGTTACATTTCAATATGTATTTTAATATGCATTAGGTACCAAACAATTTGTCGACAAATCACACTTTTCTTATGTATTTATTTTAAACTAAATTAAACAATGTGAATTATCTGGTAAATGAAGAAAAGGTAAGAAAACATTTATATATTGATATTCATTTACTCATTCAGAAAATATTTCTTGGGAATGTATACGTGTCAGATTCTTGTCTAGGCACTGGGGCTACACTGGTGAGCCAGACAGAGGAGACTGCTGCTCTCGTGGAGTCAGTGTTAAGGAGGGGGAGTCAGAGAACAGGTAAATAAGGTAATATCAGACAGTGTCAGGTACTAGGAAGAAACTAAAAGAGCTGACGCGACAGTGTGTGACTTGGAGAGCTACATCCAAGAGAGCCAGGAAAGGCCTCTCTGAGAAAAACCCACAGACTGATCTAAAGTGAGCCGTCTTCTACTTAAAATTGTCTATCATACGCCACCTCAGAATAGTGAAAAGATTTTTTAAAATTCCTACAGAAGATTACAGCTAGCCATGAGCTGAGCCGGTGTTTAGAGGGTCTTCTTAGGAACCCTACACAGTACCAAGCAGGTAGCTGGCAGAGATGCCAAGGATGGGAGACAGATGCTGACCTCTTCCTGGAGTGACTAACACACAGCCTGTGTTAAGATACAGAACACTCATAATCTTGGCGACAAATCCGAGATTATCTAGAGGCAGTTCATTATAAGTCTAGTACCTAAAAGATTAAAAAGAAAAGAAATAGTTAAACAAAGCCCTGAAATATATTATTTAGAAAGTGTTACATTTTTTTCTGGTTTATTCTTAAGAATTGGTGACTCCTCAAAGAATATGGCAAGTATTACGCAAAGTCCAAACAGATTATTCATAGACTCTTCTGACAACTTGCACCTGCCCTAATGGATAAGCTTGGTTTTGCTGCCTTCTTGGCACCATTCTACAACATATCTCCAGAATGTTCTTTAAACCCAAATATGACCATATCCTTTGCTCCAGAGAAGGGTTAAGAGAGCACAGTTCAAATTCAGCTTAGTTCTTTGGCTTCAGTACGAGAAGCCATGTTGTCATGTAATCTGGAGAAAGGCACAGAACTAGAAGTTAGAGGGGGAGATAAAATGGTGAAACTGATTCCCTTTTTTCTTTCTGTGCCCAGTCTTGACATTGCGGCACCACCAACATCCTTTAAGTTCAGGATCCTTTAACCATCCTAGGCTCAACTCAGAAACCTAGGGATCACCAGAGCCACGGTGCCCCTCTCCTTCACCCCTCATATCCAACCTGTCAGCAGGTCCGAGGGCTCTGTACATCCCTGAAATCTGCCCGCTTCTCTCTGCTCCACTGCCACTAAGCTGACTCACGGTACTTACTTGACAACACTACAATAAACTGACTAACTGCTCTGCCAATATACGATGTATGTGCTCACCCCCTCAATCTGTTCTCTATTCTGCAGCCCAAACTATCTTTCAAAACAAAAATCTGATCAAATTTCCTATCCAGCCTTGCTTTTATTAAAACTCTTCAAATGAGGCCTCCCATTACTTTCAAAATCACAACTATAATGATACGGGTGAAAACATAAATGGAGCAGGATTGATCCAGTACTGATTGAAGCTGGATTAGAAGTACATTGAGCTTAGTGCACTAGTCTTTCTTCTGGGTATGTTTGAAATTTTCCACAATAAAATGTTAAAAAATAAGTAGCAATCAAAACACAAAGACCCAATGCCAAAGACCATGGCTGCCAAGGACCTCCGTGGTCTGGCCCCATCGACCTCACCTCATGCTTGTGCTCTACACCTCCAATCCCACTGGCCTAATTTTGGTTCTTCAAATGCACTACACTCCTTGCTACAGAGTATTTGCACATGCTGTTCCCTCAATTTAGAATGCTCTTCCCAATGCCTAGTTAATTCCTACTCCTCCTTCAGAGACCAGGGCAGTCTTTCCTAAGACACCCCTGCCTATCATGCCTATCATGTCTATATCAAGGTTTTGTCAAATGCACTCACTGGTTGAAGTTCTCTTCCTGGACAATGTCACCTCAGTTAGTGATCAAACATTTCTGAGTGTGATTAACTGTAAACTTCATAAGAGCAGAGACCATAAATTTGCTTATCAGTGAATACCAAGCAGCTAGCATAGGACCTGGCAGAAAGCCTGTGCTTTAAGAGTAGTTGCTGAATGATCTACTACTATTTAAGACTATCAATGTAACTGCTTTCAAATTTTTATAACAAAACATACTCTAAACTTTTAAAAAATTATTTGCTATTTTGGTCTCAGTTTCCCTCAAGTTGCTACAGAGAAATCATTCTTATTTATTCCCTTTGGAGAGTCTCTCCTGAGAGATACTGGAGTCCTCAACATTCCTGTGATGGAAGTATCATGATTACCAACCAAAAATAACTACACAAATCCACACCCTGGTCTCTTTTCACTCTTCTTTATATTTGCTTCTCCTCCGCCCTCCCCCTAATCAACATGAAAGGACTAGAAGACACTTGGGGATAAATTCCTTGCCCGACCCCAGGAACCTTCCTTCAGCTCCTGCTCCAGATGGCTGGCACGCAGATTTCTATCAGGGCTGCTTCAGCAGAGGCCCCAGGACTTGGCTCCACTCTGCTTTCCTTGTGATCACTACTAACCTTCCTTCCGCAATATGGTCCAGGCATCAGCACAGTGCCATTTAATTTGTATCATGTGGTAAACTGACATTAAAAGGGCTTATCCTTTCATTTTATCAAAACTTCTGGGTGATACGCAGAAAGCAGAAGAGATCAGAAATTAAATCTGATTTAATTTTCGTTATTTTATCATGTTAACATTCAGTGTAACAATTCATGTAAATAGAGAGTGACATCTCGACATTAATCCGAATACTTCTTAGAACTACAGTGCTGTGAGACCCTAAGAAACAAACGGCCAGCCAGGAAACCAAATTTATCAGAATATCTTTTAAACAAAAACCTGCATGAAGCATCTGGCACAAGCTTCAATTAATTCAGACATCATTAATCCAAATTTATAATTGAGGAGCTGAGTAAAAATTTAACTTTTATTCTATCTATGACCTGCTAATAAGTAAATCAATAGTAGAGTCCAAAAAATTTAAATACCCTCAAGCACTTGTTCATATGAAAATAATCCATGTTAACTACAAATCATTCTAGTCGGTTAAAGCCAGATGGTTAGTATCTTCACTAGGAAATATTCTAATGCTAAGTATATATGTATCTATTAATCAAGAAAGCTCCATAACATGGAGTTCAGACTAACAACTGGCATTATTACTGGCAAATAACTTTGAATTAAGAAGGTCCTACTATACTTTTATATCATATTTTTAAACATAAAACTGACCTGTAACACCAGAGCAGGAGAGTAAGAAAACCTTAAAATTCCTTTTTAAGCATTTGGGGAAACCACTTTTCATAAATTTTAAGTAATTACTAAAATTATAAGAATAAGACTATCTATTCAAAAGCTGAATAAGGGCATTGCAAGATCTTTATGTATTTTTAGAAGCTTTTTTGCCAAGTTCAGTAAAAAGGTTTAACAGCAATGATCTTCTAATGAGAGTTCCTAAGACTGCTTTATCATTTGCTAATTATAAAACCAGGACTAAAGGGCAAATCTTCTGAAAACTAGATCATTCTCACCTGCAGGAAAGGCTGCATTTCAACAGCAGACACACGGAGCCTATCTTTAAGGAAGGACTTGACAGCCAATTACAGTGTTTATCTGCTGATTGTCACTAGTGTCAGATGTTGCCCTCATATTTAATTCCTCCTGGTGTCATCAGTCCCATTCTGGTCTTCACTGGAGGTTGAGCAAGCTGGTTATGTATACCAGACCACTTACTAAGTAATCCCTCTTCTGTTTTTCTCTTTAAGAAGTGTGTCTTATTCTTTACAGAATTAGAACAAAGAATCCTAAAATTCATATGGGGCAACAAAAGACCCCGAATTGCTAAAGCAATCCTGAGAAAAAAGAACAAAACGGGAGGCATCACAATCCCTGACTTCAAAACATACTACAAAGCTACAGTAATCAAAACAGCATGGTACTGGTACAAAAACAGGTGCACAGATCAATGGAACAGAATTGAAAGCCCAGAAATAAAACCACACATCTATGGACAGCTTATCTTTGACAAAGGAGCTGAGGGCATACAATGGAGAAAAGAAAGTCTTTTCAACAAATGGTGCTGGGAAAACTGGAAAGCCACATGTAGAAGAATGAAAATTGACCATTCTTTTTCACCATTCACCAAAATAAACTCAAAATGGATTAAAGACCTAAAGGTGAGACCTGAAACCATAAGGCTTCTGGAAAAAACGTAGGCAGTACACTCTTTGACATCAGTATTAAAAGGATCTTTTCGGACACCATGCCTTCTCAGAGAAGGGAAACAACAGAAAGAATAAACAAATGGGACTTCATCAGATTAAAGAGCTTTTTCAAGGCAAATGAAAACAGGATTGAAACAAAAAAACAACCCACTAACTGGGAAAAAATATTTGCAAGTCATATATCTGACAAAGGCTTAATATCCTTAATATATAAAGAACTCTCGCAACTCAACCACAAAACATCAAACAACCCAATCAAAAAATGGGCTGGAGACATGAACAGACATTTCTCCAAAGAAGATATACTGATGGCCAATAGGCTCATGAAAAGATGCTCATCATCGCTGATCATCAGGGAAATGCAAATCAAAACTACACTAAGATATCACCTTACACCCGTTAGAATGACAAAAATATCTAAAACTAATAGTAACAAATGTTGGAGAGGTTGCGGAGAAAAAGGAACCCTCATACACTGCTGGTGGGAATGCAAACTGGTGCAGCCACTATGGAAAACAGTATGGAGATTCCTCAAAAAACTAAAAATAGAACTACCATACGATCCAGCCATCCCACTACTGGGTATTTATCCAAAGAGCCTGAAGTCAGCAACCCCAAAAGTCCTGTGCACCCCAGTGTTTATTGCAGCACTGTTTACAATAGCCAAGACGTGGAAGCAATCTAAGTGCCCATCAACAGATGAATGGATAAAGAAGATGTGGTACATATATACAATGGAATACTACTCAGCTCAAAACAGAACAAAATCATTCCATTTGCAATAACATGGATGGACCTTGAGAGAATTATGTTAAGTGAAATAAGCCAGCGAGAGAAAGATAATCTCTGTATGACTCCACTCATATGAGGAATTTAAAACTATGGACCAAGAACAGTTTAGTGGATACCAGGGGAAAGGTGGGGTGGGGGGTGGGCACAAAGGGTGAAGTGGTGCACCTACAACATGACTGACAAACATTAATGTACAATTGAAATTTCACAAGATTGTAACCTATCAATAACTCAATAAAAAAAAAACCTGAGGGAAAAAAAAAAAAAAAGTGTGTCTTTATCTGGTTGCTACTAGGAGAAGACCTGAAGTATCAGCCTGTATTGCCAATTCATAGTACGCATGCCTCCTACACGGCACCGACCAAATGTTTAAGTGAGCCGTTCAGTGCGTCTACGCCAGCCTCAACTATCAGGGCCCTTGAGAAGGTTGTTCATGTCTATCTTCCACAGAACTAACTTTCATTCGGTCCAGAAGTTGATGTGTCACGTTCACTGCACAATGTGCCTGCCAATCTCTTAGAACGTGTACAGACTTTTTCATCAGTCTTTACTTCTTTATCGGTCAGCATATTGCCTCCAGATGGAATTAGGTAACCACTTCCAGTTGTTCCATACTCCCATAGAAAAGCTTTACCTGTACACATGATTTTTCTGGTAAAGTCTGAGCTTTAATCCCAGCCATCTTCAAGATTATCGTCAGTCCACAATACAACGCCAATTCTGCAGAATGGTCTGTAATCTTCCTGTGCACAACCAAGGCAATTATCATTATCAAGAAGCTCCTAGGTCATTGATCGAGGATGCAAAAGAAACATGGTAAGGGTACTAAAACTCAATTTACAGAAATGTAAGAGTTGTAACATGCAGGGAAACAAGTGCAACACTCCTGGCTGATGATCCTGATCACTTCAGCAGGAGCAGGCAGCTCTTTCCTAGCACAGTCACTGTGCTACCAATAAGAGGTGACCACCAACCAAGACAAGTTCCACAAATTCTGCACTTTGCCACACAGCAAGAAACTCTCTCCACGTAAGAGAGAGAAAAGGGCTGATAACTTACACGTAGTCTATTCAAACTCACACATGAAATAATACCCGTCTACAGCATCACTTACAAATACAAAAGTCACAATGATATATAAATATGACAAGCTAAGGATCAAGAGCAAACAAAGAACTATAAAAGCATGGATGATGCAGGGTTGGTTTTTGTTTGCTTGTTTTGTTTTGTTGCTTCTCCTAAAGTTAACTGTTTAAAGATAAAGTATAATGTGACTATTAAAACAAGGAAAATTCTAAGGTGAAACTTGACTGTGAAAACTAATCACTGAAGCACATATAAGACATCACACCCTAATCAGGCAGGACACTTAAAAATATTCCTTGATATGAAAGGTAAGAAGTAAGAAATTTAAATAAACTTAAAAGATAAATAAGTATATCTCATTTAGTGAGAACCTGGAACCAAAATGGAAGCTCTGTAATGGTTAATCCTAGAGTTCACTTGAGATAACCAGACATGAAACTCACAAGGAGGTGAACTTGTTGTTATATTCCATTACCCTAGACTGTCCCTTTTGCAGCTTCTTCACCATTTCATGGCTATATTTGATGTTGCATATTGCCCCACCCTCACTCTCTCGGTTTTTGTTTTGCTGAGAATATAGAAGCAATCTAAAAAGGATATGCACATGCTTCCATCTCCACATCCACCTACCTACCTGCATCCATGCCCCTATATCCTGCTTCTCCTCCTGGTACTATGGAGGCACTATCTGTGCTCCAAGTGAAAACCAACCCCTCCATTTGTGCATGAGATCATCTCTCTGCCCTACTCTCTTTTGCATCATAACATTTTACCTCTCCACCAGATCAGATCATTTCCATTAGCATAAAACATGCCGTAATTTCTCCCTTCTTAAGAAAAAATAAAACAAACAAAACTCTCTCTTGACTCCACATCACTGCCATCTATTGCTCCCCTTTATAGCAAGATTATTTAATAAAATTGTCTATATAATTACTGATTTATATTCTTCTTTTCCCATTCTCTCATGAACATACCTCAAATAGAATTTTTTCAGGTCACCTCTTATTCAGGTTGCCAATTACGTTCCTGCTTCTAAATCCAATGGTCAACCCTCAGTCTTCATCCCACTTGCCCCATCAGCAGCACCTGTCATGGTGACATTCACTCTGAGTTGAATCAATCTTCCTCTGGCTTCCAGAACACACACTCTTCTGGTTGTGTTGCTCCCTTGCTTACCGCTCTTATCTCCCCGGGCTATAATCATGCAGTGCTGCAGGGCTTGGTCCTCAAGCTGTCTTCTCTTCCACACCTACACTCACTCTCTTTGTGATTTTGTCCAGGCCTTTGGCTTAAAATACCACTGATAGGCTGACAACGTCCAAATTTATATCTCCAGCCCATACGTCTCCCCTGAATACCAATTTCTAATCTTCTCATCCCAAACCAGCTCCTTCAGTAGTTGTCTCCATCTCAGGAAACGACAGCTCCACCCTTCCAGTTACTCTGATCAAAAACTTTAGGGTCATCCTTGACCCACTCACATTTCACACCCAACCAACCAAAAAATCCCGCCTCTAAATATAAGCCAATTGTGACCTCATCCCACTGCCACTGGCACCCTCCTGATCTAAACAACCTTCAGTCCTCACTGCGACTGAAGCAGCAGCTCCCTCACTGGCCCCCTGTCCCGTCCGGGCCCTTCGCCCACCGTTTCTTCTCAACACAGAGGCAAGGGAGACCTCTTTTAACCTTAGTTGGACCACATGCCTCCCCTGTTCAAAACCCTCCAATGACTCCCCATTTCACTCCAGATCCAAGCCTCATGGTTTAAGCCAAAGTCTTCAAAAAGACCTTGACTAAATGAGATTACAGCTTGTAAAGCTCCTAACACAGAGCCTGGCACAAAAACTGACTAATGACAATGCCCTTCCTCCCACCAGTTTCACATCAGGCTGCAGTCAGAATCACTTAGAGCAGCAATTCTCTGAGACTCCCGGGGGCCACAGGCCACTGAGGAGTCAAAACTATTTTCATATTAACACTAAGATGTTATCTGCCTTTTCCACTCTTATTCTCTCATGTGTGTACAGTGGAGTTTTCCAGAAGTTACATGACAAGCAATGATGCTATCTATCTGACAATAAACAGAATGTGTTACCTAGAATTTTCTAAGATAACAGGTTTAGGATACAAGCATGTTTTTCAGCTATCACCATTTACATCTGCTATAATGCCTGTAACCTGAATACTGTCCAACATATAATTAATGTCAAATTCTGAAGCTTTGCTTATACCTACACAAAAACACAAACAGTACATTTTGGTGTCTTGTTTCGCAATAATATTTTTTAAATTTTTTAACTTTTCTAAATTTTTAAATTTTACCTACAATTTTTATTTTAATATTTTATGACTTTAACAACATTTTATTCTAAAATAAAAGAAAGAGTGTCTATAACTTTTTTATATTTAAGGATGGATCATTTCCTTATAAAAGGATGACTAGAAGACTTGATTTCTCAATCCACAACTACACCATCCATGTCTAAAGATGCTGAAAACGAAACTAACTATATCAGTGAGTCGTCCGATTCAGGAAAGAGAGGAGTTTACTCCAAGGAAACTAAATGAAACTATAAATAAACAAACGTATGATGGAAGCTCTTACCCTTATAGATGTTAATAATTTACTTCATTGTGTCTTATGCCACATTTTCTAACATTATTATTATTACTTTTTTTTTAGATTTTATTTTATTTTTTCCTTTTTCTCCCCAAAGCCCCCTGGTACACAGTTGTATATTCTTCGTTGTGGGTCCTTCTAGTTGTGGCATGTGGGACGCTGCCTCAGCGTGGTTTGATGAGCAGTGCCATGTCTGCGCCCAGGATTCGCAACAACGAAATACTGGGCTGCCTGCAGCAGAGCGTGCGAACTTAACCACTCGGCCACGGGGCCAGCCCCTCTAACATTATTGAGGTACCATTCTGAGACTAATCACTCAAAGTTTAAAAGGAAAAAAAAAAAACTAAGTATTTTATACACCAAGATCAAATGGGATTTATTCCAGGGATGCAAGGATAATTCAATACCCATGAATCAACCAATGTGATATACCACATTAACAAAATGAAGGATAAAAATCATATGATCATCTCAATAGATGCAGAAAAAAGCATCTGACAAAATTCAACATCCATTCACGAAAAAACTCTTAACAAAGTGAGTATAGAGGGAATGTACCTCAACATAATAAAGGCCATATATGAGAAGCCCACAGCTAACATCATACTCAAAGGTGCAAAACTGAAAGCTTTCCCTCTAAGATCAGGAACAAGACAAGGACACCCACTCTCACCACTTTTATTCAGCATAGCACTGGAAGTCCTAGCTAGAGCAATTAGGCAAGAAAAAGAAATAAAAGGCACCCAAATCAGAAAGGAAGAAGTAAAACTCAATATTTGTAGATGACATAATCTCATATACAGAAAACCCTAAAGACTCCACCAAAGTTAGAACTGATAAATAAATTTAGTAAAGCTGCAGGATACAAAATCAAAATAGAAAAATCAGTTGCATTTCTATACACTACCAATGAACTATCAGAAAGAGAAATTAAGAAAACAATCCCATTGGGGCTGGCCCCGTGGCCGAGTGGTTAAGTTCGTGCGCTCCGCTGCAGGCGGCCCAGTGTTTCGTTGGTTCAAATCCTGGGTGCGGACATGGCACTGCTCATCAAACCACGCTGAGGCAGCGTCCCACATGCCACAACTAGAAGGACCCACAACGAAGACTACACAACTATGTACTAGGGGGCTTTGGGGAGAAAAAGGAAAAAAATAAAATCTTTAAAAAAAAAAAAAGAAAACAATCCCATTTACAATTGCACCAAAAAGAATAAAATATCTAGGAATAATTTTAACTAAGGAGGTGAAATATGTGTACATTGAAAACTGTAAGACACTGATGAAAGAAACTGAAGAAGACACAACTAAATGGAAAGATATTCCATGCTCATGGACTGAAAGAATTAATACTGTTAAAATGTCCATACTATCCAAAGCAATCTATAGATTCAATGCAATCTCTACCAAAATTCCAAGGACATGTTTCACAGAAATTTTTTTAAAATCCTAAAATTTGTATGGAACCACAAAAGACCCCAAATAACCAAAGCAATCTTGAGAAAGAAGAACAAAGCTGGAGGCATCACGCTTCCCGATTTCAAACTATATTACAAAGCTACAGTAATCAAAACAGTATGATAGCGGCATCAAAAGAGACATACAGATCAACAGGACAGAAAGAGAGCCCAGAAATAAACCCAGGCATTTATGATCAATTAATTTACAACAAAGGAGCCAAGAATATACAATGGGGAAAGGACAGTCTCTTCAATAAACAGTGCTGTGAAAACTGGACACTCACATGCAAAAGAATGAAACTGGACCCCTACCATGCATAAAAATCAACTCAAAATGGATTAAAGACTTGACCATAAGACCTGAAACCAAAAAACTCCTAGAAGAAACCATAGGGGGTAAGCTCCTTGACATCAATCTTGGCAATGATTTTTCAGATTTGACACCAAAAGCAAAGGCAAGAAAAGCAAAAATAAACAAATAGGACTACATCAAACTAAAAAGCTCTGCCACAGCAAAGAAAACCATCAACAAAATGAAAAGGCAAGCTACTGAATGGGAGAAAATATTTGCAAATCGTGTATCTGATAAGGGGTACTATCTAAAATACATAAAGAACTCATACAACTCAAGAGCAAAAAGCAAACAACCTGATTATAAAATGGGCAGAGGAACTAGATAAACATTTTTTTCAAAGATGACATACAAATGGCCAACAAGTACATGAAAGGTGCTCAACGTTATTAATCATCAGGGAAATGCAAATCAAAACCACAATGAGATATCAGCTCAGACTTATTAGAATGGCTGTCATTAAAATGATAAGAGACTGCCTGGCCCCATGGCCGAGTGGTTAAAGTTCAGTGTGCTCTGATTCAGGGGCCCAGATTCATGGGTATGGATCCTGGGGTGGACCTACTCCACTCATCAGCAATGCTGTGGAGGTATCTCACATACAAAGTAGAGGAAGAATGGCACAGATGTTAGCTCAGAGCTAATTTTCCTCAAGACAAAAAAAAAAGAGGAAGCTTGGCAATGGATGTTAGCTCATGGTTAATCTTCCTCACCAAAACAAAACAAAACAAAACAAAAAGGCCAGAGATAAGAGTCAGATGTGGAGAAAAGGGAACCCTTATGCACTGCTGGTGGGAATGTAAATTGGTGCAGCCACTAAGGAAAAGAGTATGGAGGTTCACCAAAAAACTAAAAATAGGGCCATCCCTGATGGCCTCGTGGTTCAAGTTCAGCACTCACCACTTCGGCAGCTGGGGTTCACTTCCCAGTCACGGAACCAAACCACTTGTCTGTCAGCTGCTATGCTGTGGTGGCAGATTACACAGAAGAACTAGAACCACTTACAACTAGGATATACAACCACACACTGGGGCTTTGGGGAGGGAAAAACAAAAAGAAAACTAGAACCACCATATGATCCAGCAATCCCACTTCTGGGTATATATCCAAAGGAAACAAATTCACTATCCTTTTTTTTTTGCAGGGAAAGATTCACCCTGAGCTAACATCTGTTGCTCTTTTGTTTTTGTCTTCCCCAAAGCCCCAGTACACAGTTGTATATTCCAGTTGTGAGCCCTTATACTTCTGCTATGTGAGCCACTGCCATGGCATGGCTACTGACAGACATGTGGTGTGGTTCCACGCCCAGGAACCAAACCCAGGCCACCAAAGTGGGATATACTGAACTTTAACCACTAGGCCATCAGGGCTGGCTCCAAAATCACTATCTTGAAGAGATATCTGCACACCTATGTCCACTGCAGCATTATTTACAATATCCAAGACATGACAACAACCTAAGTGTCCACTGACTAATGAATAGATAAAGAAGACATGGTATATACTTACAACAGAATATTATTCAGCCATAAAAAAGGAAACTCTGCCATTTGCAACAACATGGATGGAGCTTGAGAACTGAGAGCATTATGCTACATGAAAAAAGTCAGATAGAGAAAGACAAATACTCTGTGATCTCACTTATATGTGGAGTCTAAAAAAACCGAACTCATAGAAACAGAACAGACTGGTGGTTGCCAGAGGGGGGCAGTGCAGTGGGAGATAGGGAGAGAACATGGTCAAAAGGTACAAACAACCAGTTATAAGACAAATAAGTTCTGGTAAGGTACAGCATGGTGGCTATAGTTAACAATACTGTACTGTGCTGTATATGTGAAAGTCGCTAAGAGAGTAAATCTTAAAAGTTCTCATCACAAGAAAAAAAACTGTAACTATGTTACAGTGGAGAAACCAGACAGAATCCATCTTAACCAAGCAATCAAGGTTAATATCACCAGTAATAAGACACACTGACATCATGTAACCTCTGATATGATGCACAAAGGTACACCACTTCTGTGATACTACTACTAAAAATGCATGACCTTGATCTAATCATGAAAAACCATCAGACCCAAATCTGTGTGAGGCTCCATTTCCTTCAGATACTTCAAAACAACATATCACAAAACAGTGAATGCAGAAGCAGAATGAAAACCCAGCTATCTTCAATTAATCCAGACAGATTTGTAAAACATGTAAAATACCAGCACTCTGTTCACTAAATCTCACACGTGCTTCTTATTAATGAGTACTGGGGGAAGGGGTGTAAATGGAGGGGGGTCATTCTTTAAGACGGGTGGTTGTTACACATTTTTTAAAAAGTGTACTTTGTGAGACTGGAGAAAGATAAACCACTAATTACTGTGATTGCTACCACTATCTTCCTTTGTGATTTAACAATGTCATTTACAACAAGAAAGGAACACTTCAGTGAATCCTTTCCTCGACTCAATAGGCGTGTAGCCATTAAAAATGCATATGCAGATATGACTACTTCACTCCTGGACTATGACTTTCAGTGGGACCTGGAAGTTTTTCAGAGAACTTCCATCAGCTCAGACTTAGATAAGTCTGAGAAACTGTGTGGGAAAATGACCTTTCCTTAACTTGAAGCTACATTTAAAAACTCAGGGTCTGGACCAAAAGAATATCAGGTTGGAGTCGAGATGATAGAGATGGTGAGAGTAACGACTGACTCCCAAAATGGCTTCACTGAAGAGAAGGCATTTTAAGATTAAAGAAAGATCTTGTCAGAAGATCCCAGAAAAGTTCCAATTTTCATTAGCAGTTAATAAAGTTATTCACGCAGATGTGTATACAACAGAACACTGCTCTTTTTTTAATTTTATTTGTACTTTCTGGCCTGGGATATGGGTTTTAAATGGACATTGTCTGTACCAGCTTCATTAAAATAAACAAAATATTCGTTAAAAAAATACATGCAGAGCTCAGATTAGGAAAAAAATGTTTATTATACATGAAAAGTCAGATTATAAAATTGCATATAAATCAATCACAATGTTGTAAAAACTAAAAACGATAATGATTACAGAATTTCCTCCACGTTCAGAGGATGAATGGTATTTATCCTCACAAGTGTCGGCCTATTATGTACAGACCACCATGCAGGCACCACAGAGGATAAACTATGCGCAGGAGAAACAGATTAGAATTCCAGTACTTTATAATCTAGTGGGCTTAAAAGAGGAGATGTCTTCCAAATTTGCTACAGCGAGCATGAAATATCTTTATAATGGAAGAAAGACTAATAAAACTGCCTTCCCAAATATTTGATTTTGGGGGCCGGCCCAGTAGCGCAGTGGTTAAGTTTGCACGTTCTGCTTCTCGGCGGCCTGGGGTTCACCAGATCAGATCCCGGGGATGGACGTGGCACCGCTTGGCAAAAGCCATGCTGTGGTAGGCATGCCACATATAAAGTAGAGGAAGATGGGCATGGATGTTAGCTCAGGGCCGGTCTTCCTCAGCAAAAAGAGGAGGATTGGCAGTAGTTAGCACAGGGCTAATCTTCCTCAAAAAAAAAAATTTTGACTTTGGCATTCAAAATTTGACAAAAATATCCATGTTTCTGACAAATTCAGCTTCTTCCCACAACGCACATGTGCTGGCTCTGGGAAGCGTGATCAGCTGCAGCTCACGGTGACAATACGCAATAAATACTGCTGAAGTTGGTATAGATTACGCTTCTATAATTGTATCATGGCCTTTCATTCCACCTGCTTTGTTTTGTTTTGTTTTAATGCTGCTGCTGGGAGTCAGTTTTAGCAATATATTTTTATTCAAATTTCTCCCATTCCACTTAACTCCTTTTTGGATCTGTCAGAAGAAATTCATGTTCTTTCGGCCTTTGTGCACATTTTTTTTACCAGAAATATCACAACAGATGGACATGAACACCCTTTTGGTTTCAGCTCCCTTATCTCACTGAAGCGCCTGGGTGGATCATGTCTAAGGTTACTTTCAGGTTTACAAACTTAAAGATTCTACAGCCTCGGGTATTCCTTCCTTCCACAAAGCGCTTTCACCGTGAACTCACACGGCTCCATTTACTGCACTAAATTCTTTCTTTCCCAGTTCCTATATTTTTGGCTCACATGCCATGCCGAAGTCTATCTTGGCGCAGCTGTGTTAGGCTGTTATGATCAGAATCTGATTTTTTTAATGCCTGCACAATCTGTATAAATGTAGCAGCAGCAAAGTTCCACTCAGGCTTCAACACTCAGATTTACTCCTTTCCCACTGTTTCCAACTTCCCAGTTCAGCATTAGTTACTCCTCTGTTCCTAAAGCATTCTGGACACAGTTCTCTCACAACACTTATCTCACTACATCATAATTATCTGTTGACCACCGTGACTTCTTCAGCAGTTCCTGTCTTAGTAACAATGGCTACAATTCCTGGCTGCTCAATATGTACCCAGGAGACACTTTATCTATCTTCCCTCATTCAAGTTTCATAGTAACTTCATGAATTAGGTACTATTTATTCCCATTTTACAGATGAAAAAACTGACTCTCAGCGGCCGGCCCCCTGGCCCAGCAGTAAAGTTCAGCGTGCTCTGCTTTGGCAGCCCAGTTCAGTTCCCAGGCACGGACCTAGACCACTCGTCAGCAGCCGTGGTGTGGCAGTGACCCACAAACAAAACAGAGGAAGATTGGCAACAGATGTTAGCTCAGGGTGAATCTTCCTCAGGAAAAAAACTGACTCTTAGCTTCCCATTCCCCTGACCTTATATTATGCTCCTGAATCTGCCCCCAACCTTGGAACCATCTCCACTGTTCCATTTCCCCTCTCCAGTTTCCACACGCAAAGGGATAAGGAAATATACAAACTTAAACATTATAAATTCTATCCTCTCTTTGAGCCGATTCTAAAACTGTCTCTCCTGCCCATAGTTTATCCTCCATGGTGCTGTATTTACACTAGGCCCACAATTGCTTGTGAGCATACATACCATTCACCTCCAACCTTACAAAACTATCATTTCAACTGCAACCATATCACAGCAACTCTGCCAGACTTTTCCTTGCTTCTCAAACTCCTATCACCAGCCCAGTTCCAGTAAACACACCTTACTTCTCCTTCTCAGAAGGATTTGAGTTTTCTCAAATTCACATCAATATAATTCAGGCTCCAGGTTTTCTTCTTTTATCCACCCTCCAATCTCAGAAGAAAATGCTCTTCTTTCCTGAAAGCTGTCCTAACTAACCCGAAGCCACAGGTCCATCTGACCATTCTATTGGGACTGCTTTCTAAAGTCATCATTCAGTCCATTGCTTCACCCCATCTTCATCACATTTGACTGCTCTAGGTCTGACGCTATCACCCACCACTCCTCTGTGAAATGTTCTTCTCCCTCAGCGTGTGTGAACTGCCTCTCAGACCACCACGGTGCCCCGAACTCAGGCCCTGCCCTCAGCTTCTCTCATTGTGTATTTTCTCTCATGCTGACTTTCCATTCTCCCTATCTAGGTCCCTGACACTCAACTCTCCACCTCTAGTCCCAAGTCATCAGTTCACTTCAGTTTATGACTTCAAATTCGAAAGGACAAAAACCAAAGTCTTATCTTCTCTCCAAAACCAAACTCACTTCTAAATTTCCATTTTTCCTGTCACCCAGGATCAAAATTTCAAATTTTGACCACAACCTTTTCATCCTTAACACACCATCTGTCACCAAATCTGTCCACTCTTTCGATTGCAACACCTCTTAATTCACTCCTTCACTCCATTCCCCTGCTGCCATGGCTCTCAATTCTAGGACAGAGTAACATTCTCCCAACCGTTCCTTCTGGTGAAAAGCCCATCAAGTTTATCCTGCATTCCACTCTCAAACAAGCCTTTCCACAACAACCGTTTGAGGACAATCATGGTTCCCCACTGTGGGATCAAACCCAAACTCCTCATCTTCTGAAGTCGGGTTCTATAGCCCCCTGCCCCTCCCTTCCAGCAACCCCCATCTCTTCCCCTGCCACACCACTAGCCCAACTCAGGCTCATGTGCTCCCAGAGTCTCTGGCATGCAACAAGCTCACTCCCAGCCTCAACCATGCTGGGTCCCCTTCTCCTGACACACTCTTTCCCCTCCTTCCTATCTATCTAAACTCTATCCATTTCTTAAATCCTAAGGTTGACTATTTCAGTATTTTGCCTCCAACATAAAGTCCTTCCAAAGCACAGTCTCTCTACAATTTTTCTAATTGCTCTTTAAAAATCATCAGAGTACTTAGAATAGTGCTTTGTATAAAGTAAGGACTAAATAAATGCTTGTTAACCAAGATATGACTTGGAGACTACAAGATGTATATTTTAAGAAGCATCCTACAGTTTTCATAAACTTGCATTTTCAAAATTCATTTTTTTATCTCATCCTTGACACCCACAAGTTTTAAAATATTAAAAATTCACACATTCTCAAATATTCTTTAGGACAATTCTAAAAAGAGAAACTATAAGCATCAAGGGTGGGGAGGGTATGACCATGCTGGTAAGCATTTCATAAAAATATCAGAGATCAGGTCAAGGTTAGTCACATTTGCTCTAATTTGACTGGATTATTTTTGGCCATTTAAAATCAATTTTAAAAACTTCAGCATGAAGAAATTTTTACCACAAAAAGAATGAAAAATGTTAAAGCCTGCTCCACAAATAAAATGAAAAGGCTCTTCCACAAAAATCAATAAGTAAACAAGGGGCTGGCCCCGTGGGTGAGTGGTTAAGTTCACGCGCTCTGCTGCAGGTGGCCCAGGGTTTCGTCAGTTAGAATCCTGGGCGTGGACATGGCACTGCTCATCTAGCCACGCTGAGGTGGCATCCCACATGCCACAACTAGAGGCACCCACAACTAAGAATATACAGCTATGTACCGGGGGGCTTTGAGGAGAAAAAGGAAAAAAAAATTTTTTTTAATCTTTAAAAAAATAAATAAATAAACAAAAATTCTAACTCAACACACGTACATTTTTTCTGGTGCAATGGATTAGCAAAGAGGTGACCTTAAAAACTACCCAGGGGGTTTACTAGACAGGGTTCTTGGGTTGCAAGCACGAGAAACATGTCTGGCCATCTGTAGCCAAAAGAAATGTACTGAAGAAATATCAAAGGCTCAGAAACTGGAGGGGCAGGGACCAGAGGGCCAGGCTTGGAAGACGGGCCTATACCACAGGCACTCCAGGGCTGGCAGCAAAAGCCAAAGCCTGGATCTACAATGTGAACATCTGGTCAGCCCACAGCCACTGCCCTCCCCTCCCCCTCCACCCAGCCTCCACAGGACCCAGACTCAAGCACTGAGCAGACAACCAGTGGAGCCTGAGTCCTGCATCCACACAGGCCCACCACAGAAGGGAGCAAGGAGCACACTGGCCCATTCAGTTTCTAGGGTGCTGGGTGGGCCCTTCCTCCTCTCTGACAGGCTTCCTCAAAAAGGAGAGAGGAATGATCTGAGGGAGGAGTTGGCGAGAGACCCTAGAAATAATAAACACTTACACCTTTCCCCACAGACACACCCACTTTCAAAGTTATTCATAGAATGACTCTAGAAATATTCTACGCTGATTTTCTGCCAGAAAAAAATCAGTCATTCAGTACACTCCAAATCCCTACACCACAGAAGTCTTCTCCAGAGGCTCCAGGGTGGAGGCTGCTGCCTCAGCTGCCCCGGCCTCCTCTGCCCAGTCTGACACAGCTTAGCCTCCCTCAAACCGCGTGACCAAGTTCTCCGCCAAGTCCTTCCCAGCCACACGCCTTATCAACCCAAGAAGAATGCATCTCCCCTCTTCTTTCCCCACAGCACTGCATTTCTAGTTTAAAAAAAAAAGTTGTATTATAAAAGCAATCCACAGGGATTATTTTAAAAATATAAAATACAAGTTGTTAAAATAAATCCGTTCTCTTTTATGCACTTAAAATAATTTCTTAGACATGTAATAAAGTACTAATTTTTAATTGTACATAGTATTAATATCAAGAGATAAAAAGTTCAGTTTTGAAGGATGTTCCTGGTTCCAGCGGCAGCTCCAAGGTTCGAAACTGAGAAGGTTCTCTGCTGAGCTTCTTGTGTTCAAGTCCTCGGGCATGGGGAGGGGAAGCATCTTTACTCCTCTCTCAGACACTGGCTGTGTTGGACCCTCTTAATTTCTTTCTCCCAGCACAGATGGAGAGGGCAGAGAGGGGAGGCAAACAGAGGACAGGAGCTTTTTTCATCCAGAGAAAGGCTTCTCTTTCCCTTTTTTCCTGCCAGAGTTGGGCACCTGCCTAATCAAAAGTAGGCACTCCATAAACAATGAGCTGAGGCAAGAAGGAAAGATGGTGGACCACTTAGAGTGCCATGCTCCTGTGAACAGGGCCCACCATCACCAAGCACTCTGCCCTGTCTGGTACCTCTCCTAACACTAAAACTGTCATAACAGATGAACCAGAGAACCACTGAACTACTTTATTTTAAGATCTCCTACTTTAAACATGGTATTACAATGGCTGCCTTAGTCCTCTATCTCCATTGCCAGACTGTACGCTACATGAAGGCAGGGGCTGTGTCTGCCTTGTTCACTGGAATGCAGCACGGTGACTACTGCTCAGGAGCACAAGTTGAATTCACTAACAAATGCAAACAACTTGGGCTCAGAAAGTCCTATAACCTGCTTCTTCCCACAATTTTCTGTAAGTCCAAGTTGCAATGAAGCTAGAAATGGCCTTGTCTTAGCTTTATATTTATATAGCTGACACTGAAAATTAACTTGTGCCAGGCACTGGATTAAGTGATTAAGTGATTTCACCTCATCCTCCAACAATACAATCAAATAGGAAGGTACTATTATTGTTCCAAGTGAGAAAATGAGGTATAGAGATGTAAGGTAATTTGCTCAAGATCACCAGACGAGTGAGTGTGGGAGCCAGGGCTCCCACCCAGGTCTGTCTGACTCCAGGGCCCCAGCTCTTAACCACTACAGACATCAAAACTCAAATGCCACACTTTCGGGCCTGGGCAGGGGGCATAAGTATATGAAGTCAGTCAGACTACTCTGACATAGACACATCATGTTTCCAAAGGAAAGAGGTAGGAATATTTTCATCTCCACAAAGAAATATGGGCTCTCCCATGTTTCTTGAAACATGCAGTCCTCTTTATCTTCCATCTTCCCACTTTTGACAGAAATTTACAAGGACACAAGAAATATTTGACCTTCCTCTTAACTCTCCCTTAAAAAAGAAGGAACACCTCAGCCGCCACAATAAACGGCAGCTGACACTGGGCCTCGGGATCCTGGAGACTGCAGGGACTGGTAGGGGCTGTGGCCACCTGAAGAGTGGCAGTGCAAAGAGCAGCCACCACTCAGCTCTGGTTACAGTCATCACATAGGAATGCTGGCCCAGCGCTGCCGCATCTTCTGATCTTTCAAGAAACCTAAAGACCAGACTTGTTACTTGAAAATTTTCAATATTAAAATGTTGGCAACTAATTTTCAAAAATCTGTAATCATCTTGCTGCCCAAATACACCCATGAGCCATCAGTCTGTGGTCCTCTCAACACGCTGGGACAAACGGGCTTCCAAAGGTTATAAAGCAGGCCTCTGACTTTCCATGGCCCATCTGGCCCAACGTCCTCCACCTGGAATATTCTTTGTCAACTACCCTAATGCAACCAACACCCCCAGGTGTGGCCCCGTGTGCTCCATAAACTTGTCCCTGACACTCCAGCTCCTCTTCAGAGACTCCAGATTCCTATAAACATCCTCACCATCACTTCTCTAATTATTTTACATTTACACTCTAAACTGCATCTTGCCAGCAGTTTAAAGCTCCTAAAGAGCTCAGAGTCTGTATTCAACACCTCTTAAATTCCTCGGTTTGAAGCATTCTTTATAGATATTACAATTAGTTTTGTAATTAAAAAAAAATCCTTTCTGAAAGAAAAATCTCTTGTAGTTCCTGGGCAGAAGGATGATCCCAAGCTAGCTCCTTATTAAATAGTTGATGAACCTATGAAAGTACCAGAGAAATACAACTGTCACATACAGAAACTCTCTGGATTATTTTTCTAATTCATTTTACCAATAAAATCTAAAAGTCTCATATTATTATTAAAGGCAGCCTACCCAAACTGCAAACCCTCCCGGAAAGAAATCAGCCCTGCAGAGATACGTGTAAAAGCCCTGAGTCGGGGTTCAGCACATTCAGCAAATGATGACTGAATATAAGTCTAGACACCAAGTCATTTCTGCAATAGGAACAAAATGAAAACATTAAATACTTGACAAATTCCAATTATCTAAAATATATCAGTTCAAGTTACTCACACAAAAAAAGCATTTTATAAAAACACACAACTTCTCTTAAAGCATATTTTATTAGGATTCCTAAATAGTCAAAGAAAAATGACTATCCTTTCTCCCTTTAATAGAAGCAGAAGCACTGTATGTCTGAGTTCACATCCTTTTCTGTTCATCACAGCTAAGCTGCTCTTATAAAGCACATGAGAAAAGTGTTAAATAACTGACTCAGAGAAAAGATTTTCCAGGCAGCTCTTTAAAAGGACTTTACTGTTTAATGAACAAAGAGATCGACTAACTGTAAACAAAGAAAGTCTATTTAAGGGATCATTTCTTTTTTTGTTTATAATACTCTTGTCTTCTCTTTACAATAGTCTGTTTCTACTTGCTTTAGATTTAAACTTTTATTCTTTCTATAATGCTTTTTTTTAACATGGAGTAGAAATTCATTCTCTTTATTTCCTTTTGGAAGTGCTCACAAAATACACCAACATAAGATAATGCTTTATGACACTCAAGTTATTAATTCCCCATTTTGAAAACGACTTAAAAAGCATCTTAAACTAAGAATTTTTTAAGTATATTTGGATAAAGCACACAAAAAAGCATGATCTTATCTTACCTATTTAGATACATAACCAGATTTGCAGAAACAGTCCACTTTTAGTTAAATGAACTAAGAAAGCAGCAGCAGCACACAAAATTTAAATGATGAAATGTCAAAAAAAAAAGGGCTGGCCCCGTGGGCGAGTGGTTGGGTTGGCGCACTCCGCTTCAGCGGCCCGGGATGTCGCCGGTTCAGATCCTGGAAAGAGACCTAGCACTGCTCATCAAGCCACACTGAGGCGGCATCCCACACAGCAGAACCAGCAGGACCACAACTACAGCTATGTACTGGTGGGCTTTGGGAGAAGAAGAAGACAAAAAAAGGTCACAAAAAGAAAAAAACCACTCATGTTTGCTTTGCAAATACTTTTGGTGCTCACATTTGAATATGAGTGAATCATGCTAGTAATTTTTTTCTATTTCCAATTAAACAAGGAGGTTGCCCTGTGGTGCTCTCTTCCTTTCATGTTTTCCCATACCCAGCTCTGAGCAGACATTTTGGGGGACTGGTGGGAAGGGAGAGAAAAGAACTTTAAGATATGGTCTATGAGAAAGAAAAATCTCAGATTTCTTCCTTTTTGACTAGGAAGAACCCAGTTCTTCCCTACTGTGCTTCTTTCCTGTGAGTCTCCTTTACTACCATCACAGAACACTTCTAACATTTCCAGTCATCCAATGTGTGGGAGCCTTTCCTACACCAAGCAAGTCTCTGAGACACCAGGTGAGTGTGCTATATTTTCAATCCAGGCAGACAGTGTCAGATCCCACAGGTTAAAGGCTCAGTCCCACAGGACTGCCAGCACCCACTTCAGATGCCAGTCGCAAGCCTAGGTTGTCACCTGTGCTGACCAATCGGCTACAGTTTGGAGGTTACAACAACCCCCTCCTTGGGTTCGATTAATTTGCTAGAGCAGCTCACGAACTCAGGGAAACACTTACTTATGTTTACCAGTTTATTAAAGGATATGATAAAGGAGAGAGATGAAGAGAGACACAGGGCAAGGTCTAGGAGGGCCCCAAGTACAGGAGCTTCTGTCCTCATGGAGCTGGGATGTGCCACCCTCCCGGTGTGGATGCGCTCGCCCATCTGGAAGCTCTCGAACCCTGTACTACTGGAATTTTTATGGAGGCCTCATCATGTAGGCACGATCAATCATTAACTCATTTTCAGCCTTTCTCCTTTCCCAAGAGAACGAGAGGTGGGGCTGAAAATTCCAAGCTTCTAACCACGGCTTGGTCTTTCCAGTGACCAGCGCTCATCTAAGAGCCATCCAGGAGCCCACCAGAGTCACCTCATTAGAACAAAAAACATTCCTATCACCCAGGAAGCTACAAAGGTTTCAGGAGTCCTGTGTCAGGAACAGAGGTCAAAGACTAATGTTAGAACAAGAGATGCTCCTAGTGTCCTAGTGTTCTTTTCACTTAGGAAATTACAAGGGTTAAAAGGAGCTCTGTGCCAGGAACCATGGACAGAGATCAATATATATTTTCTATTATCTCAGAGTCTGTCTCAGGAGGAGCTGAAAAGCCACAATTCCACTCAGAATTCCACCTGCTCCCCGCTCCACAGGTGGAGACGAAGGCATGTGGCTAAAGCGAACAGCTTCCTACCAGGTTTAGGCTCATACATAATCTTGAGGAGGAAGATAAAAGGTTGACTCTGAGTAGTCTAAACAATGAGAGTTTAGAAACCAGCAAAACCAGTGTGACCCAGGCAAGTGCGGAGCTGCTTTTCAGGGGCTTGGAGGCCAGTCAGGCAAGTATTTTCTATACCATAGCACTCTCCTGACACACACACAGCCACTGCCAACACATCTGCAGCCTCACAAGAACTCATCCTACACACCACCCCCCACTCCGTTCCCAGCAGTTCCCCAGTCTACAAGGATCCCGGGCACTTGAGGAACCAAATCTCAATAAAACTAGGTATTGTGAGTGGTGAAAAACCACAGGTACTCAAGTGGCCTGGGTTCAAACACATTTCTAGGAAAAACTGGCAAACCTTGGTGCTATTAAACAAAAAGTGTCCCCCAATCTTTCATTTGCAATATGCCACAGAACTAACTTTTATAAGCTCACTACCTGACTGACTGGTGTGCACCAGCCTGCTACAGACACGCACACAATCTCTGAAAGAAGAATCTAGGATGAGGAACTGGGTGGCTAGAGAAGACGTGTGGGAAGGAGATTTACCTTTCAGTCCATATCCCTTGCACTTTTTGAATTTTGTAGTGTACGCATATATTACCTATTCAAAGTCATCTTTCCGACTAAACTACCCTAAGAAGAGTGTAAAGAAACTTTACGGTTTTCTTTGGGTCCTTTCAGACTTCTCTCTTTAAAAGATACAGTACTTTTTTTATCTCCACTTGTACATTACTTAAACAAAGCTTTTTCTAGTAAACTCCCACTATCCTATTCACTTCTACTCCTCACATTCAAAGAAAAGAAGATGGTTTCATGGGATGTTACCAGTTTGTTTGCAGGTTTACTGTAAGTGGCAGAGGCAGGACAGAGTAAGGGAGAACCAGGGAAAGTGGAAGGGTAACAGGGCCCCACAGGATCTGTTCCCTCCCACCTCTCCTACATCTCCCACCACTCTGCCTGACACTGGCCTCCAGCCACACTGGCCTGCTTCCTGATTTTCCTCCTTGCCAAGCTCATTCCCCACCGGGGCCTCTAATTGCTCTTCCCTCTGCCTTGCCATTCAAGATGACCCAATCAAAATCTGCCAAACTCCCCCTATTCTGAGTCACATCACATACTTATTTCCTGCCCAGCACCCACGGCCACTTAAAATCATCAAGCTCACTGATATTTTGGTTCATTTACTGTCTTCCTGCATTTATGTCATGCGCTTCCAAGAGGGAGGGCTTCCACTCTGCCTAGTTCATCAGTGGGTCCCCAGAACAAGGCATGGTCTGAAAGTAGGCACTCAATAAAAGTTTGTACAACGAATGAGTAAATGAATGGACAAATAGAAGAGTAAACATTTTTCTCTATTCAAAGGGTTAGGAAGCAAAGGCTTCAGGAAGGCTGGGAGAAAGACTGTGGACATCCTTGAGCAGCTTCCATATTATTTTAGGGCAGAAATTCTCAAATTGGATTCAAGAAAGTTTCTTGGGTATTAAGAGGATTTTACTCAGAAAGCTGACTTCAGGTATGTATGTTCTATTACTAAATTTTAAGTTTGAGGACTTTATTTCCAAATTCAATTCCTTATTCTTCTTTTATCCACATATTATCTTTTTTGCCTAGGATGGTTCCTTTGTTCTGTTTCACATGTTAACCACCATATATCAAACACTTCAAGACTCGGCACCCACAAACTTGACATCAAGTTTCTTTCACTTTGACCTAGATAGAGAACAAAATGATGACAGGAAGATTTTATGACCATCTCTATCAACTTCATCTTCAACTTAACTATTCTAATATTAACTAAACTTTAACATCCAGAGTTGACATACATTGTTGGCTATGAACCTCTATCAACAAGCCATTAAAACAGTATCTACTACTTGACTGTAGCTTGTTGGTGTATTATTTACTTATTAAGAAAAGGTTCCAGGCTATCAGCAAAGTGAAACTCCTTCACTGGGGTTGGGGATCAGTACATTACAGCAACACCCAACACCAATCCTGCCAGATGGCACAGACTGTCTAGCTCAACATCTGAAAGAAATTCTAAGTCTCCTAGCATGGGATGATCCAATAAGATTCAGAAAAGATTTACAAGCAAATACACATACACTCCCATTGGGCTGATACTCACGGTTATCAGACACCCTGTCACTAAGACACTGGAAAAAAGGGAAGAGCTAGGAGACTTCTCTGAAACATATTTATCAACACATTATTGTAGACACTAAGATTCAGCATATTTTGGCCACTTTCAGTTCCTCCACTAGACTGCAAGCTTCTTGAAAGCAGGAACTACGTGTTCATTCATTCATTCACACAGGCAACAAGTTATATTGAGCATCTACTACATTCTAAGCACTGAAGGGATAAAAGAGACAAAAAACTCCTATCCTATTCCTATTCATCAGACAAATGAATACATAATGTCTGCTGGTGATTTGTGCTGCCAAGAAAAAAAGCGTAAGAGACCCACAGTGACAATGGACTGGTGTTATTTTACATAGGAAGATCATTACAGAACTGTCTGATGGGGTGAAAATTAAGCAGACCTGAAGTGAGAGAGCAAGCCACATAGATAATATGGGGAGAAACAGCACAGAGGCCAGTGTGGCTGGAAAAGAAGGATGAGTAAGAGGGAGGGTGGTAAGAGATGAGGTCAGAGCCATGGCAGGGGACCAGACCATCCAGAGCCTTGGAGATCCTGGTTAAGACTCCGGATTTACTGAGTGAGAACACTCACTGGAGCAGAGAGGTGACATGAGCTGACTTCCGTGTTTGAAGAACCACTCGAGTGGCTGTGGTAGAGAAGACGGGAGGAGTAAGGGCAGAAGCAGAGACCAGTCAGGAAGATACAGGAACAGTCCAGGCAAGAGGCAATAATGGGTTAGGCTAGAATAGCACAGCAGCGGTGGAAGAGATAAGGTTATTCAGGATTTGCTGTCAGATTAGATGTGGGCATGAGAAAGGGAGAAGTCAAGGATGACTCCAGGGTTTTTAACCTGAGCAACTGATAGTATGGAGACTTCATCTACTGAAAGAGGGATGACCGCAGGAGAAGCAGGTTCCTGTGGCTATGGTTTTTTGGTGGATGGAATCAAGAACTCAGTGTGGCCATTTTAAGTTTGAGATGCCTATCAGATATCCAAATGGAAATACTGAGTAGATTGCAGGATAGTCAAGTCTTGATTTCAGGAGGGAGGTCAGAGCTAAAAATAGACATTTGAGAATAATCAGTACAAATATGGTATTTAAAGATAGGACTGGAAGAGATCACCCACATATATGAGTGTGTGTTTGGGGATGAGGGAAGTGGGTTCAAAAACTGTGCCTTGTGCACTGCAATGAAAAGTAGTCAGGAAAATGAAGAGGAATACAACAATATCAAGAAGGAGCAACCAGAAATGGAGGGAAGAACCGGAGATGCCCTACAGCAAAGCGAAGAAAGTGTTTCAAGAAGAGAGGAAGAATCAGGTAACACAAGGACTGCGAACAAGCCACTGGATTTGGTAACTTGTAGGTTATCTTGAAAAGTGGCTTCAGCAGAATCATAGAAAAGAGTGCCTAACGGGAATGAATTCAAGAGAGAACAAGTGGAGACAGTGAGTACAGAAAAGTTTTGCTGTGAAAGGGAAGAGAAAAATGGGATGGTAGCCGGAGTGAATATGGGGTCAAAGGGAGCATTTTTTTCAAGATAGGAAATACTACAGCCTATCTGCCCTGGAAATGATAAAGTACAGAAGAAAAGGTGATGAAGCGGAAAAGATGGGAAAACTATAGGAGAGAAGATGCTGAGTAGGCAGGAGGCGATGGGCACAAGTGCACAGCAGGCAGAGGGGCTGGCTTTAGAAAGGACCACAGTTTTATGATCTGTGTATTCCCAGGGTCTTGCACAGAGACTACCCATAGTAGGGCTCTCAAAAAACATGTGCTGTAGGAATGAATTAACAAATGTATTGTTGAACAAGGGCCCTTCCTTTTTGTACTAGGCTATGAAGAAAAATACAGATTGCTTCACACACAGTGGATATGCAACATTATATTTATTAAGAAATGAGAATCACCCAAATGCAAACAAGATTGGGGCAAGGAATGGAAAAGAAGAATGGAGACTGCAGTAGGATTTCAGACCAGAATTCACACCTCGGCAAGTCGGTAGAAAAGGAGGTAATAAGAGAAATGTCTAAACAACTAAACCGTATTATCAGGCAGGCACAAGGGAAAGCACACAAAAAAGCCTCCAGGGAAGATTTAAAGAAATGAGGAGCAGAAACGTCCAGTCAGAAGACTGGATCAATGCACCATCATGATCCCACAGCAATCTAAGACTGGACAGTGACCAAGATATGCTACAAAAGGACTCCCAACCAGCCTGGGATCTACTGGAAGCCCTTCGTCAGTTATCACCTCTGGGACTGCCAGCTGTGCCTTACTCCCCTCTCTAGGGCCTGGGGAACAGTGTCATCTGCAGTGAGGTCCTTCTACCTGCTCCTCTGGGGAATTTTTACATGACAAACACTCAGGCCACCAGAGTCTCTGCCCACTGAGGATCTTCAGTGCCAATCATCTCCCCATCCAACCTAGTGAGCTCAAGGATCTGAGAAAAGGAGAAGCAGCAGCCCCTTGCCAAGACATGCAGGGCTTCTGACGGAAAAGCTCAACAAATAAACCTAACGCCCTGAAGACAGTTTGTCCTTTCTTTTTAAAAACAGTTGTAATGCACAAGGAAATCTAACTGAGATGATCCTATCAGTACTCATTTTTTTCCTGGAGTAAAAACAGACCCTTTAGGAGCAGCTTTAACTTTCCCAGGCACAGTGATGTCAGCTGGTGTATAGTCTGTAACACTGGCCTTTCTAAGAGAGTATTTCACTCTGCTAGATACTTCAACTGTCTAAAAATGCCTGTGTTACACTCCCCGACCCCACTCCAAGGAGGGTACACAGAGTACAAGCTGGCCCACTCCCAGTGTCTCTCACTTCCTGTCATCACCGAGGCTCCAAGAAAGGAAAGGAGGTGGGGAAGAGGGAAAAATCTCACTGGAAGTGCTTTAGGAGGACCAATGCAGAATAAAATAAAGAGGAATGTCATATTACCCAATCCAGTACAATAAAATCTTATTCAAGAAATAAGTTTCAATCTTCTATATTGTTTATAATAAAATATTATCAGAAGATATAGTAGATTAAAATATAAATGTATATTTATTGGCTAATCTTTGTTTATAGGTCCAAGATATCATCTTTTGTCTTTTTTTTTGGCTGAGGAAGACTGGCCCTGAGCTATCATCTGTGCCAATCTTGCTCTATGTTACATGTGGCCTGCCACCACAGCATGACCACTGATGAGTGGTGTAGGTCCATGCCTGGGAACTGAATCCAGGCCACCGAAGCAGAGCACACTGAACTTAACTACTAGGCCAGGAGCCAGCCCCTAAGATCTTGTCTTGAGTGTGGATCTATTGTTGAACTGCAAGTTATCCTTCTTTCATATACCACATCCATGCATGACCTATGTTTTCCAATTCTAGTTTCTATAAAGAAAAACAAAAACCTAAACACATTCATGAAGTAATCTATATGTAAAGTCCTTCTAGACTTCTAAGACTCCCTCCCATTTTTTTCAGTTTGCTTATCCATATAATTGAGCATTCATTTCTTTTAGTGATTTGAAATTATCGAGTTATTCCAAAGCATTTGAAGTACTTCTCACAAAACCATTCATTTTGAACTCAAATTTCACTGGCTTATGTCATATTTAATTACACTGCATAATTACAATCACAAGTCCAATGAACATAAACAGATACAGGAATAAATACAACTGACTCTTTGTAAGCACACGATTGGCTGGGAAGCCACATGGTCTGGGGTATATCAGACCCAGTGGCTCACAGAGTAACAGCAAGCACTCAGTGCTCCAAGTTGGTCAAAGCGGAGGTTGGGTAAGAGACTGTCCATGTACATCAGGGTCAAAGCACAGTAATAAATATGTTAGTTACCACGAACGCCCAAACCTAAAGATTTTAATTTATCAAACTGTCAGGAACAACTAGAAAAACTTGTAAGTGGGGGGATTTTCCTACTGTCAGTTCTTATTTATCAACAGGAAAAGCAGTCAGAGGTTTGAAGGAAAGGGGACTCATTTTCATCCTGCTGTTGTGTCTGTTTGTTCTTCCAACTCTCCCACTAGACTCTAAGCTCCTGCACGTCTGTCTCCTTCGTAACTGTACCACAGAACCTGACACTCCGTGAGCGCTCAACAAACGCTCTCAGTAAACTTGCTGAATGTGTTCACACATCCTAACCTGGATCGGTATTTCAGCTGGTATCACTGCTGGCCTATAAATAAAATTCTCTGGAGCTGAAAAAATGGAATGTTAGAAGGTCTGCTTCATGGTCTATTATCTGCTAATATTTTCCATCTCTTTTTCTTTACACTGTATGCATGTTTCTTGACACTGGTTAATTAAATTCATAAATCAGGGCCCTACTTATACCTACATTACTATTGTTTTAATGCTAATAATATTATGTTAACTATTCTATCTTGATTAAAGCTATTAGTGTCCATTAAAAAATAAAATTGGGTTGACTGTCCTATTGTGTTTGAATTTCACATTCCCACAATGTTTTGTAGTTAATACTTCCAGTTTCTGGCACTTCTATTGAGAACGTAAAAGTTCTGCTGGAACTAACAAATTACTTCCCTTCCAACCCAATTATATAATCTGAAACTTGAACAGCACCCTAGAGATTATTTTGTGGTCCAAAATCCCTTCCAATTAAGGGAGCCCATCGAAAACTACTCAACTTTTTTGGACTGGGAGGGACGCTTATCTTTAAATCCCACATTACAGAGTGCTGCTGAACTGCGCAAGTCTAAAATGAGTCCACCTCATTCATTTTCTTGTTCTTCCTAGGCTTTGGCTGTAACATCCACTGAATCTGTAATTAAAGATTTGCATGAATCTTCTGCTCATTAACCAATGTTCAAAGAGAAACTCAGTAGAGGAAACTCCATGATCAGTCAAAGGTTTTAACATCAATGCTTTAACATCAGGACATAAAGCTTTAACAGAAAACGGAAAATCAAGTCTTGGTTAGTTTGCTTATGATCTATAAAGGGTTTCCAATTGATCCAAAATACTCACATGTTCTCAATTTCTGGCATGATATTTTTTAACAAATAAAGTCTTGCATCATTAATACAACTAAATTATACATCCTTCTACTTATAATTGGGGTGCTCACAGACTTAACCATAGTACTGTGCAAGACATGTTATTATGCTAATTAGCTTTCCCTCCAGTTAACAGCCTGTGATCCCATCTGATTTCCCATAGTATGATACGATAATGACGAGAACAAAGCCTCCGGAGCAGAAAACACTACCAATAATTTTACTTTACCCAAAAATGTATTCCAAAACAGTACATAATTTACAGCATGATCCTGCTTAGTACCCCCATTACAATGCATCTGCTTTGGGGATTTTCACAATATATGCTACGACACAAAGCATACACTCCCAGATCCCATTTCCTTCTGTCTTGCTGAAAGGGAACACACACGATCCCTCAACAGCACAATTAGTGCTTTATTAACTAATTTTTTTCAGGCAATAATTTAAATTCCCACTTCCTCCTAAACATCTCTGGACAGCAACTCCTGGCAATCCATCTGTCTCTTTCATCACAGCTTCTTTTCACAACTAACGGGTCAAGTTCCTTTCCCCCATTTCAACACGATGCACTGTACTTGCAGCCCTGCCACCACAGCCCAGTGCTGAATGCCGGCACAGAACATATTGAATTTCACTGCCCTTCATTGTTTTCAGTTTAACTGCCATTTTACCATCATGCACACGAGAAAAACGCGTTCCCACAGGCATCTTACGAATTCCCAAAGCAGCTATTCTTTGTGGATTTACAAAACATGTGCCTTCTCTGAATTCCTTTTATCACCACAGAAACGGCTTTGGGAAGCCGAGATTTTTTTTTTTTTTTTTTTTTTGAAGTACCCTATGCAAAGAGAAACTGATTCTAAGCATTCCTATTCCGCTAGCAAATTTAATCCTAAGGGCCTTCCTATAGGGCAGTGGGGGAATGTCAGGGCAAAAATCTTCAACACTGCTTTCAGCCTTCCCAATTAAAACGAACATTTTTCAGCCCACAAAGATTATCTTATCAAACGTCCTTCCTTCTCAGGCTACACTTAAGTGCTATCCAGCAGCCTGTGAAATAAACAGCCGGCTTTGGTTTTTGCACGACGCCCTAAATCTCCCGAAGACACCCCCCCGCTCGGGCTCACGGACACACAGAAGCCGGCGGCAGACCCCAAAACTGCCAATGAAGCGGACGGTTTTCGGCCACAAAAGGCCGCCCCGCGCCTCGTGCACCGCGGCCTCTGCACACATGTGCGGAGCTGCCCTTCCCGGGCCAAGGCTGCAGGCCCGGACCGAAGCCACACACTCGTCCCCACCCACCGCCTTCCACCCGCGGCCACCCTCCCCGTGACAGGCGGCCGCCTCGGAAGCGCCCCGGCCGCAGGCGGGCGTCCCCTCGGCCCGGCGGGCGCGCACGGCCACGCTCACCCCACTTCCCCTCCACCCGCCGTCCCTCTCCTCTTCCCCTTGTTCGCCCCAAGGAATTCCGTCGGAACTCCACTCGGGCCGAGCGGGCGGCCCTGCCCGCCGCCCGGGCACACCCTCCGCCGGCGGCCGCGCCCCCCGCGCCTCGGGGCGGCCGCGGCGACCCCCGGTCCGGCTGGCCCGCCACCTCACCTCCTCCTCGCTCTCGCTGCGGAAACACAGGCACGCGGCCCGCTTCTTGTAGCCGTCGCCGTCATAGGTGCGGGTCTGGTTCGACTTGAGCTTCATCATCCTCCGCGCCCGGGTGGGGGTGCGGTGCGGGTCGCGGGAGGCGAGGGTGGGGAGCCCGCTCCAGACGGCCGCGCGCGCGCGCGCCCCCGGCTCGGCCAAGGGAAGCAGGGAGGAGGAGCCGCTTCTCCGCTACACGGCCCCGCCGCTGGCCCGCCACGGCCGCCTCATTCCCCCCGGCCCAGGCCCCGCGCCGCCGCCGCCGTCACGGCCGCCGTCGCCGCCGCCGCCACGGCCGCCGCCCCCTCTGCCGCCGCCACCCCCGACGACGACCGCGCCGCCATCTTGGGCGCGCTGCGTCAGCGGCGTAAGGCCGCGCCGGCCTGCGGGGCGACGGCCCGCTCGCAGCGCAGCCCGCGTCTGGGAATCGCGCCCTCCCAGTCCGCGCGGCGTAAACGAGCGTCTGGAAGGGAGAGGGCTGCGCGGCTCGAGGCGGCCGCTACGCCGGCAGCGTAGGGGTGGGGACCCTGGGGGCTCGCGCGGAGGAAGCCGGGGAGAAAGGGGCGCGGGCGCTGGGTCGCCCTGCTCGGGTGAGGAGCAACCCGGGCGGAGACTCGGCTATCCAGCCCCGCAACTCGGTGCTGGGGGAAGCGAGGACTTGCCCAAGGTCACGCCGCGAGTCCGCGGCCGAAGATGACCCAAGGTCAGGCCGCCCGGGCCTTGGTCCTGCCTGTCTATCGCGGAGAGGGGCAGGAGTAGAGTCTGGAAGAAGAAGTGGGATGCAATTAAACGCAACGGGGAGTGCAACCTGAGATGCCTGGGACTAGGCAGTGCACGGGAACGGGGCGGGGGAGGAGAAGGTGCGCATTGCATTGACATCCAGAAACTCGAAGTCTTAGGGGCTTGTAGTCCATTAGAAAGAGCAGATGTTTATCCTGCAATCTTTTATTGGTGCAAAAAAGCAAATGCTTCCTCTTAAGGTAAACAAGAGGGCCAGAAAGGAAGATGTATACTGTACGTATGTACACACATAAAGCAAATCGTAAAGCATCGTCGTTTCCGGCAATAAACGAGGATTATATATTGTGGATGTCAAACAGATTCTCCAGGGAAAGATATACAGCCAGATGCCCCGGAGCAACGAAGAATAGAGTATGACCTGTGAATGTTCTCGGAATCCCAGACCAAACCTAGTACCATGCCGATGCCCTGAACATGCTGGAAATCCTGTGCAGGATTTGCCTGTGAATTGATGATTACCCTTTTTGAATTTGCTTGTATTTAGCGTAGTCAAAGAGCTCAGGATTTGAAACCAAACAAACCTAGGTTGGAATCTCAATTACATCATTGCTTTACCATTGTAAAATAGAGATGATAAACCAATTTGGCGCCTGGCACATAGTAGTCACTCCATACATTGCAGCTAATATTATTGACATGTCGCTCAACCCTTGCCACATAAGGTGTGGAATTTCAGTTAATTCTGGTCAGTTTTCATGCAACAGAATTGCCAAAATCTTTGTCATTTTGGTTGTCTTTCTAGCTTTCTCCTTTGCTGTTAGGTCTCTAATTTAAAAGAAAGGAAGAAAAAAACAAAAGTTCTCATTGTAGAAATACGGTAACATGCGCAGTCAAAAATTTGAAAAATACAGAGGGCGTTAAAAACCTAAACCATGGATATTTTTGAGCACATTCCGTAGAGATCTGTAACTTGCTTTTTTCCTGATCTTTACCCCATGTTGCTTTTTTTTAAATACCATTTCTAGTTACTACCTAATAGTCCATCATAGGGATGTACCATCAATCATTTTACCGTTTCCCCATTGTTTCATTAGAACAGCAGGGAACGTCCCTTTACAGAAATCCTTGTCCCTATCTCAGAGAGTTCCTCACGATAAATTCCCAGAGGCAGATCGAGGAGGTAGCAACATGTTTATGGCTCTTGCTGTCTGTTGCCAAAGCCTTCCCAGAAAAGTTGTATGAGCACAATCATACCAGCAGCTGGGCAGCTACACTGTACTATGCGCCACTTAAGGTTGAGAGCAGAATTGCAAATGGAATTCCAGGTTTCAGTACACCAGAGTAAAGATGATAAGCAAGTTAGATTGTAAACTCCTGGAGGGCAGGCATTGTCTTTACCTTCCTATCTCCGCCTCCTGGCACAAGGCCTTGTCCAGATAAGAGCTCAGTAAATGTTGATTGAATAGAGGAATGGGGGTTTTTCTGTTGGTTTCTAATTCCTTCCCCAGCTTTTTCTTTTTTTAAAGATTTTATTTTTCCTTTTTCTCCCCAAAGCCTCCCAGTACATAGTTGTGTATTTTTAGTTGTGGCATGTGGGATGCCGCCTCAACATGGCCTGACGAGCGGTGCCATGTCCGCACCCAGGATCTGAACCAGGGAAACCCTGGGCCGCCGAAGCAGAGCGCTGGAACTTAACCACTCGGCCACAGGGCTGGCCCTCTCCTTCCCTGTCTTTAATGGGCCTGTTTAGCTGCAAGAGCCCACAAGATCACTTCCAGATCCCTTGCCTTGGTAGTAATAATTACTTTTTCTTTGTTCAGAAAACATTAACCGAGGGATCCATCTACTTCTGGAAGACAATGGGTAATACTAGGTTTAAATTCATTAAAAAATTCTACTTATTAACATATTATTCCAGTTAAATACTTCTCTGAAAGTCCTATAAGAAAAAACTAATATGTAAAATGTTGCCTGTTACCTTATGAGCACATTAAAAACTAAGGTATCTCTTCAGTTGCCTAGAAACCCAGGAGTCATTGTTGATATAGCTCTTACTTTGCGTCCAATTAATAATAAACGTCATTGCTAATGCCTTCTTGACATCCTCAACCGCAGCCCCTTCCCTCCTTGCTCTCTGCCATTACCTCATTAGGATTCTCCCTCTTGCCTGAACCGTGGTCTTCTTGGCTCCCATCCAGTCCCCTTCAGCTCCGTCCACCCACTGCAGCAAGAGGATCCTTCCCAGGTGTAGATCTGAATGAGTCATGGCCTTGATTGGAGCCCTACAGTTGCTCCTCAGTGCTTTAAAGATAGAATCCAAATTGTACCAGGAGATACAAGACCCTGCAGGAGATGGCCCAGGCTGACCTTCCCCTGTAATGCAGTCGTTCTGAACTACCTATAGTTTCTTGAACCTCTAGAAACCTTCCAAGTCTTTGAACATGCTTCCCTACTGTCTGGAGGGCTCTTCTTCCAAGACCTTCACACACTACCGTTGTCCCTCCCCTCCCAGCCAGAGAGAAGCCAAATTCTATTTATCCTCCAAAACTCAGATTAAAAGTCACTTCCTCCTGGCAGCCCTCCCTAACTGCCTCCATGCCTCCAACTGGCCTGGGTTTGTCCTGCCTTATCACATTATTTGTCACATAGTGGCATTGTTTTCTTGCCAATCTCACATTTCAGACTTCTTGAAAGCAGCATCTGTGTTTCACTTCTCCTTGCTTATTTCACTCAGCAGTTATCCCAGAGCCTGGCATAGAACACATCTCACGAACACATTTGTTAATGCAAGAACAGCTGTTGCCCTTTCAGAACCTGATCTTTAGTATAGAGCTCAAGCACTTGCTCAGTATGGAATGAGAGTCACTTATCTATAGGAACACCCCATGTGACACACCCAAAATCTGTCTTCTGAATGTAGATCACACAGCATTCTCCTGATCCCACATTTTAGACATCATCTATAGTAACTTTTTAAGGCCAATCCTGGATGAAATGACAAATAAAATAGAGGAAATTGGTTTTCACAAGTCCCTTACTCCACCCTGTTCCGTTAAGATGCCCCTCACTCCTCCCGCCTCCCCAGGACTGCCTTGTCCATCCTGTCAAGTCTCCCAGGAGCACCTTCTTTTCCTGATCTTTGCTTTTGCATTAGTTACCTATTGCTGCATAACAAATCTTCCCCAAGCTCAGTGGCTTAAAACATGAATCATTCGTTATTTCTCATGGCTTCTGTCCGGTAAGCATCCTGGAGTGGCTTCGCTGAGCAGCGCTGGCCTGGTCTCTCATAAGGCTGCAGTCGGGTGTTGGCCGGGGCTGCAGCCAGTGGAAAGCTCGACCAGAGCCAAAGATCCACCTCGAAGGCAGCTCCCTTGCATGGCTGAGAGGTGGAAAGGGTCTCCATGCCTTTCCATGTGGACTTCTCCATGGGGCTACTTGAGCATCCTTACGACATGGTGGCTGGATTCCTCCTGGGGTGAGTGATACAAAGTTCCAAGACTGAGCTGCGATGGCTTTTGTGACCTAGCCTCAAAAGTCACACTTTGTCACTTCCACAGCTTTCTGTTGATCATATAGATTAGCCTGACTCAACACGGGAGGGGGTTACACAAAGGCATGAATACGTGGAGGCAAGGATCATTGGGGGCCATATTCAAAGCTGCCTACCACACCTCTCATAAAAGTTACCTGGTCCATAGTTCATTCATTTATTGGCCATATATCCCAGGCAGTGTACTTAACAGAGGGGAAGGAGATAATTCTTGAGAAGGGGCTACCCTTCCATAGGTGATAGTGGGTGTTAATAGATTTAAGTCAAATAAATTAATCCCAACAAATATGTCATTCTGCTAAAAGTGTCCAATTTTCCAAAAGCCCTGTGGGGTAAAGCACTTACAAATATATTTCAAGTCCCAGGCAGGCAAGAGGGGAAATTTATTAATAGGGCTGGGAAATTGAACAAGCTTACTCATCCGTTTTCTGGGGGTCGGTCACAAGTTTTTGCCCATGCCTCCCATCTATTTTGATGCCACTATATGGTTGTTTGCTACTATATAGCCCTTCTCACCTGACCAAGTTTTTTTTTCCTTTCTGCTTCAAAAATGGAATACCATCAGAGATAAAGACATTTAAAGAAAACCCAACAATTATAAATAGATAAGCACCTAGTAACAGCCTCAAAATACATGAAGTAAAAACAGAACTAAAGGGAGAAACGCACACTCCATAGTCTTAGATGAAGATTACATGACTGCTCTCTCAGTAAATGATAGAATGACTCAATAAAAAGGCAGGAGGTATGTCAAAGATCAGAACAACATTATCAACCGTTTCGACCTCATTGCTATTTATAGAGCACTACAGCCAAGGAGTGTAGAATACACATTTGTTTAAAGTATACTTGGAACATTCACCAAGATGGATCATATGCTTGGTCATAAAACCAGCCTCAATAAATTTTAAAAGATTGAAATCTTACAGAATATGTTCTTGGAAAAAAGGACTTAAATTGGAACAGAAAAATAAGATATCAAGAAAAGCCCTAAATATTTGTAAATTAAACAGTCTATTTCTAAATAACCTGTGAAACAAAGAGGAAATCACAAAGGAAATTATAAAATATTTCTAACTGAACAATACCAAAATTTGTGGGGTTCACAGGGCCAGACCTGTGGCTGAGTGCGTAAGTTCACGCGCTCTGCTTCGTTGGCCTGGGGTTCTCCGGTTCAGATCCTGGGCGTGGACCTACGCTGCTTGTTAGGCCATGCTGTGGCAGCATCCCAAATAGAGAAGCTAGAATGACTTACAACTAGGATATGCAACTATATTCTGGGGCTTTGGAGAGGGAAAAAAAAAAGGAAGATTGACAACAGATGTTAGCTCAGGTCCAATCTTCCTGAAAAAAAAAATTCACGGGATTCAACTAAAGCAGTGCTTAGAAGGAAATATATACCTTTAAATGCTTATATTAGGAAGGCAAAAAACTTAAAATCAATTATCTAAGTTTCCACTTTAAGAAGCTAAGCAAGCAAATTAAACCCAAATTAAGTAGAAGAAAGAAAGTAATAAAGAAAAGAAATCAGTGAAATAGAAAACAAACAATAGAGAAAGTTAACAAAGGCCAAAAGTTGGTTCTTTGAAAAGATGAATAAAATTCATAAATCATGAGCAAGACAGATTAAGGATAAAAGAGAGGAAAAAACAAATTACCAGCATCAGCAATGAAAAAGGGAATCTCACTACAGATCCCACAGACATCAAAAGAGTAATAAGGGAATATTATGAAAAACTTTATGCCAATAAATTCAACAACTTTAAGTGAAATTAACAAATTACTAGAAAAATAATTTACAAAAAACAACAAAATAGGGGCCAGCCCAGTCGCGCAGTGGTTAAGTTAGTGCACTCTGCTTTGGCAAGCCAGGGTTCGCTGGTTTGAACCCCTCGGGTGTGGACCTATGCACTGCTTATCAAGCCATGGTGTGGGAGGCATCCCACATATAAAATAGAGGAAGACGGGCATAGATGCTAGCTCGGGGCCTATCCTCCTCAAAAAGGGGAGGATTGGCAGCAAATGTCAGCTCAGGGCTAATCTTCCTAAAAAAAAAAATTAAAATTCTTGGGGCCAGCCCCAGTGGCGCAGCAGTTAAGTTCACTCATTCCACTTTGGCGGCCCAGGGTTCACCGATTCAGATCCCAGGTGTGGACCTACGCACTGCTTGTCAAGCCATGCTGTGGTAGGCGTCCCACATATAAAGGAGAGGAAGATGGGCACAGATGTTAGCTCAGGGCCAGTCTTCCTCAGCAAAAAAGAGGAGGATTGGCAGTAGTTAGCTCAGGGCTAATCTTCCTCAAAATAAATAAATAAATAAATAAAATAGAAAATTGGACTAGCCTTATCTATTCAACAAACTGAATTTGTTAAAAACCCTTTTGCAACTTTTGTTAATAATAATGTATTGATATTGGTTGTGACAAATGTCCCATATCAATGTAAGATGTTAACAATAAGGGAAACTGGATGTGAGGTATCTAGGAACTCTGTAATCTTCATAACTTTTCTGTAAACCTAAAACTATTCTAAAATAAAAAGTCTAGGGCCAGCCCAGTGGTGCAGCGGTTAAGTGCACACGTTCCGCTTCGGCGGCCCAGGGTTTGCCGGTTCAGATCCTGGGTGCAGACATGGCACCGCTTGGCAAGCCATGCTGTGGTAGGCATCCCACATATAAAGTAGAGGAAGATGGGCACGGATGTTAGCTCAGGGCCAGGCTTCCTCAGAAAAAGGAGGAGGATTGGCGGCAGATGTTAGCTCAGGACTAGTCTTCCTCAAAAAAAAATGAAAAGATAAAAAGTCTATTTAAAAAAAATAGCCTTCTTACAAAGAAAACCCTAGTGCCAGGTGGTATCATTGGTGAAATATATCAAATATCCAAGGAAGAAGTAATACAAATCCTATGCAACCTTTCAGAAAATAAAGGGGGAACTAATACTTCCCAACTTGTATTATGAGGCCAGTATAACCCTGATTCCAAAATCCAGTAGAGACATTACAAGAAAAAAGAGTTCTAGAGCTATATTGCTCATGAATATAGACACACACACGCACGAAAATCCTAGACAAAATATCAGTAACTAGAATCTAGCTATATAGACAGTGAAACATATCATGAGCAGAGAAGTTTAGTACAAGGCTGCAAGGTTAGCTTAACTTTACAAAAATCAATCAATGACATAAACCTCATGAACAGAGTAAAGGAGAACAACTATATGATCATCTTGATCTGGGAAAAATATTTCATAAAAAATGTTTAATAGAGGCTGGCCCCGTGGCCAAGTGGTTAAGTTCGTGCGCTCCGCTGCAGGTGGCCCAGGGTTTCTCTGGTTCGGATCCTGGGTGCGGACATGGCACCTCTCGTCAAGCCACGTTGAGGCAGCGTCCCACATACCACAACTAGAAGGACCCACAGCTGTAATATACAACTATGTACTGGGGGGATTTGGGGAGAAAAAGCAGAAAAGAAAAGAAGAAGATTGGCAACAGTTGTTAGCTCAGGTGCCAATCTTTAAAGAAAAAAAAATGTTTAATAAAATCATTCTTTCCTAATAAAAACTATCAGCAAACCAGAAACAGAAGTGAACTTTTTCAACCTGATAAAGGACATCTATGAACAACAGCTAACATCATACTTAATGGTAAAAGATTAAATACTTCCCCACTAAGATCAGGAACAACACAAGAACATCTGCTCCCACCGCTACTAGTGAATATTGTATTAGAGACCTTAGCTAGTGAATGAGGCATGAAAAATAAATACAAGGCAGAAGACTGGAAAAGAAGTAAAATCATCACTATTCATAGACAACATGATTGCGTATGTAGAAAAATCCAAAGGTAGCCACCCCAATATACTAGCATTAATAAGTGAAATGATCAGGGTAGGCCCTGTGCCTAGTGGTTAAGTTCAGCATGTTCTGCTTCAGTGGCCTGGGTTCGGCACTCGGCAGCAGCCCTGCCGTGGTAGTGACCCACATACAAAATAGAGAAAGATTGGCACACATGTTAGCTCAGGGCAAATCTTCCTCAGCAAAAAATAATAATAATAATAGGTGAAATTATCAAGATAAAAGGAATCAAGGTCCATACATAAAAATCAGGTATATTTGTATAACAAGCAACAAACAGTTGGAAAATGAAGTTTAAAACAAAATAGCATTTATAATAGTATCAAAAAATGTCAAATATCTACAAATAAACCTAACGAAAATTGTGTAAGATCTGTATACTGAAAACTACAAAATATTGCTGAGAGAAATTAAAGAAGACCTAAATAAAATGGAGAGAGATACCATGTCATGGATTAGGAAACTCAGTATTGAAAAGAATCTATTCTACCTAAGTTGATATATAGTTTCAATGTAATTCCTATAAAATGTCATCAGGTTATTTGAAAGTAGGCATAGCGATTCTAAAATATAAATGGAAATGAAAAGGGTATAGAATAACCAAAAATATCTTGAAAAAAATAGAATTAGAGGATTTACATTACCTAATTTCAATACTTACTGTAAATGACAGTTATCAGGACAGTGGAATAATGGTGTAAAGACAGACTAACAAATCAATGGGAGAGAATAGAGAACTGAGAAATAGACCAACACTTATATGATTACTTGATTTTCAACAAAGACGCAGAGCAGGGGCTGACCCCGTGGCCTAGTGGTTAAGTTCCCACATTCTGCTTCAGCAGCCAGGGTTCGCCAGTTCAGATCCCGGGTGCAGAAAGGCACCGCTTGGCAAGCCATGCTGTGGTAGGCGTCCCACGTATAAAGTGGAGGAAGATGGGCATGGGTGTGAGCTCAGGGCCAGTCTTCCTCAGCAGAAAGAGGAGGATTGGCAGTAGTTAGCTCAGGGCTAATCATCCTCAAAAAATAAATAAATAAATAAAAACAAAACAAAACAAAATAATAATAATAAAAAAGACAAACAACTCAATTTAAAAATGGGCTAAGTAGTTGAAAAGATTCTCACAAAGAAAAATACACAAATGGCCAATGATCACAAGAAAAAGTGCTGAACATCACTGGTAACCAGTGAAGTGCAAATGAAAACCACAGTGAGGTGCCGCTACGTCTATTTTAAATTTGCATGAGTATGCTTTGCGTCTTCATAACTTCTCATTTTATACATCTCTATAGGAATGGCTAAAATTAAAAAGAGGGACAGCATCAAGTGTTGGTGAGGATGTTGAGTAACTGGAACTCTCACACATCACCGTTGAGAGTACAAAATAGCACACACACTTTGGAGAACTGCTTAGCAATGTCTCACAAAGTCAAACATATGTCTACCTAATAAGAGTCAAACATATGTCTACCTTTTTCCCCTGTGTGGTAGGGAGAATAGTGGCCCCCAAAGATGGCCACATCCTCCTCACCAGAACCTGTGAATTCATGACCTTCCATGGGCCAAGGGACTTGGCAGATGTAACTTAAGGATCTCAGGGGATATTATCCTGTGTTATCTGGGTGGGCCCAATGTAATCATAAGGGTCCTTAGAAGGAAAGAGGGTGACAGGGGAGTCAGAGACAGAGATGTGACGACAGAAGTAGAGGTCAGAGCGAAAGATTTAAAGATGCTACCCTGCTGGCTTTAAGAAAGAGGAAGGGGACATGGAATGCAGGTGGCTTCTAGAAGCCGGAAAAGGCAAGAAAAGAGCTTCTCCCCAAAGCTGCCAGAGGAACGCAGCCCTGCTGACCCATTTTGGACTTCTGGCCACCAGAACTGTGAGATAACTAATTTGTGTTGTTTTAGGCCACTAAGTGTGTGATAATTTCTTACAGCAGCCGTAGGACACTAACACACCTGGCAAGAATGAAAATATACATCCACAAAAAGACTCGTCCCAAACACTCACAGAAGCTTTGACCACAATAGCCGAACAACGCCGACGTCCACAGATGTCCGTGCCGTGTCCAAACAGCACAGGGTGACATGTCCTGTATCTTGTTAGGGGTGTCAACGCCCTCCAGCCCAAGACCAAGAGCATATCTTTGGTTGAACAAAGTTGAGTTTTTTGCTCGTTGCAATGAGGGGAACACAGACCATGGAGAAACATAGGGGGGTCTCAGGAAGAAGGTGTTAAGAATGGCTTGTGGGCCGGCCCCATGGTGTAGTAGGTAAACTTGGCACGCTCTGCTTCGGTGGCCTGGGGTCGCGGGTTCGGATTCCAAGCGCAGACATATACCTCTTGTCAAGCCATGCTGTGGCAGTGACCCACGTACAAGATAGAGGAAGACTGGCAATAGATGTTAGAGCAGGGCGAATCTTCCTCACCAAAAAAAAAAAAAAAAAAAAAAAAAAACCAAAAGAGTGACTTGTTACAGGATTGGAGCTTGTGTGAGGTGATGCTGGGGAGGTTTTAAGGAAGCAGGGCTTTGCTCTGGACTGGATGCTGTCAGGAAGCTGGGTAATTCTGTGATTGGGTATCTCAAAAATCTTCCCCAGCAGGAGGTTGGAATGAGCACGGCTGAAGTTCAAACTGGTAGAGAAGCGCAGCCACTCATTTTAGCTAGGAAAGGGGGATATTTTACATTCTAGGGGTTTGCACAGTTAACTTGTTTTTGTCTGTGCTTAGACAGGATTATTCAATGGTCTTGATTTTGTGTCTACTTTATGAGAGTCACAAAGTGACCTTGTCTGATATTGATGTTTGATGACATTACTTATGTCCAAGAGGAGAATGATATGGCCTCACTGTGAGCACCAGGCCAACTTCAAACACACCAACGCCTACCTATAAGGGTCAGGCCAGTTCCTGGATGTCAGGGGCTGCTTTTCTCTTTCTCAGGGGTGTGAGTTACATGATTGTATCCCTTTGTCAAAAGGGTGGAGTTAAGATTTGTATATTTCAATGTCAATTTTACCTAAAAATGCCTGTTAAAAAAAAATAAAAATGTATAAACAAACTGTGGTACGTCCACTCAATGGAATACTACTCAGCAATAAAAAGGAACAAACTACTGATACACACATGGATGAATCTTGAAACATTATGCTGAGCAAAAGAAGCCTTGTAGGGGCTGGCCCCATGGCCAAATGGTTAAGTTCACACACTCTGCTTTGGCAGCCCTGGGTTTGCCAGTTCGGATCCTGGGCGTGGACATACACACTGCTCATCAGGCCAGCTGTGGCAGCATCCCACGTAGAAGAACTAGAATGACCTACAACTAAGAAATACAACTATGTACCGGGGCTTTGGGGAGGGAAAAAAAAGGAAGATTGGCAACAGATGTTAGCTCAGGGCCAATCTTCCTCACCAAAAAGCATACTTTAAAAGAAAAAAAAGAAGGGGGCTGGCCCCGTGGCCGAGTGGTTAAGTTCGCGTGCTCCGCTGCAGGTGACCCAGTGTTCCGTTGGTTCGAATCCTGGGTGCGGACATGGCACTGCTCATCAAACCACGCTGAGGCAGCGTCCCACATGCCACAACTAGAAGGACTGACAACAAAGAATATACAACTATGTTCCGGCGGGGCTTTGGGGAGAAAAAGGAAAAAATAAAATCTTTAAAAAAAAAAAAAGAAAAAAAAGAAGCCTGCATGAGGCTTCATACAAGAGGACATATGTATGGTTCTGTTTATTTAATATTCCAGAAAAGGATAAATTATAGAGACCAAGAGTAGTGGTTGCCAGGGTGTTGACCACAAAGGGCCAGCACAGGGGACCTATTTAGGATGATGGAAATGTTCCATAGCTTCGCTGTGGCAGTGTGGTCACTGTGCAGACCCAAATTCAGTCTACTATTTCTGCAGTGGGGTTCAAGTATTTGCCAGACAGCCAGTACTTCTGGCCACTTCTCTCTCTCTCTTTGACCTCTACCTCCCTCGTCACGTGTCTTTCTCTGACTCTCCTGTCTCCCTTTTCACTTATAAGGACCCCTGTGGTTACATTGGACCCACGCAGATAACATGACTATACAGGATACATGACTATATCTGTATATCAAAACTCAGAACTGTACCCCTAAAAAGGGTGAATTTTACTGCATGTAAATTATACCTCAATAAACCTGACTTTAAAAAAATAATTGAGTTGGGGTGAGAGGGGAGTGGGTGTACAGATTGGTGTAACAAGAGAGGCAGAATAGACCTGTAGGTCAGGGTGGGCATGTGGTGGTTTACTATACTCATGTTTATTTTATATACATTTGAAATTTTTCATAATAAAAAGCTTTTTTTAAACTTGAATGGAAGGGGAGGGAAATCTCTGTGTGATGGAGGCAGATGCCACAGAGCCTGTTGACCGTTCGTCCCCCGGGTACACTTATTGCACATTAATGAACTGATGCCCCCAGATTCTCAAACTGACCTCCTGTTTTTCACGCACTTAAATAAATTAGAACTATTGGCTTTGACATTTCTTGCTGGTACTCTTTGGAATTTTTTAATGCCATTCAATTCTTACCTTTTGCAAATTCTGCTCTGTTTTAAAGTCTCCTTATTCCCTCAGCTTGGGTATCCTCTCCCATTTAATATTTATTTATTTTTAAAGATGCCCTTTTCCTCACAATGGTCTCTTTGATATGTCAGTAAACCATGCAGGGCTTATTTTTCAAGTGGCTGTTCTTTTGGACTTGCGCCATGCATTTATCACGGGCTTCCAATAAAGCACTTTTAAATAGAAATGGGCTCCAGGCTTTCTATGGGCTGTAACTTTTTAAACAATTCCTTTCATTTCTCCCCCTTAATGCCCTCATTCTGTCCTAGTTTCCTTTTCTAAAACTGAGCAATCAAATGATGGATTACCCCCCTCCCTTTCCCGTTAGCAGGCTGAATGTGTATTGTGGTCACTGTTGACTGAGCGGTTTACCCATGACCACTCAGTGCCCCAGGGTGGTCACTCTGCAGACCCAAACTGAGTCTACTGTTTCCTGCAGTGGGGCTTCAAATCTCTGTTTAGCACCAGCACTCCTGGTTGTGTCAATCTTCACCTTTCTATTGTGAATCGGCTCCCAATCACCTACAGGATAAAATCCAAACTCTTCACACCTATTGGAATGACTAACTAAAAAGACTGAGCAGACCAAGCATAGGTGAAGATGAGAAGCGACTGAAATCCATACACCGCTGGTGGGAAATGTAAAATGGTATAGCCACCGGAAAACAACTCCTCAAAATGTTACCCATAGAGTGAACCGATGACCCACCAACTCCATTCCTAAGTAGGTACCCAAACTTGTACCTCAATGTTCATAGCAGCATTCGTCACAACAGCGCAAAGCTGGAAACAACCCAGATACCTACCAACAGGTAAATGGATTAAAAAACTGTAGTATATCCATACAATGGGATACTACCTAGCAATAAAAGGATTGATTATTATTGATACATGCAACAACACTGATGAATCTCAAAACAATGACGTGAAGTAAAAGAAGCCAGTTCGAACGTTTGCTTCTCAGCAGCCCAGGGTTCTCCGGTTCGGATCCCGGGTGCGGACATGGCAAGCCATGCTGTGGTAGGCATCCCACATATAAAGTAGAGGAAGATGGATATGGAGGTTAGCTCAGGGCCAGTCTTCCTTAGCAAAACGGCAAAACGAGGAGGATGGGCAGTAGTTAGCTTGGGGCTAATCTTCCTCAAAAAAAAAAAAAAAAAGAAGCCAGACTGTAAAAGAGTGCATACTGTATAATTTTATAAAACTTTAGAAAATGCAAAGTAATCTATATGACAAAAAGCAGACGAGTGTTTGCCTGGAGATGGGGGTCAGGGATTATGAACTAACAGAAGGAAACTTTTGGAGTGATGGATATGTTCATTATCTTGATTTCATGGGCATATACATATGTAAAACAAAATTATCAGATTGTACACTTTAAATATATGCACTTTATTATATGTCAATTATACATCAATAAAGCTGAAAAAATACATAAAAGAATGAAAATAATACAAACTCCTAGACTTGGCCAAGGAAACCCAGCCTTCTCCAATTACTCCACGGGCACCACCTGGGCCAGCCACCATTATTGTCTCATGCTATTTTAGTCCAAACTATAAGAGTTTGGTCCATACTGTTGCTCTTTAGTCCATACTGTAAGACTCAGAGAAGACCCAGTGGCCTTCCCCTGGATAATACGTGCTCTCCTCCTCCCCACAAGCCACCAATAAAACTCCAGCCACAGCCACTAGGCCACTTAGTGTATGTTTCTAGGTCTGCCTTCCCTAAGTCGGGCAGAACCTCCGTGGTAAGGATGTGTCTGGGTCACTTTTGCATTCCCAGCTTAGGCCTGCAGAGATTTTTTTTTTCACAAGTGTTCTTTCCCATAAGGAGACAGCATCTCAGAGACAACTCCTTAGGGACATCATTCTTGCAGCTAACAATGACAAAGGAGCTGCTGCATGTGAAGCACTGAACTAGGCCCCCAGAGTGAGGCTGAGTGTCAGGGAGGAAACGGACAATGGTCCAAGGACGCAGCCTGCTGGAGCTGAGAGATGCTGCGGGCACTGAAGGAGGCACACCTAACCTGACTTTGACATAGGGTGGGTTCTGTCAGGACAGGCTTCTCAGGGGTGACATGTAATATGAATAATGAAGAATGAGTAAGAGCCCCGAGTGGGTGGGGGTGGGAGAGTTTCACAGAATGCTGCATGCAAAAAAGCCTGAAGCTGAGAACGAGTGTGAGCTAGTTCAGCTGGATTCTGGAACTTGGAGCCTCGTTTTGGTAGGCAGATGTGAAGCTGTGATGGATCTGTTAGGCCACGCAAGGTGTCTGGCACTCGTGTAGATTCTAGAAGACTCTAGAAGGCAACACAGAGCTTTTGAAGGATTTCAAGCTGGGGAATACCTTGTTCACATTTGTGATTCAGAGAAATAACCTTGGCTGGGCCTGGGGAGTGTTTGAAAGCAGGGCGAAGCTAGAGGCAGGGAATCTGCTAGGAGGGGATTGCATTGGTTCTGGGGAAGTCAAGCGCTGCCTGAGGCAAGGTGGAGGAGGCAGGGCTGAGGCCCATCCTGAGAAGGATCTGTTATACTTCCGCCCCAACCCCTACCCCAGTCACCTCCTTGCCAGCAGACCACCAGATTCTTTCCATAGCATCCTAAGATCGAGTTCTTATCCTGAAAGCCTAACCAAAGAAGGCCGTCTCTTGCCCGGGTCCCTGATCCCTCCTGAGAGCCCAAAGTGCTTTACACTCCTTGGAAACGTAGGCAAACCTTGTCCCAGGACAGAGAGTGATTAAACCAGGGTCACCCTCCTCTGTAGGCTTTGAAACAATTGTCCCAATTAATGCTATCAGCCAGACGCCTGTCTCCCATCTCATTCCTCCCAGGTCTAAGAAGTGAAAGGACTGCTGAATCCATTCTCAGGGCTCAGCATTAAAGCAGAAGTGGTAGGAGCCCACCTCCCCTCATTGCTGTGGGGCTGCTACTGGCTGCCTCCCCCAACCATGGAGAACGGCCTGCGCACAGGTGGGCCTCCGTCCTTTGGTTCTCCCTTAGCAGGCCTGGCTTCTGGACACAGGGGGAGGGATGGGGAATTCCTAGCCATGACGGACCCACACCGCCCTCCTGGAGGCCCATGCCAGGCACTGGTGTAAGGATGTTCTAGTCCTCACGTCTTCAGGGCTAGAGGATGTATCCTCAAAAATGACTTTGTCTCCCACAGTCTAACATAGGCATATGGTAGCTGCTTCCTAAAGGTCTGTTGACTAAATGAATCAAAGAAGTAGGGCTTCAAAAGAGTCAGAGACTTAAAGCTGCTATTGGCACTGCCTTTAAGGGGACTATATTTTTCAGGGAAAGGGGATTTGGGTCCATATTGAAAAGTTTGTGTTAAATCAAGAAAATCTATCTTCCGCTGTCAACTTCCAAAACCCCTTTAAAAATCCTTTGGAGCCTTTTTCGGTGATAGTAGTGGTGGTGGGGATTAGCTGGTGAGCCATGCATCTCTGGAAACCAACCCTGGAACATGGGCCAAAACTTCTCCACAGCTTTTGCCCAGTGACGGATGTGCCCATGCAGATGCCCAGGTGGGCCTCTGCTTGCCCCTTGCAACTCACCCTCCCCAAGTGACCTTCTCTTGTAATAGCATTCATTTTTCCTAGCTTTACTCAAAAAACCCTTAATTTTGGACATCAGTTTCACAACCTCACACCATCTGACATACAAAACCTCTTCAAGAGGCCCTGACTGGTCTCACCCCTCCCCTGCTCCACAAACCCACCTCTGGGTCACTTCAGCCTTCACCCACCTCCCCACCCTGCACTTCCTTAGACTTCAGCCTAGACATAACAACCTACTGGTGACACAGCATTGGCATTAGAGTCCTCAATCTACAGCTTTGGTTTTATTTTCCTAACTAGACAGGAGGTCCTTGAATGCAAATTCCAAGCCTTTTGTTTCCCAAAGCATTTAGCAATGATCCCTGAGCAGCTAATCAATGATTATTGATTGGCAGGGGCCAATCTACCAAGGTGGGTGCAGGGGGTTGCCAGCTAGCAAGAGCCACCTCCATCTGCATGTTTTTATCCACAGGCCCCGACTCTACATTGTAGATTGCTCAGATTTTCCCAGAGACCACGGGTGATCTGGAAGAATACATTCTGGAAGTAATTTAAATCACGAGGGAAAGGGTTGGCAGAGCTCTAGCTGAAAAGCGATGTTTTCGGGCCAGAAAATCACCAAGGCTGTAGAGGAAACCCATCCGCTCCCTCGCTGGCCTTGGTAGGAAACAGAAAGGCCGGGAGCTCCTAACATTTCACAGTGGAATCCAGGTTAAACAATCACAAGGCGTGTGAACACGGGCAAACCACTTGACATCACTCGAGCCAGCAGAAAAATTGGAAACAAAGCAACCTTTGGCAAGGCAGCCAAGACTGCACTGAAACAGCTTCCCCAAACACTGCCTCTTTCTGCCAAAGCAAGCTTCTACTTATTCGTGGTTCAGAATGCAGCTCACCTCCCAGAACGAAGCTTCAGCGCACACTCGGAGCTGCTGTCGGCTGCCACCCTGTGGTCTAAATGACAACTGCCTGTTGGGACTGGAATAGGTGGTTCCCAGCATAAAACCACCTGTATAGTTTTGGATTTTGACCAGTTAGCAACCTCACTTGGCTAAAATTATTATCCATCTCCATACAATGCTTGGCCCATAGTACCCCACAAATATGACTCCCAAGTCCCTGTAGCCTGTAAGATCCACTTCTATTAATTACCATTTGGGTGCTGAAAAACCTTAGCTTGATGTGCCCGCCGAGTTGCTGGTTGGTGCAAAGCTGTACCTCAAAAGCTTTGACCCTGCTTACAAGTGCGTATTTGCTGCGGCCGAGAGTCATGGTTTCACCTGCAAGCCAAAGTCGGTGTCTCAGCTGGCAAACCCGCCTGCAGGCTTGTGCCCGAGCTCTCACCGGGCTGCACCTTCAAGGGCCCCTGGGCCAGGTGAGTGGTGACTGCAGTGCAAGACCACAGAAATGGTCCCACCAAACCCCGCTGGAACCTATACCATGGTGGCACTTGGCCCCACCAAGGGCAAACTCTCCACACTGCTCTTGTCCATTTACTCCTGTCATATGCTGGGTCATCACTTAGGCTCCAGGAAAACTAGACAATGTGTTTTCCCTTTTCAAGGCTCCAGTTGTCCAGTATTTATTCCGATTATGGAAAGACAAAAACCCCAGCGGTCATCAGATGGCTGGGCAGTCCCTTTTAGACGTTTTTGAGAATTTTTAACTGCTTATTTTCTCCCTTGATTCTTGTAAGCCCTGAGCCTTGAAGGTTGAGCATAGTATTCCAGGACCAGCAAAACAGCAACTTTCCCTCCGTCCAGTGCTGAGCCAACATGGTTGGTCTGAGGAAGACGCCCAGCTTTCCGACCACCTCCCAGAAGGGTAACCACACAGGACATGATGCTGCCGGGAGGCGTCTGCTGGAGCAAAGAGCACCCAGTACTGCAGCTCTAACAAATGATGTCACCCTGGATAAGGACAACTCTCAAAACCAATCCAGTCTTGCCCCACTTACATTCTGATCCTTATACCACTCCTGTTCAGGACACAAATGCAAACAAAACAGGGCGCACAAGATTAATTTCTTCTAGCTACAAGTTTATTCAACACAAAGCAATCTCCAACTTTACTGAGGTGGCTGACCACGTCCACGACCAAATCCGCCTCTCTGCAAGAGAAAGCACAGGACGTCAGTATTAGTGGGACATAGACTGCAGGCCTCATTATCACTAAAGATGTCCCCAAATGTATGGGCTCGGAGAATCCAGGCCATAAATCCCAGCCCTGCCTCTGATTGGCTGTGGGCCACATTCACCGCCTAGGCCGTTTCCTCATTTGTAGAATGGGAATCTGGATACCCACTCAAGACTGTGTTCCTATATACACACACGATAGCGCCTAGCACATGACAGGATCTTGTGCCCGCCACACACACCTCCTTTTCACAAATGAGGCCTTACACAACTGTGTGCTGTGAAGATCTGCCAGTGGCCAGCTGTTGCCCCGATAGTGATGTGCCAGCCCCTGTGCCGGGCACTTAACCAAGTAACTAATCTCACGATTACCTAGAGGTGACCACAATCATCCTCGGTATTTACAGATGAGACTGCGGCACAGACGGGAACCTGCCCGAGACCACGCCATCTGGAGGATTGGATTCCGCACCATCTTGGCTCTAGAGCACTCAATCTCCAGTGTTCGATTCCCAACCTCAAGTTTAGGTTCATGAAACTAATCATGCGGGTTATGACCATCATTAATAAAATGCAAAGCAGCACTACTCCACAGTACTGATCTGAGACTCATTTCAGTAATTTATACATTTATGTTTGCATACTGTGCCTTAATGTAAAAACTTATTCGGAACCTGTGGTTTGGGGGGGGGGGAGGAGGATGAAGAGCAGGGCCCACCACACTACACTGCATGCCTAGACCTTGCAGAGTCACACGGCTGAGGCCAGAACAATGACTACTTATGGAGAGCGAAGGGGGGGGAGGGTGCAGGCAGGCAATACTCACAAACTGGAATTCAGTTGCTGACCCAGCCCCGGCCTCAGCTTTCTTGTCAGCACCAGCTAGAAGGAGAAACACCAATTTAGATTCATCATATGATCGGATCTACGGCAGGACAAGGGAAAACAAGTCACCTGCCTCAATCTTGCAGGAAAAGCCACATCAGCAAATGTACCCCATGAAGTACAAGTAAATTACACTCAGCAGTGGGAAACACCTTCTGAGCCACCTTCGCTGTGCCCCCCACCCCGCTTGGGCAGCGTTCCTTAAGTCATCCCTCAAAACCCACAACCCAAACTATCACCTCCTTCAGGAAGGCTGCCCTGACCACAAAGCCTGGATTACATGCCCTTCCTATATGGCTCCAGAGGACACTCACATCCCACCACGTGCTTCAGATTGGCACCTAGCTTCAGAGGGAGCTCAATAAAGGAAAAACTGAAAGGTCAAAGAATTGAGGACCCACAGAAGCAAACAAGATGAAGGATCTAGTACAGCCCTGTCTTGTTTGGCAGCCACTAGCCCAGACTGAGATGTGTGCAAAATACTTATCACATTTGAAGAATCAAGAAAATGCAAAATATCTCATTAACATTCACACAGATATGTTAAAATAACATTTTTAAGTACATTAGGTTAAAAGATTAATATCCACATAAACTATTTCCATTTGCTTTAAGTGTGGCCACTAGAAAATTTTACGGTTCACGTGGCGGCAGGACCAACAGTGAGTATGGTTTCAGTAAACCTTGTTCAAATTGGGGCCTCCCCTCGGCCCACTGCAGATCACACCCACCAGAGGCTTCCACCTGCTCACGCCCTGCCCTTCTGACTACCAAGCCACCGTGGCTTCCCCACCTCTGTACCTTTATTCATGACCATCTCTCGTCTGAAATGCTCACCTCCCCTCAATTTGGGGACCCCTGGAGCAGAGGGGAGGACCTCCTCTGGAGGACCATTCCCTGACTGATGCCCCACGTGGTATGACTTCTCATAAGAACAGCCACTAACTTTCTCTGAACCGAGAGCCTGTTTGCTGGAGGAATTCATTCTTACTACTATCTGGTAAGGTATTCAGGTCAAGTGCCCACTTCTATCTCATCTATGAATAATCAGGAACCAGAAGAGGGAGGCAAGAGAGCTAGAAGGTGGTAAAAATTCTGTTTTAACCTTGTTTTTGCATGACAATTAACTTCTTCTGCACCAAAGACAGAGTGACTCTTTAAAAACAAGTTGAATCCTATCACTCGTCAGCAAAAACACTACCAACGGCCCCCTGTCATACTCAAGAGTAAACCCCAGGTCCTACCACGGCCCACAGAGCTACGAGAGCTGCACACCCTTCTGACAGTCCTGCTGTCTTCCATTTAGACAAACCAGGTACCTTCCCAGCAGAACCTCTGCCTGGAATGCTCTCCCCCAACACAGCCACTGGCTGGAGCCCCCTCCCCTCCTTCAGGTGTTCGCTTCAATCTCACTTCCGCCAAGAATTTCCCTGAAAACTGCAACACCTCCCACCCCGCCCTTTATTCTCCCCTATAGATCCACACCGTTGTATACTTGTTTCTGCTTAGCCTCTCTCCTCCCACTAAAATGGAAGTTCAATGAAAGGGCCTCTTGTCTGTGACACACGCTACTGGCTACCCGGCTTCTAGAACAGTGCCTGGCACACCACAGGCACTCAATATATATTTGTTGAATGAAGAAACATCTACTGTTCCAAATCAATGCAAACACCTGCTATTTAAGAACAAGATTTTGCACTATTTCTTGCAATGAGCAAGCACAAATTAATCTGAGTGGCCCTGCCCTTAAGAAGCTTACAACACAGGAACAAAACCAGGAAAAAAGAAACGCATGCTGCTTTCCTGAAAGTTTTCGGTTTTGCTCTAGTTAAAGGTCTTCAACTAGTCTTCTGTGCCCCGGCTCAGAGAGCTTTCCTCCTAACCCCATCCACCAAACGCCTGCATGAGGCAAGAAGCACAAAGGACTCCAGCTGGAGATGATCTCGAGCGAAAGCCAGGTTCTTTCCTGGTCACCTCGGCACCTTCAAGGGCTGAGGCCCGGCAAGGGGGGATGGAAATCCTGAGATTCCACCCCAACACCCCAATACAGGTGGCGCGTTACTCACGGGGCACAGCGCTTCGTCTGTAGGTGTCTCTGTCGGCTTCCCCTCGTGTGAGTCTTGCGGGTCGCTCTCCCTCCAGACCTACAGGAATTAAACCACACTGTGAACACAGGGCAATGCAGGAACTCTGTTCCCTACAGGCAGAGAAAACTGGGATCACTCTTATTCTCACTGGGCAACAACTCAGTTATGCTGGGTTAATGGGGACAGGAACTCTTACACCCAGAACTGTCAGCTATAAACTTGTCACCATTGACTTCTTGGCTTCTCAAATGCCTAGGAAAACTTTTATTTTAATTAAAGTGCTATATATCTGCAAAAGGATTGCTTTCTTCTATTTCCTAAAAATGCCTATTTTCCAATTACTTGGCAAATTAAGAAATCCAGCCATTCCTACAAACATCTGAATAGCCCAAATTGTGAAGGTGACTCATCTCTGAAGTGGAAAACTTCCTGTGCAAATGGGAAAGGAGGCATCATAAGCTGAAAGTCCCGCCTCCAATAGTAAGTATATAAACACAGGCCACCAAGCATCCTTTAGCTCCCACTGGGCTTCTCCACATACCTCACTAAGCTGTGGTATATATATTAAGACACAGATTTTTAAAATTTGCCTTAAAAACGTTCTCATAAACACTGGACATTTAATCTAGTATTCTCTCTACAGTTACCCTGAAACTTACCTACAGTCCATAGGATTAGACTACAGACTTACTTTTTTTCTTTTTGAGAAAGATTAGCCCCGAACTAACATCGTGCCCATCTTCCTCTACTTTATATGTGGGACGCCTGCCACAGCACGGCTTGACAAGCGGTGTCATAGTCCGCACCTGGGATCTGAACCAGCGAACCCTGGGCTGCCGAAGTGGAACGTGCGCACTTAACCAGTGCGCCACTGGGCTAACCCCAGACTTTTTTTTCTTTAAAGTAGGAGGAGTAAGACTTAACCTGTAGTGAGAGGCTAAAACAGATGTCAGTCCCTACCTAGGCCAACTAAATCAGCACCCCTGGGGGCACAGACAGACAACGGTATTTCCCCCAAGTCATCCCAAGACAGGGTGGGGAACATCAGCTCTAAAGATCCGCAATCCTACCTGACCGCCAGAACCCACTGGGGAGCTTTCATAAAAACTAGATTCCTGAGCTCCCCAAAGTCTCTGCCCAGGGCAACTTGGACAGTCTGACGATCCTGCTTTTAGGAATGTCTGCACCTCATCACCAAGCCCACAAGCCGCTCCCCCTACAGAGTTCCTGTGACAAGCGTTTTCAGAACCCAAGGCAAGGGAACCACAACCTTGACAAAACGCAACTGGAGCCAGAAACCACCACCAGTCGGAAGATAACTCCCCACCCGCAGAAGCGTATCCTTTCAGACCACGGTCACTCATACACGCGTTCTCCCCTATTTGACTTCTGATTGTTTTTGCTCCCGTCACCCAGAAACTGTAAAACCCTTCATTTCCTTTACACGTGGTAAACAGCTTTGCTCTGGACTTCTTGGGGACAAGCACCTCCTCACTCTCCTGGAAAACAGTTACTCAGTGCTCCACCACAGGCATCTGGCCACAGACTAATACTCTGTGTTTAACACCATCTCCCAGGATGGCCTGAAGACCTGAGTCCAGACCCATGCCAGGGGACAAACGTTCCAGGACTTGACTCAAGGTCCCACATGCCAAGAGTCCCTCGGAAGCTGACATCGATGGTGTACTATAAGACCACCTCTGGCCCACACACAAACAAAAACCCACCCTTTCACGTATGCCCCTCCCCGCCGAAGAGCAGCTTTGGGGCAGGCCCTCGGAGGCATTTATCCCGGCCCCCTACCTTTGGGCCGTGGCCTGCCGGTCTCAGGACGGCTCCGGCGCAGGGTGGCAGGCACGATCTCAGGGGGCAGGTGGAGGTAATCCCGGAGATACTGGATACCCTCGTTGGTAAGGTACCAGTAGAAATGTCTCCAAGCAAACTGTTCCTTCACGTAGCCTCGGGATTTGAGAGACTGCAAGACAGATAACCAGCGTTAAGATGAAACCAGAGGCTTGAAGCTGGAAACGCAGTGCAGAGAGAAGCTGAACTGTGGAGGAGACACGTTCCACAGTGTGTCTACCTCACGGCCCTTCCAGGCAGCACGCAGCTCTGGCTGTCCTGAACTCTCCTCGGCCTCTGCCTTGACCATCAGGGGCAAACCCCTGCAACCGCACCCCATGCCAGTAGGCCCCCGGCTACCTGCATGGCCTTCATGACGTGAAGATTGGGCACGTTCTTGTCTGCCAGCTCGGGGTGTTTGGGCATGTGGACATCCTTCTTGGCCACCATCACTCCCTCCTTGAAAAGGAGTTCATAAATGGCAATCCGGTTCTTCTTGGGCATCAACATCTGCAAGGAGGAAGCGAGCACCAAGAGCACATCTGAGTAATGTGGCCAGGGTCCCCAACCAAATGCACGACCCCAAAGCCACTGCACGGAATCACTGTCCAACGGGTTAAAATCTCAAACACACCGCAGGCAGCGTGCAGGAAGGAGGAATCCAGACTCGTGCCAAACTGAAGCCCTCCAGCGACCAGCTCCCTCCTCCACCCCCCCGGACAGACAACACTTAGGACGAGAAAAAAGTGGCCAGGACACAAACACAACGCGGGTGGGGGTACATGTCGCTCCGGACTTTCGCCCCCACCACCACCAAGGTGTCATGGGACGCAGACACCGCATTCTCGGAGCATTTGGGGGCCAGCGACAACTGCACCCACCGCGGACGGCGCAGCTCTACTTCCAGGCGCGCAGGCAGGGCCCGGAGGCGGGAAGTCTTCGATGCACGACGGGCCGCTGACCCCAAACCAAAGGGCCGAGGCGAGGAGGCGGCCCGGGGGGAGGCGTGCTGCCCCGAAGGGCGAGCGTGCAAGCGGGGCGCAGCCTTCCCGCCGCGACGCAAGAGCTTCATGCTCCCTCCTCCGCCCTCCGGGCGCCGATCTTTGCCTACCAGCGCCCCACGACGCCCCGAAGCGCGCCCCCGGCCCCCCTCACTGCTCAGAAATGGGCGCACGGGGAGCGAGGGGGCGGCCCCCCGACCCTAACCCCGGGAGGTGCGCTGAGTACGGCCGCGGCACGGCCAGGATGGGGCCCGATGGCACCCGGGCACCCGAGGAACTCACCTCGGCAGCTGCTGCGTCCGGAGCCGGAGCTGGAAAGGAAGGGGCATGCGCGGCGCCGCGTCTCTTCCGGGCTGGCGTGCCCCGCCCCCCGCCAGGACCCGCGCCGCCGGGGGTGGCCTCGGCGGTGCCTGCAGGACGGCCGGCTGCGGGCGGCCGCGGGCCTGGACTGGCTTGTGGACGCGCGCGTGTGGAAACCGCCGCTGGAGGCTCGGAGGCCGCGTGCTCTGTTAACAGATGGTCACTTTTGTGCTTGCGTGTCCTTTTAGAAACACGCTACTTCTTTATTTTCTTTTTTTCCTGCTGATACTTAATAAAACAATAAAGACAGCATCCTGTCAACCGAAGATAATTACTATTAAGATTTTGCCATGTATTCTTCCGAACTCATATTAGGCAAGCAAATACATTTTTTAACAAAAATGAGACGGTTTGTCTATATGTTATGTATGCTGTGTTTGGTCACCTGTTTTTTCTGCTTACCAATAGTCATTAATCTCTTTTCGTGTTAATACCTTCAGCTGTAATGACTACGTAGTCGTCCACTGGTGGATAGTTTAACAGTCCATGATTGGGTATGCATTTTAAAAATCCTTCACTATTATAAGTAACAATGCCACACACACCTCTGCACCCTTACCCAATATTTTCCTTAGGATAAATTCCTGCTAGTGTAATTGTTGAGTAACAAAGCACACATTTTTCGGTTTTTGACACATGCTGCGTGGACCTCTAGGAAGGCGTTATCAATTACATTCTTCTTCTTCTTCTTCTTCTTCTTCTTTTTTTTTTTTTTTTGCTGAGGAAGATTAGCCCGAAGCTAACATCTGTGCCAATATTTCTGTATTTTATTTTTGGCTGACAATTGGTGTATGTCCACACCCAGGATCCAAACCCAAGAACCCAGGCCACAGAAGTGGAACATGTGAACTTAGCAACTGAGCCACAGCCGGGCCCCCTCCATTACGTCCTAGTCAGCAGTTATTAATGAGGTTCACTTCTCAATGAACCCTGCTGCTATTGGATAATATCATTCTTATTAATTTTTGTCAGTCTGATATGAAATATTAATCTCATTGCTCTTTTAATATGCTTTTCTTGATTACTTCTTTGGTTAAATAGTTTTCTTTTGAGGCATTTGTGTTCCTTCTTTCATAAGTTGTTCATTTCTATTACCTATTTTCCTATTGAGTTTTTTCTTTTGATTTCAGATCACTCTTTACATATTAAAGCTGTTAAATCTTTGTTGCATATTTTTCAAGAATTTCCTCCAGTTTTTCATTTGTGTTGATTTTCATGGTATTTTAAAGTAGAAGTTTCATGTTCCTTTAAATTCAAATCTTTATGGTTTCAAATGTCGGTACAACGCTTAAAAAGTCACTCCACTCAAGAGAACATACAGACAAAATAATAATGACTACAATAATAAAAGAATAAAAACAGAATCCCATCAACCAAAGATGATTACTATTAAGATTTTGGCATAAATTCTTCCAAACTCAAGATTATAAAATCTCAAGATTATAAAAATATTCACCTACAGTTTCTTCAAGTATTTTTGTGATTTCATTGTTTAAGTATTCATCAGTTTTGCAGGATGGAAAGAGTTTGGAGATTGGTTTCACAACAATGTGCTTTACTTAACACTGCTGAACTGTGCACTTAAAAAAATGGTTAAGAGAGTAAATTTTATGTTGTGTATATTACCACAATTAAAAAAAATAAGTATTCATAGCATGTTTACAGAAATTTTTTTTAACAAGAAGCTTGAGCATATGGACAAGGAACAATATAATGCAAGGACTGGTCAAGCAGATTTGAAAAAATGCAATAAAACTTTTAGAAAGGAAAGCTAAAATGATTGAAATTTAAAACAGAAAAAGAATGAGCAATAGATTTGACACACTTGAAGAGAAAAATCAGTGAAATGGAACAAAGAAGTGAAAACAATTTTTTCCGATGCAGTCCAGAGATTAAAAGGAATGGAATATTTGAAAGCGAGGATGAGAGGTATGTGGGATAGAGTGAAAGGGTCTAATGTATGTCTAGGTGAAGGCTCATAAGGAAATAAGAGAACGCGGGAAAGAGAGAGTGTCAGAATATTTTCCAGAATTATTGGAAGACGGAGCACTTCAGATTCATTGAGCTCATCAGATCCCAGGTTGGATAAATAAAAACAGATCCATACCTAAACGTTTCGTAACGAAGTTGCAGAACATCAGAGAAAGAGAAGATCTTAAAAGCAGCCAGCAGGAACAGAGGGGTGTGGCTGCTCGCTTCCCAGCAGCGACCCTGGAATGCAGTCTGCTGAAATGTGGTCTCCCAGGTCTCTCCTCTTACAAGAGCTAGAGAGATTCTGCGGCAACATCAGACCATGTCACTCCCTGCTTAAAACCCTCCAATGACTCCCCAGGTCACTTACTAAAATATTCAGTCTTTATGTGATTTAATTTTTTATGTTTAAATCTTTCATCCTCTTGGAATGTTTTCTGATGTAAAATGTTTCCCTCCAAAGCGTTAGCTGGTATCTTAACGTCATTTCCTCAATAAGCTATGCTTCTGTTTATCTAAAATACCACTGTGTTGTTTATGAGAGATGAATTCAATTTTAGATTTTGTTGCATTTGTGCCTGTGAGACACACCGGTGAAGATACCCAGGATAATTTTAAAGAGCTCAGAATCTGTCCTGTAGGAGAAAGCGGGGTTAGACTGGTAGGGGAATCATCTAAGACCCTGTGAGGATCTGAGATCACCTAGAGAGAGTGTGGAGTGGGGAGAGGATGAGGAGGGCGTCACGGCACTTCCCAGCTCTCCCCTGGGTAGTATTCCCCTGGGTGTGCCATCCCTGGACAGAGCCTTCTTATGGGCAGGGACCAAGCCTCTCTCCTCTCTCAGTGTCCTCTCCCGCAGTTAGTGCAACGTCTCACGAGTGTTAGGTACACTTCATAAATGTTTCAGGAATAGACAGCAACCTGAGGGAGAGCAGAGGAGATTAGAGGTTATTGTGTAAGGAACGAGGGCGAATAGTAATACCCTCTGACACTGCAGAAGACTTCTCAGATGACAGTGCATCCTTGAGTTCACTGAATTCCATTCAGCAGCTAGGCACTGAGCACCGGGCGCTGGGCCAGGCGGTTGGGCAAGAGCCGGGGCAGGAACACACAGGGATCCCGTGCCAAGCAACAAATACCTCTATTATGTGTTGGGAGCTATGGAGAAAATGATCAGGGTGCGGTGACAGAGAGTAATGCAGAGCGAGGAGGTGACATTTCAGCTCAGACCTTCGGAGGAGTCAGGCTTGGGTTGAGAACAGGCTGAGGAACAATGCCTATGAAAGACCCCATTGCAGAGGAGCGCCTGAACTGAACGGCAGTCCCGTGGCCAGAACGCGGTGAACAAGGCAGACAGGAGCAGGCACCCGGCCTCGGGGAGGAGCGAGGGTTTATTCAGAGTGCAGGGAAAAGCCTCAGAAAGGTTTCCTGCAGCGGTGACAGGATCAGGTGTGTGTTTCAAAGAGATTACCTCTATAAAGACCAACCCCGTTTTTACTGCTCCCACCTTGGATCACACACGTGATATAGGTGTATCACCTGCCACGTAACAAGGACACAAAAAAACTTCAAAAAAAAAACAAACAACAAAGACCGAGGCTTAGGGAAATAGGTGTTTCTTGCCCAAGGTTACAGGTGTAAGAAGTGGTGGGCCTGGACTCTGCAGAGCCGAAGGCTTCCCGCTGCGATGGGGTCTTCCTGCTGGGGCCAAGGGCAGGGGCAGGGGGCCAGAACCCGGAATCCAGAGCCGTGAGAGGAGGGGCTCTGCTCTCCCCAGTTTGGACTCATCCCTGCTGCTCCTTAGAATCTCTTGGGAGGCTTTTAAAAACCCATTGGCCCAGGCCACACCCAGATGGATTAAGTCAGACCGTGGGGGTGGGACCCAGGCGTTAGCATCTTACTTTTCAATTTTTCTTGATGTGTAATATACATACAGTAAAGTGCACAAATCTGAAGGTTGCAACTCAGTGTATTCTTACGGGTGGGTGTGTAAATCATGTTAACAACCATCCAGATCAAAAGAGAGAGTGTGACCATTACCCCTGAAGCGTCCCTTTCCAGTCAACGCCCCCACCCCCACCCCCAAGTACACACTATTCTGACTAATGTCCCTACAGTGTGTATTTGTTTGTGTCTGCCTACCCGCCCCCTCCGTCATTAGGTCTGTGAGAATCCATGTCCTAGGCATCGGTGGTTGGTTATTTTCTGTTGCTGAGTGGCACTCCATTGTAGAGACGTATCACAATTTATCCATTTACCAGTTGATGGACATCTAAGCTGTTTCCAGTGTCTGGCCATCATAGATAAAGCTGCTAAGAATGTTCTTTTGCATTCTGGTGCGCACAGCACCACACGGGCAGCCGCAGTTTCTAAAGCAGCCAAGGTTGAGAATCGCTCGCTCAGGAATCTGTAAACTCCTGAGGGCTACTGCTAAAGATGGAAGTTGGGGGGCAGGTCCCAGGGACCCCGGGAGTCCCCTCAGGTTGGAAATGAGTAAACTATGGCTTGTAAAGATCTTCTAGTGGCAACTCCTTTCCGTTTGAAGTTCCAGAACCTTTAGTAAAATTTCTGGGTCGCAGCAAGAATGGAGGGAGACGTGGGGAGCAGCGCCCCCATGCCCAGCACGGTGGCCTCTGTTTCTGAGGCTCTGGGGACAGGGTGGAGGGCACCATTTCACGGCCCGGGTATGGTGATGCACTGGTGGTCCCAACAGTAAAGCAGACGTCCTCACCTTTTCCCGCATCTGCTTTGCCACACCTAGAATAGCTTTCTAATCCGGCAGCGTGTTACCTCCTCCCACTCCTGAAGAATCCTCCTCGAAACAGCCATCTGTGCTGCGAATTTTCATTTATAGCCCCCATGGCATTTATGAGTTTGTGCTATGTAGGTAGATGGCTGCTGATACGTTCCTGGACACACACACACACTCACGCACACACGAGTCACCCACATCTGGCGCCGTGGGGCTGACGGTGTGATTTCTCCTCTAAATGGAGCCTGACTGTCCCTCTACCGGGGCAAACCACCCCGTGGACAACCTCTCCCTCAGTGACTGCCACCTCTTTCTCTATCGTTATTTGGGGCGGCTCCTCTGAACTCACCTGCCTGGAGCTGCCGTAATTATTTTCCTGAATTATTTGATAATGACCAATGTTGAGGCAAAAACAGCAGACAAAGTTCACGGAATGCCACATGTGTGTACCTGTTGGATCTGTTGCCTCGTGCCCCTGCTCTTGGTGATGCTGCAGCCATGATCCACGTCGCTGTCAAGGTCTGGTTCATCCATGGTCACTGTAAACCTCTGAGTGTTTCTCATACTCCCTTGTTTTCTTTTTAACTGCCTCACTACGTGTTTGAGTACCCATTTTATGGTTGGAAAAACTGAGGCATGGGAAGGTTTGGAATGTCATCTCCACGAGGGCAGGGATTTCTGCCTGTAATGCTTGCGGCCAGGGCCCCAGCAGCCTGGGACAGTGCCTGGCACACGGGAGGGGCTCAGTAAAGATTTCTTAAGGAATGAATGCAGTGTGTGGTGTGTTTTGGTTTTGAAACTCCTACCTCAGTATCCTCTTCCTCAGCACAGACCACCAGGATGAGCAAGGTAGCCATACCCTCTTCGGGGAGTTTCTGCCCGCACCCCCCGTGGGAGCCTCCCTTTACCCCTGCAGTTGAGAGCACAGATGCGGGAGGTACCCAGCCTGCTGCGAACCTCTGCTCTGCCACTTTGTAGCTGTGCGGCCAGGGGCCAATCTCTTAGCTTATTGCTTCGGTTCTTTTTAAGACTTGGTTTCCTCATCTCTTTACTGGAAATAACAACAATACCAACCTTGTGGCGTTGTGAAGAAAAGATCAAAAGAGTTCATACAAGTGACGCATTTGGAGCTGTGCCTTGCACGTGGCAAGTGCTTGAGAACTGTTAGTTATTAGCATTAGTTAAAAAATTTTTTTTCTTGAGGAAGATTGTCCCTGAGCTAACATCTGTGCCAATCTTCCTCTGTTTCGTATGTGGGATGCCACCGCAGAATGGCCAGTGGTGTAAGTCCACACCTGGGATCGAAAGTTGTGAACCTGGGCCGTTGAAGGGGAGCACACTGAACTTAACTCCTAGGCCATGAGGCTGGCCCCTACTTTAAATTTTTTTAGTTTATTTTTTACCATTTCATTATAAAGTAGAATCAGACACAGGAAACTACAGAAAATAAAGGTATGGCTTAGTAAATTTTTATAAGGCAAATGCCCTTGTAACCACACCTGTGTCAAGAACTAGAACTTCTAGGTGCCTCGTCTGCCCCTACCAGAAGCCCCTCCTTGCCCCATCCCGGGTGTGGCTCCCTGGTCCCTCCAGCAGTGCCCACCAGCCTGACTCATAGTATTCACTTCCATGAAATGCTCTCACCCACATGTGTATCTCTAGATGCTGTACTTCAGCCTTGCCCATTTTAAAAATTAACTTGAAAATTCACCAATTTTAAGTGTATAAGTCCATGAGTTTTGACAAATGTATACAGTCATGCAACCACCAATCATGATATAAGAACATTTCCATCACCTAAAAAAATTCTTTTGTTCTCCTCTACATTCCACCCCTGCCCAACACCAGGGCCCAGGCAACCACTGATCTGCTTTTTATCACTATAGACTAGATTTCTCTTTTATAAAATTTCATATAAATGAAATTATGGTATATTCTTTTTTATGAATAGCTTCTTTCAGACAGCGTAACGGTGTTGAAATTTATCCATGTTGTAGCCTGTATCAGTGTTTCTTTCCTTTTCATTGCTGTGTAGTATTCCATTGAGTGAATATATCAAATTTGCGTATGCATTCTTCTTTTGATGGACATTTGGGTTGTTACCAGTCTTCAGCTATCATGGATAAAGCTGCTGTGAACATTGGTATGCAAGTTTTTGTATGGTCGTATGCTTTCATTCTCTTGGGTAAACACTCAGGAGTGAGATTGCTAGGTATAGCAGGTGTGTGTGAAAATTTATACGGAACTGTCAAACTGTTTTCCAAAGTGTGTGCACCATTTTACATTCTCATCAACAATAAATGAGAGTTCCAGTTATTCTGCATCCTCGCTAGCATTTAGAATTGTCAGGGTTTTTTAATTGTTTTTTTTTCATTCTAATAGGTATGTAGTGGTATCTCATTATAATTTTAATTTGCATTTCCCTAACGACAAATGATGTTAAGCATCTTTTCATGAGCTTATTGGCCATTCATACATCTTCTTTTCTTCTCCCCCCAGCTTTATTGAGATGTGATTGACAAATAAACATTGTTTATATTTAAGGTGTTTGAACTAATGTTTTGATATCTTCTTTTCTGAAAAGTCTTTTCAAACATTTTGCCATTTAAAAAAATTTTTAATGTGGTAAAATATACATACCATAAAATTTATCATCTGAACATTTTTAAGTGTACACTCGATCTTTTGCCCGTTTTTAAAACTGGATCATTTTCTTCTTAGTAAGTCATAGGAGTTATTTACATAATTTAGATACCAGTCCTTTCTTCAGATATGTGTATTATGAATATTTTCTCCTGTCCTGTGGCTTGTCTTTTCATTTTCTTAACAATGTCTTTTGAAGACCAGAAGTTTTAAATTAATTAATGTATTTATTAATAGTCCAATTTATCATTTTTTTAATGACCCATCCTTTGTGTGTCCTATCTAAGAAGTCTTTGCCTGTCCCAAGGTCACAAAGATATCCTCCTATGTTTTTCTTTGGAAGTTTTTGACTTTTAACTTTTACGCTTACATCTATGATCCATTTTAAATTAAATTTTGTGTATGGTATAAAGATTGAGATTCTTTTAGTCTCAGCTGGATAACTAGTTCTTCCAGCATCATTTGTTGAAAAGAGTATTCTTTCCACATTGAATTACCTGGCACGTTTGTTCAATATCAATAGATCATAAATTTGTGGGTCTTCTTCTGGACTCTCTTTTCTCTTCCCTTCATCTGTGGGTCTGTCCTTAGACCAGCGCTGCACTCTCCTGATACTGTTGCTTTATAGGAAGTCTTGAAAAGGAGTAGTATAAGCTTTCCAACTTTTTTCTTCTTTTAAAAAAAATTGTTGTGGCTTGCTCATTAAATCATTTTTTGATAAGTGTCATAAAAGACAAGGAAAGACTTACAGGTTAAAGAAGGCTAAGGAGATAGCCGGCCCAGTGATGCAGCGGTTAACCGCCCATGTTCCGCTTCTGGCGGCCCAGGGTTCGCCGGTTCGGATCCTGGGTGTGGACTTGGCACCGCTTGGCAAGCCATGCTGTGGCAGGCGTCCCACATATAAAGTAGAGGAAGATGGGCATGGATGTTAGCTCAGGGCCCGTCTTCCTCAGCAAAAAGAAAAGGATTGGCAGCAGTTGGCTCAGGGCTAATCTTCCTCAAATAAAATAAATAAATAAAGAAGACTAAGGAGAAATAACAACTAAAAGTTATGTGGGATCCTGGATCAGATCCTAGAACCAAAAAGGGACACTAGTGAAACATTCAAAAAAATTAAAGTCAAGTCTGCAGTTCAATTAATAATATTGTATCCATGTTAACATCCTGGTCTAGGTTGTTTAGGCAGTAACATTAAGAGAAGAAAAGTGAAGGATAGAAGAAAACTCTGTACTATTCTCGCGATTGTGCTATAAGTCCAAAATTAGTTCAAAATAAAAAGTTTTTAAAAATGTGCAAATGTTGATTGAATGTACGGCTCTGGTGTGCGATGCTGTTGGGGGAGGGGCAGGGGTACGGGAACTTTCTGTACATTCTGCTTAATTTTGCTATGAGTCTAAAACTGCTCTAAAAAACAAGGTCTGTTAAAAAAGGAAAATGCAGTTTGTTTTTTTTTTTAAGGATTGCCTCCTGGGCTAACAAGTTTCCAATCTTTTTTTTTTTCTTTTCTGCTTTATCTCCTCAAACCCCCCTGTACACAGTTGTATATCTTAGTTGCAGGTCCTTCTAGTTGTGGCATATGGGACGCCACCTCAACGTGGCCTGACAAGCAGTGCCATGTCCGCGCCCAGGATCCGAACCCTGGGCCGCCGCAGCAGAGCGCGCGAACTTAACCACTCGGCCACGGAGCCGGCCCTGCAGGTTTTTTTTACTGTGGTAAAATACATATAAAATTTACTTCTTGATCATTTTTACACGTATAGTTCAATGGTGTTAAGTATATTCACGTTGTTGTGCGACCATCACCGTTTCCAGAACTCTGTTCATTTTACAAAACTGAAATTCTGTACCCACTAAACAATAACTCCTCATTCCCCCCTCCACCCAGGCCCTGGCAAGAGCCATTTACTTTCTGTCTCTATGTTTTTTACTACACGAAGTACCTCATACAAGTGGAATCAAATGAGATTCGTCTTCCGTGGCTGATTCATTTCACTTAGCATGATGTCCTCAAGGTTCATCCATGTTGTAGCACACACACACACACACAAAAAGCACAAATAAAAAGAATGAGAGGAAAAAAACTTGATATATCTTTTAAATCTGTTTTTTTTTTTTTTTTTGAGGAAGATTAGCCCTGAGCTAACATCTGCCGCCAATCCTCCTCTTTTTGCTGAGGAAGACTGGCTCTGAGCTGACATCAATGCCCATCTTCCTTTATTTTAAGTGGGATGCCTGCCGCCACAGCATGGCTTGACAAGCAATGCGTAGGTCTGCACCTGGGATCGGAACTGGCAACCCAGGCCGCGGAAGCAGAACGTGCGAACTTAACTGCTGTGCCACCGGGCCAACCCCTTAAATCTGTTTTAATCTACACATTCTCCTTCTGTATTAGTTTTTCTATTCTGCTAACAAATTATCATAAATTTAGTGGGTCAAACGCTGGGCATGGCTTAACTGGGTCCTCTTGCTCAGGGTCTCACAGGCTGAAATGAAGATGTTGTCCTGGCTGCATTCTCATCTGACGGCTCAACTGGAGAAGAATCCATTTCCAGGCTCATTGGGTTGCTGGCAGAATTCATTTCCTTATGGTTGCGTGACTGAGGGCCCCACATGTTCGCCAGCTATTGGTTGGAGGCAACCCTAGATTCTAGAGGCTGCTTGCAATTTCCTGCGCCCTAGTCCTCTCCATAGGCCTCTCATAGCATGGCTGTTTTCTTATTCAGGACGAGTAGGAGAGTCTCTCCCTCCAATCTGCTAAGATGGAATCTTATATAACAAAACATAGTCATGAGAGTGACAGCTCATCACCTTTGCCATATTCTGTTGGCTAGGGGCAAGTCACAGGTCCCACCTGCACTCAAGAGGAAGGGATACAAGGTACACTCATTGGGGGTCACTTATGGTGAGTTGGTCAGACTCTCTATCGCTTCATCTTTCCTTTACAATTAATTTGTTGAAGCACCCAGGCCATCTGACCCGTAGAGTTTCCCACAGTCTGGATTTTGCTGATTGCACACATGATGCAGGCAGTTCAAGTTCCTCCTCTGTCCCCCGCATATGTAGCAAGTTGGCAGCTGGACCCAAGCCAGAGGATTGACCAGACTCAGATCGAATCCCTTTGGCACCATGTCAGGTGGTGGTATGGTCTTCCCTCAGGGGGCACACAGTGTCTGGCTGTCTCTCTTTCGTGATGTCAGCAGCCATTGACACTCCGTGCCTACGTCAGTTAATTCACTGGGGGGAGCAAAATGATGATGCTATAATTCTGTTATTTCTTTTTCATTTATTGGTTGTAATACTTTTATAAAGAGATGCTTCCTGGGGTCACCTGGTGGCATAGTGGTTAAGTGTATGCACTCCGCTTTGGTGCCCTGGGTTCACAGATTCAGATCCTGGGCACAGGCCTAGCACCACTCCTCAAGCCACACTGGGGCAGCGTCCCACATAAAACAGAGGAGGCTTGGCAACAGATGTTAGCTCAGAGCCAATCTCCCTCACAAAAAGAAAAAAAGAGAGAGAGAGAAAGATGCTTCCCTTTATCTATTATTTGGTTATCCAGTGGCATAGTTCATATAGGGAAGGCAGGATAATGCTTGATTCATTTCTATTATTTACCAGTTTCCAAGATAATAAATTGGTTCCCTATCAAGGTGACCAATTATTTTTTAACAGCATTATGAACCTATGGCTTCAAACATATTTTTAAATTTTTTTTTTTTTTTGAGCAAGATTAGCCCTGAGCTAACATCTGCTGCCAATTCTCCTCTTTTTGCTGAGGAAGACTGGCCCTGAGCTAACATCCATGCCCATCTTCCTCTACTTTATATGTGGGACGCCTGCCACAGCATGGCTTGCCAAGCGGTGCCGTGTCCACACCCAGGATCTGAACCAGTGAACCCCGGGCCGCTGAAGTGAAACATGCGCATTTAACCACTGCACCACCGGGCCAACCCTAAACATATTTGATTGATTTGAATCCGTTGCAATTCTTATGCTTATCAAAGCTCACATGGTCCAGTGGGAGCTCCTGAGTCCTTTTGACGTGATCCTATTGGTCTCAGAGAGCTTCCTGCTGGCTCTTCTGTCAGGCGGTCCAGTCTCATCTTGTACCTTGTACCTTCCTGCTCCAGACTTGCAACCAGGCATTTCCCTAAGAAGGATGATTTTTTTCATAGGAAATGATACTTCAAGAACACAGTCCAGGCTCTCGGGATGCTCCTTGCTGTTGGTGTGGTCACCGTGTCCAGCCTTTTTGGTGGACAGAACTAGGAAATATATACAATTCCTTGTGAGCTCATCTGATATGAGGGAGAAAGGGCTTGTTGGAGCTGAGAGGCAATAAATTAATAACTGGAGCATCCACTTTTTTCTGGCCCTTCTCTTAACTTCATTTCTGTTGTCCCTATTCTGTGGCTCAATTTTATTCCGAGACCAGCAGTTTCTGCCCACTGTGGGGTCCTGTCCCCACAGGGCAGGGAACCTTGGAGGGTCTCCTTCAGGGGTTTAGAGGAGCTCAACTGCTCGAGCGCCTCACCTTTAACCACACTCCAGGGTCAGATGCTTTTCTCAGATTGGCCACCGTGCTTCCCCACCAATTTCTGTTGCTTGTTTGAGGGTTCTCTTGTTTTCAGTCACCAGATGCTGCCCCATTCCCTTCTCTCTGCTTCTTCCCCCATTGATGCAAGTCTTGCCGTCCGAGGTTTGTCCTCACCCACTTGCATTTTAGGCTTCAAGGAGATAGCTTGTCACTGGTTGTGCTGTAAACCTTGTCTGTGGTTTTTGGTGATGGTGAGGGTTGCTCACTCAGCTGCTGGCTGGGCTAGGCTGGCAGGTCTAGAAGGCCTCACTGGGCATTCCACCTCATGGCCTCTCTGTCCCCACATGGTGGCTCCGCATTCAGTCATCAAAGCTTCTTTAAAGGAGGGTGGTGGCTTCCCAGAGAGCACAAAAGCAGAAGCTGCCAGGTCTCCTAAAGGTCATTCCCGCCACATTCTATTGGTTAAAGCAAGTCACAAGCCCTGCCCCGATTCAAGGGGAGGAAACAGACCCACGACCTGATGGGAGCAGCAGGTGCATGCAGGGAGGGGGTGGATGGTGCCATCTTTGGAGAACCCAACTCACGCGTGTCGGACCCAGAGACCAGGCAGGTGCCATCCCCCACCCTTTGGTTGGAGGCAATCGAGGCTTGTACCAATCATTGTCACTCAGGGGTGGGGAGGGAGGGACGGGTGGCTCCTGCCTCCAGTTCCAGAAAAGAATCCTGGTTTTCTGACTCCGTGGTACTCCACCCAGGTACGGGGTTTCCACCTGGGGCTCTGGGGAGCACAGGGACGGGTGGGGCCCTCCTCTCCCTGGGCCAGCACTGTGGAAAGGAAAGAAATTAGCTCTCATCTTTCCTCCCCGCCCCTGTCACTGGCAGGCCCTCTGACGGCTGGCAGGACATATGGCCCTGCCCGTGCTAAGTCAAGCCGGGAGCCCTGCCAGGGAGGGCCAGATGGAGCAGGAGGAAGGCACAGATCAGCCCCCATGGCCGGCGCCATAAATAACGCTCCTGGGCGGGCGCGGCAGCTCAGTGGGCCCATTTCACCAGCCTTGGAGTATTCTGCTTATGCCCCCTCCCTTGCCTCCAGCCTGAAAGTCTTAATCGAGCTGCTGGGCATACAAGCTCCTTGCAGCCTGCAGGGTGAGGACAGCTGAAGGGGAAGGCAGATAATTCGACATGTCAGGGCCACTCCAGAAGTCATTATCTTGTTCCTATCTTGCTGCTTGTCTGGCACAGGGCTGAGCTTCCCGGCTGAGTGTGGGAACAAGTCACCGCCTGGAGCCCTGACATTCTGATGGACGAAAGGGCAGGGCATTTTCCTCTCTGATGCCTCAGCTGTTTTTCTGGGGCTGGCTGGGAGCACCGGCAAGGCTGACGCCATATGGCAGTTCCACTTCCTCAGCAAAAGGAGTGGATTTTTGCAAATCGGAGAGCGGGCCCTGAGCCGATCCAGCTGTCTTCTGTGCCCGGCTTTCTCCCTTCAAGGTGAAGATTTAACTTTCTGCCTCCAGCTAAATTCCACAGGCTGAAGCTTTCATCCCTAAGAATCAGAAACAGGGAGTTCCACCTGCCCGAACTACCCAGATATCTTTGCTGTGAGGCTTACGGTGTCAGGAGGACGAGAGGGTGCAAAGAAGAGCGAGGCTGAGTATGGAGTCCCTATGAGCTGTGGGGGACCAAGTTCCCCGCTACTGACATTAGGGGTGGTTGTTCCCCTCACACTCAGTGTCACTGAGTTTTTTTGAACTAGGAAACATCTTAGAGCCCTGACTCCCAAAGTGCGGCCAGGGTCCTCTCTGGGAATCGCCAAGGAGCTTTAAACAATGTCAGGTTCCATATCAAAGCCACAGTGAGATATCTCCTCACAGGCATTAGGATGGCTATTAGCAAACAAACAGGAAACAAGTGCAGGTGAGGATGTGGGGCAACTGGAAGCCTTGTGCGCTGTTGGTGGGAATGTAAAATGGTGCAACCACTGTGGAAAACAGTATGTAGGTTCCTCGAAAAATTAAAAGTAGAATTGCCATGCGGTCTAGTGATCCCACTTCTGGGTATGTACCCCCCAAAACTGAAAACAGTCTCCAAGAGATATTTGCTCCCCCATGTTCATTGCAGCATTATTCACAGTAGCCAAGAGGCAGAAGCAACCCAAATGTCCACTGTCAGATGAATGGAAAGAGGAAATGCAGCACACACATACAATGGAATGTTATGCGGCCTTAAAAAAGAAGGAAATTCTGTCCCATGCTACAACAAAGATGAACCTCAAGGACATTACGTAAGCAAAATAAGCCAGGCACAAAAGGACAAATATTTTATGAATCAATACATATGATTCCATACAAAGTACCTGAAGTCATCAAAATTATAGAAACAGAAAATGGGTGGATGGCAAGGGCTGGGGAAGGGAGGAGGGGAAATTAGTATTTGATGGGTACAGAGTTTAAGTTTTGCAAGATGAAAAAGTTCCAGACATCTACCGCACATTAATGTAAATATACCTGACACTGCTGAACCGTACACTCAAAAACAGTGAAGATGGGAAATTCAATGTTATGTATTTTTTTACCACAATTTTTAAAAAAGGGGAGCTCATTTCCATTTGGAAATACAAACAATTAAAAAAGAGAGAGAGAGAGAGAGAGGCAGGCTCCTGGGCTTGGCCAGACCTCTAGAATCAAATCCCCACAGAAAAGCCTCGGGCAGCTGCCTTTTTCTTCTTCGTTTTTTTTGTGGGAAGCTTCCTTTTAAACCAGCCCTCATACAATTCTTAAGCCCAATAACGTTTCTTGTCTTAGATAATAAGATGAAGAAAACAGGCTCTGGGGGCAACCCACTGGCGTACTAGTTAAGTTCACGTGCTCCGCTTCAGTGCCCTGGGGTTCGCAGGTTGGGATCCCGGGCATGGACCTAGCGCCGCTCATCAGTCCATGCTGTGGCGGCATCCCACACAAAATAGAGGAAGATTGGCATAGATGTTAGCTCAGGGCCAATCTTCCTCATACACAAAAAAACAAACAGAAAAGAAAACAGGCTCTGAACCCACACCACCGGGCAACCAAGGCCACCCTAGAAAAACAGCTTGTCCTCTGTGTGTCTCTGTGCCTTGGTTTTCTCATCTGCATAATGGGGATGATAATAACACCTACTCATAGATGGGAGTGCTGTAAGGGCCAAATTAGTTAACAGTCACAAATGGTCCATGTATATATTATGATTATCAAAATCCAAGTGCCTCCTTTTGCCCAAGGGGAACGAGGCCCAGAGAGGAGAGAAGTCTTGTCTAAGGTCACTCCTCACTGTGGTGCCAGAGCCAGGGGAGGACCCAGCTCCCAGGCACGGCTCACAGCCACAGGTGCTGTCCTTTCCTCAGTCCTGAGGGCCTGACCAGGACACTGGGTCACCACACTGTCGGACTGGAGAGGAACCTTTCCCTGAACACACATGCCTCTTCCCAGGACACCCCCAAGGGAACCTGCGCTATTCCATCTCCCTGGCAGAGAGCGAGGGCTTGCTTTAGGCAAGGCACGGACACCGGGCGTGGGGTCAGGGGTGCTGTGGGTGGGTTGACCGGGAGCTGTTGGACCCTGTTATCAACCCCAGGCCTCGGCGGGCCTGACCTCCCTGGCCTCTGGGGATGAGACGGTGCGAGTCCAGAAGCATGTGCAGCACAGCCTTCTGGAAGGGGCCGTGGTCCTGGGGAACAAACGCAGCCTGATGGCAGTTTGGTATAACACTAAGAGCAATAACGGATACAGTGGGTTGCCTGCTTACTGTGTGCCCAGCTCTGTGATGGTTTTGATCCCATTTTACAGATGATGAAACAGAGACACAAGGGGTTTAACTAACTCACCCCAAGCCACACAGCTAGCGAAGTGGAAGAATCCTGGGTGGCACCCAGAGCCCTGGGATTGGGTTCCATCTGTGCCCTGTGCAGAGGGGCGTGGGGTCTGTTGAAATGGCCCGTGTCCAGATGCCAGCCATGTTACTGACCGGCTGCACGGCCTTAGGAATGCCACTTTGTTTCTCTGAGCATCAGTTTCTCCATCTGTCAGATGGAAATAATGATCTCTACCTGGTAAGGCTGATGCAAGAGTTAGGGCCCAGGGGACAGGCCCCGTGGCTGAGTGGTTGAGTTCGTGCACTCTGCTGCAGCGGCCCAGGGTTTCACCAGTTTGGATCCTGGGTGCAGACATGGCACTGCTCATCAGGCCATGCTGAGGCAGTGTCCCACGTGCCACAACTAGAAGGACCCACAACTAAAACATACAACTATGTACTGGGGGGCTTTGGGAGAAAAAGGAAAAATAAAATCTTTAAAAAAAAAAAAGGAGTTAGGGCCCAGCAGGACCAGACCTGGTGGTCTAGCGGTTGAGATTTGGCACTCTCACCACTGTGGCCTGGGTTCATCTCTCGATCGTGGAACCACACCACCCATCTGTCAGTTGTCATACTATGGCAGCGGCTCACATAGAGAATTACATCAACAACTAGGACACGCAGCCATGCACTGAAGCTTTAAAGAAAAAAAAGAAAGACTTAGGGCCCTGCAGAGTGTATTCATTTTCTATTGCTGCTGTAATGAATTCCCACAACCTTAGCGCTCAAAACAACACACATTTATTTTCTTACAGTTCTGGAGGCCAGAAATCTGAAATGAGTCTTACGGGCTAAAATCAAGGTGTCAGCAGTGCTGAGGCTCAAGGGGAGAATATATTCTTCACCACTTCTAGGTTCCAGGGCCTACCTGCATCCCTTGGCCACAGGCCCCATCACTCCAACCTCTGCTTCTCCCACCACACGGCCTTATTCTCTTCTACAGTCAATCTCCTGATGCCTCCCTCTTCTGAGGACGCTTGTGACTACATTGGGTCCACCCAGATCATCTAGGATAATCTCTCCATCTCAAGATCCTTAATTTCATAGCTTCTGGAAAGTCCTATTTACTATGTAAGATAACATATTCACAGATTCTGGTGTTGTGGGTGTAGACATCTTTAGGGGGGCCATTATTTGGCCTACCACACAGGGACTAGCAAAAAGGAGGGGTGAGATGGGCGGTCATTGTTATCATCTGGCCTCAGGTCATTACCAACGAGCTGTGTGGTCCTGCAGGAGGCGTTTTCTTTTCCCGAGTCTCAGTGTCCTCATTTGTAAAACGGGACTAATGATAGAGGCTGTGAGACGAGGGGCTGCATTCAGAGTGGAAACGGCTGGGCAATATTTGCTGCATCAGTTTGCTGGATGATGAACAGACCCTGAGGTCCCGGTGCTCCTTTCCAGGCAGCTCAGCACAGGGTGGAGAGTGGCGAGGCCTTGGCAGAGAGGCCCACCTCTGGGATGGAGGAATGAACAGGGAGGGCACAGAGGCACACTTGGCCCCTCCGAGTCTGGTGGGTCCCGGGCTCAGTCTGCAGGTGAGTCTTCTCCGGGGCCACGCGCCAGCCAGGCTCGGCGGCAGGGCCCAGGGGTCTCCGTGTGTTGGGATGCATTGTAATTTGAATGAAGGCTGTAACTTTGGGGTGAGGGGACAGGGAATCTGCCCGTTCTTGAGCATTTCGCTGTCACCACTGTTGCTTTTCTTCCTCATTTGTGCCCGGCACCGTGGGCAGGGGCAGGGTGTGATCAGAGGTGGGCCGGGGGTCCCGCCTTGGCCCGCTCTGTTACAGGTGGGGTGAGGGGACAGATGGGGCTCAGCACCTTCTTGGCCTGCCCCAGCTGCCCTCCCCTTGGGGCTCCCGCAGGTTCAGCCGGAGAGGAGCGACAGAAGGGCGAGGGACCCTCTTTTCTGCAGAGTGCCGAACTCTCCTTCCCAGGAAAGATCTCGATTCTCCAAAAGAAAAATCCTTCCCTTCAGGAGGTGGACATGCCTACACCAACAGCAGAGTCACCTCCCCCGCTGTCTGTGGAGCGCCTACTGTGTCCTCACGTTATCGATAGTCCTTCTGACAACACAGCAAAGTGATCACCGTTTGCTCCATTTTGCAGATGAGAAAGCTGAGCCCAAGGGGTTCAGCCGGGGCCTCGGCTTACTCATGCAGCCAGCAAGTGGCAGAGCCAGGGGGAGGGCTCCGCACCACCCAGGCCCAGGCCTGCACAGGCCAGGCTGCCTCGGGGGGCACGAAAAGGGCTTCCTGATAAACAGATTCAATGCAACTGGGTATTAATTAAGATTATTATTAAGAGCCCAACAGTACTCTTGACAGAAATGGAAGAACTCATCAGAAAATTCACATGGAATCTCAAGTGACCTCGAACAGACAAAACAGTCTGGAAAAAGGACAAAGTTGGAGAGCTCACACTTCCTGATTTCAAAACACACTACAAAGCAATAGTAATCAAGATGGTGTGGGACTGGCATAAAGGCAGACATACCAACCAATGGAACAGAAGAGAGAGCCCAGAAATTAACCCCTGTGTGTATGGCCAAGTGATTTTCCACAAGGACACCAAGACCACACAACTGGGAAAGGACAGCCTCTCCAGCAAATGGCCCTGGGAAAACTGGGTATCCACATGCAGAAGAAGGAAGCTGGACCCTTACCTCACGCTATGTACAGAAATTAACTCAAAATGGATCAAAGACCTAAATACAAGGGCTAAAACTAGAAAACTCTTAGAAGGAAATATAGGGGGAAATCTTCATGATATTGGATATGGCAACAATTTCTTGGATATGACACCAAAAGCACAGGCAGCAAAAGAAAAAAATAGATAAATTGGACTTCATCAAAATTAAAAACTTTTATAGATCAAAGAACACTGTCAAGAGGGTAGGGGAAAACCTTGACCTCCTTTTTTGCAAATTTTTTAACTGTTATATAATTCATATAACATAATAAATTATGTGAGATAATTCACATAACATAAAATTCACCATTTTACAGCATACAATTCAGTAGCATTTAGTATATTCAGAACGTTGTGCAACCATCACCATGATCTAATTCTAGAACATTCCCATGATCCCAAAAGAAATCCCATACCCTTTAGCAGGTACTCCCCCTTCTCCCCTCTCCTCATGCCATTTGTGGCAACCAGAAATCTACTTTCCGACTCTATGGATTTGCTTATTGATCCCATTTTTTAATATAAAATTTTAATCAGATTTATTTCCATTATCAATTTTCATCGAGAAAACATTTTCTGGAGTGAATTGTATTAAGACAGGAGAATTTATTTTTCTATTTTCCAATTTTCTTTAGCACGCAGTATCATTTTTTCCATTTTGATTATCACCTTGCTGAGATTATTGTCGCTGGGATCAACTATTTTCTAAAAATTTTTTTAAATCCCATATGATTTATTCACTATTTTGAGGGGAGAGCACATATTAAGTCTCACTGTTTAGAGCTCCTACAATTGTGAGTTTTCTTTGTGGCCATATTTCTACCAAGTGTAATTTCCCAGATCAAATTTGGCAGACGTGCATTTTCGTCAAGATGTTACAAGAATTCTGTCAATTTGTTAACTCGAATTCTCCGTTATTCTTCGTAGCACTATCACTACCTGACATTATTTTATATTTGTTTGTTTATCTGCTCATCATCTGTCTTCCCACCAGGCTGTGAGTTCCAGCAGGGCAGGCGTTCTGCCTGTCTTGTTCGTGGCTTTATTCCCAGCACCCAGCACAGTACCTGGAACACAGCAGGCCCTCAATAAACGGAGGGAAGGAAGGAATGAAGTATGGCTTGGATGGAACACTGCTGTTCTGTATCTGTCTCTCTTAGTCCATGAGTAAAATTATGAGGGATTGTATTAGACAGAGAAATGATGCAGGACTGAGAAGGGTCCAGGGCTCAAATCACAGGGCCAAACCATCCCACTCCACACTGAGGATGAACCAAGTTCCAAGGAGCTCCCAGTATCGCCAGGGGGACAGACAGTCAACGGAGGAGCCCCCGCCCCACTGTTTGATCTACTGATGCTATAAGGTGGTGACTTATAGCTTAGGGCAGCAAGGCACATTGTCAGCATGTCCGGAAATGGTGCTGATGGTGCTACCCAGACCCTCAGGGCACAAGGAGAGACCAGGAGAGAGAAGAAGCTGGAGCTTTAACTACATTTGAGCCCACACCTCATGATGGCTGCAGTTGCTGGAGGCCGTCACCAAAGAGCCTGGCCGAGGCACCTACCCTCTGTCCTGTTCTGCCCGGAACACCACTGAGCAACAGAACCACAGCCAAGAGTAACCTCACTCTGAGGTCCCCATTCTGAGTGTCCATTGCTGCAGAACAAACCGCCCCAAAGCTTAAAGCCTAGTGGCTCCAAACGACAATGTGTTACTCTCTCCTGATTCTGTGGGTTGACTCGGCGCAGCTGGGTGGTTTTCTCGCTCAAGGTCTCTCGTGTGTTCGTAGTTTGTAGATTGCTGCCCGGCCGGAGTCATCCAACGGCCTGACTGGCCTGGAGGTCTAGGCCGGATCTCTCTCACCGCGGCCGGATGGTGCTGGCTCCCAGCTGGGGCTGTCAACCAGAGCACCTACGTGTAGCAGGAAGCAGAAGATGAACATTGCTAAGGTCTACACTGGGAACTAGCACAGCATCGCTTCTGCCACATTCTATTGGCCAGTGTAGTCCCTGGGCACCCAGACTGAAGGCAGGTGGAGAAATTCTTCCCGCCTTTTGTTGGGGAGACATGCAGAAGAGCAGGTGGATGGAAGCTATTGTTGGGGCCATCTTTGGAAAATGCACTCTGTCACAGCCTCAAAATGCTTTGAGCTGGGGTTCTGGCAAGAGGAGCAAAGATTCCCCAGTTTTGCAGGGGACTCTTGACTCTTCAAAGAGCTTTCATGCCCACGCTCACCCCGATACCTGTGAGGGACGCGGACTGGCTGTGCGTGTGAGGCAGCACGGCAGTGCGGGCCCAGACCACCTGGGTCTGCATCCAAGGCCCACCGCTCCTTCCTGCAGGACTTGGGCAGGCTGGTTCCCCTCTCTGTGCCTCAGTCTCCTCCTCTGTAAAATGGGGGAATAATAGCAATGTCTGCCTCACAGCTCCATTGTGAGAACTAAGTGAGGTATTGGCTGTGGGGCACCTGAAATACTGTTGAGGATAGAGCAAGCCCACGTGAATGGTGCTTATCATTATTACTCCCCCACTGCATTAATTAATTCATTCATTTTAATTTTTGTTATAGAGTTCATAATACTTTACATTATTGCAAAATTTCAGTTGTATATTATTTCTTGTCTGTCACCACATAGGTGCTCCCCTTCACCCCCTGTGCCCACCCTCCCACTCTCCTTCCCCTGGTAACCACTGAACCGTTTTCTTTGTCCATGTGTTTGTTTATATTCCACACATGAGTGAAATCATCTGGTGTTTGTCTTTCTCTGTCTGGCTTATTTCACTTAGCATAATTCCTTCCAGGTCCTTCCATGTTATTGCGAATGGGATGAATTTGTCTTTTTTCTGGCTGAGTAGTATTCCGTTGTACACAAATACCACATCTTCTTTATCCAATCATCAGTCGATGGGCACCTGGATAGTTTCCATGTCTTTGTTATTGTGAATAGTGCTGTGATGAACATAGGGGTGCATTTGTTACTTTGGATTGTTGATTTCAAGTTGTTTGGGTAGATACCCAGTAGTGGGATGGCTGGGTCATAGGGTAGTTCTATTTTCAGTTTTTTGAGGAATCTCCATACTGTTTTCCATAGTGGCTGCACCAGCTTGCATTCCCACCAGCAGTGTATGAGGGTTCCCTTCTCTCCACACCCTCTCCAACGTTTGTTATTTTCAGTCTTAGTGATTATAGCCATTTTACCAGGTGTAAGATAGTATCTTAGTGTGCATTTATCTTTATCTTTAAAATTCATAATTTAATTTTTTGAGTAGGTGATACATTTACATGGTTCAAACATCAAGAAGGGATACGAATGTCCATACAGCGGAGTCTCCACGCCCCATATCCAGCCACCTGCGTCTCCTCCTGCGAGACGACACTCTTTCCAGGTCCTGTGCCCTGCCGGAAGTGCCCTCTGCATTTACAGGCAAACAGGGTTACATATTCTCCCACCACCACTTTTTAAAAATATATACGTGTGGTAGTGATGATACTGACAGCTTTGCACCCTGCTTTTTTCCCTTAAAGTAGATATTTGGTGATTGTTTTATCTCAGAACATTAGGAGTGGCCTCATTCTTGTTTATCAGCTGCGCGATATCCCACTGCAGGGCTGTGCTGTGACGTGTGTAGTAACTGCCCTGTGGGGGACACTTAGGTGGTTTGCGGTCTTCGGCTCCAACACACTAGGTTGTGACCCATTCCCTTTGTGTTGATGAGGAAACCGAGGTCTGAGAGGCAACGTGTCCCACCCTGGGCCACACGATGAGCTGGTGGCAGCACCAGGATCAGATGGCAGTCTCCTGGCCTTATACCCCATGACGTCTTCCCATCTCATCTTGGCGTGGCCTCTTGCCTCTGGGGCGGGGGAGCTGGCGTGAAGGGGCCTGGCGGCCGGAGGGTGAGGGTGGGAAGCAGGTGAAGCTGCCAGTGCCGTTGGTTGCCCCTCGTCGGCCTAACACTTGGCTGCACCATGAAGAAGAACCAGTTGGAAGCAAGACCTCAGGCTCCCAGGCTGAAAAGCAGCAAAGCAGAGCCCGGGGGCTGGAGGGGGCCCCGTGCAGAGCGGGCCACATAGCAGCGCCTTTGCATGAAGCTTGCTGTCTCCCTTGGGTGCTGAAAGTAGATGCTGAATCCGAGCTCAGGATCAGAGAGGAACTCAGCCTACAATTCAGGAGACTCAGGATCCAGACCCAGGGCTGCGCTGACTCCCAGGATCCTTGGGCTGGCTGTTGAACTCGACACCCAGCATCTGCTTGGGTTTCTGCCTGCACTTAAGGTACAACGCCACCAGGTGGCGATGGTGTCCAGGCCACTGAGGCCTTTCCAGAGCAGACACCCTAAGGACAGTCTCAAATGTCCTCTTTTTGTATTTTGAGAGGACTCAGCAAAGGACCCACTGAGCCTCGGTTTCCTCATCTGTAAAATGGGGGTAATAATACTAAATGAGATGATGTAGAATCCTCCTGTGCACAGTAAGACTTTATAAATATTTGCTTCTTTCCTAGCTGAATGATTAAGAGCATGGTTTTTTGGACCCAGACTGCTTGGGTCTGAATTCCAGTGCCACTGCTTACCAGCTGTGTGACCTTGAGCAAGTCACTTAACCTCTCTGGGCCTGTCTGAAGTACAGGTAGTAATTGCACCTATCCCCATAGCTTATATGAGTAAAGTGCTTAGAAAGTGCTGGGTCCAGGAAGAGTGCTCTGAGTTTGCCATGGTCTGTGTGTGTCCTGGGGTGAACCGCCTCTCAAGCATAGTCTGGGTCCTAACTCTGGGCACCTCCCAAGACTGAGGGCCTTGTCAGGATGGTATGTCCTCAGGGCGTGTTTAACCCCCTTGGCACAAGTCATGGACAGAGAAAGCTTCCCAACACCCTGGTCCCTGGATTCAGGCCATGGCCTCTGTCCGCCATGCTGGTGTCGGAAACCAACTTGCAAGTGTGAAGCCAGCTGGTGGGAAGCGAAGGGGGAAAGGGTAGAAGGGGCTGCGAGGCTGTTTTTAAAGTCCTTCTGTCCCTTGGGGGTGTCCTGTTTACCTCCGTGCATGCTGCTGGGAGGCAGCTCGGAAAATAAAACACCACCGGGCCACTGGGCCAATCGCTTTCCCGCTCCTCCTTCTCCACCTCCGTGCAGGTTTGCGGGGGAGGCAGAGGCGTCTGGTGACCACAGCACCTGACCAGAAGTCGGGAGATCTGTTTTTAGCCCAGCTCTGTCACTGATGGGCTGTGTGACCTTGAACAAGCCGCTTTTCCTCTCTGGGCTTCAGAGTCCTGCTCTGCCAAAATCGGCACACACTCCCTGCCCTTCCTTTCCAACCAGAGATGTGGTGAGAATAGAGAAACGCTTCCTAACCTCCTCCTTGAAGCCTTCCATGTTGATGGAGCGAAAGGGAATCCAAAGCGTCCCCACCTCCCTCCCTCTTCCAGGCTAACCAGGCGAGATTGATCACCAATCTGCTTTCCGATCATTGACGGATTGATTTCACACGCTTGTTCAGTGCTGGTTCGTCCTCTGTCTACACGTCCATTCCGTCCTGCCTGCATCTGAAACTCCCCCGGCAAGGGCTGGGCCTGCCTCATTGCTCTGTGTGGCACAGAGAGTTCAGCAGAGGAGTCTTCCCATAGAAGGAGGGCCTGGGACTCTCGGTGGGAAGGAAAGTCCCGTGGAATCCCAGAGGGGTCAGAGTTCAATGGGACTGAGAAAAGAGAATTGTGGGGAGATGAGAGATGCGAAAAGCGAAAAGTGCTGTACAAATGGGAGAAGGTCTTATTCTCTGGACAGGGGCACAAACCATAAGGGGGCAATTTAGCTTTGATGGACATGAGTTTTGCAATCAGAAAATCTGGAAGGAAGCTAGTTCAATTTTAGGAAGCATGGAAGTTCTGTGTCAATTTCCAAAATAAGTTTTCTGGATTGCACGTGGCCAGGGATATGAGGGTGTGTGTGTGTGTGTGTGTGTGTGCGTGTGTGTGTGTGTTTTCCACTCTCATTTTTTCCAGGGCTTGGGGCTGCTAAGGTCTTAATTCAATGCCAGGCAGACCTCAACTTCAAATGGAGCAAGCCCAGCTTGTCTGCTCCCTCGCCCGATCTCCCCTCCACCCTACCCCCTCCCCAGCATCTGCCTCGGCAGGTCTGCCCCTCCATTACCCTCCCCACAACTGCCCCAAACGGCGCCAACTTCTCTGAACCTCCAGCCTCTCTCAGCCCTCCTCATTATGACCCCATCCCCTGTGAACGCCTGTACCCTTCCCACTCCAGCCATCCTTCTCCACCAATGCCTGGCTGCCAGGGGACCCTGAGCGTCCTCTGTCAGTCAGCGTCCTGTGCTCTGGACGTCACTGCCTTTTCAAAACTTACCAGTCCTGGGCTCCAATCCACCTGCATCAAAGCCCCTGATGACACACGGAGCCGGGCGAATGTACTGTGGGCGGCGGGGGCAGACATTTGAGTCTATCCACCCTAGATTGCACTTCAAGATCCTCTTGGGGAATTCGCCTCCTTACATGATGAAAATTCTGTCTAACGGGAATTTCACAGCACTGTGGTAGACCAGAAGGGGAGCGATTAGGGGGTGCATGTAGTTAATGATCATAATAGATACTATTTATTGCATACCTATTGGGTTCCAGGCACTATGCTAGGGGCCTCACATCCTTTGTCTAATTCCAAGAACCCTAAGAGGCAAGTGTAATTATCATCACAATAAATACAACAAAATGAACTGGGCACTTAGGTGCCAAGCAGCTCGCCTGGGTTGTCTGTGTAACACTCACACAGCCTGAGAAGTGGGTGCTGTTGCTGTTCCTTTTCCAGAGGGAACCAAGGCGTGGATCAATTAAGTAACTAGTCACACAATTATTAAGATGAGCAGGCTGAACCTCAGAGGGGTTAAGTAACATGCCTATTCTTACCCAGCAAACAAGCAACTGGGTGAAGTCCACGTTTTTCCTCCCACATGCCCATCACAGCTCCTTGTGGGGTAACGCGAAATTCCAGGTTGAGGTGAGGGCAGCTGGTACCAGGAACTTCTAGGGGGTGGGGTGGGGGACTTTGTCAGCTCCAGACACCAGCATATGCCTTACAAGAAGGGTGTCCAGAAATGCTCCAGGAGCCCAGTGCCAGCCACCTGCCAAATGTCCCCTGGCGTTCCTGGTCTCTCCCAGTAATCCTTCCCTGCCTCCTGCACCATCTGGCTCATCAGAATCCCAGCTATGGTTCAGCATCCCCATTGGAATGCTGCCTCCTCCAGGAAGCTTTCCTGGATGACCCTAACCCAGAGCCCTCTGACCTCCGGAACACTGTCCACTCACTTGGCTGTCCTGTTCATCCTTCAGGTAGGTACTGCCATCTGGCCTCCCCAACTAGATGTTGAGTTCCTCTGGGCTCCTACACCTAAGATGCAGTCACTGCCCAGAGAATGCTTATTGAGTGAATAAATGTTGCACTTGGGCATTCGCCTGGGTCACGAATTTCAGTGCAATGGTGCGGGGGAGGGGGAGATGGAGAGGGAGGGCAGGAAATAGAGACATGTGACCAATCCAGGTGCAAACGATAGGGAGTGGTGAGGTCTGTGGCCAAGTCTGCATGTCTACCTGAAGGGCTTACCATCAAATTCAGCCACCCTCACTCCCCACAAATGGCTGGGACCTAACCTTGACCTGACCACCCTCACTTTCACACTTGGTCTTAGCCAAAAGGCCGAGAAGCGATACACCCTCACTTTCTTTCCCTTTCTCTACCTTCATTTTCCTACTCTGTACATACCACTTTAAAACATACTCTCTGTACTAGTTATTATATTTAAGGTCTGTCTCCCCCACCACTGTGAACTAGCTGCGGGCAGAGAGTTGATCTGTTTTGTACTCTGCTGTAGCCCAGCCCCTCCCCATCACCAGCACATAGTAGGCTCTCAGTAGATGCATGTTGAACAAATCCTCAGCTCCTGGCACGTCTCTGCAGTGAAGAGACTGCCCCAGTACCCCCTGCAGGGTCCAGGCTCCCGGCAGCGCTCAGGGTTCAAGGCGGGAAGAGTGAAGGCGGGTGGGAGTCACAGCAAGCCCCCCAGAGAGCCCCAGGGAGATGGCTTAGAGTCTTAGTGACAGCAGGTGCCGCTGGAACTAGGGCAGCAGGGTTACTGACTGCCGATGGGGTCAATGGGGCATTTCTGGATGAAGCTTATGGGGGCGGGGGGCTGGGCGGGGTGGCGGTGGAGAGGGGGCGTCACTCCGGAGCACGCTCACACTCACACCTAACAGACCACCGCACAGGAGCCCGCAAGGACCCGAAGAAGCAGGATTAGGAGAGGCCAGAAAGCGATCGACAGACAGGCAAGGCCGGAGGATGTCCCAGAAGGTGGGGAAAGGGCAGAGAGGGGAGGGGAGCGACACCCGCGGGTCCACAGCGCGCCTGCGGGAGGGCTGGGGGGAGGGCGCCAGGGAGGGGACCCCCGCACCGGCCCGCCGCGGAGCCTCTCTGCCCGGCCGGGAGCACCCCCGGAGCAGGGCGCGCCCCCCGCCGGCGCTGCTCAGCCGGTCGCTGCCTCCTCTGCAGCCGCGGCGCTTCCACCTGCGCAGCCACCGCGCCGCCGGCTGCCATTGGCTCGCTAAAAATGCCTCTCTAATCTGCGCGCATCTGTGCACGCCTCCTCCCTCATCCTCTCCCCCTCCTCGGCTCTGACCTTCCTCCTTCCCGCAGCCCCGGCGAGATCCGGAGAGACGCGGTGGCTGCCGCGGCAGCACAGCCTCCTCTTCCCCCGGGAAGTCTTCTGGGCTTGAGGCCGGGCCCCAGACGCCTCGCTTTGCCCCGCGGCGCCGCCGATGGTGCCGGGCGCTCCTGCCCCCAGGTAGGGGATCTGGCCCTTGGATGGAAGGTGGGTGGAAGGGGTCCAGTTAGGCAGTGCGTGTTTGCGGCGGGCACGGAGACGGGCATCTTCCCTGCCGGAGCGCGGGGAGGATTGAGCAGTTACCTGGAGAGAGGTGAGCGCGCGGCCCGGGGTGCTTGGCAAGCGCCGGGGTTCTCGGGCATCAGCCAGGCAGTGCGAGGATGCCCCTGGGGAGAGGGAGCTGGCGGCAGGGGCCTTTACCCTGGGGAAAACGCAGGAAATAGCTTCCTTGGGAAGCTGGGACCCGGGACCTGGGGTCCGAGTCTCTAGCCTGGGGCGTTCTGGTACCAGCAGGGTGGGTGGGCTGGTGCCAGCTGGGTGCGCAAGCTATTTACGGATCAGAGTGGGCTGGGGAGAAACCCAGCAGCTAGTGCACCCTGTGCCCTGTCTGGTTTCCAATTTTCTTCTGTCTCTCTACCCCTTCCCCCACGGCTGGGATGGGAGGGGTAGAGGAGAAGGGGGCGACCCTGCATGGCCCTCAGATACAGCAGAAGCCATGGTCTGTCTGGCACTGCCGTCCTCCCCACCCCCTAGGCCCCTTGCTGCCTGTTGGAACTCTCTCTCCCCCGTATTTCTGTGAAAAGATTAAAAGGTCGTCAGAGTGTGAGTGACAAGGTGGCAAACCCCAGGGCTTGGCCAGACCCAGCTTCAAGCCCCCGCTCCTCCCACCCCCCACCCTGTTCTGCATCCCACGTGCAGTGACACATGTGGCCGCTTTTCTCTGGGCACAACCATAAATGACCCACATTGCCCTGGCTCTGGCACAGCGGGGTGCAGACAGAACTGTCTGTCAGTGGTTTTGGAGGTTCTAGCCCTCCCCTACCTCACATGTCCACATCACCACTCACAAGCCAGCCCCTCTGGGCAGCTTCCCTGACACCCCAGGTGAGGTCCTTGCCTTCTGCGCCCTAGTCTGCCTTGTGGTTCGGTTATTCATGTCTTGTCTGTCGCCCTCTAGACCAGAAGTGCCTTCAGGATAGGAATCTGTCTGATTCGTCTCTGTCATCAACCCTGCACCTAACCAGGGTCTCGCACCAAGTAAATGTTTGTCGAAGGAGTGAATGGACGAACTTGAACTCTGGGAAATAGCTGGCAACCTGAAGGAACAGGGGTGGGCCCCATCTTGGGCTTTTCTTCCATACCCCAGGACCAAAGAGCCTCCAGAAACAGTCCCATTGAGGCCCTTCCTGGATCTGGAACTTACGGGCAGCTGTGGCATTTGGAGATAAACGCCGCAGTCCGGAGGGTCTTTTTGGGCCCCTGGTCTGAGTGCCCTGGCCTGGTCCAGGCTTGGTGGAAGGCCCTGGGTGAAGGTCTGGCATTCCTCAGGCCCCTGGGTTGGCACTTTCTTCCTGGGGTGCTCAGCTTACACTAGGGGTCTCTGTCTCTGTCCCAGCCCTTGGGAAAGTCCCGTTGAGCATCAGGGAGTCTGGAAAAGCCCCAAGCCAGGCCATGCTCAGCCTCGGAGGTCCTCACAGCAAGTTCTGAGCAAAGCTCTTGACTCCGTCATGTGGAAGTGCAAACCCAGGCCAGAAGAGGCTGTCACCAAGGGTGCTGGCGTTTGTGGACCTTTGCAGAGCTCATGCTGAGAAGACATCTGCAAGAGGTTCTTGTCCTCATCTTACAGAGGGGGAGAGGCCCAGAGAGGGACAGCAGCAGAGCGAGGCAGCGCTCTCTTCCTGGCTCCAAGTCCAGCGCTCTCTCCACTGGGCTTGAGGGAGCTGCGGCCGAGCCCCAGACCCGGGTCAGAGCGTCTGGTTGTCCTAGAACCCAGAGGTCCCTCCTCTCTGGCTCTGTCATGGCCCCTAGTAGAGGACTGAGTCAGGGATAAGGGAGAGGTGCTTCGGGTGGAGGAGGGGGCGAGTGGGGGAGGCCTTAGTTAGTCCCTGCAAGTGGTCAGCCCTGGGCCTTGAGGGGAGGAGCAGTCCTAACAGTACAAAGTGACAGTCCGCAGCAGCTGTCACGTGCCAGGTCCTGTTCTGACAGTTTTTCCTGTATGAAGTCGTTCGATCCTCACAGTAGCCCAGAGGGGTAGGTACTATTATTACAAATGAGGAGACCGAGGCACAGAGAGGGCATCTGTCCAAGCCTGCACAGCTTGGAAGTGGAGGAGCTAGGATTTGAACCCAGCTCCAGAGTCCGCGCTCCTGCCCTGTATTCCCTACTGCAAGAGCAAGAGGGCTGTGGGCCTGGCTGCTGGGGGCTTGCTGTCTCCGTGGAGATAGAGGCTTCAGGAACTCCGTGCTCACGTCCGTGCATGGTAGTATGTGATTGGTTAAGTGTGAGTGTGACCGTTGTGGATGCTCAGAATAATAACACCCATATCAGGGGGGCTCCTTGCAGAGCAGAGTGATCTTTGTAAGATGCACATCTGAGTCCGTCCGTCTCCTGCTCTATGTCCATCACTGGCTCCCCATTGCCCTGAGGACAAAGTGCAGTTTTTCTAATGTGTCCTTGCTGCCTTCCCCAAGGCTGGGCTTCCTCCCCCTTCTCCCCCTCCCTCTGCCCTCCAGCTGCTCTGAACTGCTTTCAGTTCCTCAAATAAGTCATGCTTCTGTCACCTGCTGGCCTTTGCATAGGCTGTTCCCCCGCCTAGAACACTCTCTCCAATTCCCTACCCATTCCTGCTCACCCTCAGGGCTCGCTGAGACTTCCCTTCCTCCCAGAAGCTTCAGGCTTGGGCTGGGAGCCCCGACCATGCACTCTCCCTCCCCACACCCTGCCCACCTCCCCGCACACAGTATCTTTGGGGGCTTTTGATTGTTGCCCGCCCCCTACTAGGCCGTTAAGTCCGCAGGCGCAGGGTCTGTCCTGTTCCCAGTGTCCCCAGTGCCTGGCACTGAGGAGCCCTGGCTGGTCCTTGCAGAATAAGTGAATGCATATTGGTCCCATCATATACCTTTCTCTCCTCACCCGTCTGAGGACATATGTAGCGTTTTTCTTCTCCCGCAGGAGATGGGGAAGCCGTTCATAGATTTGCATATGGCCCCCCAGCCGGCACAAGCTGGTGGCAGAAAGTCTTCACTGGAGAAGTGAAACTGCCTGCAGGCGTGGCGGGATGGGGAGAGCGCCTCGGGCGGTTCGCTGATTTGGGGGAGTCCTCCCTGGGGCAGCAGGTGGGAGGGATGGGGGAGGAGTGGGTATGCCAGGTGGAGGAGGGCCGCTTGGTTTGATTTTACATTTTTCTTAAAGAAAACAAAGCTTTTATTATTTTTTCTTATTACCAAAGTAATATGTACTTGTTGTGGAAGATTTGGAGAGTACTGGAAAGCCGAATGAGGAAAACCCGTTAGCCGGCGCTAGACCCGCCTGCTGTGGGCACTTTGTGGCTGGTTTTCAGCCAGGGGCTGGTGGACTGGAGTGGGAAGGTGGGGACTGGGGACAGGTGGGGCAGGTCAGGGTCGCAGGAAGTGGACGTGGCGATTAGCAGGCGGACAGGGAGTGGTTCCCCAGCCTCGCTTGTGGACAGCAGGGGAGGGAAGCAGGACGGCTGGAGGGAGAAGGGGGGCTCTGATGCAGGCCCACCAGGCAACCTTGGGGATCCCCAGGGGGCTCTGGGGCTGGAGTGGCCCTTTAGAGCCAAGTTTGCTTGAAATGGTCAGGCCTTTAGACCACAGCGTCCATCTGGCACGGGGTGTGGCCTGGGGCTTGGCCTTGGGCAGGTGGCTCCGTGGCAGCAGTCCCTGAAGGGGCTGTCAGCTGAGGGTCACGTGCTGACAGCACCCCCAGCAGCTAGGGCAGTAGACCGTGTTCACCCCGTGAAAGGACGGGTGGGAAGCAACCTGGGAGACAGGCTGAAGGGAGAAGACCAGCAGGAACCTGGCCCTGCTGGCTCTGGGGGGACAGGAGCTCTAATGCCGGGGAAGTTGGTGGGGCTGCCTCTGGGTGGGGCTGCCTCTGGGTGGGGAGGATGCCTGTGGGTCAGGGCGATGCTTCTGGGGATGTGAGCTGGAGTGGGAGGGGCAGCAGGATGCCTGAAGACCGGGAGGGCAGAGGAGGCCTTGCTAACTCGATGTTAAAACGCTGGGTGGAGGCTGCGGTAGGCTTGCCAGATAAAATACAGGATACCCAGTTCAATTTGAGTTTCAGATAAACAACAGTTGGGGTTTTTTTTTTTAGTATAAGTATGTTTCAAATATTGCATGGGACATACTTGTACTAAAATTTTTACTTGTTGTCTATCTGAAAGTCAAGTTTAACTAGGTATCCTGTATTGTTATTTGCTAAATCTGGCCACTCTGGACTGGGATGAGGATGGGGTGAGGGAGGGAGGGAGAGAATGTGGAGGTCCTAATTTTCCCTTCTTTTGTATCAGGGGAGGGATCAATGAGTACTTGTTTGAAGTTGACAATATAAAAAAAATTAATGTGTCCATTTTTATAAATCAATGAGATGTTTCAGCTTTTGCGCCTGTAAGCTGTTTCTGTTCACTGTCTAGAGAGGAGCTCCCCGTTGGTGGATTTGGGTTTCCTCGTGCTGCTCAGAAATAATAAAATGTACATCCTCTCATTTATTCAGGAGGGACAAAAGGAGCTTTGATGATCAAGGGTGGAGTCACTAAATAAGGTTAATCCTTAAATAAAAGTCGCCGTCGTAATAAAGCTCCTACGTGGCAGAGACTCTGCCCTCAGCCCGGAGGATAGGCGGGCACCTACCTCTCTGGCAGTAGGGATCAAAGTTTTGACCCAGCACTTCCACATCCAGGGGCTTCTCCCACAGGTACCCTCTTAGCAGGGTGCACAGAGAGCTGGGTGGGGGCGGTCACTGTGGCAAAGCTAATGTCCATCAGAGAACCTGTGACATAATTAGGACGTTTCCAGACAATGTGGTTTTAGGCAGCCGTTCATTCTTTCATTTGGTTGGTGAGTCTCGACTGACTGTCTTGTGTGTGCCAGGCACTGTTTTAGGTGCTGGAGATGCTCGGAGGAAAGAACGGGGCGGAGCTTAACTGGGGGAAATATGGCTGGAACATATTGGCAAGTTAAAGTAAGTGACTTTGTAGAACAATGTGTTTAGTATGATCCCTTTATAAAGTATATACATGCATCTCTGTGTTCACGTTGCATGTAAACATTTAGAAGGCTACGTCCCCAATTCTTGTTAGAGCTCACCTCCCGGGCAGGCACTCGGGGGCTGGGGACCAGGCAAGATGGGGAATGTTTCTTCTTTAGTTCAGCATCCTGTGCTGTTTGCGTTTTATACAACAAACGTCATGACTCATAAAAACATAGTTAAAATTATACTTGAAAATACCTGGGATTTTTCTTAGAAATCTAAAAAAAAAAAATGAACTTTTAAATTGCATTCCCCTTAATTTGAATCCGATGCTGCCACTTGACTTTGAGGAGTTTGCTTTAAAGATTGGCATCTGTTGCCAATCGTTTTTTTTCTTCTTCTTCTTCTCCCCAAAGCCCCCCAGTACATAGTTCTGTATTTTTAGCTGTGGGTCCTTCTAGTTGTGGCATGTGGGATGCCTCAGCATGGCCTGATGAGCAGTGCCATGTCCGCACCCAGGATCTGAACCAGTGAAACCCTGGGCCACCGAAGCAGAGCGTGTGAACTTAACCACTCAGCCATGGGGCGGGCCCTGAAGAGTTTTTCTTTGTGGCTGGTTTCTAACTGGTCCCCTCATGGGCTTGTTTCTCCTATTCTTCCTCCTCCCAGTCCAGGGACGGGTGAGACCCGCTGGGATGGGAAAGGGGGTGAGTCTTGGTACCAGGAGGGCAGAAGGAGCATTGCAGAAGCCAAGGGAAGTGGTGGTTGAACATCCATGGTGTGCGTGGCACTGGGGTCTCCTGTAGGGGGCACAAAAGAGAGAGGCAGGCCCTGAACCACAGTGCCGGTGGCCCGAGGGGCCCTGAGAGCCACTCACATGTGCCAGGCACTGTTCTATTCATCACTATTGATGAACTCATTTCGTTTCTCAGTAACCTTATGAGGTTATCCCCTTTTACAGATGTGGAAACTGAGGTTGAATGACTTGCCTGAGGTCACACTGCAAGTAAGTGGCTGAGGCCGGATTTACGCCCGTGCAGTGGGGATCCGGAGGCTGTGCTCTTGGCCTCTGTGCCACAGCACCTCTCGTTAGGGGGTGGTGGCGATCGCTTCTCTCGGAGAGTGGAGGCGGGGTGCCCCAAAGACAGGGGTGTTGATGATGGAGTCTTCTGCAGGAGATAGACCTGGAAGGAAAGGATGGGAGAGTCAGAGGTGGAAGGTGCCTTCCAGGCAAAATGACAGCAGGGAGAAAGGTGCAGAGGCTGGAATGTGTGAGGTGGGTGTAGGGACTGGGGAGAAAATCAGAGCAGGAACAGATATATCAATATATATCTCTAAAGGATAAGGACTTTTCCTAATATAATCACAATGCCATTATTACACCTAAGAAGAAACCATTCCTTTATATCGTCAAATGCCCACTCAGTATTCACTATTTCTGGCTGTCATAGACATGCCTTTTTAAAATTTTTTTACAGTTAGTCTGACTCAAGATGTGAATGTGTCCACACATTGTGATTGGCTGATAGGTCTTCGTCTCTTTCCATCCGTAGTTTCCCCTTCGTCTTTTTCTCTGTCCTTGGCCGTTCGTCCGTTGAAGAAACCAGGGTATTTGTCCCGTAGAATTTCCCACAGTCTGGATTGTGTTGATTGCATCCCCATGGTGCGGTTTACCATGTGCCTCTGTCCCCTCTGTCAGTTGGTGGTTGGATTCCTCTGTCTTCCAACCCCTCCTCAAGCATCAATAAACCCTCCCGGCTCTAGCTTCAAGATGCCCAGATCTGACCCTTTCTCACCTCCTCCACTGCTGCCCTCCTTTCTAAGCTGCCACTGTCACTCTCCTGGATTATTGCAGCAGACTCTGCCTGGTCTCACTGTCCCCCGCCCCCCACTTGCCCCAGCAGCTGAAGAGATCCTTTTAAAGCCTAAATCAGATCACCTCCCTCCTCTGCTCAAAACTTCAGTGACCCCCTCTTACTCAGAATAAAACCCAAAGTGCTTTACAAAGTCCTGTAACAGCCTACAAGACCCTGGCTGCCCAATACCGCTGACCTCATCTCCTGCCACTCCATCCTCACTGGGTTCCTGGCCATTTCTTGGACCTAGCAAGTATCCTCCTGCCTCAGGACCTTTGCACTGCTGTTCCCTGTGCCTGGCCATAGAAGTCTGCATGGCTCATGATGTTTACATCTCTGCCCACATCACCTCCTCAGAGAGGCCTTCCCGGAGCACCTCATCTGAAATAGGCCCTGCGGTTCTCCACCCCCTGACCCTGCTTTATTTTCGCTCATAGCACTTACGTGTCCCTGATGTTACGGTCTTGTTGGCTTGTTGGCTTGTGCATGGTGCTTCATAGCTTACAAAATACTTCCTGTCTTAGGTCAGGTTCCCTGGAAGCTGAACCCAGGACAGGGAATCCCGGGCAGGTGATGTATCCCAGGGCTGCTCACAGAAGGGAGTGAGGGCGCCTGGTAGGGCCGAAAGGAGCTGGGGAAGACTCGCTTTCAGCTGAAGTCTGGCTCTAGGCTGAGCCCACAGGCAGCAGGAGCAGGGGCAGCAAGGTCCGCAGGGTTGTCCTTCCTTGGGGCAAGGGCCTGGGCCTTTGCAGCCCTGTCAGGCCATTGTTGGCTGCCTCCCGGGGGAGGGCATACCCTCCCGGGCGTCTCCAGGTGAGGCAGCCCACCTAGAAGCCACGAAAACTCTCAGGAGAAGGGGGTAACTGTGAGCTGTTCGCAGCCAGCACCCACAGCGCCTGGGGGACGGGTGCCCCATCTGATAAAGGGGTACCAACGGTACCTCCAGTTTTACATCCATTTTGAGCCCTGCCATAGGCCTATGAGGAAGGTATTTATTAATTACCATTATTCCTGTTTGATAGATGAGGAAGCTGAGGTTCTGGGGAAGTGACTCGCCTGGGGTTGCACAGCCACGAAGCGGGCAGACGTGGGATTTGAGCTCAGATGTTTACTTGGCCTCCTCTGACTGGTTGATACATTGTCTTAGTGGCTGCTGGTTCGTAGTTTTACTCTCATGCATTCATGCAGCAAGCACGTATTGAGTGTGTGTGCCCGTATGAAGTGGTGAAAGCCGCTTTTTCTGTGGATCCGTGTGGCATTCAGCTGTTCCCCCACCGCTCAACCCTGCCGAGCCCTCAGCAGCCCCCGAGTCCATCGTGACAGCCTGTGATGCCTGTTGAGACCTACTATGTGTGCTGGGCACTGTGCTAGGCTCCTTGTGTTGCTGGCTCCCTTCACCTTCAGGGCACCTCATTTTCCCATGGGTGAGCTGAGGCTGCAGGGAGGGGCTTCAGGCTCCTGGCCAAGGACCCCTGGTGAATGTGTGATAGAGCCGGGCTTCAAACTCCATCTGAACACGGCTCTCTCCACGCCTGCCTCCCCTCCCCTGGTCCCACCCACAGCAGCCTATCTGGTGTCACCTCTATCAGCAGCTCCATCCGACACCAGGCTGCCACCACCACCTGCTCCCTGAGTGTTGGATGACCAGCTGCCATCTCACCTGCCCTACTTGGCCCTGCCCCAGGTGGGGCACCTCCCCACCCTATGGGGCCCAGGATCCCTGCCTCTGCCCCTCTTCCAAGCCCCTTTGTCCCTGGCCCTGACTGGCTGGGTGGGCCCTTCTGCCAGCCCTGGCCGGCCTGGGCATTGGTGGCCCCTCCCGCCTCGCACCAGCTGGCCTGTAAGCTGCAAAGCTGGCTTGGCCTGGGTGCCCCTGGACGAGGCCGGGGGCGGGGTGGCAAATCACAGCCGGCTTCCTTCCCGCTTCATCACCCCCCACACAGGGCCAAGACAAGCCCGACAGGGAGACACCAAGTCTCAGCAGTGCCGCCTGAGGAATGTAAGCGTGGGGAGGGCCCCCCAGACTGACTTGGTGATGGGGGTCTGTGAGGCAGTAGAATGAGGGCGGGTGTCCCAGCCTGCGACAGCTCCAGATCCCTGAGACCCCTGGTCCCCTAGGACCCCCTCACCACCTCACCCCGAGGCTGCCCTGAACCACTGCTCAGCTGAGCTGGGCAGCGGAGGCCGGGGCTCTGTCCCAAACCTGGGGCCTGGAGACTTCCTCCAGGGGCTGCACTGAGGAGGGGCCTGTGCCCTCCCTTGGCAAAACCCCGGGAATATTTGCAAATTTTGGACACAAAAGAGCATGCAAAGCACATGCAAATCAGCCATCTCCCTGTTGGCGAGGCCAGTGGAGCGGTTACTCTGCTCCTGGCCTGGCCGGGTGGCTGGAGTCCCTGTGTCTGCGGGGAAATCAGGCGTGGCCCACAGGGGCCCGGAGAGATGGGGAACCACGAGAGCTGTGACTGTCCCGTCTTTACTGCAAGTTAACGTCCAATTTCCATCACATTTTTCTCCTCACCAGATGGTGATTTTTCTAATTTGATCATTTTGTTTGTGTTAGACTTCTATAAAGAACTTCCCCTCTCCGCCTGCTTTGTTGTTCGGGAATATGATTCCTACAGTAGTATAAAGGCTCGATTCTTTCCCTTTATCAATTTTTAGAGAAGTGAGTTGGTGCTCTAGCAACTCCGAAGGCGACCAGTGTAGATTTCCCCCCATTTTTAAAATATAAAAGCCTATAAAATAGGTGACACATCTTAACAAATTAATATGAAGTCAACACGCAAGTCGCCACCATCTAGGTCAGAAACAGGGAATTGCCACAGCTCCAAAGGCCCCCTCAGACCTTTCTCCACCCTGCTTTTGCTTTTGGTTTTACCACGTTAAGTATGTGTGCAAAACCAAAAGTTCTCTTTTTTGAATTTTATGTAGTCTTTTATGTCTGTTTTTTTTCCAACTAACATTTTCTTTTTACCATACATCTAGATTGTTCTTTGAAGCATAGTCCTTTCATTTTTCTTCATTGCATAGCGTTCCAGTTTGTGACTATACCACGATTTACATGTCCGGTCTACTGTTTACAGACAGCGGAGTCGCTTCTGATTTCTGGCTGTGGTGGAAAATGCTGCTCTGAACGTTCTTACTCATGTCTCTGGGTAAACATCCGTGTGCAGGTCTGCAGGGTGTGTCCTCGGAGTGGAACCGCTGGCTCCTGGGGGACGTGTGTCTTCAGACTCACTAGAGAATGCTAACCTGTTTTCCAAAGCCGTGGGACCGGTTCTCACATTGACAAGCAGTGTGTGGGCTTCCCAGGGCTCTCCATGCTTGCAGATGTTTAGTTATTAGCAGACTTTTTGGTGTTTTTAGATTTTGATTATCATTATAGATTTTTATAAATTGGATGAGTTTCTGTCCTTACCCTCATTGTTCTCAGTGATGCTCAAATTCTCCCACCTTTGGCCGTGGAAGCCTCTTCAAGTTGGCTCTGGCGTCCTTTTCATACAAACACACTGGCCTTTGAAAGTGCCCCGGCTTTCTGAAATGAAGATGTTCTAGGCTCCTCAGAGCTGCAGTCAGTCTTTTCTCCAAGGAGCTGTGGATCCTTTTGTAGATATACATTAAAAAATAGAGATATAATTCATATACCGTAATTTCAACCTTTTAACATGTACAATTCAGCGGCTTTTAGCACATTCACAAAGTTGTGCAACCATCACCATTGTCTAATTCCAGAACATTTCCATTTCCAAAAAGAAACCCCATGCCGGTTAGCAGTTACCCCTCCATACCCTCTCCCTCAAGCTCCTGGCACCCATCAGTCCACCTTCTGTCACTATAAAGATGCCTATTCTGGATGTTTCATATAAGTGGAATCATACAACATATGGTCTTCTTTAACTTAGCATCATGTTTTCAAGGTTCATCCATGTTGTAATATGTATCAGTACTTTCTTCTTCTTTTTTTTTTTAAAGATTTTATTTTTCCTTTTTCTCCCCAAAGCCCCGTGGTACGTAGTTGTATATTCTTCGTTGTGGGTCCTTCCAGTTGTGGTATGTGGGACGCTGCCTCAGCGTGGTTTGATGAGCAGTGCCATGTCCGCGCCCAGGATTTGAACCAGCGAAACCCTGGGCCGCCGAAGTGGAGCCGGCAAACTCAACCGCTCGGCCACGGGGCTGGCCCCTATTCTTTTTTTATGACAATAATATTCCATTTTATGAATATACGCATTTTATTTATTTATCCATTGGCTGACATTTGAGTTGTTTCCACCTTTTGGTTGTTGTGAATAATGCTTCCATGAGCATTTATATACAAGTTTGTGCGTGCACACGTGTCTTCATTTCTCTTGGACGTATACCTAGGAGTGGCATTGTTGGGTCATACGATAACTACCCTGACCTTTGGAGGAACTGCCCGACTCTTTTCCGGCTGCACCAGTTTCCATCCCCACCAGCAATGGACGAAAGTTCCAATTTCGCCTCATCTTCACCAACACTTGTTATTGCATCTTTTTCTCATGACCATCCCAGTGGGTGTGAGGTGACATCTTATTGTGGGCGTGATGCAATGACTCTCTAATGACTGATGATGCTGAGCATCTTTTCATGCGCTCCTTGGCCATTCGTATCTTCTTTGGAGAGATGTCTTTTCATATCCTTGGCCCATTTTTTTAATTGGGTAATTTGTCTTTTTTAGTGTTGAGTTTTTAGAGTTCATTATATATTCTAGATACCAGACCCTTATCAGAAATAGGATTTGCAAATCTTGTTTCCTGTTTCTATGGGTTGTCTTTTCCCTGTGGCTCCATCTAATGGGAATGGTCTTTAGAGACTCAGTCTGGGTATTAGAGGCATTATTAGGCCTTTTGAATTCTAGAAACCAACCTAAGGACCCACGCATGGCCTCAGAGGTTCTGGGAAGTAGGGGCTCTGAGAGGCAGAGGAGGGAGGTGGTCTGCCCAAGGGCGCCCAGCTGCCATGTGGCTGTGGGGCACCAGAGTCAGAGCCCCAGTTTAGTTCTTGTTGCTCCTCTTGGGGTCCTCACCCAGCCTGACCCGCATCCTCCAAACCCCTAGACTCAACCATTCCCTTTACCTCGGTGCCCCCACCTCTGCTTTGTTGCTCTCAGCTCCTCTTCCTTCAAGGAGAAGCTCTATTGGCTCCCCCAGCCCAGAGAGCTTGTCCTCCCAGGATGAGCTCCTGGGGCCCCAGGAGGTGGGAGGTTGCACTTGGATACCTTGTCAATGGTCAAATTTGGGAAAAACTGGGTTCACTCAAGGTAAAGAGTTTTTTTACTGCAGGACTCATTAGTGCCTTTAACCTGCCATTGAGTATTGTGAATGTCAAGGAAATTAACAGCCAGAACTTAGAGACAACCAAGACGTCGTGCAATAGGTGAATGGATAAGCAAACTGTGGTACATCCGGAATATTACTCAGCGCTCCAAAGAAATGAGCTATTAAGCCGTGAAAGACATGGAGGAGCCTTAAAGACATATTAGAAAGTGAAAGAAGCCAGTCTGACAAGGTTACTTCCTGTGTGATTCCAACTATATGACATTCTGGAAAAGGCAAAACTATGGAGACAGTAAGATCATGTTGTCAGGGGTTTGGGGAGAGGGAGAGAGGGAGTAAGGAATGCAGAGGTGGAGCATGAGGGATTTTTAGGGCAAAGGAACTATTTTGTGTGATACTGAAGTGGTGGATACATGTAATTATACATTTGTCAAAATCCGTAGAATGTACAGCCCCAAGAGGAAACCCTAATCTGTGGCCTTCGGTTGATAATGATGCGTCAGTGTGGGTTTATCAGTTGTAACCACTGTGCCACTCTGATGGGGATGCTGATGGGAGGGGAAGCTGTGTGTGGGGGGATATGTGGGAATTCTCTGTATTTTCTGCTCAGTTTTGCTGTGAACCTAAAACTGCTCTAAAAGAAAATTTATTAATTAAAAAAAAATAACACCAGGGAGTGGAAGTGTTACAAAGGAAAAATAAAACAGGAGTGAGGGGCTAGAGAATGACGGGGTGGGCTGGCTGTTTTAGATAGGGTGGGGTTCCGGGACATTGATCAGATGCCTAAACGAGGCAGGAAGCGAGCCTGTGGACCTCAGGGCAGAGCTTCCCAAACAGGGAGCAGCGAACACAAAGGCCCTGGGGCAGGAAGGTGGTTGGAGGTGAGGATAAGCAGACAGACTGGGCTCCATGTCCGCCTGCAGGCCAGCAAGCCCAGGATCTGTCCTCAGTGAGATGCTGAGTCACCGAGGGTTTCGGCAGAGTGTGATGCGTCAAAACTCTATGTTTTAAAAAGATGACGGTCTGGCAGGCAGACAGTAGGGGGCAAGGGTGGAAGCAGGGAGACCTGTCAAGAGACTAGACAGTCCTCCAGGCGAGATGATGGCGGGGCTGCGGACCCACATGTCTCTGCAGAGGGCGTGGCGGGTAGCTGGGTTCCGGGTACAGGGAAGGGATTGTCACTGGGATGTGGGCTGAGGGATGGGGAGGAATCCAGGTATCTGGTTTGAGCTTTAGAAAAACAGTGGTGTCACTTTCTGAGATGCAGAAGACCAGGGTTGGAGCAGACTTGGGAGTAATCAGGAGTTCCCCTGGGATGTGTCAACCTGTCCAACATCCAGATGGGGCGTTGGGGGCGGGGGGTGACCGGAGTTACAGGCTGGAGCTCAGTGGCAGAGTTGGGACTGGAAGTATAAGCATGGGGTATCTAATGCCACGCGCCTGGCTGAGGTCACCTGGAGGGGAGGTGGAGATGGGGAGGAAAAGAGGCCCCACCTGAGCCCTGGAGACTGAGGAGTGACAGAGGTGGGGGGGTGTGTCAGAGAAGCTGAGGGGACACGTATGTCGGGGCCTATGGGGTGGCAGCCAAGTGGCCATGGGAGGAGGATTAGGGAGGGATCAGGGGCTTTGCACCGTGGGGGTCAGTGGTTGCCACTGAGGACCAGAGCCAGATTGCAGGGGCCTCCTGAGGGGGTGGAGACAGGGCATATGGCGGCCTTCCTGGGAGTGAGCCCAGGGCAGGAGCTGAGGGCAGAGTGCAGAATAGGGGGCCTTGTTTTTTTTAAATGAGAGAAATGGCACCATGTTTCTCTCTTGAAGGGAAAGATTCTGTGTGGAGGGAAAACCCCATCACGTGGGAGGGGGCAGAATTGTCGGAGTGATGCAGCTGGAGAGACGAGAGGGCCCCGGCTGGTGCCCCACGGGAGGGAGGCAGAGCCTGGTGGGGGCGGGGTGTGGGACATTCTCTTTAGACTACTCCCCTTTCTCGGAGCATGGGCTGCGCAGTCAGCGGAGCGAGGAAGGAGGAGGTGCTGTGAAACATGGGTCGTCTTCGCGGTTCTCACAGCCGCTGTGTGATGCAGGTGCCATCATTCCCGCCTTGCAGATGAGAAAGGAGCCCAAGGGTGACTTGCCAGGAAGGGACAGGAGTGGGGTTTGAACAGGGCCTGGCGGATTCCAAGGGCACTCCTGGGTGTTCCTGTGGGATCTCAGGATGAGTCCACACCCGGCTCGTCCAGCCCCCCTGCCTATGCAGCCCTTCACCTGCAGGGCGACTCAGGGCTCAGAGAGGGGAGGTGACTGCCCCAGGGTCACACAGAGTGACACAGGGTGGACCCAGTGGACTCCCTGTGAGCCAAACCTGGGCCAGGAATCCATTCATCCTGACAGGGGACCAGGATGACTTTTTGGGTCCCTGGTAGCAATATCCATTTGGACCCCCCGTGTCTAACAGTCTAACTGGGTATTCCTCTTTCTCCAGTGACGGTTATCCAAGGAAATGGCTAAGTCTTTGTAGGAGGGACTGGGGGCATTATTACCACATCTTCTTGGTCCGGGGTCGCACGGCCGTTACTCCTGGGCGTCTGCTCCCTCCTTCGCTCACCCGGACCTGCAGCCTCGCTGTGGTCTGGAAACCGGGCAAGGGATCATGGCTGTTCATTGCGGGGCGGCCCTCAGCCCCTCATCATCAGGCCTCAGTTTCTTTTGATTTTATGGAGTGGGCAGTGTCCTTGTTGGTGCCTGTCTGGCTTGGCCCTGGGGACCCAGGTCCTCAGCTCTGTGGGTCAGGCCCTCCCAGCTGCCGCTCTGACCTTGCCCGTAGTCTTAATAATTGCACTCACCTTGCTTCTGACGAGTAAGCACTGCCAGCTGGCCTCTGATTTGGGCATCCTAGCATCTCCACTGCTGTTGGGGCGCCCAGTTCTGTAACAGCAGCTCCCACTCTCCCAGCTTCAGAGGACACTCACCCCCGAGCTTGTCAGGCTGCTGGCGCCCCTCACTCCAGCGCTTTCCCGTGGCCTTGGTACAGGGAGTGTCTGTGAGGCTGTCCCGCGGAAGATAGACAGCTGGTGGGTTTTCTGGCGCGGCATATCCACCAGAACATGCCCACTGCTCCGAACCTTCCGCTCCCTTCCTGCACCGTCTGACATGGCAGCCCCGGCATTTCTCCTTCTCATGCTGTGCCCATCACTTTCTCCCAGCAATGTGTTAACACCGTCTTTCTGGGTCCTTGCCAGGGTGTTAATTCTTGTATTGTGGGATTAACTCTCCTTTATCCAACTTTACATCCTGACTCCACCCCACGATCCAGCATCTCAGGTGCATCCCACCTGTTCTCCTGGCTTCCGCCAGTGTGATGGCTCCCACCTGCCCCCGGGCTGAGGTGTAACTTATCCTGGTTATCCTCTGGGGCCAGGAGAGCAGGGGGCAGACCTGAGGCAGGATCCTCAGCCTCGTCTTCAGGCAGTGGGGCGTGCTGGGCTCTGAGGGCTCGCTTCTGCGTCCCACTCTCTCCCAAGCGGGGCCTGACCTTGGTGCCACAGACTCATCCTGGGCTGAGAGTCAACCTTCTCCACGTTCCGCTCTGCTTATAATTAAGCCCTGCGCCAGCCCCTCAGCTTTTCTCTCCCCTCCAGCTGCAGGAGAGGAGGATTTCTGTGCAGCTAAGGAGGTCCTTGGCTTTCACACTTGGCCTTAAATTAGGGATGAAGCACTCTCAGCCTTTCATTGTCGTCTGCAGGGCGTCAGAGGTCCCAGCCCCAGCCATCTGGTTCATGGGCGTTATCATTGATTACTGCGCCCCCAGCCTCTGAGACCCTGAGATGCTGCCCCTGGGTGCACAGCCTTCCCCTCCCCCTGGGAAAGGGTCAGCGGCCTCCTCAGGCTGCCAGTCCTCCTGGCGCAGTCGTGGTCCTAACTGCCAGCCGCTCGTGGGTGACCCAGCTCCCGTCCCGAGTTCAGGGGCTGCTTCCTAGAAGCACTCACCCCTGACACCAGCTGGCTGGGTTGCTTCCTGGGGAAACAGACTCTGAAATGAAGATTTGTGCACAGGCCGCTCATTGGGAGGTGCTGTCGGGAACAAGCTTATAAGAGGGGTGGGTAGCAGGATGGGCAGAGAGAGGGAGGGTTGAACCCAGGCTCGATGACCCCACAGGGAGCGCCCAGGGTAGCGTGGCACTTCCAAGTTGTCCTGAATTAGGGCAAAGCGTCCAGGCCCATGTCAACAGTTGTTGGCTGTGAGCTGTTCTCTGGGAGGGGCTGTGAGGCGGAGGGCAGCTCTTGGCAAGGGACTCTGAGGGTTGTCAGTAAACACTGCCCCCAGCTGGGAGAAGGTGCCTTTGTCCTGAAGCAGGGCTTCCAGATGGCACAGCACACAGCACTGCGCACAACTGATTCAGCCTTTCAACTGTTGATGGACATTTTGGGTTGTTTTGGGGCTAATATGAATGCCATGGCTGGGAGCATTCGTGTATAGGTCTTTGGGTGGCCATGTGCTCATTACTGTGGAGCGTATACTCAAGTGTGGGTCTAAGGTACACACGTGCTGAACTTTAGTAGATATTGCTAAATAGTATTCCGAAGCGGCTGTACCATTTTATACCTCCACCAGCAGTGCTTGAGAGTTCTGGTTGCTCTGCATCCTTGCCAACACTTGATACTGTCTGTCCTTTTATTTTAGCCATTCTGGTCCAGACGTCAGTGATTTTTATATGCAGTCAGGGTGGGGAACCACTCCTCCCCAGTAGGTGGGTGGATGTGAGATTTGGGGAGCCCTGGGACCACCTCCATCTGATTATACCTGGTCTCCATTTCCAGCAGTCTTCTTCAAAACCAAATCCTGGCAGATGCAATAAATGTCATCAGGTGGTAACAGCCTCGTGTGACTTGGTTTGTCCAACTCCTTTCAGGCTGAGATTCCAGCTCTGAAGGGTCGTGGGAAGGAAACAGGTGAATTTTGCTGCCTGGGAGGCCACACTTCTGTGGGGTCTCCTGAGGACACTGGGGAGCAGCCACGGTGACTCACCCTCTCCAGTGTCTCGCGGTTTCCAAACTGCTTTCTCATCTCAGCTCCTTCGGGCCTCACGCAGCCCTAAGAGACAGCAAGAGAACATGGTATCAGCCCCATTTGACAGAAGCGGAAACGGAGGCCAATCACTCGTGCGAAGTCACACAGCAAGTTAGTGGCAAAGTGAGCCGTGGACCCAGCGGTGGATTCCAAGTCCGGGGCCCCAAATTTACTTCTTGGTTTAATTGTCTTACGCCCTCCTCCCTTCCTCTGGAAAGCAGCTCAGGGCAAGCTCCTTCGTGGGTTTAACCCCCTCTACCCCGTTCCCCAGTACTCCCCCCCTTGTTTCATTGTGTGCCCCGGCCTGTTGCCCATCGATGCCCTCTTAGAAGCAGGTCATTCCCAGGGCTCTCTGGGGCTCACTGCTAGTTAGACCAGAGCCGCTCCATCCTTGGTGCTCAGGAGGCTCCTGGGGACCTTGCTGAGAGACTCTGAGTCAGGAGGTCTGGTGGGCCTGACATTGTGCATTTCTCATGACCTCCCAGGCGATGCCAGTGCTGCTGGTCCGTGGACCACACTTTGAGTAGTGAGGAGTTAGACCACTCCCCGTCTGCGGGCTGTATAGGCGGGTCTTTATGCTGTGCTTGGCATCCCCCACGGAGCTCAGGTCAGCGCTGGTTAGTGACTGTCTGGACTGTGTCATGAGTGTTAGTTACTACAAGTTCAAGCGTCTCCAGTTTTCCCATCATGGGACCTACCATTCAAGTCATTTGGCTCAGTACAAAGCCCCTTATTCTTAACACCTCCCTCAGGAGCGCCTCTATTCCATCTCTCTTCCTACTCTCTTCTCTTTCCTCTTCTGTCAACACTCCTAATTCCCACCCTCCTCCCCCGCAAACAGGCAGGATCTCAGCTAAGCATTAGGCAGAAAGCTGGCTGAACAAACTTATTTATACTAAAGTGTGAATGACTCACATCTCCTCCCTTAACCCTTCCAGTGGTTATTTAGATGCAAAAAAGGAGCTTTCAGTGGTTGGAAAAGTTAACAGTGAGTGAAAGAACAGGAAATACTCAGGAATTCTTTCCTGTACCCCTAATATTTCCCAAACCTGGATTGATGGTTGACATCCTATAAGGGAACTTTTGAAAAATAAAACAAAACAAAACAGGGACACTTGGATTTTACCCTGGACCAGCAGAATCAGAATCTCCAGGGGGGAGACCGTACTGTGCATTTGTTTAGAGGAGATTTTGTCGCACCTCCCGGATGAGAAACCTCTTTCCTAAATCATACCATGGCTGCAAGTTGTGGGTCCATTTCCGTCTGTTTCTAAAGGTGAGAGAATTACTCAGAGCATCCCTGTCTCACCTGGGAAACCGTAGACTGGGAAGAAACGGGGCCCAGATGAGGTGTTCAGGGCTGGCTCCTGCTGGAGCTCAGTGGCTTCCAGGCCAATGGTCCTCAGGGAGGGTGACCCTCTGCTTCCTCATCTCTGCAGCGGGGATGGAGCATCTCCCCGTGGCCCACCCTGCGGCTGGAGCGGGAAAGTGGAGAGGCAGCAGGCTGTGGATGCGGGGGATTATGCCTCGGGACAGAGGGCGGCCTGTGAGGGGACGCTGGGGGATGATGTGTGGCGGGGGGCCTGGCACCTGTGCTGAAGCCTTGGTCACAATGGCTCACTGGGAGTGATTGTGGTAATTATGAAGATTGCACAGGCAAACAGATTGCATTTACATTCTGCTCCCCTGCAAAGGTCATCTATAATTGCGTGACTTCCTCCCCGTGGCGGGTAGGAGGCTGCGGTGGGGGCCTGTCAGGGGGTCTCTGGGCTGCAGGCTCGAGCTGAGGGGGCTGGGGGGCTGTGGTGGTCTCTGCCAGCCATGGGGGAGAGGCGGGCGGGTGAGCTCTCGGCGCAGAGGCTGCTCCCCCTGCCCCTCCATGGTGATGCCCGGCTCCCAGGCACAGTTGCAGCTGAGCTGGCTGGACTTGGGGCACGCGGTGCTCCCTGACCCATGGTGCGGCGACCCCTGGCCGAGGCAGTGATCTGTCCTGCCTGTTGGTTTACCTGGAGGCCTCAGCTCCAGCCCCACTCAGCCTGATGTGGTGCGGGGCCTCACGCAGTCACCTCCCTTTGCTGGTTGTCTTTCTCTACAAAACAAAGGAGTTGGGCCAGACCCGGTGGCCTTGGGAGGCCCTTTCCAGGTCTGGATTCCAGGGATCCAGACTTTGGTGCCCAAGTTTTGTGGGAGATTTGTGCGTGGGCTTTGGAGTCCGACAGAATAGAGTTTGAATCCTGGCTCAGTCCTGCTGTGTGTACTGAGCCACTGACTTCACCTCTCTGATCCCCAGTTTCCTCTTTAAAAATAGAGATAATGGTGTACATCTCTTAGGTTTGTTGTTGGGATTAAAGGAGATAATAACGATGGAATAGATAGCTGGCGTAATTGAGTGATTCCTCTGTGTCAGGCATGGTTCCAGAGGCTTTTCTTGTTCTAAGTCTCGTAGTCCTCTCAGATGTCCTGTGAGGTAAGAGCTGCTGTTGTCCCCAGTTTAAAGATGAGGAAGCACAATGGTGGGAAGTGTGGACAGACAGGCTTCCACCAGATGTCAGCTGCCGTTACGATCACCCCTTCTGTCCTCCTTGGGGAGCTTCTCCAGTGAGGCCCCCCATTTGCTATGTGGGTGCTTACCTCTGCACCTCTGCTCGAGCCCTTCCCCCTCTGAGCTCCCCTTCCTCTCGGGCGCTCCAAGGCTGCACCCCAGCCCTGCCTCCAAGCACACCTCCCCGGCAGCCAGACCTCTCTGGTTCTGTGGCACGGACAGCCTGCCCCACCCCGTCCAGCACCTTTTTACCACCTGACTCTGTGGCCTCTCCCAAGGCCACCCTCGATCGCCTGGGACTGAACCCACAGCCAGTTCCTTTTCTTCTCCTCGGATGCACCTGGCACAGCACTGGGCGTGGAAGGTACTGGGGCACTGTGTGTGTGAAAAGTTCCAGGGCTGGGGGGCTGGCCCCGTGGCCGAGTGGTTAAGTTCGCGCGCTCCGCTGCAGGCGACCCAGTGTTTCGTCAGTTCGAATCCTGGGCGCGGACATGGCACTGCTCGTCAGACCACGCTGAGGCAGCGTCCCACATGCCACAACTAGAAGAACCCACAACGAAGAATACACAACTATGTACCAGGGGGCTTTGGGGAGAAAAAGGAAAAAAAAAAAAAAAAAAAAAAGTTCCAGGGCTGGAATCTCCCATAGTCACCCCAGGCCCAGCGTAAACCCCACTGAATCCCTCCACGGGCCATGCCCCATGCTAGAAACTGGGAATTCGAGACCAGTACGAGATGGCCCAGGACCAAGAAGACTTCGGTGCCGCAGGACAACCGTTCTCAGCCCAGGATGCCCTTGAGAACCACCTGAGGAGCTCCGGGTTCCTGATGCCTGGGCCCCACCACAGAGATTCTGGGCTGCAGCCTGGACTTAGGGAGTTTTAAAAGCATCCTAGGTAAGAAAACTGGGTATCCACGTGCAGAAGAATGAAGTTGGACCTTACCTTACTCCGTATACAAAAGTGAACACAGAATGGATCAAAGACTTAAATGTAAGAACCAAAACTATAAAACTCTTGGAAGAAAACACAGGGGAGACTCTTCATCATGTTCGATTTGGCAGTGATTTCTTGGACATGACACCAAAAGCACAGGCAACAAAAGAAAGAAAAAATAAATAAATTGAACTTCATCAAAATATAAAAATTTTGTGCATCAAAGGACACTATCAAGAGAGTAAAAAAGACAGTATACAGAATGGGAGAAAATATTTGCAAATCGTATATCCAATAGGCAATTGATATTCAGAATATATAAAGAACTCTTACAATTCAACAACAAAGAACCAAATAACCCAGTTAAAAAATAAGCAAAGGACTTGAATAGACATTTCTCCAAAGAAGATATGCAGATGGCTAATAAGCACATGAAAAGATGTTCAACATCACTAATCATCAGGGAAATGCAAATCAAAGCTACAATGAGCTGCCACTTCACACCCATTAGAATGGTCATTATCAAAAACCCCCAGAAAATAACAAGTGTTGGTGAGAATGCGAGGAAGTTGGAACTCTTCTGCATTGCTGATGGGAATGTAAAATGGTCCAGCCACTGTGGAAAACAGTTCAGTGGTTCATGAAAAAGTTAAACATAGAATATGATCCAACATCCCGCTTCTAGGTATCTACCCAAAAGAATGGAAAGCGAGGACTGAAACTGGTGCTGGTACACCGGTGTTCATCGCAGCGCTGTTCACAGTGGCCGAAGGGTGAAAACAACCCAAATATCCCAAATGGGATGGATAAACAAAATGTGGCATATGCATACAGTGACATATTATTCAGCTTTAAAAAGAATGAAATTCTGACACATGCCACAACATGGATGAACCTTAGAAACATTATGCTAAGTGAAAGAAGCCCGTCACAGAAGGACAAGTATTGTGATTCCCTTTACTGTGAGGTGCCTCGACCAGGCAGATTCATGGACAGGAGGTAGAATGCTGGTTGCCAGGGGCTGGAGGGAGGGGGCGTTATCAGTGGGCACAGTTTCAGTCTGGGGTGATAAAAGCGTTCTAGAGATGGATCGTGATGCTGGTTGCATAACAATGTGAATATACTTCCTTGTACACTTAAAAATGGTTAAAGTGGTAAATTTTACATTATGTCTGTTTTACCACAATTAAAAAAAAGTGTTCCAAGTGAGTCTCATGTGCATCTGGGCTGAGAAGCTCTCTGAGAGGGGTCGGCAGGTCGGCACGAAGATAATAGTTGTGGTTAAGGAGTCCAGCACGGTGATAGAGGTGGGTGTGTCTGGGAGGAGAACGGGTGCATCCACGGAGAAAGGGCTGGGGGTCAGGGAAGGTGTCTTCCCACGAGGCAGCCTACCTGATGATTAGGACGTCAGTTCTAGAGCCAGACTGCTGGGTTATCCCACCTCGCTCAGTGAGTTTGGGGAGTGACTTGGGCAGATTACCGCTCTGTGCCTCAGTTTCCTCATCTATAAAATGGGGATCATAATCATGCCTGCCCTATCGGGAAGCTATGAGGTTAAACACGGTAATCCAGGAAAGCATTTAGGACAGTATCTGCTCCATAATTGTTGGCTAATGTTATGGTAATCTGAATATACCATAATTTATTAATCAATTTCCCCAACTATGGACATTTAGGTTTTCTCCCTTTAGTGATGTAACAAAAGTGCAAAGAGGGGGCCGGCCCGGTGGGGTGGTGGTTAAGTTTGCACACTTCACTTTGGCAGCCTGGGGTTCACAGGTTTGGATCCCGGGCGTGGACCTAGCACCGCTCATCAAAGCCACACTGTGGCAGCATCCCACGTACAAAATAGAGGACGACTGGCAACAGATGTTAGCTCAGGGCTAATCTTCCTCACACACACACACACACACACACACACACACACGCAGAATTGCAAAGGACATTCTTGGGTTTGTTTTCTTGAGCAGATGTTAAGAGAGTATGCCAAGAGTTGGGATTCCTAAGTTGTAGGTATGGGCGTGTCAACGTTCTGGGACACGGCCACAGTGCTCTCCAGTGTTGGGAAGACCACTGGGGTCTCTCTTGACAGAATTATTTCAATATGATTTAAGTTCGTGAACCCTGTGTTCAGCTGTGTGAGCCCCACGGTTGGGATGACATTCAAGATGGTGGCACTTGGGCTGCCAGTTGCAGAAAAAACAACTCAAAATGGCTGAAATCATTGTTTCTCAAATTCGATTCTGTATGTAGAGCACAGATTACCTGTTAAAATGCAGACTCCGAGTCAGTAGGTCTCAGAGTGCGGGCTGGAGTCCGAGAGTCTCCATTTCTCGCGGGCTTCCGGAGGGATGCTAATGTGGCTGGTCCGCCAGCTGCGCTTTCAGGAGCAACAGTTCTCAGACTTGGCCGCACATTGAAACACCTGCAGGAACTTAAAAAAATACTGGTTCTTGGGTCCTACACTCAGAGATTCTGACTTAACTGGTGTGGGGTGAGTTTTTAAAGCTTCCCAGGTGTTCTAATGGGCGGCAGAGTTTGGGAACTACTTCCTTAAATGAAAAGGAAGACTGCTTGTCTCACTCGCCAGGTTCTCCTGAGGACAGCTCCTGCGCTGGTGAATTCCGTGACTCAGCCACCGCCAGGAACCAGCCTCTCTCCATCCTCCGTCGGTAGGTTTGGTCCTCAAGCTAGCGCCCCCTGGGGTCACAAGATGCTGCCACGGCTCCAGGCGTCATGTGCAGACTTGACAACATCCAAGGAGACAAGGCACTGTTCTTCCCAGTGTCTCTTATCGTCAACGAGGAGACCCTTCCCAGAAGCCCTTTCCCTCTGGTCTAACTGGCCAGGGGAATAGGATGGCCTCAGAGGACTCCGACCAGGGGTTCTCAACATGGGGTCCCAGGACGAGGAGCATCAGCATCGCCTGGGCTCTTGATAGAAATTCCAGTTCTCCAGCCCCGCCACAGACCTACTGAATCAGAAACTTCGGGAGTGAGGCCCTGCAGTCTGTCTTTTCACAGCTCCTCTGGGCGATTCTCATGTACCTTCTGCTTTGAGACCCACTGACTTAGAGTTTAAGCCTTAGACCAGCGGTTCTCCACCTGGGTTGGTGTTGCCGCCCAGGAGACATTTGGCAATGTCTGGAGGTGTTTTTGGTTGTTATAACTCAGAGGTGGCGGCTACTGGCATCTAGGGGGTAGAAGCCAGGGATGCTGCCAGACATCCTACAGTGCACAGGGCAGCCCCCCCAACAAAGAATCATCCAGCCCCAATTGTCAGTAGTGCCGAAGCGAAGAAACCCTGCCTTAGGCCAATCCGCGTTTCCTCTTGAGTCCCTCACAATGCAGTGGGGACTCTGGTCAGCGAGGGCAAAGGAGGGACGGCTGTGGGCTAGACAACCAACAGTGCCTGCCACTAAAAAGCACTTTCACAATAAATCAGACACCCCCACCATCTTTCCCACACTGTCCCCTTGCAGAGCAGCCCTTTCTTTAGAAAGGGACACAGAAACACTATAGAATGTAAAGGACGGGACCTGCAGGGTCACAGAGGTTTCTCTCTGTCAGGATTGGCCAACGCACGGCCCCTGGCCCTCTCCTCTTTGCCCGTGGGGGAGTGTGAAGGGGGCTGCATTATGGCAGGAGTCATACTTGGTGGCTTACTCCGAGTATTCTTGGTAACACAGTTTTACCAGGAGCGTAATCATCTTCCCTCTAAATATAGCATGTGATTTGAAAGGTTGGCTGCATCCCTAAATGTGATTTTTGCACTGTTTTGGAGCCAATTTTTTGGTCCAAGAAATGCAGCTCCACCGTGTCCTACGAGCAGTGGGGCCGCTGGAATCTGATCAGTAGGGACTCTCCTTTGGGGCGCTGTGAGTGTGTTACGCTGGCCGTGCCTGCATTTCTATTCCTTGACCATGCCTTCCAGCACTGTCCGTTTGAACTTGCTGCAGCAATGGAGATGTTCCGTAGCTGCGCTGTCCAGTGTGGTAGCCACCAGCCTCCTGTGGCTGTGGACACATGAAATGTGTCTAGTGCAACGGAGGAACTGATTATTTTTTCTTTTAGGAATTGGATTTTTAATTTTATTTAATTCTGTTTAACTTAAATCTCAATAGTCAAATGGCATTAGTGACTGCTGTAATGGACAGCGCGACCTTAGGCCCTGAGTTTTCCCCATGGTGCTCGGCAGCGTGCTGGGTCCTGGTGGGGCCTGGGAGGCACTCAGCACACAGACTACTTAGAGCTGGGCGGGTTCTTACTTAGAGGACGCTCTGTCCAGTCGATCTCAGCTGAAGGCCCCCAAGATCCAGAGAGGGGCTCGGTTATTTTGAATATTGCAAAAAGCGGTACCCAAATTAAATTTCCCAAGCTGAGGCAGCCCAGTCTCTAGGCTCTTTGCTTTGGGTGGGAACTTCTCAATACAGCATAGAAATATGAGTTATCCCATGCTGATCAGAAACTCTACTCAATAATTAATTGAATAAAAAGTCATTTTTTTTGTCAATTATAAAAAAATTTTAAAAAATTACTTAGCATGTGCATTTGTTTGGTAGACAAAAGTCTTTCAAATCCTGGGGTTCCCTGGGTGAAGAAATACATACAGGGGTCCCCCGGTGGTGCAGAGGTTAGAAATTGCTGATTTGGTCCAACCCCCTCACTTTCTGGGGAGCAAATCAACCCCTAGAGACAGGAGCCACCCATGCAAGGCCTCCTGGCTGGAGTGGGGCCGAGTCAGGACTAAAGGTCCACGTCTTGGGCTTCTTCCAAAAGCCAGTGTCTGAACAGTGTTCTTGTGTCCTGGTGTGTGTGTGCGTCTGCCCTGGGCTGTCAGCCCCCCAGGACAGTGATTGTGTCTGTTGGCATCCCCTTTGATCGGTGACCAGAACAGGAGGGAGAGTGAAAAGCCTCTTTGATGGTGGTGGTAGAGAATAGGTGTTACAGGGTAGGACTACTTCTCAAAGTGTGGTCACTGGAACGCCCACCCGTGGTGTCACAGTGGGAAACTCCCTGGAGAGAAGGTCATAAAAAATGCAAATTCTCGGGCCCCACCACAGACCTACTGTGGCGGTCTGGTCCATTGGTGCTCCCTCCCCCACCCGTGAACCCCACTCCTGGTATTCACACCCTGCTGGAGCCCCCTCCCCTGGCACTGACTCTGGGCTTGGCCATGTGACTTGCTTTAGCCAAGGAGACACTGGCCAACATGCCCGAAGCAGAGGCTTGATAGGTGAGTCCTCAGACACTGGGACTTGTCCTTTTGGAGCCCTGAGCTACCATGTAAGTAGGTCCAGCTGCCCTGCTGGAAAGACCCTGTAAGGGAAGGATGTGGGGGGCTGGGCGGAGGGGACAGGAGGGAGATGGGGAGGCACCTAGTCAGCTACTGGCTACCCCAGCCATCCCAACTGAGGGTCACTCATGTGAATAAAGAAGCCATCTTGGGGGCCAGCCCCATGGCTGAGTGGTTAAGTTCATGCACTCTGCTTTGGCGGTCCAGGGTTTCATAGGTTTGGATCCTGGGTGCAGACATACTCCACTCATCAGCCATGCTGTGGATGCATCCCACATACAAAGTAGAGGAAGATTGGGACAGATGTCAGCTCAGGGCTAGTCTTCCTCACCAAGAAAAAAAAAAAAAGGAACCAACTTGGACATTTCTGCCATATGGAAGAGAAGAAGAACCCTTCGCTGAACCCAGCCAATGCACAGAATCACAAAATGTAATAAATCATTGTTTTAAGTCACTAAATGTTTTTGAGTTTTGGAATGCAGCAATAGACAACTGAGATCCCTAGTGAATCAGAGTCTCTGTGGCTGCGGCCAGAATCTCCATTTTATACAAAACTCCAGTTGGTCCTGATGCTTACTAAAGCCGGAGAACCCCTGGGAAGGGCTCTGCCTTTAAAGTGCAAAGGCCTGATTCCAGATGCCACAAGCTGTGTGACTTTGGACAAATTCCTTAGCTTCTCTCATTCTCCATTTCCTTGTGGGTAATACAGAGGTTACGTACAGACTCCAGAGGAAAGTGCTTTGTGAATCTGAACCACCACCTGGAAGTCAAGGGTTATGAGTATTGTCAGCACTGTTGGCCATGCTGGCGCAAGCACTGAGCACCAGCTGTATGCCCAGTGCTAAATTGGTATGAGTTGCTGTGTCACATTCTGATTGTGAGCATCGTTGTTCAATTTAATTCCCCTGAGATACCAGAGGTGAGAAAGTGGCTGGTGGTGTTCATGGAAGTGGTGCCATGGGGGACAGTCCCTCCAAACCATAGTAAGTCCCGTGACTCCACCTCCAGAGGGTGCCCTGAATCAGACTTCACCACTGCACTGTTGGCCGTCATTGCTCACTTGGACTATTGCAATGGCCTCTTTTAAAAAAATTTTTTATTGAAGTATAACATATACAATGAGGTTCCTAAATCTTAGGTATGCAACTTACTGTGTTTGTACATGTGTGAACACCTGTGAAACCACCACTCAGATGAGGATAGAGAACGTTTCCAGCATCCCAGAGAGCAGCCTCATGCTCCCTCCTGTTGATGGCTCCCGGAAGCATCTGAGAATGTCTTGATTTCCCCTGAATTCCCGAACGATATTTTCACTAAACATAGTATCCTGAGCTGACAGTTCTTTTTTTTTTTTCCTTTTTCTCCCCAAAGCCCCCCATACATAGTTGTATATTCTTTGTTGTGTGTCCTTCTAGTTGTGGCATGTGGGACGCTGCCTCAGCATGGTTTGATGAGCAGTGCCATGTCCGTGCCCAGGATTTGAACCAATGAAACACTGGGCCGCCTGCAGCAGAGCGCACGAACTTAACCACTTGGCCACGGGGCCAGCCCCTGACAGTTCTTTCCGTTCAGCAAATGAAAAATATCCTGCCACTTCTGGCCCCCATGGGTTCTGATGAAAAATTCGCTGTTGTTTGAATAGTTTTTCCCTTTTAGATAAGATGTCATTTCTCTCTCTTTGCTTTCAAGACTTTTTCTTTGTCTTTAGTTTTCAGGAGTTTGGGTATGACGTATCTTGGAGTAGATTTCTTAGTATTTACCTATTTGGAGTTAATTAAGCTCTTAAATCTATAGGTTTATGTCTTTTGCCAAATTTGGGATTTTTTTCAGCCACTATTTCTTTGAATACTTTTTCAGCCCCACATTCTTTCTTCTTTCCTTCTGGGACTCTAACAATGTGAATGTTGGAGCTTTTGGTGTAGTCCAACAGATTCCTGAGGCTGTGTTCATTTTTTTTTTCAGTCTATTTTCTCTCTGTTGTTCAGCTTGGGTAGTTTCTATTGTCTATCTTCATGTTCACTAATTCTTCCCTCTCTTGTCTCCATTCTGTTGTTGAGTCCATCCAATGAGCTTTCAGTTCCAAAATTTCAATTTGGTTTTGCTTAATATCTTCTGTTTCTTTGCTAAGGCTTTCGTTTTTTTTTCATTTGTTTCAAGTGTGTTCATAATTGCTTGTTGAAGCATGTTTAAGATTGCAGTTTTAACATCCTTGTCAGCGGCTGGGATGTAGCCGCTGTAGCTGAGTGATTAAGTTTGCTCCCTCTGCTTCAGCCCCCCAGGGTTCACCAGTTCGGATCCTGGGCATGGACCTAGCACCGTTCATCAAGCCATGCTGTGGCAGCATCCCATGTAGAAGAACTAGAAGGACTTACTTATGAATAGGATATACAGCTATGTACTAGGGCTTTGGGGAGGGAAAAAAAAAGATTTCAGATTTGAAATATTAAAAAAAAAACTCCTTGTCAGATAATTCCAATATTTGTGTCATCTTGGTGTTGGCGTCTGTGGGTTGCTTTTCCCCTTCAGGTGCAATTGTCCTGGTTCTTGGTATGACACATCGTTTTTATGTTGTATCCTGGACCTTTGGGGTGTTATGTTATGAGACACTGGCTCTTAATGAAATCTTCTGTTTAACAGGCCTCCTCTAACACTGCACCTTATTGATGCCATGTGTGGGTGGAAGTCCAGGTTCCCCAGTCGACCTTGGTTGACAGCCTGGTGGGGGACACGGGTGCCTTCTTCCTGCTGGTCAGGGGTGGGAGTTCCAGCGTCCCACTAGACCTCCACTCATACCTCCCTGCCTAGGAAGGGAGGGGTGGCTCATTACTGCTCCCTGTGTGGTCTCCACTGACCTGTTACTGCTGGGGGATGGTGAAAGGCCTGACTAGGACTCCCCTGACACCAACCCAGCATGGAGAGGAAGGGGCACCTTGTTACCGCTGGGTGATGATGGAGATCCTGGCTCCTCTCTCATTCTTCTGTTACGCCCCTGGTGGGAGGGCATGGGCCCTGCTCACAGCCAGGCAAGGCTCCCCACTCGGCCTCTGCTCATGCAGCTGGGGCTGCAGTTTTTTTCATGGTGTTTGGCTAGAGTAGGGCATTTATTGTTTTAAAGGTTTTTTGTCTTACTAGAATGTGCCTTTCCCAGTCCTTTGGCTAGAGACAGCAGGCTTTTCTTGGGGTGGTTTTTGTCCACATTCATTGGCATTTCTGGGTTGCTGACTTCTCCAGCTCCAAATCTGGGATATATTGAGCAAAAAGGAAACCCAGAGAACTCACTGTTGTATTGTTTTTTGAGGTCCCTATTCAGACTGCCTTCTTCTCTCCCCTTTTAGAGTCCTCATAGGTTTGTTTTATATATAACGTCCAGGGTTTTCAGCTGTAGTTTGCAGGAGGAATAGGGAGAAGTACATATACTCCATCTAGCCCAGGAACCAGAAGTCCAGATGTGCCTATTCTTGAACTTCATATAAATAGAGTCCACTGTGTATGTTCTTTTAAGTCTGGTTTCTCTTGCTTAGCATGACGTCTTGAGATTTTTCCCCGTGGTGGTATGTAGCTGGGAATTTTTCATTGCTGTATAGTATTCAACTATGTGAACAAACCACGTGGTAGAATTTGCACAGTAGAATCCTATGCAGCAATAAAAAAGCAAACTACCTTGACTGCAGACAATAAGCCACGCAATTTGTTTGTCAGTCTTGCTGGGAATGGGCATTGGAGCTACTTCCAGTTTGGAGCTGCTGTGAACAAAGTTGCTACACATATTCTTGGATGTGCGTGTCAGTGGCCACAAGCACTCATTTGTGTTGGGAATAAATATTGCCAAACCTCTTCGCTGGTCTCCTTGCTTCAGCTCTTGCCCCCTTCTTGTCACTCTGCCACATAAAAGCCACAGGATCTTTTGAGAACATGAATTGGACCCTTTCTCCCCTTGCTCAGAAATACCAATGGCCTCCCTTCATACTCAGAATAAAATGTCCTCACCATGGCCTACAACGCTCTCCAGGATCCAGCCCCTGCCTGCCTCTCCTTTATTCCTACCTTCTTCACTACCTCTCTCTGCCGTCCCTTCATCTACCCACCTACCCATCCACCCATTCCATTTTGGGGTGCCTTCAGTGTGACTAGCTGACTCCCACCTCAGGACATTTGCCCTTGCTGTTCCCTCTGCCAGAAACACTCTTCCTCTGGATCATCGCCCAAGTCCCTTTTCCCCTTTATTTAGGTCTTTGTTCAAATGTCATCCTTCAAAGAGGGATTCTAAAATGGCGCCACTCATCCTCTCTCTCCCTCCCTTTACCCACGTTATTTTCCTTGATAGTCCTGGTCACCACTTGAACTTCTATTGTTCATTTGTTGTGTGTCTCCCCTTTGGCATGAAACGTCCACAAGGTCATCTCTTGGTGATCTGCTGTGTCCCACCGCCTAGAGCGGTGCTGCACATAGTAGGTCTCAGAAAACATTTGTGAAATGTGTGAAAGACACTAGCATGGGATTTGGTCAGATGCGCCTGCGTGCTGACAGCAGCTGCGTCTTCCAGCTGTATCATGGGCGAGTCCCTTCACCTGGCGCTTCTCACGCTCGTCTCCTGGGATCTTGGGACAATGCAGATCCTGATTCAGGAGATCTGGGCTGGGACCTGAGAGTCTGCATTTCCTACCAGCTCCCAGTGATGCTTAAGCTGCTGCTTCTGGGGTCCAGGCTTAGAGTAGTGAGGCCTTGACCGCTCTGAGCCTCGGTTTCCACACCTGAAAAATGGCTTCTCGTGGAGAATAAGTGGGGAAAGTGTGCGAAGCACTGTGCACGGTGCCTGGACTTAGCAGGTGCTCTGTGAGCATCTATTGCTCCTCCTCTCGGTGCCTCTCAGGGTCTGAAACTCGAAGTCACTGCTGGTTTGCTCCCTCTGATCTTCCCCTTCCCCACGTTGAGCCCCCTAGGCAGAGCCTCGGCAGATCCTTGTCCATTGTGTTTCTGCAGAGCTGGCCAGCCCCACCTGTCATGGGCAGGGGTTTGGAGAGGATTCTGGCATTTGGACAGTCATGGGAACATTATGCAAATGAGATGCAAAGCAGCAGCTAATGAGCCCAGATTGCATTTGCCCGAGCTCTGGGAACACATGGGGTAACCGTGCGGGCTAGGGGCCGGGCTGGCAATGGATGCTCTTTGGGTTGGGCCAGGAGGCAGTGACAGAAGGAGTGGCTTCTGGGGGGCATGAGGGCGGCTGCTCTGTGGCGTAGGTGGGCCCCCTCCTCGTGCGTATTTTGACCCCACCTGTGGGACTGGAGCCTGGTTAAGGTCTAGGAATAGGGGCTGAGGTCGAGCATGGTGTGCGTGTGTGTACGTGTGTGGTGTGGTGTAGGAGGTGTCCCTGGGCCTGTCTGGGGCCTGGAGGTGGGGAAGTGGAGGGCTGCAGATGGGTGATTCCTTAATATTTTTTCAGCCCAATTAACACGTGCAGAGGAAGCTCTGACAAAACTGGCGGAAGACAATTTTCCCCGAATGGGGTTCCACTTGGGAAGAGGGAGACAAAGGAGGTAGGAGACGGCAAAAGATGGAGTAGTTTCAAGGGGCACAGGCTGTTCTGACATGGCGTAACTGATCACCCATATTTTTGCTGGTTTTGGGGTCTCTTACTGATGTAAACTTTGACAAGCCATAAGGCTATCCCATTCTTGCCTCCCTTCCTTCTAACATCCCTCTTGGGGACCCTCCCCCCAGCAGAAGGGACTGGCTCAGGCTGACAGTAGGGGTCGGGTGGGAGTGGATGCTCCCTGGGCTGGGGAAGGAGGGGGTGACGGAGGAGGCAGCTTCTCCCACAGAGCCTGTCTGAGGGTAGTAGGGCAGAACCCAGGGGTCTGCCAGGCGGCAGATGGGGCTGGATCAGGCTGACGGAGGGGTGGGTGCGAGGCAGCTGTCTTTGGTATCCTGGATGGAGCTGGGTCTTTAGGAGAAAGATGATCCGGGCTGGGGGCTGGCAGGTGGGCGGGGTGGGGGGGGGGGTCTGCTTACAGCGCCTGGAACTCAATCCCTCCCCGCCCCCTAGCTGAGGTCTCCTCGCTCTCCAGGGAGCCTCTGCTGTCAGACGCCAGGCACCCCACCCTCCTGCCCTGGGCCTCCACTGACTCTCCGCTGAGGACCTCCAGGCCTGGGGACACCCAGCTTCGGGCTTTTGGCCCAAGGGGAAGCCCAGGCTGGAAATCACCTCTGAGGTCGTTATGGGGGGGTCGTCACTCATGCCCACTATTTGACTGGCACTTCAAGTACACATGACCCTCTCTGGCCTCTGAGCTAAGGATGAGAGCACACTTGGCTGTGAGACTCCTGGAAGCTGGAAGGCTGTTGCTCTGTTTCCCAATAAGATCTTTCTTAATAGAACCAGTGTGGAGCATTGGAAAAAACTCGGCGGGCAGAGGGTTCAGATCCCAGCCTAGGCACTTACTGACTTTGTCACCTTGGGCAAATCGCTCCGTCTCTCAGAGCCTCTGCGTCTTAGCCAGTCCTGTGGTCTCACCTGCAGGGCTGCTGTGGCAGCCAGAGCCGCCGCAGGAGAACAGGTGTCAGTAACTCCATGAGCTGGTGACCCTCGGGGCAGGGACTTTGTTTTGCCCGCGGCTGTGTCTCAGCACCCAGAAGAGCCCCTGGCATGAGGCGGGTGCCTAGTCAGTATCTGTGGAATGAATGAAGTGCCCTATTTCATCTATTCTGAGATGATGTTCCCCCTCATGTTTGACATCTCTGGAAGTTGGGTGCTTTACACAATTTAGAGCTTGTCTTAGTTTGACTGGCAGCAGCCATGTGACGGAGAGGGCCTTAGACGGGATGAAATAAGGAAGAGGCCATCATGATTTTATTTTATGTTTTTGCTTTTTCTCCCCAAATCCCCCCAGCACACAGTTGTACATTTTAGTTGTGGGTCCTTCCAGTTGTGGCACGTGGGATGCCACCTCAGCGTGACCTGATGAGTGGTGCCATGTCTGTACCCAGGATCCGAACCAGCGAAACCCTGGGCCGCTGCAGCTGTGCACGCGAACTTAACCACTCGGCCATGGGGCCGGCCCCAGAGGCCGTCATTATTAACAGGCAGTTTTTTGCTTAATTTTCGGTTGGCTTCTGGTTCTTTCTGATTGCATCTGCCCTCTCTGGGCTGTGTGGGGTCCCTGAGAATTGCCCTGGGCACAGGGGCTGCCATGATCTTTCCTGAGGTCCTTTTGAGGTGCTGCTGGGCTGGGGACAGCGCATCCTGTGGGGCGTGCTGTGCGTCCTGGGCCTCAGGCCCCACTTGGTCCACCGGCTGCCCCCCTGGATGTTGTCCCTCCTGGGGAGTGGCAGGGCAGTCTGAAGCTGGGAGTTCCCTCTGAGGAGCAGGGGCCCATTTTACTCTATCCTGTAATAATTCTCAGTACAGGACTGGACAGCACCCAGGGGCATGGGTGAGGATATCTGTGACCCCCCTTGCCCCAGGGGCTCCAGGTAGGATCTAGTCTGGACCAGACACAGGACTTTCAGAAGGAGGGAGGGGGTGTAGGGGTGAGTGACCCTGCCCCCAACCCCACCCCAGCCCCCTCCAGCCCCAGAGCTGAGACACAGTGGGCAGATCTGAGTCTGATCCCAGAGGGCAGGTGTGGAGCACACAGTCAGATCCTCTCCCAGGAAGTGGCTCATCGGTCATTCTCCCGGTCGGGACACTTTTACTTGTGTAAAAAATCCCCTCTCCTGAGGCTAGGGTTGGGGGCTTGTGCGTACCGCTGCGATTTTGTGTAGGAAGGGTTTGTGTATTGCATCTTCTGGATCTGTGTAGACGTGTGTACACATGTCGTAAGGATGCCTATATGCTGATATTAGTGTTACAGTTATGTGCGTGTATACGTGCGTGTTCCCTGTGCATGTACAGGTAGATACACAGGCTTGTGGAAATGTGTGTGCATATGTACATGTAGTGGGTGTTTGTATGTGTAGTGTGTTGTTGGAGTGCACATGTGCGTGGACACATGTTGGCGCGTGTGGTGCAAGCCTGGATGTTTGCTCTGAGAGGTGTGTGACAGCCGGGGCCTGTGGGAGAGGCACCAGAGTTGGCTTCACCAGGCCTCACTGGGAATAACGAGCCCAGGAGCCTTGCATGCCCAGACAAGTTGTTTTACTACTGTGGGCCTCAGTTTCTAATCTGTAAAATGGGGATGGAATGTCGTGGAATGAGATTGTAGATGAGTATGTCACACTTTGCCTGATCCAGAAAAGACTCAAAACAAAATTTTGAGGAGTGATTGAATGAGAATAAATAATTAAGCAAACAGAAGTGTTTTACAGAGCAGCGTGCAGTTAAGATTTTAAGGACCTGAGGTAAGTGCCTGGAAAGATGCAGCTTACAATGTCTGGTAGGCATGTCGGGAGGCAGGGTCTTGAGGAGAAAGAGAGGAGAGGGGCCAGAGCAGGGTCCTGCACAGTTGAGAGTAGCCGCGGGAGCCCGTGGTCACCAGCGTCTCTGTGAAGGTGAAGTTTGCGCACCCGCCCCATGTCGATGCGGGCGCCATGCAGAAGGCGGGCGTCCCCTGGTGTACACCGGAGGGAGGCTGTCGGCGCGAGCATTGCTCGGTTGCCATAGAAACGAGCAGAAGGAGGTGGGTGGCTGGAGAAGGAGGCGGGTCGGGAGGAGGGAGGGGGAGGAGGTGGCGGTGGGGGGCGGGGAGCTGGCTTCTGCAGTTCTGGCGCTGCTGCCTTCCTGAGCGAGCGGTGGAGGGAACCCACGAGGACAGAGCCCCCAGCCCGGGCGCCAGGCCCCCTCCCCGCCCGCCACCACGGAGAAGGAGGAGGACAGCCAGCCCCTCCGGCCCTGGCCTGGCCCAGTGGGGGCAGTGCACTCCTACCAGCCCCTGGCTTGGTGCCCAGACAGGCCCAGGTAGGCTTCCCGATGGGGACAGCTGCAAGAGGCTGCATTTAGAGCGGGGCCCGGGGGCTGCCCCTGCCTTCCTCCCAGCAGCAGCTGATGGCAGGCCTAGGGGCCGAAGGGGCCAGAGCCAGTGGACCTGGTAGGGAGCAGCCAGCCTCCTGGGGGCCCTCTTCGCAACCGGGGTCCTCTCCGTCAGGAGGAGTGTTCCCTGTTGCCTCTCCTCTGCACTTTGTCCCTCTCTCCACTGTTGCCACAGGTCCTGAGTGTAGAAATGCCCCCTCCCTAGGGGAGTGGGCTGAGGGTGCTGGAGTTGCCATGGACCCACGGTGCTGCTCCGCCCCCGGCTGAGGCCACAGGGTATGGGGGGCAGGGAGAGGTGAGGATGTCCCCACCCCTGCTCAGGGCACTGCTGGACCCTGGCCATTTGGAACCAGCAGACCCACCCCCAGCCCCACACCAGCAGCCTCCCCACTGGCCCGATGGCCTCAGGCTGGTCTAAGGCATTCGGCCGAGCCCCCTGGTCAGGGAGGTAGCATCTTTCTCCTTCTCCCCAAGCTCAGGCCCTCCCCTACTTGTTCTCCCTGCAGACCCAGACCCCAGATCCCCCAGAGGAGCCCTGTCCGCCCCCAGCAAGCCCAGGGTCTCCTTGTCAGGGTACAGGAGAGCAGGCCCAGATCGGGTGGGGTGCTCCCTCCCCCTCTCTGTCCCTCTGCTGCATTGCTCTTGGGGACAGACTGGGCTGCTGCTGGGGGAGCTCGGGCACTGCAGAGGAGCCGTTGCCTCTGCTGGCACTCAGGAGGGGGTGGGGCTGGGGCCTGGGGAGGAAGCGGGCGCACAGCCTGGGCTCCGGGCACCAGGGCCAGGAGGGCCTGCGGTAGTGCGGTGGGTGGGGCGCACCTGGTCCAGGTTTGCTCTGGGAGGGAGCGTGGGGAGGAGCTCCTAGCCTGAGAGGGCCAGGGGTCGGTGTGTGCAACCTTGGGTGTGTTAGGGCGCCTGGGCGGCACAGTCTGCCCCTTCTCTACCAGCACCCCTGAGAGCTTGGCTGGGCCTTTTGCTGACCCTGGCACCACATTATGGAGCTTCCCCCTTGCCTGGGCGCTTGCAGGTCAGAGGACCTGGTGCAGGGGCTGAGGAGGGGTCCCCTGCCTGTGATAGGATGGGGGAAGATGTGCTGAGAGGCTGACGTGCTCAGTTCCTTTCTGCAAACGTGCGTTGCACCTGCTGAGCGTTAGGCACAGGGCCTCCCACTTTGGGGTTAAGGGCCTGAGAGGTGAGAGGGCAGGTCTTGGGGTGGCAGGAGCAGTGGTGGGGGTTCCGATCTGCCCAGGAGCCGGCAGCCGAGACACCCTGGTACACCATTACTGTTTGCCCCTGGCTTCTCTGAACCCCATCCCCCTCCTCCCACAGGGCCTGGGGGGCACTGGCAGGTGTCCTGCTTCACCTCCAGCAGCTGGCCTGCCTCTGTCCCTGCCCGAACAGGGGGATGGGGAGGCCTGGAGCTGTCCCTTCTCCAGACCCTCCAGGCCTGGCCGGCCCTCCCCGACTCCCAGCCTGCCTACTCGAGGCCACAGTGCCCTCTCTTTTCTTCTGTCCCATACGTCCCTGGGGTCTGTCTTGGCTCGCTCTGTCTCTCTCCCACACTCTGTTGCCCCCAGGCTCTGGGGCAGTGAGCCCAGCCGAATGGCCTCCTGGGGCACATTTCCCATCCCCACCCCGTCACACCCAGTGGGCCCACTGCCCAGAGCCCCAGCCTGGAAGCCAGGTTGGGGCCCCAGCCTGCCCCCAGCAGCCTTCCTCATGTCAGAGGGAGCTGAAGCGAGGCCCCAGGAGCACTCAGAGGCCTGGGGCTCAGCCAAGGGGGCCTAGGACAGGAGTGACAGTTTGGCCCCAGGCCGGCCCCTCCTCATGTGCCCCACTACGGGAGCTCTGGGGAGATAGGGAGACACCTCCACTTGGCTATTCATGGGCATCTCAGGGCTCCAGAACTGAGCTCCCCTCTGCCCCAAATTGTTGCCCCTACTGTGCTCCCATCTCAGGTAACGGCACCCCACCTGCCAGCTGCTCAGGCCCAAACCCCCAAGCCATCCGGACTCCTTCTCCCTCTCATGCATGCATCCAAACTTTCAGGGAATCCTGCTGCCTCCAGCCTCGCAGTAGTTCCAGACTCCAACCCCTTCCCACTGCTTCCAGCATCTCCACCGTCTTCTCTCACGTGGAGGACGGTAGCCCCCTGCCCGCAAGTTCCCTGTCCTCCTCGCCCCCTGTAATCTGCTCTTCCCCCAGCAGCCAGTGTTCCCTTAAACGCTAAGCCAGATCCCGTGCCCCCTCTTCTCAAACCCCGCAGTGGTTCCCATCTCACTCACTGGGGAAAAGTCAAAGGCCTCGCTCTGACCTACCAGGCCCCGTATGATCTGTATCCTCCTCTAGCCCCTCCAACCTCCCTGACCTCACCCTCCCTCCTCCCCTCACTCCCTCTGCTCCAGTCATGTGATCCCCTTGTTCCTCCACGTGGCAGCCATGCTCCTGCCTCAGGGCCTTTGCACTGGCTCTTCCCTCTGCCCTGCTGCTCTCCCCCAAGATATTTGCAGATATCCCCCTCCCTCACTCTCTTCAGGTCTTTGCTCACATGTCACTGCTGAGAATGGCCTCTTCTGACCATCCTGTGTAAGACAGCATCACTCTGAGCCCCCGTCGTCCCTCTCTGTCCCCTTCCCTGCCTTATTCTTCTCCACAGCCCTTGTCACCTTCTAACATGCTCAGTCACACACTGTTCATTGGGTTCTTGTCTGTCTGGCTCCTCTAGGATGTCGGCGCCGTGAGGGCGAGGAGTTTTCTGTCTCGCTCACTGCTGTGGCCCAGAGCTGCATCCCAAGTTTCAGGGCTGCAATTTAAAGCTAGGAGTCTCTGCCTCAGGGGCTGGCCCTCTGCATCTGTGCTGTAATGGGGGGCCTGTGACTCGGCCCTCCCAGGGGAAGGGATCCAGTGCCCCCCTGACTGGGCAGTTGCCCAGGGGCATCGAGCTGGACAGGATGGCCTGGGTCCTTGCTTGCCTTCTGCTGCTCTAGCCATGAGACAACTCCGTAGACCGGGCGGCTTCAGCAACAGACATTTATTTCTTATGGTTCTGGAGGCTGGAAGTTCGAGGTCAACGTGCCAACCTATTGGTCCCTGGTGAGGCCCCTCCTGGCTTGCAGACAGCTGCCTCCCCACTGTGTCCTCACACGGCCTTTCCTCAGTGCGTGTGCCTGGCGCAAGAGAGCTCTGTCTTCCTCCTCCTACAAGGACACTAATCCTGCCGGACTGGGACCTCACCCTTATGACCTCATTTAACCTCACCTGCCTCCTAAAAGTCCCATCTCCAACACAGTTGCACTGGGGGTAGAGCATCAACATACAAATTTGGGGGGAGACAGTTCAGTCCTTAGCAAAGGTCTGTGGGGGTGTTAGCCCAAAGTCGGCGGGGGGTGAGGTCGTCCAGAGAGATGGAGCCTCCTGTTTGAAGCTCTGCGGCTGTGGAGGCGTGGCTAATAACACCTGTGATAATAATCGCAGTTAACGTGCTGCTTCCTGGGCGTCGGCTACTCATTTTGTTCTCATGCCAACCCCGTGGGTAGGTGATATCAGCACCTCCATTCTGCAGACGAGGAAACTGAGGCACAGAGAGTTTAAGCAACTTGCCAAAGTCATACAGCCAGCAAGTGGCAAAGGTGGGACTTGAACCCAGTTGTTCTGGCCCCACGGCGGGGCTCTTGACTAATCTGCTCTTCGTGCTGACCTGGTGGGTGTGTCTGTGCTTGTTGGGAGAGCAGGTTGCCACCCCGAACCAGCAAGACATGGCTTATGGCAGAGTGTGACTAGGAACCACACCAGGGAGAAGGGTGAGGGAGGAGGGCTGGGGCATTCAGGGAAGGCTTCTTGGAGGAAGTGGGACTGAGCTGGCCTTTGAAGGAAGCAGGGTTATTTTGGAGAGGCGGGTGCTGGGAGGGAGGACGGCATGCACCCCAGGAGGGAGGGAGGGCGTGAGCAGAGGAGCAGAGCTGGCATGAGCGTGGGGAGCGTGTGCGGGGGGAGGCCTTGAGGACGGCACCTTGCAGCTAACCTGGATCCTTCTTGCTGCGTCTGAAGCCCCAGCAGAGGCTAGTAAGAGTCTTGAGTGGCCCCAAGTCAGTGTGGGGAGCTGGGGAGCCCATCTGTCGTCTGTCTCTGGGTGAGGGGAGGGCAGGGGGCTGCTGGGAATGTCTGTGGGACTGAGACCCACCCTGGGGGAGGGCAGGGGGCTGCTGGGAATGTCTGTGGGACTGAGACCCACCCTGGGGGAGGGGCAGGGGGCTGCTGGGAGTGTCTGTGGGACTGAGACCCACCCTGGGGGGAGGGGAGGGCAGGGGGCTGCTGGGAGTGTCTTTGGGACTGAGACCCACCCTGGGGGAGGGCAGGGGCTGTTCGGAGTGTCTGTGGGACTGAGACCCACCCTGGGGGAGGGGAGGGCAGGGGGCTGCTGGGAGTGTCTGTGGGACTGAGACCCGCCCTGGGGGGAGGGGAGGGCAGGGGGCTGCTGGGAGTGTCTTTGGGACTGAGACCCACCCTGGGGGAGGGCAGGGGCTGTTCGGAGTGTCTGTGGGACTGAGACCCACCCTGGGGGGAGGGGAGGGCAGGGGGCTGCTGGGAGTGTCTTTGGGACTGAGACCCACACTGCGGGAGGGGAGGGGCTGCTGGGAGTGTCTGTGGGACTGAGACCCACCCTGGGGGGAGGGGAGGGCAGGGGGCTGCTGGGAATGTCTGTGGGACCTGAGACCGATCGCGGGGGAGGGGAGGGCAGGGGGCTGCTGCTGCTGGGAGTGTCTGTGGGACTGAGACCCACCCCGGGGGAGGGAGAGGCAGCTCTGGCTTCCCCATGGCCCTTCCCAGGTTGAGCTGAGCTGGTCCCTTAGGCCAGGAGGGCTGGTGTGACCCCCATGGAGTGCTGGCTCTAGACTGGGCACCTGGGAGGGAGGGATGGGGTAAGGACTCACCCCTGAGTCTGGGTCTGACTCTGCCTCCTCCCTGCTGTGTGACCTTGGACAAGTCATTTAACCTCTCTGAGTCTCAGAGAAGGCAAGGAAGTCACCGCCCATCTCAATGGGTTGTTGTGAAGAGTAGAAATAAAGTGTATGAAGAGGCTGGCACATAGTAGGTACTCAAAAATGGTTGTCATAGTCGATACAAAGGGAGAGAGAAGAGAGGGATGATGTAACAGCCCGAGCTGTGGACACGTCTTCCGTCTGCGTGCTATGGGAGCCCTAAGGAGGGAGGGCACCATCCTGAGGGCAGAGTCATCATGGGGGATCAGGGAGGAAGGAAGAGACTCTGAAACTGGACCCTGAGAGTCGACCAAGAGGAGAGGAAGGGGATGCCAGGAGAAACTGGGGAAACAGAGGACAGGTGGGATCTGGGACCCTCTCTGGTGGCAATCCGTCTCTTGGTTATGTCACCATCATTACCAACATCCATTGAACACCTACTGTGTGCTGGTGACTGTGTTTGGCTCTGGGGTAGAAAATTCACTGTTTCTGCTATTTGATGAATGAATGTTCCAGAAGGTCCTTGGCATTCATTCATTCAACAAATATGTACCATGCACTTACTCTGTGCCAGGCACTGCTCTGGATGCTGGGAATACTGCAGAGAACGAGACAGACAAAAATCGCCAACCTAACAGAGCTGACGTTCTAGTGGGAGAGGAAGCACTAAACATGAGGAAAACTCTAATGTTGAGAGCCTGTCACAGGCAGGGAGTGTGGGGGTGGAAAAGGAGTCACAAGTTTAAATGAGGGGGGCCAGAACATTTGAGCAGACCTCGAAGTCTGTAGGGGGCACTATTCTTAGCCAGTGCAAAGGCCCTGGGGTTAGAACAGCAAGAAAGTCAGAGGAACTGAAGGAGAGTAAAAATGGTGGGAGATGAGGGCAGAGGGGTGAGGGGTGGGACAGCAGGTCATGCAGGGCCCTTGGCAAGGAGCTGGACTTCTGCTCGGGGGAAATGGGAGCCACAGGAGGGTGGTGAGTAGAGCAATGGTGGGATGTGACTTGGGTTTTACCAGTTTCCCTCTGGCTGCTGTGTAGGGAACACACTGGGGCTGGGGCGAGACAAGCAAGGTCAGAGGCAGGAAGACCAGTGAAGGGGCTACTGCAGGGGGGTGATGGGGGCCAGGACCAGGGCAGTTAAAAGTCGAGCTCAGGATCTGCTAATGGGTTGGGTGGGGTAGGAGGAGGAAGAGGAGCTGGGGTCGGAGGCCTGTGGTTGTTAGTGACCGATGACACAGGAGTCCACACTGCGCCGTCCACCCCAGGCTGCCCTCTCTGGGCTCACGCGCTTCATTCCTCCATCCCTTCTGCAAGCCAGGGCTAGGCGGACCAGGAGAAAGGCCCCTGCCCCCCGGGGTCTTTCAGAGGCAGCGCAGCAGGCCTGGGGCCTGAGGATGACACCTTTCACCTGGGGCTCCTTTCTGCCAAAGGAAAGATCCAGGTCAGGATGAAAATGTCACATTTCCGCAGCGTCTATGTTTTTCAAAAAGAGCTACTACTCCTTTATCGTTTGATCTTCAAAAGCAACTCAAGTATTGTTTTCGCATCACACCAGTTAGAAAACTGAGACCCCATGACGGGACTTGGCCGAGGTCTCACCAGCACGGGGGAGGCTGGAGCCAGTGCCCAGGCCACCTGTTCCACAGGCCGAGGGCTACACCATCCTTGTGGCAAGAGAGGGGCCTGGCATCTTCCCTGGCTCCAGGAAAAGAGAGGGCCTGCCCCGAAATGGCACAGCAATGGTGACACGTCAGTAATGAGAGCTGACAAGCGCTATCAGTCACGTCTCAGCCTCAGGCTTCCGGCTACAATGTGGGGGTGACAGCAACACCCCACCTCGCAGGGTGCGTGTGAGGATCCGATGGGTTAGGATGTGGGAGCAGTCCACTGCCAGCTATTATTATTCATGATAAAGGGCTTTCAGGGCCAGAAAAGGTCAGCTGGGCATTGTGCCCACTTGATGGGTTGAGGAAAGCTAGGAGCGGATCGGGCCTGCCCCTGGGGGTGGCAGATACCGGCCACACCAGCTTCCATGGCTGAGAAATGCAGCTTTTCAGTGATGGCAGCTCTTGGCCGCCATTCAGGAGGGAATTAAGAGCATTTGGTGAGAATTAAACCTCCCACCTGCCCCCAGGGTGGGGTGTGGGGCCAATTTGGAGGAGGCGGGGCAGCGTGGGATGGTGGGTCTGGTGGGTCTGGTGGGTCTGGTGGGTGCGGTGCTGGGGGCTCGTGCGCCCCCTCCCACATCCCCTCCCTGGCCCTGCCTGTCTTCCTGAGCCACTGCTGTGCAGATCCAGCCCTGGTCTGGAGTGGGCCGGACCCTCAACGTCCCATCACATTCTTAAGTCTGGTCATATCATCCTCATTTCACGGCAAGGCCCAGGGAGGCCATGTGAATTGCCCAAGGCCACACAGCAGTTTGGTGGCAGAGCAGGGGCCCCAAGGCTAGAGCTATGTCCACTACACATGATACCTCAGCCGGGAGCCCAGGAGACCTGTTACCTATCTACACTGAGGGAGGGACCACAGCAGGTCCACCCTCCCTGAGTCTGGACAAGGTGAGAATGGTCTCTGCCATCACGCATTCTCTTCTAGCCTGACATGCCAGGTCTTAGCCGCACTGTCCCCTCTTTCCATCCTTAGAACGCACCCTCTGTCTTAGCTCCCAGCTCCCTCAGCTCTCCTCCAACACAAGCCAGAGGATTTTTAAAAAATGCAGTTTATGCACACAAGGCAAAATCTGAAAGGCACAAAAGGACCTACAGTGAAAATCTCCCTCCCACCCCACCCCCCAGCCACCCAGTTCCCCGAAGGCAGCCACCATTACCAGCTTTCCAAAAATATTCCCTGTTTCTATAGCTCCCCCCATACGAATGGAAGCGTCCGCAGCCACGCTCTTCCCCACCTTGCTCATTTGGTTTGAGTGGCATGGCGTGGGGAGGGCTCTGTTCAGGACTGGAGCATTCTGTGGCAGGCCTGCACCATAATTTACTTAACCAGTCCCTGGACGGGCATCTGGGTTGTTTCCAGCCTTTGGCTTTTACAGGCAGCGCTGCAGTATATGGAATTGGGCATCCTCGGTGTGCGCAACTGGCTGGAGGGTCCGCTCCTGGGAGGGGGGCTGCTGGGAGAAGGATGTGTGCCTCTGCACAGTGAGTGAGAGCGCCAGGTCGCCCCACTGAGATCGTATCAGGTCACCTCCTGCAACCCAGGGTAGGTTCCACCTTCACTCCCATGAGGGAATGTCCCTACCCTCCGCCCTGCTCCCGCCCCCACCGCCAGCCCGCTGACAGCTGTACCTTATGGGGACCCCAAAGAGCAGAGTTCAGTACAACCTCAAGGGCTCTGGCCGGGGCTCTGGCCCAGGCTTCTCACCTAAGGCAGCTCGAAGTCCATCACATAGCCCTCGTTCACTCCTCGCGTCTAAATTCAAAATGGTCCTCTTGAAGCGGGTGCTGCTTTATAAGTGAAAAGTGCCAAATTAAGAAGAAAAAGTTCAGACTCATTGCTTTGTCCCTTGATGACATCCAGTCACCTCTCTCTTCCCCCGCCACCCCGTGCATGAGTTTGTGGGAGTTTGTCTGAGGTTTTGCTAATGGGAGAGGAACAAAATACCTTTAGTGCCTGAGAGAAACCAAGGGGCAATACTGGGTTATTCCTGGGGAAAGAGCACTAGGCCCTGGACAGATGGGGAGACTGAGGCCACAGAGGGGGAGGGATCCTCGCATGTGGGTGCCACCTGCTCTGAGCCTGAGGGCCAGCTGCTGGTAAGGGCTGGGGGTCTGCTGGACCCCCAGTTTGGGCTGAAGCCTGCAGAGGCTAGCCCTCCCCCAGCGTCCTCATTGGTCGGGGTTCATAGTCCTCTGCAGGGAAGAGGCAGCGAGATGTCCCCTGCTGTCCCCTGCTGAAGGCTGGCGGCTGCTCGTGGGGTCAGGACGGCCTGGACTCGCTGTCCTTCGAGAGCCATTCTTGCTTGGGGTGGCAGTGAGGCCTGGCTGGGGGAGGGGAACAGGGCAGCGCCTGCTCCAGCCTGGGGCAGCACACGGCCTACATTGGACAGCCGTGATGCCAGCCGACAGATCCAGGGCACACACAGCCGCTCGATGCTCACACGGATGGCAGTGCTCTGACCTGCAGGCCAGGAGGCCGCGTGTGCAGGACTCTTAGGAGACATGTAAGTGGTTAACGGAGGCTTCCGAGGCTGGGCCCCAGGGCAACCAGAAGGGCATCTGCCGAGGCCCAGAAGCTCAGGGATCTGCGGAGGTGCTCAGCCTGGGCCAGAGGTGGGAGGAGGCCCTGCTGCCAGCTTCCCAATGGCCTTGGGTCCAAGCTCTGGCGGGGGGGAGCTTCTGGGAGGATCTAGAGGCGAGACCAGGGACTCTGCGTTGGGTGGGGTGGCAGGTGAGGGAACTGGAGGGTGTTTGGGGCCTGGTGCAGGGATCTAGCTGGGTCAGGGTGGGCAATGACGAGGTGGACAGAGAAGCCAGCGAGGGCTCATTGAGCCCCAGGGCCAGGCCCTGGGGAGGGGGAGCAGGACACGCATGAAGATAGGCCTGCCTGCTGGCCCCCAGGAGCTGTGTGTGTCTACGGAGCAAACCACAGATTTGGATAAAGCTAATACGCAACACACGGCCCTCACTTGTAGCTCTGAGAGTACAGGAGTGCCGTTGGCACCACGGTTCCAGTGGTTGGGGCAGGTTCTGAGAAGTGCCCACTGGAGCAGGAGGACCGATTTGGGGTCGGGGGAAGGAAGGGATCTAGAGCAAAGGGCTCATGGAGGAGAGCTGGGGAGGTGGGCATGAGGGGGACTACAGGGTGAATCTTGGGGTTACCCCAGGGTTGGTGAGGCAGTCCCAGGGCGGGGAGTCCTCATCCCGATGCACAGCTCGTGCCTGCGGGGCCCCAGGCCTGGAATGGGGCACATGGCGGCACTTCCCTGATCTCCAGGGATCTCTCTCCTGCCCTCCTAGCGCATGAGCAGCCCAGCTTGGTGACCGCCATTCCCCAGCTGCCCATCCTCCTACGGCCACACCATGTCCGGCTCCTACGATGAGGCCTCGCTAGCTCCGGAGGAGACCACTGACAGCTTCTGGGAGGTGAGGCTTCAATGTTCCCCATGTCCTGGGGATCACACAGCCTGGCCATGTGGAGGCCCAGGCTCCCATCCACCCCATGACCTCAGGCCCTGCTCTCTAGTCCCTGGGCCCCTCCAAAGCCATCTGTGTCCAGCAGGCAGTGGTAGCCATAAAGTGGGGGAAGACTGAGCTTGGAGCCCTTCTGCCCCACAGCTGGCCCTGGAGAGATCCTGCAGTGTTTCATAACGTGGAACAGGCCCTCCTGACGCTCTGCTCTGGGGGCCCTAGCTTAGACTCCTGGCATTCACACAGGCAGCTATGCACTTCACAGCTTACACAGCCTTTCATAGCTGAAGTGAAGTTGGCAGGGGGTCGAGCACAGGTCTCAGAGAAGCAGAGTGAATTCTGGGAACCCCACAGCAACAGAGATGTGGAGACCAGAGTAGAAGCCAGGATTTCAGGAGCCTCCCAAAATAATATCTGAGACCCAGAAAAGCATTTTTCCTGTTGGCTTCCAAAATCCAAAGCAAAAACTGCCAAACCTAAATTAATAAGTGTTTAATGAGATGTCTCCAAAACATAATATTATGTCAAAAGCTGCAGCTCAACTCAACGCTTCTGTGACTCTGCATAAATATAATAGATTTAGCTCACAAGAACAAAATGAATAATTCATTCTAGCCCAAGTCCAAATTATAAAAATCCTTCCGCATTTCATGGCAGCGAGGAAATTATGTTTACAGTGGGATGAGGGAGTGTGTAGACGGTGGGATGCGATGCGGGGTGCTGAGGCCTCGGAAGTGGGAGGGTCGGGGGTCCCCAGCGCATCCCTGCGGGGCGGCGAGGCGGGGAGGGGGGGGGGGGCCGGCAGGGCTGGACAGCGGGGAGGCGGGGAGGCCGGGGCCCCGCGGGAGTCGCGCTCGCTGCTTGGCCGCCAGGTGGGGAACTACAAGCGGACGGTGAAGCGCATCGATGACGGGCACCGCCTGTGCAACGACCTGGTGAACTGCGTGCAGGAGCGCGCCAAGATCGAGAAGGCGTATGCGCAGCAGCTCACCGACTGGGCCAAGCGCTGGCGCCAGCTCATCGAGAAAGGTGCCCCCATGCCCACCCCGGGCCACACCCCAGGCCCTCACCCTCACCGGCCCCCCTCGACCCCCTCCTCCCGTCTGGGTCCGGGGAGCGCCAGCCACTTGGATGCGTCTGCATCCTTGAGCCACAGCGCCTCTTCAGGCACTGTCCCCACACCTGCACTCTTTCCCTCCCAGACCAAACCAGCGCCCCCGCCCCCCCTTCCCTGTTCAATTCTACTTTGTACAATTTTAGGTTGGATTAAAAAAAAAACTTTTTATTTTGAAATAATTTAAATTTAGAGAAAATTTGCAAGAAGAGTCCACAGAACTACGTACCCCTCACCCAGATTCACCAGTTAACATTTTACCACGTTGGTTTTCTCACTTCCTCTGTATTTTTAGGCATATTTTTCCTGAACCATTTAAGTTGGAGACATGCCCCTTCACCCTAAATTCTTTTTTTTTTTTAAGATTGGTACCTGAGCTAACAACCGTTGCCAATCTATTTTTTTTTTCTTTCTGCTTTTTCTCCCCAAATCCCCCCAGTACATAGTTGTATATTTTAATTGTGGGTCCTTCCAGTTGTGGCACGTGGGACGCCGCCTCTTCATGGCCTAATGAGCAGTGCCATGTCCGCACCCAGGATCTGAACCAGCGAAATCCTGGGCCTCTGCAGCGGAGCACATGAACTCAACCACTCAGCCACAGGGCCAGCCCCACCCTAAATTCTTGATGCGTCTCCTAAGAATAAGAACATTTGCTTACGGAACCATAGTTGAACTATCAAGTTCAGGACAGTAATGTGGCCCATATGCAAATTTTATTATAGCAGTTGTTTGTGTTGGCCCAGGATCCAACCCACAACCACATGCTGCATGTAGTTGTGTCTCTAGATTCCTTTCATCTAGAACAGTTTCAGGTTGGGGTTTACATGTATTGGTTAATGTTTCTCTTTTCCACTGCACTCTAAACCCCATGAGGGCAGGGGCTGGGTCCATACTGCCCTGCACAGTGCCTGGCCCAGAGTTGACGCCCAGGATACAGAAGAACAAATGACTGTGGAATGTCTGGTCCTAGTGGCCTTCCATCACCAGTTGGTTCTTCAACTTTACATTCAGCCCATATTCCTGGAGCACCTACCGTGTACCTGGTGCTGTGCTGGGTTTGTGAGAGCTCACAGGGTCCAGGCTGCCCCCCATGGGGCTCACAAGCTGATGGGGAAGACGGGGAGTAGGCACAGAGGCAGATGCTAGGAGAATTCAGTGAGAGCTGCAGGCTGAGGTGTGTGGGGATAGAGCAGTCAGAGAAGGCTTCCTGGGGGAGGTGGCAGTCCTTGGGCCCTGGAGGATGGACAAAACTATAGGGAGAGCATTTCTGCTGCCATGGGAAGTATGGGGAAAGCCTCAGAGAAAGGCATGAGGGGGGGCCTCTGGGCGGGGGGTGATGAGGGCCTGGTGACCCCGTGGTCCTTTCCTCAGGCCCACAGTATGGCAGTCTGGAGCGGGCCTGGGGCGCCATCATGACGGAGGCAGACAAGGTGAGCGAATTGCACCAGGAGGTGAAGAACAGCCTGCTGAACGAGGACCTGGAGAAGGTCAAGAACTGGCAGAAGGACGCCTACCACAAGCAGATCATGGGCGGCTTCAAGGAGACCAAGGAGGCTGAAGATGGCTTCCGGAAGGCCCAGAAGCCCTGGGCCAAGAAGATGAAGGAGGTGCCCGGTGGGCGGCTGCCGCAGATGGGGCCAGGGTGGGCGGCAGAGGGAGTCCGCTCAGACGGAGGGGTCTACAGTGCTCTGCTGCCGGGGAGCAGCACTGCCTTCCACCCACAGACGGGGCAGGCTCGGCGATGTCCGGCGGGAGGGTGTCCGTAGGGCAGCAGGCAGTGCCTTGCAGGGAAACATCCACAGATGGGTGGGCCCTGCTCCCAAACACCTGAGCCAGGGCCTGTGTCCCTTCTGCCTCTTAAGACTGTGCCCTCACAGCTCCCGGCAGGGGGGAGGGGTTGACGAGTGACCACGTCCACGCCTGCTTACAAATAGGAGCCCTGGCCCTGTCCCCCCGCCCCCACAGCTAGAGGCAGCCAAGAAGGCCTACCACCTGGCCTGCAAAGAGGAGAAGCTGGCCGTGACTCGGGAGATGAACAGCAAGACGGAGCAGTCGGTCACCCCCGAGCAGCAAAAGAAGCTGCAGGACAAAGTGGACAAGTGCAAGCAGGATGTGCAGAAGGTGCCGGCCAGCCGGGGTCTGAGGCCCCTTGGAGGGGTGGTGGCTGGGAGCTGCAGGCCTAGGGCTCACATGCCCTTTGTCCTGGTGCCCGTAGACACAGGAGAAGTATGAGAAGGTGCTGGATGACGTGGGCAAGACCACACCCCAGTACATGGAGGGCATGGAGCAGGTGTTTGAACAGTGCCAGCAATTTGAGGAAAAGCGGCTGGTCTTCCTCAAGGAGGTGCTGCTGGACATCAAACGTCACCTCAACCTCGCTGAGAACAGCAGGTAGCTGGGCGTGGCAGCGTGGTGGGCACAGGCACGGGCGGCAGAGGGTAGAACTGGTGGGCAGGGCATCCCGGGTCCCATGTTATAGTGACAGAAAGGTGGGGGACAGAGCTGCAGGGGCCAAGAGGGAAGAGGCTGCAAATACAGCAGCTGCCTGGGTGCGAGCTGACGCATCCATGTACTCAAGAAACATGCGTGGATGGATGGGTGAGTGGCTAAGGTGGGGATGGAGAAGGGTGCCCACGGGGCATGCCCGGAGCTGCCCACATGGAGATTGCTCCTTGGGAAGCCTGCGCGATTCCTAGCTGGGGGGCACACCAGTGCCCGGGTCCCCAGAATGGGCCCCGGCCTTCATGGAGGATGAGAAGGCCATGGTGCATCTTGCCCCCCACCTACCATCTCCCTCGTGCACAGCTATGTCCACGTGTACCGGGAGCTGGAGCAGGCCATCCGGGGGGCTGACGCCCAGGACGACCTCAGGTGGTTCCGCAGCACCAGCGGCCCCGGCATGCCTATGAATTGGCCCCAGTTTGAGGTGAGGATGTGTGAGGGTGAGGGAGGCTGGAGAGCGGGGAAGGGCCCTCAGGGGCAGCCCCCAGTCTCACTGCTGCGCTGGCGCCCACCAGGAGTGGAACCCAGATCTCCCTCACACCACCACCAAGAAGGAGAAACAGCCCAAGAAGGCAGAGGGGGTGACACTGACCAATGCCACTGGGGTGGCAGAGTCCACATCCCAGGCTGGGGACCGTGGCAGGTGAGTGCCTCCTATGGAGCTTCCTGGGGGCCAGAGGGGCCCACACACTGGGGCAGCTGAGTTTTACCCCAGGAGACAAGAAATGATCTGAGTCACAGCAACCACGTGCTCCTCTCGGTGTCAGTGGCAGCTAATCCTTTGAGAGCACCTATTGTGTGCCAGGCACTGTTCTAAGCACTTTCCATATATTAAGTCTTCAGAGCCTCCAGACACTCTGAGAAGTGTGTAAATATTTCCAATTTACAGAGGGAGAAACTGAAACCCAGACAGGTTAAGTGACTTGCCCAAGGTCACACAGCTAGTTAGTAAGCCTCAGGGCCACGATATGATGCCCAAGAGGTCTGGCTCCAGAATCCTCACACTTAACCACTAGGTTGTACTGTCCCTCTCAGATGAGGGGTCAGATGTTCTCTGGGGTCCCCTTCTGCACCCCCTCACTCAAAGGCTGAGTAATAATGCTAATAGTCCTGCCTCACCTCTGTTTAAAGAGCTGTCATAAGAGTCACTGGCCCTGGACCCCTTCTCACACGGCCCATCCCTGCTCCAGCCGTGGTAGAATTTGAGGCCAGGGCTCCGGGTGGGAGGAGGGGGCAGCCCTGGGGACGAGGTAAGAAGCCATTCATGCCGGGTCCTCTCTCTGCGTCTCAGCGTTAGCAGCTACGACCGGGGTCAGACTTATGCCACCGAGTGGTCGGACGACGAGAGCGGGAACCCATTTGGAGGCAGTGAGGCCAACGGGGGCTCCAACCCCTTCGAAGACGACGCCAAGGGAGTGCGTGTGCGGGCCCTCTACGACTACGACGGCCAGGAGCAGGACGAGCTCAGCTTCAAGGCTGGTGCGGAGGGCGGGGCGGGCGGCCGGGCCGTGGGGCGGGGCCGGAGGGCCGGGGATGCGGGGGATGCAGGGATTTGCGGACCACGCGGCTGGGGCGGGGCCTGCTGCGGGGGCGTGGCCACGACCTGGAGCGTGACCTGTGCCCCGGGGCCAAGTCTCGAATTAGAGAGCCGGGGCAGGACCTGAGAGTGGGTGCCAGGGGTGGAGTCAGGACCTGAGAATGCAGTGGGGGCAGAGCAGGGACATGGGCTGGGGGCGGGGCCTGAGGGCAGAGGATGCCAGGAGGAGGGACAGGACCCGGGAAAAGAAGCTAGGGGCGGGGCCTGGGCTTCCGTGGGGCAGGGCTGAGACCCAGATGAGGTGTGTGGCTTAGGGCAGCACGTGGGTGTCTGGGCGTGGCTGGGGCTGGTCTGCAGGGGCGGGCAAGGGGCGGGGCATTGGGGTCGGCCCAGCTAGACAGCATCCGAGGACGTTTCCGGCAGTGTGGGGCTCGCGGTCAGCCGTCTCTGAGCCCCTGTCAGTGAGCTCCCCTGTGTCCTCTTCTAGGAGATGAGCTCACCAAGCTGGGCGAGGAGGACGAGCAGGGTTGGTGCCGCGGGCGGCTGGACAGCGGGCAGCTGGGCCTCTATCCTGCCAACTACGTGGAGGCCATCTAGCTGCCCCGCTTCCCTCCCCACTCCCCCTCCCTCCTCGTCCGCCCCTCCCCTCCCTGTCCACTCTTGTCCCCCTCCCTTTGCCATAGAGTTCCAGACATATTTTCCGATCAAGCTTTTATTTTTTTAAAAGTCAAAACAGAACAAAACAAAAAATAGAAAGAGACTGAGCATTTGCAGGGCCGCCTGGAGGCCAAGGTGGTGGGACTCGGGTGACGGCCCCAGGGTAGGTGAGGGTCTTAGGACTTAGCCCAACAGAGACATCACAACATCTGCTCTTCAGACCCCACCAAAGAGCCTCCTGAGCCCTGAGGGGTGTCTCCTGGACCCTTCCATCCTGCGTCGCTCCGCCAGCCTGCCCTTCCCCCCAGGCTGCCAGCACCCCCCCCCCCCCCCCCCCCCCCCCCCCCCCCCCCGGGCCAGGTTTCCTGACCTCTTCCTCCTGCCCCACCCCGCTCCCCTTCCACCAGCTCCCCTCGAAGACCTCCCCTCCAGACCCCAGAGAAGGGGGCCTCCCAGTCCTTGGTCTTCCACTTCGCCCTGGGGGATGCCCTTCTTCTCCCAGGCTCACCCCACGGGACTGGTGGGGCTGGACGAGGAATGGCCACCCTCTTCTCCCATAGAGGTTTCTAGGGCTCCCTAGACTCCCCCAGACATGAGGAAGGGTGAGCTGGAGTCGGTGACAGTGTCGCTGGGTGTAGGAGGGGGAGTGAAGGGGGAGCAGGCCCTCAGCCTTCCCACTCGAGGCTCAGCTGAGGGACCCAGACCCTGCTGGGGCCTTTCCCAGCTGTCAGCACTGGGCACAGGCTCCTCCTCGGAGCCACACCCCTCAGTCCCCTACAGAGACCCCGCCCCTCTCATAATCCTCAGGCACGGGGGAGGGGCCCCAAAGCCCAGGGCAAAGCCAGCAACAGTAGCAGCCTCCTCCCGGTTTCTGGGGAGAAGGGCATCTTGCCTACCCGCCCCCACCATGTCCATCTAAAACCATAGGCCCGCTAGGCCTGGCCAGCTTCTATGAGACCCAGCCTTGTGGCCTCCCATCTCTCTCTCCCCTTCTCTGGCCCCTGGGGAGTCACTGCAGGGCCCATGGGAGCTTCCAGCCTGGGACCAGCGGGGGAAAGCCTGCAGCCAATGGGAGCCGCAGGGGTTTGGCAGGAGCGAGGAGCCCTGGCCTCAGGACCAGGATGGTCACCATGTCTTTCTTCCTTGTCCCCTCCCCCCAACCCCAGCCCTGGCCCCTGGAGAACATTCTCCCTGCTGGCAGCCCCTCCTTATCTCCAAGCCTGAGTCTCCATTACAGGAGTTTTGGTGGCGGGAGGAGGCAGAGGACCCCCCCGCCCCCAGAACAGGAGTGTTTCCCACGGCTGGTGGAAGACAGTGGTGCTGGGTTACCGAGTATCAGTGCCCATGGGGGAAGAGGCGGGGTGTGACCCAGGCAGGACAGGACCCCAAGAGGGGGGATGGCTAGATGAGGAGTCTCCTGGAACCTCTGGGACGAGGCCCTGAGACGTCCTGCAGCACCAGGTGACCTTGCTCAGGGCTGATGCCACTTCTGGGCCTCAGACTGCAGACACCTCCCCTCCCACAGCACCTGGCTCCCTGGGCCTCCAGGTAACGGCCCCTCTGTCATCCCTCCATCCTCCTTTGCTCCCTGCTTCTTCTCCCAACAGCTCACTGTTAGGAGGTCATAGACCCCAGCCTCAAGACCCCGACCCTGCTCGTGTGGACACGGAGGATCCCGGCAGAGTCTGGCAGGAGCCTGAGCTGGGGCAGGCCTCCCTCAGGGCCAGGGGAGTCGGGGGGCGGCACCCCTAGGGACAGGCAAACTTCCCCCAGCACCTCCATTCTTGTCACTGTCACTCTCTGGGCCTCTACTGCAGCCTGAGATGTGCCCTAAGCCCCTCAGAGCCTGCAGCAAGATTTCGGAAGCCCTCAGCTCCCAGCTCCAGAACAAAGGCCTCCTCAGCCTCGCCCCCAGGCAGGGGTCGGGGTTGGGGCCCGCCCCTCACTGCTTGCCCTCGGATGGCAGGAGGCCGGCACCTGCTCCTTGGGGCCTGGGCTCCCCCTCTCTGTGCCAGCAGCTTCTCAGCACCTGGGGAGGGGCTGTGGTCCTGGCTGGACCCCAGGCCTGTCCCCCTCAGCCCTCTAGCTGCCCAGTCCAGGGCAGGGACTTGAAACCCCCTTCATTCTGAGTAACCACCTCCATGGCCCCATTTGGGACCACTCTCTCTTGGTCCCCAGGCTCCTCAGGACCCCAGAGTGGGAGGGTCCCCCACCTGGAAGTCCCCTGAGCTCTGGGGCCCAGCCCCACCTGTCAGTGCTGGTGTCAGGGCACTCAACACCGATCGTGGGGGCCACGCCCTCGCTGTGCCCACTGCCTCCTGTAGCCCTCTGCCCCCCCATGCTGCACGGGCCCACCCCGCGGGCTCGGCGAGTGAAGTGTTTGTCCCTGTTCACCACCGTTCTGCGCCCGGCTCTGCGAGGGGCCGGGCTGCCCGCTGCCCACCGTCTGCCGCCCTTGGCTTCTGACTCCATTAGTCCGACACTTGTGAAACTCCGAGAAGTGCTGTGGTCTCAGCAATGCACCTGTTTTGTACATGATTGTGTAATTTAAAGGTATATAAATACAAATATATATATCTATAAGTTGTGACTGTATGACTGTGGATAAAATCCAGAACTGTGTCAACCTGGCTGGACATTGTTATCTCGAGTCCTCTGTCTTTCGAGCCCTGAGAGATCTGTGGTTGGGATGTCTGTCGGGAGGTGGGGCCCAGCATGCTCCATGCTGTCCTGGCTGATCACTGACGGCCGGCAGACTGAGGGCTGGTCCCCTCACCTTTCAGGGCCCCCGGGGCCTGTCTATACAGAGAGGGCTATAATAGGTGCTCTCTGAGGCAACTGGGCCATGGCCTTTAGGGTCCTGGGTGCCTGACTGACCAGGAGAACTCAGATATTTGGGGTCTAAAACTCACAGTTCAAGGATGAATTTGACCCCCAAGTAGGTTTCTTTTCTTTTCTTTTTTTTTGAGGAAGATTAGCTCTGAGCTAACATCTGCCGCCAATTGTCTTCTTTTTGCTGAGCAAGACTGGCCCTGAGCTAACAGTGCCCATCTTCCTCTACTTTATACGTGGGACGCCTACCACATCATGGCTTGCCAAGCGGTGCCATGTCCACACCCGGGATCCGAACTGGTGAACCCCGGGCTGCTGAAGTGGAATGTGCAAATTTAACCACTGCACCACTGGGCCGGCCCCAGGTTTCAATTTTTAAAGCAAAATTCTAAGAGTGATTGCTGAGGCCTGTGGTTCCTGGTAGTCCACAGTCCCAGGCTCCCGATGGTGTGACGTCAGGTGCTGCCACACTTTCTTGTGCCCTGCCTGACCTCTGACAGCACTTCTGTGTGGGACCCCTGGGAGGGCTTCTCCAAAAGCATTTCTCAGGGAAGTGGCCAGGACCCAGGCTCCAGCTTCGCAACTCTGTTCTGCCGGGCCAGGCCCTGCCCGGGCCTCAGCTCCTGCCCCAGCTTCAGCTCCAGGCCCAGCCCCTGCCCCAGCCTCCCCGCCCCCGGCTGGATCTCTTCTGGGACGTGGCAGGTCTCCCAGGTGCAGCCCTAGCTCTGTCCTCGGTTCCCTGTGTCCTCAGCCGACCCCCACGCGGCCTCAGCTTCCCCGGGCCGCTCAGATGTCTCTCCGAGGCCCCAGTGGCTCCGGCAGCCTGGCAGGCCCTGACAGACCCACTCGTCAAGGCATCTCTACTGCAGTCCCCTCGCCCCACGCTTTCCCCAGCCTCAGGGCACCCCAGGGCAGGGAGAAGGGCTCAGGATGGGGTTGAATCTGTTCCCCAGCCCATCTCCTTCATCCGCCAAATCCACGTCCAGTGACAAGCCCCTGGTTTTAGCCGAACAAGGACTCTTCAAATAAAGGTGAAGGTTGCCTCGTCTTGCGCAGGCTGCTCCATGCAGTGATGGGGCACCCGGGAGGGGGGGTCCCGTGGGGATGGTCAGGGAGTACCTAAGCTAGACTGGGCTCTGATGGGCAGGTGTGCGGAGGAGGAAGAGGAAACCTAAGCTTGCTGCCAGTGCACAAGTTGTCACTGGATGGGTGTGTCCCCGCCAAGGGGTCATGTGCCTCGTGGCAGATCCACACAGCAGGGAGCTGCCCCACCTGACCCCCCACGGCTCCCCTTTCTGGAGCAGCTCCAGCTCCCCACTCCTAGCCCATAATCCCCCTCCCCCTCCTTCCTCTCAGCCCGGCCTGAGATGAGGCCACCCCAGGCCCTGCTGGTGGCACAGGGACGCAGCTGGGGGCAGGGCCGGCAGGCTGGAGACAAAACCAGTTGAGCAGAGCCGAGCTGGTTCTGGCCAGGGTCCCAGGTGCCCCCTCCCCGGGGGTGGGCAGACAGCAGGGGCCCAGAGAGGCACAGGCCTGGGGCAGGGCCGCCCCCTCCTCCCCCGGGTCCAGTCCCAGCTGACAGATGCCAAGGTGCTGTTTGCTCACTGCCAGGAGTAAACTTTCTTCTGGAGACAATAAAATCTCTGAGGGCAGAAGGTGGCAGGCTAGGGCGGCATTTAACCCTCAATGGTCTGGGCGGCCCTGGCTGGCTCCCGTCCTGTCTCCTGAAGTGTGTCATCAGAGGCTAAAGGTTACAGAGGCTAAGGGTGCTGACCAGTCACGAAGCAGGAGGCATGAGGTGCAGAGAGCCCTGTGCTTGTGGGTTCAGTTCCTGGTTCTGCCACTGATTGGCTGATTCGTTGTGGGACTGTGAGCAAGTCTCCCAGCCACTCTGAGCCTCAGCTTCATCGTCTGCAGGATGGGGGAGTAGCCCCTCCCTTGCGGTTTGGTAGGGAAGTTAATGGTAAAAAGCAGTGCAAGTACTAGAGCGTAGTGGGTCCTCAGGGCATGCGAGCCGGATGGACGAGTGTGAGGGAAGCGCCAGGAGGCTGAGTGAGTTGCTTTGCCCAGCAGACTGGGCAGTAAGGGCCCATCTCCCCCGGCTCACCCACACTGTGACCCTTTCCCCATCACCTGCTCACTTATGCCCCTCACACCCCATTCCCAGGGCTCGCAGCCTCACAGGGGCGCTGCTGAGGTCTGGGACCTTGCTCTGTGCAAGGGAACTACAAGCCAAACCACCTCTCTTCGCTGCGGAGCCTGTGTCCCACAAGGGGAACCGGAGCAGTAGTACTCTCTGGCACCCCAGCCGCCCCTTCCCAGAACCCCCTTGGTTGCAAAGCAGAGACAAAGGCTCTCGGACCCTCTACAGCAGAGCAAGAAGATGCAGAGGACGGACGCCGCATTCTCTCCAGTCCTATGGTGGACTGTCTTCAGCCCCAGGGCCCTCCCTCCTTCCGGCCCACACTAGGGTGGGGGGAGATGAGGTCATTCCAGGCCCTCCTTGGCCTTGAGGACTCACTGCCTCTCTCCCACAGCTTCTACCAATCCACTATCCCTTTCCTTTTAGGCTCAGCTCAATGCCATCCCCCTTGACCACCCCAGGCCCCTGTAACCACAACCACTTTGAGCATTGATGGCCTCTGGATTGTCCCGCTCACTCAGTGCACAGACACTGGGGCTGTATCAGTTCTCTGGTACCTTTATTATCCATTCCCAAGGGAACTCCTGGCTCCCCAGTTCAGGGGTGCAGACGTCTCCTAACACCATGCCAGGCACGGTGTAGGATGGGTGACAGAGAGCACTGGACGGACTTTTAGTGGCCTTGGCCAAGTCACTGCCATTTCTGTCGGCTCTGCTCTGGAAATCCTGGGGTCAGAGGCTGGGGTGGAGGGAAGGCCTTCCCTGTCCAGCCCTGGCCCCCTCCATGGGCACATGCGCAGTCAGGCCTGAGGAGGAAGCACCCCCACCTCAGGCCCCAGAGAGGCCCCTGGGAGCAGCGGGCCGTCCCCTCCCTGGCCCCAGACTCTGAATGCCAGCGGACGGCCCTCTCCCTCTGCTCAGGAGCAGGCAGGAGGGAGGTTTTGGGCCTAGGGTCTGGCCCGCAGCCCTCAGATGGGGTGCACAAACTGGTAGACAAGGCGCTGGGAAATGTCGGGCTTCCGGATAATGCCCTTCTTGTAATACTGGCGGATGGAGCGGCTCAGCTTGTCGTAGTTCATGGCTGGACGGTTCTTGCGGATGCCCCAGAGCCGGGCCACCTGGGCCGAGTCTTCAATTTTGAAGATGCCTGGGGGCAGCAGGAGGGCCCGGAGAGAGCCAGCCGTGCAAGTGGGGCCAAAAGGGAGAAAGACCGAGATGGACAGGTTAGTCTCCCACTGGGCCATGGGAGCCAGGGGCAGCCAGGGGCAGGGGTCAGGCTGGGGGGCCACCACATCTCTTCCCAAGGCTGTGGTGAGGGGTAAAGAAATGTGTGCAGAGTGTGCCACAGGCCCAGTAAGTGGTAAATAATACCGCGGAGTCACAACCTCCTGGGTGCACGTGTCCGTTCATGGGTTATTTGTGGCCCTGAGGGCCTGGCCCTTGCCAGCCTCTGCTCCTATTTGGCGTTTGTCCTGCGGGGCTCTGGGCTGTGCCCATGGCTCCTTTGGCACCCCCTCGCCCCCACCGCTGCCTTCCCCTTGCAGTTCCCAAGCTTGCAAAATCTCCTTGTACTCTCAGCCACTTCAGCCCTGCAGCCCTTTCTGGCAGGATTAACTCAGGAGGTGGTGGAAAGACTTGGAGCCAGCAGACCTGGGTTTGAATCCTGGCTCTGCCATTTTCTACCTTTCGAAGCTGCCTAAGGTGCCTTTGTTCTGTCGGTAAGAGGTGGTTAGCGTGACTACCACGTTGTTGAGTGGTTACAGAAAGTGCTTAGAGCACAGCCTGAAGGAAGTGCCCCTTGGGATGAGCTGTTACATTGTTAATGCCCCCAGTTCTCATTAGAAACCCTCCTGGCAAGGCCCAGGAAGCACACCTCCTCCAGGGAGCCTTCCCAGATCACCTCCCTGATCTCCTTTCCTAGAACTCTATCATGGGACTGTCTCCCCAGAGGACCGGCTCCCTCTCGGTCTCAAATACACATGCGGGGTCACCACACCTTGTGCAGGAACTTCTCTTCCAACCCCTCTAGCCTCTTCTCGTCCTCCACACTCAGCCCCAGAGTCACCTCCTCTGTGAAGTCCTCCTGGACTTGGGCATGGCTGCCCCCATAGCCCCGACATACTCTGCTCACCAGCTCATTTCACTGCTGGTTCTCCTACAAGACTGTAGGTCCCTCGAGGACGGTGTGCAGCTGAATCCTGCCCGCACCCTCAGGACACTGTAACTCTCTGGAAAAGTCAGCTGAGCAAGTGTGGAGCCAGAGGAGGTGCTCAAAGAAGGTTTGTTGCATGAATACATCTAGTCCCTTTCACAGATAAGAAGACTGAGGTCCGGGCACCCAGAGCTGCTCCTGGCAGAATGGGGCCCAGAACCCAGGTTTCTTGGCTCTGAGCCTTTTCTGAAACACACACACAACGTCTGGTCCTGTGCTGTTCAACGAGGTGGCCACCAGCCACATCTGGCCCTTGAGCCCTTGAAAGGGGGCAAGTCCGAATGGAGCTGTGCTCTAAGTGTAAAATACACACCGGATCTCGAAGACTTAGTAAAAAAAAATCTAACAATTTTTATATTGATTACATGTTGAAATTATAGTAACTTATAATATTAGGTTAAATAAAAGTATCGCTGAAGTTAGATTCACCCGTCTAAAAGATTTTTGTTAATGTGTCTACATATCGCGTATGTGGCTCGTGCTGTATTTCTCACTGGACACTGTCAGCCTCCCCACTGAAGCTATGACGTTCTGAGGGCAAAGGCTGTCTCATTCTCAGCAGGATTTTGAGTTCCTGCTATGTCAAAGGCACTGTGCAGGGCTGGGGACCCTGAACAAGGCAGAGCCTGGCCGGGGGACAGACGTGGCCACAAACCGCACACAGACCCCGGGCGGGTCCAAGGACGGCCGTATCTGGCATTCAGGGCACAGGTGGGGGCAGCTCCACCCCTCTGCCCAACCCCCACCCTCCCGGCGCCCGGCACCCGGTAGGAACCCAGGCAGGACCCCGCTCACCCCAGTGCGCCCTCGCTGCCCCCGTAGCCCCTGCCGGGCGCCCTGCTCACCCTTCTCCTTGTTGAGCCAGCGGATGAAGCGGCCGTAGCTGTGCGGCTTGAGCAGCAGTTCTCTGAGGAACTGCCACAGGTGGATGGGCTGCCCGGAGCAGGACGAGTCCACCTCGCTGTCAGCCCAGCTCTCCTCGCCCGCGGACGCTGGGCAGCCAGGGAGGGAGCAGTGCGTGAGGAGCCCCCGGCTCCAGTGGCAGCCGCCCATCAACCCCAGACCCCGGAGCCGGCCCCCCGCCTGTCCTGCCCCAGCTCACCGCAGTAGTGAATGGCCCCCGGGGAGGTCCTCTCTTTCATCCAGGCCGCTGGGGGACAAGGAGAGAAAGTTAGGGACCCACGAGAGACCCTAAGGGTCGAGGAGGGCGTTTCAGTGGGACTGTGGGGCCAGAGAAGGCCCCCTTTGGCTGGAGATTTCCCTCTGGCTTCCTCCCTCTTGCCACTTGGGAAGACAAGTTGTTTACAGAGCTGCTGCCTGGAAGAAAATTTAGGATTTGGGAGCTGGGAGGGACCTTAGAGGCCATGCACGCAGCCCTTGATGTCTAGACAGACGAGTGGAAGTCGAGCCTTGCTCTGCCTCCCTTTTCTCACTTGTGAAATGGGGCCGGGACCCCCTCACAGGTCCTGCAAGGATCCAGGGTGATGAAGTCTTCGCAGCACCCTGGCCAGGGCCGGTGTGAGAAAAACAGCCCTGCCCTCCTCTGCCTGCCGAGGTCACCGCGTGCCGTCCATGCCTCCCACTCTCCTCCCAGCCCCTCCCCATCTCTCCACCCGCAGTCCAGGCAGAGGGGGCAAAGGCAGCCAGCGTCTGCCCACATCACCACCCAGCTCTCAGCCCAGCACTGTCCACTGCCCTTGCCAACCACTGGTCTCTGATGGGGCCATACGCGTGGGTCCTGTCCCCTTGTTCACCCCGGGCCTGGAAGGGCAGTGGCCTTGACTCACTGGGCAGCACTGTCTCCTCCAGAGCACGTGGCTCTGCGCAGGGCACACTGTGGGCGCTCAGTGAGATGGAGACCATTTAAACACAAAGGGCTTGGCACGCAGCCATTAAAAACAGGGCAGCCGTGTAGATACTGATGGGGAACGAGACCCAAGATACACTGTTAAGTGCAGAACAGTGTGATACTCTGATACTATTCGTGTTAAAAGAAAAAAAAAAGGGTAAAACGCATACATATCTAATTGCTTGCATATGCAGAGACTTTCCCTGGCAAGGCAGCCAAGAAATGGTCATGGAGGCTGCCCCCTGGGGAGGGACTGGAAGGCTGGGGGTCAGGAGCGTGACGGAGAATCACTTCCCAGGGTAGACTGGTTTTCACTGTGTCTTTTTAAATCCTACACATTTATTACCACGTTACTTCTTTAATAAAAAACATACAAATAAAATAAAAAGACAAAGAAGAAGGGCTTTGTGATACCCACAGTCCCCATCAGCTCTGACGTCCCGCGTCCTCACGGTTTAACTTCTACCTTGTAACTTCCCCCGTGCTCTGTCCTAAGTGCTGGGGCCTTGACCAGGGCTGGGAGCAGGTCGGGGCTGGTGAGTTCAGCCAGGACACAGGGAGGCAGTTGCCCTTGGGGCTGGGATCCAGAAGGGAGCCCTGACTAGGACCAAGGGGCTGTGTCCCCAGAGGAGAGTAACCTCCCGGCCAGCATCCTGGCCTAACCGGCCCACTCGGGGTTCCCAGCTCGGGGCCCGGGAGGGGCCATTCCCACCCGCACCGGGTCCCACCTGATTTCCAGATGTCCAGGTGGGCGTGCAGCACCTCCCCGCCCAGGGGCGAGCGCTGGCGAAACTGCTCCTCCGACATGGCGCACAGCTCCTTGCCTCCCAGCTCCTGGAAGGCCTTGCCTACTGGGGGCAGCCGGTACTGGTGCTCCGTCCACAGCAGCCACTTCTGCACGTTGCCAGGGCTCCAGTCCACGGGGTCTGGAGCAAGAGACACTCCCTCAGCCCCAGGGGCTGCTTGAGGTCACCGCCCTGAACATGGCTTGCTCTTCTGTGATGGGGCACCCGTGGGAACTAGTGGCCAGGGACCATGCACTCCTGGGGGGAGGCCATGCCAGGCCAGACAGAGCCTTGAGGGTCCCTGAGGAGGGGCGTACCCAGGAAGAGGGGGTGGTGAGAAGGAGGAGGCGGGGCCCTAACAACAAACTTGGCGCGGGGCAGGGTGGCCTGGGGCCTCTGCACTCCCTACCTCACCCAGACCTCGGGTCATGCCAGACCGTTGCAGCTTCTCCAAGGGACCTTTTGGGGAGCCCCACCCCTGAGGGGACAGTGACATTAAACCCGAAACACCTGAGCTTCTTTCCAAGCTACCTCTTGCCTTCTCCAAACCCCTCAAGGAACCAGAGAAAACCCCAACCAGGAATTAGCCCTACAACCCCCACCCCCAACCCCCACTGTATTTTACAGATGAGGAAACTGAGGCACAGAGGCTTCATCCTCTTGTCCAACACCGAACAAAGGGCTGGGTGCATAGTAGCTGCTCTGTGCACATGCGGTGAATGAATGAGGGCAGAGCACAGGGTGGTCACGGGGCAGCCACAGGCCTCAGAGGCCGGGAGGGGAGGCACTGGCTAGGTCTGAGATGTCTCCCTAGGGAGCTGCTCTGGGGTGAGCCTGGCAGGGCACATGGGTGGGGGCTGGGCTGCAGGCACAGTCACAATGGGACCTCCAAGAGAACTTCGTGGTCTAAGCTGCTGCCCCAGCTGGGTGACCTGCAGACTGGGTGACTTAAAGCCATTTTCCTCTCCAGGGTCAAAGCAATTTGTTTCTGTTCCCATTGTTCGGAGGGCAGGCCCCGCCCCGAGCCAGTGTGGGAGCCGAGGCGCCGTGGGAGAGCCTCCCTGGGGGGGCCTGGCAGGGGCATTGGGGCATGGGTAGGAGCCAGCTCAAGAGGACACCAGCTGGGACTGTTGGGGAGTAGGGGCTGGGCCCAGATGACTCCGGGGGGGAGGGGTTGGGCCTGAGGGATGCCTGAGACCCCTCCTGTGTGAAGGCAGGACAGAGAGGGGGATGTTCAAATGCCAGGACCCAAAGCACAGGAGGTGGGTCAGGCCTACCCAAAGCTGAAGAGATGATGGGGGAACAGGGACTATAGACCCAGCCACCCCTCGACCCACAGCACCATCTCCGTAACCACACCTTCCAGGCCCTGGAGACACGTGCCCAGTCTCCTGATGTCCCCTCCCTCATCACCACTGGACCAGCGACACATTTATCTATTTATGATCTGTTTCCCTCACTGTAGTGTCAGCGTCATGAACGAAGGGGCTTCTGTGCTGTGTTCACCACTCAATCCCCCGGTGCCAGAACAGGGCCTGGCATAGCAAAAAGCTCCTGTTTATTGAGCGTCTATTATGTGCCAGGCGCCAGCCTAGGAAGTGGGGATGTAGGGTGAACAAAACAAATGGAAACCCCTGCCCTTAGGGCATGTACATTCCAGTGAGGGAGACAGAGAGTAAACAAGATAAATAAAATACGCAGCGTATCAGATGGTCTGTGCTAAGAGAGAAGGAAGGCAGAGCGGAGGAATAAGAGGCAGGGGTTTGGGAAGGCGTCATTGAGATGGTGCCATTTGAGTCAAGACCTGAAGGAGGTGAAGGGGGAGCCAGCTAGGCATTTGGGGAAGAGTATTCTAGGTTGAAGGACCAGCAGGTGCAAAGGTCCTGAGGTGTGAGTGTTGTGGAACAGCAAAGAGGCAGGTGTTGCTGGAGCACAGCGAATGAGGGGAGAGCAGAGATAAGTCTCAGAGGAGGTGGTGGGCCAGATGGCGGAGAGCTCGGATTCACTTCATCCAGCACCTACCAAGTGGGGACCCTGGGCTGCGGCCGTTGGGGCCCAGAGGGCTGGAGCTGTGCCAGCCCAGGCTCATGGCTGCTGTGTGCTGTGGGCTGACCGTAAGTGTGGAAGCACCGGCCTCTCTGGGGCTCCTGAGGCTGGGCTAGGGGCAGCCAGGGTGCGGCAGGCAGCGTCCCGGGCCCTGCGCGTGCCCGCCGCCACGGAGGGGCTCACCTGCGGTGATGTTGAGCAGCTTGCAGGCCGTCTCAATGTCCTTGAGCACCTCGCCCACCACCATGGACTGCACCTGCTCCAGCGAGTGCTCCTCCAGGGTCAGCCCGCCCGGCGCCAAGTCCAGGCCGCCCCCAGGGGCCTGGCTGTCGATGACCGGGCACTGCTCGGGCTCCTCAGGCGGCTCGTCCCGAGCGCTGGCCCCAGGGCCCTTGGCGGCCCAGCTGCCATCGTCGGGGTACAGCATGTCGAAGTAGGAGAGGTAGAAGGCGGACAGGCCCTGCTCGGGCGTGGCGGGGGGGCTGGGGCTCCAGTCTCGGCTCTCGGGCCCTGCTGCCCCCACGGCCACCTTCTCCAGGCCTGTCCGCAGCACAGCATCGGGGGCCAGCAGGAGGCGGCTGGGGGCCACGCTGCTCAGGCACGGGCTGGCGCTGCCCATGCCGCTGCTGCTCGGGCCGGCGGCCGCGGCTATAGAAATGAAAGAGGAAGGAGAGTCGGGTTCTGGCTGCGTCCCCGTCCCCGTGGGGGCCGCTAAGCTGGTTACGGGGATGAGGGGCCCAGTGGGCAGTGGCTGGGCCTGGGAGACAGTTGGGCCTTCCGGGTCACTGGGCAGCGAGGCCGGGGCTGGGCAGACAGGCCTTCTGGCCGGGAAAGAGATGGGAGTGGGGTGGGACTGTAAATGGGCAGCTCCCTCGCCCCCGGGGGAAGCCAGGTTGGCCGGGAGCTGTCAATCTTGACACACGTAGTGTGCTTCAAACAACCTTCTGGGGTTCTTGACCTCACACAGTCCTCACAGTGGAAGGCACGATCAGCCCCATTTGGCAGACGAGCAAACTGAGGCCTGGACAAGGAGCCTTTAAGGTGGAGGAAGTTCCTTCTGAGAGCTAATCTAAATCTTTCCTGCTGTAGCAAAGCTTATTTTCTTTTATTCTGCCCTTGAAGGGGGTTGGGAAGAGAAAAAGGCAGCACCATCTTCCCCAGCCAGGGGAAGGAAGAAAGGAGCAAGGGAGGGGCGTGGCATGGTAGAACCCCTTCACAAGCTGGGGAGGCGGGCCCTGGCCCCCTCCATTGGCCTCTGGGGGTGTGAATATTCCCAGAGTAACGCTGCTGAGGGAGTCACTGAGCAACAACTTGCAGGTGTGCTTGGCCTGCCCTGCTCAGGGCCGGGTTCCTGGTACCCGCCTGCCCTGGTCTCCCCTGAAAGGAGCAGCCCCAGGCCCCTCCCAGCTCTCAGAGCCCCGTCCTCTCCCCTCATGCCCTAGAGGAACGAGCAGCTGCCCAAAGCAGAGCCCAGGAGCCCACCTACAGCCCCGGCTTTGCTGGGGGCAGGAGGGTGGCGAGAAGGCCCAGGATCTAGGAACGACTGAGGCCTCAGCAGCCCAGACACCGTCTCCTCCCTGCCATTTGCCTCAACACCAGGCCCTGATGGCCTCCAGCTCCATCGGTCACCCAGGCTCTGCTTTGCCCGGCCCTTTGCTCTGAACCCCAGACTGGAGTAGGCGGTTTGGGAGAGGCAGCGACTTGAGAGACGTACAGACATCAAAATACCAGGGTTTCTGGGATATTTCTGTGATTCGTGGGCCTGATACTCAAAAATCAATCAGAACGGAGGTGGAGGATTAACAACAAATACATGCTGCCAATAACAGAGGAGAGCACTGAGAAAGGAGGGAGGGAGCCCATGCGCCCGCTCACGTGGGGCCCTCCCCGGGGGTGTTTGTACTGAAAGCAGTGGTTCTCAGCCATGGTGCCGGGCCAGAAGCACCAGCGGTGCGTGGATGGGGGTGGGTGGGGGCCCTGTGGGCGGTTCAGACGCTGGCTCGAGTTTGGGGGCCACTGCTCTAAGGGCATCTGGCAGGAAGCGGGAGAGACTTTCATCAAAGGACCCTCTAATGGTGGGACTGGCTATGCCACACTGGGACAGAGCAGGGCTCCCTGGCACAACTCCAGCCACCCGTGGGACTGGCCAGTTCAGCCTCAGTGTGCGGCAGCGTCTGTCCCTGCCGGTGGGACAGAGAAAGGACTGTTGGGAAGACACTTCCAGGCTCCCTAGGGCTGCAGCAGCCCATTCTGCACCTTCGTTCAACTCAGCAAACGACATCCTTTCCTTCTGGATAGGATGGCTTGGTAAATGGAACCCAGGTGGAATTTCAGCTCCCTTTTGTCCCCTCTCTTGTGCAGTGCCCAACCTTCCCAACTTTACATGGCAGCCCTGCAGTTGTCTGTGGCAGAGAGAATACCAGAAAGAGAGAACGGGGTTCCCTCTGATCTCAATTCTCCTTTTAAGGGCTCCTTTAAGTGACAAGGAAGGAACGGCCAGGGTGGGGTGGGGTGGACAGGGATGGAGGGGGAGCCAGTGTTGCGGGGGACAGAGGGCAGGCCTGGAATCATTTCAGGTCCTTCTGTGCAAACACACGTGTGTGCTGTGGGCCCACATTATTTACCCAGGCAGCACCAACAGCCCGCTCTGCCCCTGGGTCCCCACCCTGCCTGTGCCCGTGCCCCACCCTGGAGGTGGCCCCACTCCTGGAGACCCCCTCTCAACCCTCCCCCGCCGCCATCCCCCACTGCCTGCCTCCCGCCCCATCCACGTCCCCAGAACTCCCGTGCCTGCCACGTTAGGATAGTCTCTGCCAACACCCTGGGCCGTGTGCCAGGGAGACGGAAACTTTCCCAGCAGGAGGACTTGCCTCCCTCGTGGCCCTGCTGTTTGCTCAGCCTCAGCTACAGGTAGGATGGGAGGTAGCTGCTATGTTTCGGGGCACAATGGCCCGAGGGGTCAGCGAGGAGGAATGGGCAGGGCAGGTGGCAACGTCCGTCAGGCTGGGATGTGATGACACATCCCTGACATGTTTGTCAAGTGACCTTCGTGGCCCTCACACCTGTCCCCTCCCCGGGCCTTATTCTCACTCCCATTCTGTGGATGGGGAGGTTTAGGTGCAGAGAACTAAGTGACCTGGATCCAGGTCTTCCAACTCCGGGCCCAGGGCCCCTTCACCAGCAGAGAATTCCCGCCTCCTCCACACCCCACATTCCAGCGCCCCAAGTCACCTTGCACCTAAATGCGAAGGAACCTGCTCTCAGCCCAGGCTCGCCCCCCCGCTCCCGGGTGAAAACTAAGTTAATGATTAACCGCACGGCGGGAGGAAAGATCCGACTGTCGGCGTGGGGAGTGGGTGAGGAGTGCTCCGCCTCCAGCAGCCCCGGTCTAGAGGCACCTTGGTTTACTGGTCAGGGGCTGGTGGGCCCAGCCTGCAGCTCCGGCATCTCCTCCAGACCCTGGGGCTGGACCAGGGAGGGAAGAGAGACCTGCACAGTGAGCGCCTCCTATGTCCAGAGCGCTCATGCACGCTACCCCCTTTCCTACCCACAGCCTGGGTGATGTGGACTCGAGAGCCCGTTTCACAGATACAGACAGTGAGGCTCAGAGAGCTTATACAGCTTGCCCGAGATCCCCAGTTAACCATGTGTGGGCTCTGTTCATCATACCATGTTCCCTCTGAGAATTCTGCTCTGGCCAGTCCCCTCTTTCCAGGGTCCTTCCTGCCTTCTGATTGACCAATTTGATCCTCCAAAAGTCCATTCCCACCTCCTGGCTGCTCACTCCACCCTACTGTCATGCTCATTTCCCTCCGACACACTTTCATCAGGCACCCCTGTGCTCAAGAACCTCCCATGGCTCCCCATTGCCTGCCCAGCCCAATCCCCTTGGCTGATGCCCACCTCTGAGCCTGCCTCCTACCCAGCCCAGATAATCAGAGCTGGAAAGGGCTATATATTATGTGATCGTTTTTTAGATAGGAACAACGAAGCCCAGAGTGGGGAAGGGAGTCATTCACTGGTTAGAGGCAGGGTCTGCACCAGAACCAGAGATCGATCAACATGGTGACCATATCCAGGCTCTAGTGAGAATAGCGTTTCTCCCCTGGTCCCTGTGCTATGGGCATGAGACGGCTATTTTCTCTTGTGTTCTTGTCCCTCTGCCTAAGATTCCCCTTCCTTCTCATCACAGTTCAGCCCAAAGCCCTCCTCCCCAAGGAAGCCCTCCCCAATAGCTCCCTCCTCTGACTTTCCAGCTCTCCCCATCTGTGCTATGCGATTCAGCCTCGATTACATTCATGGATGCTTGTCCATTCACAAGGACACACATGTGTTGGGAAAAACGAGGCTCAGAGAGTGGCAGGGATGTGCCCAGAGTCACACAGCAGAGCCAGGACCAGAGTAGAGGCCTGCTGACCCTCAGGTCACTGTTCCATAGGCCTAGGGTCCTGGGACAAGCCTGGTGTTTCCCACATCCACGTCCCTTGGAGGCAGGCCCAGCTCTCCCTACAGTCTCTGCCGGCTGGGGCCCAGGGGCTGCCGGTCTCCTGAGCAATGCCTCCAGCTCCCAAACCTCGAGCTGATCTGCTCTGGATTAAGCCACGTGTCTGGATTAAGGCTCAGCGTGTCCTGGCTCCCTTCTGCCCCAGAGGCTCTGGCTCCGAGTCTAGACAAAGAAAGTTTGGTAACAGCTGGTGGAGGCCAAGGCCCAGACACAGGACCAGAGGGTGTGGCAGTGGCCAGAGGGATTAGCCACCTGGGGCCCCTCCTCTCAGCACCTCCGTTCCCCCAGGAGGGCAGATGAGGAGAGAGGGTGCATTTACAGCAGCTGTTTCCTGCCGCTGCCTGGCCTGTTCTCACCCCTCGGGCCAGGAATGCGCCCCTGAAACTCCCCTGTCTTCCGATGGGTTCTCACTCCCACTCCTACTGGCACCAGCAAAAGATGCCCTGATGCCACCTGAAACCACAGCCTCAGGGAAGCAGAGTTCCCAGGGAGGTCTTTGCTAAGGCCCTGGGCTGTCATGGGATTGGAGCCTGCCTCCCACATCCTGCTCAGTCCAGGCCCTCAGGTCTGACCCCTGGGGGATTGTGAGTGGGATAAATATGCCTGAGCCCCACCTCCACCCTGAGACTCAGCCTCAGCCTGCCCAGAGCCCAGCACCCCGGCCGCAGACCCAGTGAGCAAAGCACCAAGGGAGAGTGGGTGGGGCAGGGGGTGACAGCCCATCCCTCAGCCCTGAGCTGGCCTCGCTCAGCCAGATGGAGCAGACCTCCTCCAGTTTCCCCAGGGGGGCCCACTGTCCTGCTGTCAGCCCCTCCCTCCCTCCCCCCAGGCACCTCCTTTAATGAGTCAGAGTCAGGGGGATGTGGCGGTGCCCTAACTAGGACCTGGCCAGGAGCCACACAGAGTGGGCAGGGGCCACATGGACCTGGCCCCCAGACCGCTGGTCAGCACCTTGGAGAGAAGCCGGGCCGGCCCAGGCCGCAGGGAGGCCCCGCTGGAGCCTGTGATCTGCTGTGTCTGGCTTTCTGAACCCTCCCTGCCTCTGGCCAGCCTCCCCTCCTCCAGACATTCCCTTCTCAGCCTCCTCTCCCCCTCTCACTCCCTCACTTCTCCTTGGACAGCTCCGGCCCCCCGATGGAACCCCAGCTCCCTTGACCTCAGAAACTGCTCTTCAAACTGGCTGGACCCAGGAAAAGCTCCCAGCTCCTCCTTACTGACCGCCTTTCACTGCCCCGAGTGCTGGCCTCTCCTCACTGGATAGACCACCCTCTTACCCAGGAAGAGGTCCCAGGCTGGCCGCCTCCAGGCAGCTCTGGCCGTCTCTCAAGCACCCCATTGTGGCCATCCCCAAGCACCCGGGGTCCCGAAGGGCAGAGAGAAGGGAGGTGGGTCCTGGTTGGTGGCGGATGGAGGTCTTGCCTGTCTTGGGCTCAGCTTAAGAGTAGGGGAGGTAGGTTTCTTCTAGATCCCGGGGTTTCCCCACCTCCTCAGATCCCAGACCCGCCCAGGCCACTGCCCTAGCTCACTGAGGAGCCCTGCTCTCTGGGAGGCTCACTGAGGAGCCGGCTAGTGGGCCCAGGAGCCGGTGTGCGGGGAGACTCGGGGCACGGGGTGAGGCTAGTGAGGCTACCGAGGGATCAGAGGGTGGGGAGGGAGTTGGGGGCAGGGCCAGGGAGCAGGAGCACAGGGCACAGGAGACGAAAGGGTCGGGGGAGCATCCAGGAAGTCTGGTTTAGTCTGCTTCGCCCACAGTTCCCACGGGCAGCCAGAGCCCGAAGGCACCTTTGTTCCAGGTGTGTCTCCCATTCTCTCCCGCTGCCTGGGTACCGCTGGTGCCCACAAGGCCTCACTGACATTGCTTCCAACCCTTTCTTGGACAAGGCAAAGGCCAACTAAATAAACAGCTCCTTTGGGCTCACCCAGCCCCCAGGCCTGCCAGTATTACTCTCACCTGACAGATGCAGTGCTGGTGACCGAGCAGGGACTGGAACTCAATACTGAGCTCCACCCTCCTCTCAGATGGTACTAGGGTCACCCCTGCTGATCATCGCTTTCACCTCTGCTCTGGCCGTCCGCTGACCCAGCCCCTGAAAATCCGAGCCCCAGAGAGGTCGCATGGGTGGGCTCAGGTGGCATGAGCCTCAGCCCTAAGCTCATCCCTATCTTTGAGTTTGCTCGAAAAGGGGTGTGCGGCCTGGAAAGAACTTGAGGCCTCAGCATCTGGAGATGTGAGTTCGTGTCCTGCCCCGTTCCCACCATATGTGAGGCCCTGGGCAGCCCCTAGTCCCCTCCCTGCCTCAGCCTCCTCATCTGTTCTCTTAGGGGGTGAGTTACCTCCCAGGGCTTTTCTGGCCCAGACACTGTCTGGATTCTATGACCCTCATGACCCCCATCTTGCCCCTCAGCCTGACTTGGGCGGACGACGGAGGAGAAACAGAGGTGGGCACAGGGGGCTGCCCTTGCAGGCAGAGACATGATTCAGGGGTGGCATTTTAGGCAGAATAAGGGGCGTGGCTACATCTCCCTCTGCCCCGCTCCTCTGGAGTCGGTGCCAGAGCCTCTGAAAGACTTGGTCCACCCTTCTGACCAAGCAGGGCCACCCGCCAGGCCGCCCCTCACCTCCCAAGTGGCCTGTCAGGCCTGGTTCCCGCCCCAGCAGCATCTCCTCCCCGCTTCCTCTAGTCGGACAAGCTGGGGGCTTGGCGTGAGCAATGCTGAGGCTGTCAGGCCAGAACCCCGATTTCCAGCCACAGCAAGTACAAATCCTGCCTGACTTTCAGGGCTTTCCAGAAACTGTGGACCACTTCTTCCTTCAGCCCTTGTTGAGCACGTACTGTGTGTAAATACAGCTCACGTCTCAGCACCCCAGGCCAGCACCACTGCCCTGCCTGGGCCGCCACACCCCCGCCGTCTGTGTGTGCCCCCTCCCATCACGAGCGCAGTCTCCCCCGGCCCCACAAGCCCTCTTTGCAGGGGCTGGGCCACGGCACCTTCCCTCTTCCCTGCACGCCTCCAGCACCTCGTGTACACCACCCTCCCAGCTGTTGAAACGGCAACGGGACTTCGAGGTTTCATGGGCATCTCCTTTCCCACACTCCAGTCCCAGCAAGGCTGCCCGGTCCCCGAAGGTGTGCGAACCCGCGGATTTCACCTGGCTCTGCCTGGGCACCCTGGTCCATCCTCTGGGCCTTAGTATCCTTGTTGGTGAAATGAGGACTCATGAGGATAATCGTGTCTCTGGGGTTTGGCGCGACAAGGCAGGACGGTGATGCGAGAAGACCTGACACTCCCCCAAGAGCTGTGTGTGTCCACGTCAGGTACTCTCGTCTCTGTTCTCCGTGTCTCTGCAGCCTCCTCCAGCCCAGAACGGCTGGATGGAAAGGCATAAACTCCTGCTGTTGAATCTGTAAAATCTTGGCAGGGCTGACAGAGAAAATGTGCCTTAAGCCCCAAGCCTTGGGCCAGGGAGCCCACCTTGCGCTTGGAGACAGGGTTTTAGGACCAAGTGAAGGCATCCCGACATTACAGAAAATGAGAAAGTCCAGAACGAACCGTCCTCAGCCCTTCTGTCCTGGAACTCTGGGGTGCGGGGGTGGGGGGAGGTTGTGGAAACTGGAGACACGAAGAGCTGGATCCCAGTGGCCCTCAGGCCAGCTTGCTGCCCTAAGAGCAGAGGGACCTGGGCCCCGCCCCTGTCACCAGTCGCAGGTGCTGGGACTGTAGCCTGGGCAGTTACCCCGAGGCCTCTCTCCTGGATCCAGAGCTGGAGGGAGCGGGAAGGGCACCTCAGTTCTGGCGGTGCCACAGAGACCTCATGGCCCCTTTCTCCGGTCCCGGGTGGGCTCTGTCCATCTGGCCCCAGCAGAGTTACAGTCGTGTCCCCGGCTGGGAGCAGTGGTCTGGAGGTAGGAAGAGGTCCACCCTCCCCTAGTCTGGAGGCCCCACCCAGCTGCCAAGAGGTGGGAGAGGAGAATCTGGCAGGGGGCACCTTCTGGGCTGGGAACATGCAAATGAGGCAGGGGAAGGAGCGGGCATTAAATGTCAGGAAGAGCCCAGGGCGACTGGCCTCGTGCAAAGTTTGCTTTGGGAAGAGTTGTTCCACCTGACAGGCCACTCGCTTGGCTGGGGGCACAGGGCGGGCCCTGGAGTGAGGTGGGGGTGGGGACGGGGGCGGGGAGGGTCTCAGGCGGAGTCTGAGTGCAGACTTCCTGCTCTGGGAAGGGGGCAAGAGACTCAGTTGTCCGGTCTGTTCAACAGGCTGTCCAGAGCACGTCTTAAAGGGGTTGTGCAGATTGAGGGAGAGGCTGGATGGAAATTCCTTGTGAGTTACGATGGGCTGAGCATGCATGAACGTGGCCCTTGGGAGCAGGAGAGAGGATGTCAGTGGGGAAGAGGGGAGGGAAAGGCAATGGGGTGAGGGATGAGGGGCACAAAGGAAGAAGCAGGTGCCAACGGGGCGTGGAGGGGCCGAGGGGTGGAGCCTGGGGGATTGTTGAGGATGATGGTGAGGGAGCCCTGCGCCTTGCCCTGAGGTCATTCTGCTCCAAGCCCAGTCTAGGGCAGCTGCTGGCCTCACCCCCACCTCCCGCCTCTAGAAGGAGCCAGAGCCAGAGCCTCCCACCTCCCCTGACCTCAGCCTAGGAGAGCAGACTGGGAAAGCACACAAATCTTGCAAAGCCGGCAAATCCAGCTGGTCAGCCTGCCTTCACCAACTCCTACACAGCCTTCAAAACCTGGCTCCAGGTTCTCTTCCATGAAGCCTTTTTTTTTTTTTTTTTTGGTGAGGAAGATTGGATCTGAGTTAACATCTGTTGCCAATCTTCCTCTACTTTATGTGGGATGCCACCACAGCATGGCTTGATGAGTGGTGCTAGGTCCATGCCAGGGATCTGAACCCAAGAAGCCTGAGCTGCCGAAGTGGAGCACACAAACTTAACCACTACGCCACTGGGCCAGCCTAGTGAAGGCTCTTTTAGCAGACAAGGCCACCTTGTCTAACCTTCTCATTGCAAGTGCGGGGAGGAAAAGTGACTTATCCAAGGCCACACAGTGGGCCTTAACCGATCCCTTCTTGGCCTCCACCTAGAACGTCTTTGTCCCCAGGTCAACCTGAACTGACTTTCCCAGGTTACACTCAAGTCATTTCACACAAAACTGTGCTCTATTGTTTCCGGGCTATTAACTTTTTATCTGCAATGACCTCAGTGGTGAAAAGTGGATTCTCCTGGTTCTTCTAATTCCCGCCAGCAGCACAGTTTCTGAGCATCAATGAGCATCTACTGCGAGCTATTTCCCCAGGCTTGGCTGACGGAGAAGCTTTCCCTAATTCAGAGGGTTCTTGTGAAAATCAGATGGCATCGCATCTGCCGAAGTGTTTTGTAATTGGTAACACACAGTAAACAAGTCCAGGAGGGACGGAGTTTTCAGCTCTGGGTCCCCCCACAGTGCCTGGGGCAGAGGAAACGCTTGTCCATTCATTGTCAGGCTCTCAAAGGGGAGGGTGGTCTCCTACCCAGAGAGAGACCACCTCCTCCATACCCGACCTCCCTGGGAACACTGAGGACGCTCCCTCTCCCCAAATTTCCGTGAGTTTGGGATCATGAGGCTCCAAGATGGGAGTCCCTGGTTCTGGCCCTCCCCGAGGTGGGCAGAGGGCAGGCAGGACTGGCCTGGCTAGGGGGACGTCCCCTGCCCCTCCCTCCCGCCACCTCGAGCCTGGGGCGGCCCCGATCCCTGTTTGCTTTGTCACTCAGCTGAGCAGCTGGTGCTGGGGAGATGCTGTTTTATTGGGGGTGCTGTGAAGCTGTTTACTCGGGAGGTGGGGGCGGAAGACGAGGCCAAGTCCCAGCCCTGGCCCAGCTCGGGGAGAAAGGCCGTGACCGTCACACAGTGGCCAGGGCGCTGGAGCCTGGTGGCCTGGGTGTGGGCTGCTGGGTGGGCCCAGCTGGCAGGGTGAGTGCGGGAACCGGGGCTAGCTCAGTGGGCCTGTCCACTCCCCAACCACACGCCCCCCCCCCACCTCGTCCAGCCTCAGGGGAGCCCCCAGCTCTCCAGGCCCTTCAGCTTTCCACCCTGTCATCTTCCAGGACCCCTGTTTCTTTCCAATGTGCCCAGACCGGGGCCCATAGGCCCTCTGCTTCCTCGGGTACCCAAGTACCCAGGTGGTTTGCTCTGCAGCTCCCCAGACCACCTGGTTCCTGTGCCCACCACTGCCCCGCCCAGCCCCCGGGCTCTGGGCCTGTCCCCTCTGCTCCAACCTGGACCCCAGCCCTGAGCCTCCAGGCTCCAGCAAGCCCCTGCCCACCGTGGCCTCGCCCCGTGGAGCCCCTTCCCCTGGCAGAGCAGCCGCGGCTGGCAGCAGCAGAGAGGCTGCTTGTGTTTTGCTGGCCAAGCTGAACCGGCTGGTCCCAGGGGCTGAGGCTCTGCATCTGCTGCACTGCCTTCCCTCCAGCCTTCCCCGCCTTACCGCAGCCCCCCATAAACCCCCGCCGCTGGGCTCAGTGTGGTTGGGGGCCGTGACGGCACGGGGCGCTGCAGGCCTCCCTGGGCCAGGAGGCTCATCCAGAGTCTGGGGTCAGCCCAGGCAGCGCACGGAGGGATCAGCGGCTTCTGAGGGCGCAGGACTCAGATCACAGGCGCTGCAGGATCAGCTGTGAGCTTGCGAAGCCCGCCTTGGAATCCCGCCCTCGGTCACCCACGGCCCCCCAGCTGGCAGAGGAAAGGCCCCACGGCAGGGCACCCTGTGCCCCCCGCCAGACTCACCTGTGAGCTGCCTGGTGCCCAAGGAGTTGTCTGCTGCAGCACCAACCCTGGGGGCCAGGAGGAGGCGTGGGCGGTTGGGGCCACTGCTGGGTTTCAGCCAGGCATGTGGGGAGCCGGTGGGACCAGGGGCCAGAAGGGCGGGGGGCAGAGGTGGCACTCGGGGCGGCCGCCGGGGGCCTGGCCACCCTCGAGGGGTAGCCCTCTTAGGTCTCAGGGCTGCGTGGCCTGAGGGAGCCCCCGGCCCCCAGCCCAGGGCCACCTGCTGGCACTGTGGCAAGACCCAGTCGCAGGGGCTTCGGGGGGGGGCCACGGTGGGCTCAGGGCACCGGGTCTGTGGGGCTGTGTGGACGCAGGCGGAGTGCAGGAATGTGCTGGGAGGAAGTCAGGGAGACTGAGAGGAAGAGTTGGCCTGGGCCTGATTTCCCATTATAAGTAATCCTTCCTTATTTACCTGAACAAATACGCTCCCTGCTTACCTCAGACCACAGGCGGGCTCCCGGTTAACCCTTGCAGGCCTTCCCCTCCTCGCTGGGGGCCCTATACCCTGGCAGCCAGGGAACTCACTCACTCACTCATTCACTCATTCACTCATTCCCTCACTCACTCACTCTCTCACCCATTAGTTGATGCATAGCTACTGAGCTCCTATTATGTGCGGGGCACAGGGAACATATCCACAGGGACCTGGGCCAGGGCACTAAGAGGGGTCAGCTGAGTGCAGGGAACAGACAAGCAAACAGCAGTGGAAATTCAGTCACCCACGCCCCAGTGGAGGGCTACAGGAGCACTGAGGCAGGGGAAGTCAGAGAGGGCTTCCCGGAGGAAGGGCTGTCTGGCTCCCTGGGCTAGGGGTGGAGGGAACCCTGGGGAAAGAGACCTGAGGCTCATGCGCCCACCCACAACACATGGGAGCAGTGCTGTCTGTGCCCCTCAGGCCCGGCGCAGGCCCGTCACACAGTGGTGCTCAGGAAGGACTGGCGCTTGCTTTCCCAGGCCCAGAGCGGGGGTCGGCCAGCAGTGGCTTGCTCTTCACAGTCCCTGAGGGTGGAGGCAAAGAGGGGAGGCCACCCCCAGGCACCCAGTGCCCCCGCCCCTCCACCTCCACGAGTCCAAGGAGGGCCACGCGGACCAGCCCTGAGCTGCCTCCTCATCTGGCCGCGTGGGTGGAGGGATGTCCCTGGGGGCAGGGGCTGGCTCCTCCTTTCCCCGGATCACCTTGAAGGGCACCGAGCACCTGCCCCCGCCGTTCTGTCAGATGAGGGCATTGTAGATAATGCGTGTTGTTATTTCCTAATTTCAGTAGGAACTGTGTGAGCGCCCACGGCGTGAGCATTCCACGGCCGCAGGGAGATGCCAAGGCCTCAGCACTAGCTCCCCGTCACTGATGCCCAAACTGCCTGACATGTGGTTGCACTGTCCCACTTCTCCCACTGCAGAGCCCTGTGCTTTGCTGTTGTCACGGGCCCCTTGGTGAGGATGGGTTATCAGAGTCGTTCCCCTGAGGCTGAGGGAGGATGGGACGGAAGTCGGGGAGGTAACACAAAGTCCTAAAGTGGCTACAGCCCCCCATCCCAGCCCTCCAGGGTCAAGAAAGAGAAAGACCCCCATGCGCCCGGGCGGGACGTCCTCCAGGATGCCTTTCTATCCCCTCTCCCCTGCCGGGCAGGCAGCCCTCCTCCCCACGCTCGGGAAGCTGCTGCTTGTAGCTGATGCGGCAATAATAACGGCCGCTGCTCAGTGAGCAGCTACTGTATGCCAGGCACTACTCAGCGCTCATGAGGTGCCAGGGCATTATTCAGAGTATAAGTACTACAACACGAGTAAGTACAAGGAGTACCCAACAAATGCTTATGGAATGGAAGGGGTGTCAGACATAGTTACCCCCAACGTCCATTCCCCCTTTTCCTCAGTAAACAATCCCTTAATTTTTTTGTTTTTGTTTTTGAGGAAGATTGGCCCTGGGCTAACATCTGCCACCAATCCTCCTCTTTTTGCTGAGGAAGAATGGCCCTGAGCTAACATCTGTGCCCATCTTCCTCTATTTTATATGTGGGACACCTGCCACAGCATAGCTTGGCAAGCGGTGCCATGTCCGCACCCAGGATCCGAACCTGAGAACCCAGGGTCGCCAAAGCAGAATGTGTGAACTTAACCACTGCACCACTGGGCCGGTCCCAACAACCCCCTAATTTTTAGCTGGGAACTTGGCTACCTGGAATTAAGGCTATTCCAGACCCCCTTGCAGCTAGATGTGACTATGTGATCAAGTAGGAGTGTCATGTGTCAATTTCCAGGAATCTTTCTTAAAAGGAAACTGGAATGTACCATTTGCCCCCTTCTTCATCTTTCCTCCTTGTTCCTGCCTGGAATGCAGCTGTAATGGCTGGAATTCTGGCTGCCATCTTGGACCATGAGGAGAAGATGGTGAAGCAGGGAGCTGGAAGGAGCCTAGGTCTCTGTGGATTGCAAAAAATCTCCATACTGGCTTTGGGCTGCCTATGTCAGGACTTTTATGAGGGAAATAGACATTTCACTTTTGTTAAGTGGGGTCTTTATTCTTCAAAGCCAAGCCTGATCCTAGCTGAGATAGACCAGAAGAAGACAGAGAGATGAAGATAAAACACTCTTGTAGCCAGTGAAGATATCTCACTGCTGGGTGGCAATGGGAAGGGGCTTGGTCATAACACAAAAACCCTTGACCTGGGGAAGTCTACTTCTTGAAGGCTGGGTACAGCCTTGCTCTGGGCCCAAGGGAGCACTTCACAGGTGTCTCCAGGGATGGGTGAGCCTCAATGGATGGACCAGGTGAGGCTGTGCTGTGTGTGCACAGAGATTCTACCCACCCAAGCCTGGAGTGGGGACCCAAAGAGCCTGGAGTCCCTGGAAGAAGAAAAGTGCCAGGAGGGGGCAAGGAGGGGACTCCCCATCTGCTCAGCTGGGGCTCACGTGGACTACGGCGCTGAGAGGCTGCTGGGGACGGACCTTAGTGGTGGGCTCAAGGGAGGTTTGATGCCCACCCTGGGGCAACTCTGGTGGGCTCCAGGGGGAGGGCCAATTAGAGCGCATCTTTAACCCATGAGGGGAACCTGGGATACATACAGCCCTCAACGCCTTGATGCGTCCAGCACGGTGTCATGGCACCAGTTCGGGATTTGATGCAAATACACATTCTGGTTCTGTCACCTTCCAGCTCCATGACTTAGGCCAAGTCTGAAACCTGCCAGACCCGCCCTCCCCATCCCTAGAGAACTCCCTCAGAGATCAGGAGGGAGATGACGTCTGTGAAAGTGCTCTGTGAACCCAGACGCCCTGCCCCAAAGCCTTGCTGACCACCAGCCACTTGCCACGTGTCTGACATGAGACATCTTACTCCCTTGCAGGTAGATATTACTAGGCCCATTTTTCAGGTGAAGAAACTGAGGCCTGAATGTTTAAAATGTCTTCCCAAGGTCACAGCTGGGAAGCAATGCAAACTCAAATCTGCAGTTTCCTCCATCACCCTGTGCCTGATGGGACCCTGGTACTTCCCCCATCCCCTCGGGGCCAAGCCCCAGGTCCCCGGCATGGGTCACTGCCTCCATCAGACCTCCTGCCTCCTGCCACAGCTCCCCCAGGCTGGTCTCCTCTTCAACCCCGCTCTGGCCACCTGGTGTTGGGTGAAATGTGCCCCTCCTGTTTTCCCCCATCCAGACCCCACCCATTTGTTGTGGGCGATGCCCACCCCAGAGCCGCCCCTCGCTGGCCGTGTGACTCCATCCTGGAACTTTTCTCTGACCTACTGAGATAACACATTCTCTCTGGCCACTGGGGTTTCTGAGTCTTGAGAGTATAAGCTAGGAGCTGCCAGCCCCAGAGCGAGTGACAGCCCAGAGGAGAAGGACCTTGCTGACACTGCTGTGCGAGCACCTAGAGGAAGTGCCACTTCCTCCCTCTGTTGTTCACATGGGTTTGAGCTGAGTTTCTTCCAAGTGCGAGGGAAAGAAGCCCCATGCTTGAAGCCCGGGCTCAGGGACCCTCGTTCTGGCCCCTGCAGACCCGACATGGCCCAGTGCTTCGTGCCCCAGTTGTTTCCCAGGGTTTCTTTTCGTCCCAGGATTCTGACTTCTTGAGGGCAGGGACTCTGGAGCAGCGGCAGCATCAGGCCCATGGCACAGATTATGATTTCTGGAGCCGCTAGCCCGAGCGCCCCTCCCTCTCGGGTCCTCTCTCACCGCTAGCCCAGCAGAGAGTGAAGAGCGCTGGGTGGGAGGCAGGGCCGGGGCTCGGTTTCGGGGCTGCAGTTTATCAGTGGTGTCATCATGGAGTCTCAGGCCCCCTCGGAGCCTCCCTCGCCTCCTCCGTGAAATGCAGATGATACTTGCCCCGCTGACCTTGCGGGAGGGCGATGTGACACGTGACTGTCATTGACAGCAGAAGTGGATGTACTTTGGAAAGGGGAGTCTGTCTGTGGGTCAGTCAGTCAGATTGCCGCCTTCCTAGCTTTCTTTCTGCCCCATCTCCTTGCACCCCCATCCTCCTACTTGGGTCCTGCCCTCCCAGGAGTGGCAGCCTGGGGGTGATGGCAGCAACAAGGCCGGGACCCATGCCAGCCACAGAGAGACGGGGCTGCCAGCTGGTTCTTGTCCGCCCCCTGCCTGGTTGACACAGGGCCCTGCCTTCGTCCTAGGCTCCAGCTATGAGAAGGTGGGAACAGCTGGGGGGAGGGCTCCCCTGCTGACCTGTGAAGAGCCTGGGGCTGGTCACCCAAATGGGACCTTGAGGGCAGGATGGGCAGGAAGCCTGGTTTGTGGGACCCAGAGACCACGCAGCCTCGTGGCACAGAGGAAGACCCTGAGACCAGAGAAGCTAGGGAACAGACCCGAGGACACCCCAGGGCTGGGGTCTGAATGCAGACCCCCAACCGTGCCCGCTCACATGTGCTGCGAGCTGTCTCATCTATTCGTACTAAGTCCAGCGCCCGAGGGGTTGCTTGACCTTCCCACTCACAGCTGAGGAACCGAGGCCCCTTCGACTTCCCCAAAGTCAAGCTAGAAAGCAGCAGAGGCAGGACTCGGGCTGGGTCTGTGGCAGTCCTGTTTCCAGGACACCATGCTGCAGCTGGAGGGGGACAAGGGGACCAGGAATAGCCTGGGGGGTGGCATCTACGTCCTCAGGAACACACAACTAGGCGTTTCCATCAAATGGAGTCTGTAGGGCTCGCTTGGGCCCAGGGGTGGCCCCTGGGTGTCCCTGGGCCATGACACATTGCTCTGCACAGGCCACCATGCACTTGGAGCACCTACTCTGTGCCAGGCCCTGCAGGAGGACTGGGGCATGGTGGCCAGGCACAACGTGCCCTGGACGAGTTTGCGGTCTGGTGGCTACAGCCACTCAGTGTCTCTCTGCCTCCGAGGGCACAGATGACCCCAGCATCCCTCCCAAGGCTAGTCATCTGTGGGCTTACTGGTTTCATGAACGCCTACTGTATGCAAGACCCTTTTCTTTCTAGGAAAAACTGACAGGTGGGAGGTGCCAAAGGCCTTGCCAGCTTGGAGCCTGGCTCCCCAGGCCCTAGGCTTCCTCACCAATGCCATCTCCTGCCTGTCCCCACACTGGCCCCTCCAAAAGAGACCCCAAGCACCAGAGGGGACCTGAGCAGATGGGCCAGTCTTCTCTGTGTCCAAGGCCTGGCTGCACCCAACTCACACACCCTTCTCTGTAGCCTCACCCCACCCCAGGGCCCAGCACAGCCCTCAGGGTCCCCGGGGTTTCCCTGTGGATGGAGCCAGGCAGGCTGCTGCCAGAGATGGCCTCCAAGCCTGGGGACCCTGCAGGCCTGTGCAGGGGGCAGATAGGACGCCTTCCTGACCCTGCAGGCCCCCGCGATGGCGGCGCAGGGTGGTGTCCCTGGCTTGGTCTCTGCCACAGGAATCTACTCACTCCACAAACATGTGCTGAAAGGATTAGCGGTGACCCTCGTTGGGTATACATTCTAGAGGAGAGAGACGGACAGTCAACAGTAAAAGTAATGAACAAGCAAATTATACAGTACACTGAAAAGTGCTGAGCACCATGACAAATAGGATGTCAGAAGTGCTGGGCAGGACGTGCAGAGTAGCGTCAAGTGTGGTGGTCGGGGTGGACCTCCCTGAGAAGGTGGGATTTGAGCGAAAGCATGAGGGAGGTCAAGGCATGAGCCCGGTGGTTATCTGGAGGGTTCCAGAGTGGAGGCAAAGCTTGAGCAAAGGCCCTGAGGCAGCTCGTGCTTGCAGAACATGGAGGAGGCGGGAGTGGCTGGAGCAGAGGGCAGGGGTGCAGGGAGGTGAGGCCCAGGAGGCAGTGTAGACCCGACTCCAGGGCCTTGAAGCCGCAGCCCCTCATTTCCCGTCTCCCCTGCCAAGCACCTCACTTGTCCGCTGCTCGCTGTGAGCCAGATGCCACGCCTATTGCTTTACAGAAGCTGACTCGTGTAATTGTCTTCACAACCCCTGGAGGTAGAGTGTCCCTATTTTAACCTCAGTGAGGAAACTGAGGCGCGGAGAGGGTGGCAGCCCGCGTGGCGAGGCGTGGAGCCAGGATCTAAAGCGAAGCCCCCCCTCCCTGCTCAGTGCGTCAGCTGTCCCTCCGGAGCGCCAGGTGTGCCCGGGCTGGGCCATCGTGGGGGGTGGTGGTGGAGGGCCTGTGGCACTGCAAGAGGTGGCCACTGCTTTTCACCCCCGCCACCCTGTGCAGAACCAGCGGGGCCTGACAAAACCGCAGGCCCAGATAAGAGCACAATCGGGACCTGTTCTGTGGCCGGCCGGCTGGGGGCTGGGCCGGGGCAGTGGGCCGGGGCGGCGGCTGGCAGCCGGGGCCCTGCTATCGGTGCTCTGCCCCCCGGCCCATTAGCCCCTTTGAAATTTACCCACCTTATCAGGGGAGACTTCTGGGGGCGGGCTGTGGTGCCTTCGTGTCCAGCTGCGCACGGTGGCCTTGCGCCCACTCGGCCTCTGCCCAGAGGAGATGATGGGGGGGACGCAGCTGGGAAGGACCCCGAAGGGGCCCCTCCTCTCACACACAGACCTGGGCCACTGTCACTGCAGGTGGGCTCCTCCCAGGCCAAGAGACGGCCCTGCCCAGGCACTGGCCCTCCTTGCCTGCCCTCCCCCGCTGCGCCACCCCCTTGCACTGAGCCTGCAGCCCCCCAGCTCCCTCACCCCTTCAGCCACACTCCTCTCGGCCTCCCGCCTCCTCCTGTCCCTGGCCGGCTTCCCTCGGCAGCCCAGGCCTGTGACGTGCCTGAACCTCCGTCACACCCTCAGCAAATGTTTATTGAGCACCTGCTACACGCCGTGGGGCACGGCGGTGGGCAGGACGGACCAAGCTGGCTCTCCCTCGGAGCAGACATTCTCGTGCTGGGGACAGAGGAGAAATACACACAGATAGGTAGGACACAGAGGGTGTCAGAAGGCCATGACGCTGCCCTGTGGCACAAATGAAGCAGGGATGCAGGATAGGAGGTACTGGGGCAATTTTAAGTGTGTGTGAGGGGGCGAGGGGTCAGGGACAGCTTGCCTGAGAAGATGTTTGAATCAAGACCCGAAGGGCTCTAACTCTCTCCTTCTATGGGGTTAGACTCACAAACACAAGGGCAGAGCCAAGAGGAGGACAGAGATCAACCAGTCCTACACGTTCCCTTTTTACTGAGGCTCAGAGAGGGCAAGTGCCCAAGGTCACACAGCACAACGGCAGCAGAGCCGAGCAGGAGTTAGAGCCCAGCCAGGTCCTTCTCCCCATCCCTGCTGCCCCCAGCCTGGGGCACTGCCAGGGCCCTGGTTAGGACAGTCTGGCTATTCTTGGGGAGTCTGGAGGGTGGACTGAGCCTGAGTGTAGATGCTCATAGCCGCTTGACTGCCTTTTGCAGCTAAGGGGCCCACCAGGTCTTGTTGGAGGCTAAGGGCTGGGGTGTAGACCCTGGTTGAAGGACTACAGGGTGCACGTGGATGGCATTGTGACTCCGGGAGCTCTGCTCTCAGTGCCCCCTGCTTGGTGTTGAGGTCCTCCGGCTCCCTCCCCCACCCGTCCATGTTCTTTGTCTGCCCCGGATCTCCAGGTCCAGCAGAGGCCTGACCTCAAGGGCACGTTCTTCTAGAAGCCCCTTTCTACTCCCCACCCCGTCACTCCCCACACATGCCTGCTTTCCCATGAAGGGGTCAGTGGCCTGGAAGGGAGGAGGGGGCAGCGGCTGCAGCTGTGGGCAGGTGACGGTGGAGTCACGGGGTCGGATGGGCAGGTCCTGGGGCCTGACGTGTGCTGTGGGCTCTCAGCAGATGGATGAGAAGCCGATGCTGAAGGGAGCTCAGGCTGGTGGGCCGCTGGGCCATGGGGGATGGTGTCAGAGGCCCTTGGGCACTGTTTCTATTGAGCTGGAGAAGCCGGAGGCTGCTGGGCTGTTGAGGAAGAAACTGAGTTCAAACCTCAGCTCTGCTGCATCCTCGCTGCGTGACCTCGGGCAAGTCACTCCCCCCTCAGCCTCAGTTTCTCTGCTCGGTAAAAGAGCGACAAGGATTCCTCCTTCAAAGGGGTGCTGTAAGGAGCAGCGGGCTCTCCCCGTGGGGCCCCCTGTCTCGCTCCTCTGCATCACGGCCAGAGTTCAGGGAGCGCTCAGCACGGGCCAAGCGCCAGAGAGACTTTTTAAAGGACCCCTGTTAATGGAATTAGCCATAATCCTGGGTTTGTGACACACTCACCATGGGTCCATGCATGACTCTGTCTTCATTTTTAATAATACAATGAATATTGTGAACCCATGTTAATCCAGGGTCAAGGTTATTGTCAGCAATGCTACGTGTATTAACTCACTTATTTCTCACATCAGTCCTACAGTTTTGGCTCTAAGTTGTCCCCAATTTACAGATGAGGAAATTGAGGCACAATTGAGGGTCCAGGGCATCTTCTCCACTGAACGATGCTGGAGATGCACCAGCTACGTTCTTCCCCATGATGTCCTGTTCCGGGCTCCAGAGCCCTGGACAATAACGTCTTCACACGACCCCCACCCCAACTCCGCCACGTTCCTTAGCTCAGCTGAGGGGGTGACAGCCACAGGCTCAGCCTCCTCCCCCTGCAGGGCCCCCTCTGCCACCACTCTGACACCTGGGAGAGCCCCGGGGAGCAACCTGCCCGGCCCTGTGCTCCCTGACCACCCGGGCCTCCCCAGGCCCCCTCTCGCCCCCACCCCTCCAGCACTCTCCCAGCCCAGCTAGTGACACAAGAGCCTTGGGCTCCCAACCACTCTCCTGTCCTCCTTCCAGGTGGCGCCCAAGAATGAACGAAAGAAATTAATAAATGAATGAATGAGGATGCTAGAAAGGGAAAGAGACGTCAAAATTAAAAAAATACAGAGCATTTCTGAGAGCTGGGGGGTGGGGAGGGGTGGGGGGAGGGCAAGGTGGGACTCAGCATTGACAGACGCCCCTTTACCAGCTGCCACATTCAGGGAGCCCCTGTGTCCTCGTGTGGATCCGACTCTCAGATCCGACTGCCCACGCCCTGACCCTGAGTCCTGCCCCTCCCGCACGGTGACTTCCCAGATACAGTGGCCACCAGAGTTCCCCAGAACCATCCTAAGCAGATAGAGCTAAAGCTGCTCCAGGGGCCTGGACTGTGGGCGGGACACCCCTGCTGGGCAGCAGCGCCACCAGCCAGGAAGTTCCGGGGCCCTTGCCTGCTGCCAGAACAGCTAGCTCCGGAGGAGGGCTGGGGAGGGTTTGGGGCCCAGGGCAGAGTCAGGGTTAGGCTGAGGCTGGGAGCCCTGGGCCTGAAACTTCTCAGCACCATCCAGGTGCAACGCCGAGGGAAGAAACTTTCTCCCCGACACGCGTGGGTCTTGAGCTGTGTGGGTCACTCTTGAGAACCTACAAAAAGCTGTAGACCCCCCCCACTCAGAATACACACACACACACACAATTCTATGGGCTCACAGGCCCCCTGAAACCCCTCCATGAACCCCAGATTAAGAGTGCCTGTCCTGGTTCGTGGGTAATGTGTAGGACTCTCTGATTCACCTCCAGCTAACAGCAAAACATCTGGCATGCAGTAGGTGCTTAATATGTGCTTATTTTCATGAATCAACAGATATGGACGTGTTGGATGGAAGGGCAGGGCAGCTGGGGCTGGGCTGTGCATTGGATCAGAGAGTCAGAGTCGGAGAAGGGAATGGAGGGTGAGGCGGGGCCGTTGCTCTGCAGCTCACCATCCCCCACTCTCCCCATCACCCTCAGGGAAAGCGCAGGGGGGGCGTTGGATGCTGTGTGTGACCCTGTCCCAGGCACCCATTCTGCTTCAGCTCACAACCATAGGCGCTGGAAGGCTCTAGGAGCTGCCTGAAGCTCTCCCCAAATTTACTTATTCCAGCATTTACTGAGCCTCCATTGCATGTCACCCTGTTCTAGACACTGGGGACACCACGGTGATACCTCGCCGGCTGACGGTAGCTCTTGCTTCCAGACTTTCCTACCCGCCCTCGTACTTGGGCTTCAGAATCCAGCCTGGGCTTCATCTCCCCTAGGAAGCCCTCCCAGACCCTGGGGTCACAGTGCCGAACCCCGCCTTATCCAACTGTCCTTCTCCTCGTCTCCTGCCCTGGGCGGGGCGTGCACAGTCAGGGGCTTTGTCTTATTTGCTTGGCATCCTTGGACTCCAGTGCTGTGCCTGCAAACAGCTGTGCATGGAATAAAGGGATGGACAGACGGATGGATGGACAGATGGATGGACGGACGGATGGATAGATGGATGGAATCTGTTGCGGGGGTGTACCAATGAGGAAGTGGGAGGGGAATGGGGGCTGGGGCCAAGGCAGTTCTGGGAATGTCCGTGGGGAGGGCAGAGGGTGTGGGGAGGGTGCAGGGCCCGGCTCCCTCCTGCTTCCCACCTGAGACTGGAGTGCCCTGGACAACAATGGCCGCAGGCGTGCGGGAGGGAGGATCAGGGGAGGGGTGACAGAAAATAGGATTTGCTTCCTGGTCTGGGGTTTCCAGCCGCTCCCACCCCACCCTGGGCTCCAGTCAGAGGTGCCCCTCCCCTGAAATGACTCAGGTGGGGCAGGCTGCAGGGCAGGTGGGCATACAGACCACCTGCGTCGGGGCTGGGAATCCCAGAGCTCCTACTTCCCTGAGTCATGACCTGTGTGTCACCAACTCCGGGAGGGGCTGAGACACTGCCTGCCCTGTGCACAGACCTCAAGACAGGCTCAGAGAGAACAAGGGGTCTGCCCGAGGTCACACAGCTGCCAGGGCTCGACCTGTCGCCTCTGCTGTCTTCTTTCTTTCGGGACCCTCCGAGGCAGGACCTGCCCACCTCCACCAAGCCAAGGAGGGGGCTTCTGAGAGGGTTCTCCCTCCTGATGGAGGGGGCAAGCCAGGCCTGCCTCGGAGGGTCCCAGCCTGGTAGGAGAGGAGCAGCCGCCTGGCCCAGCTGCCCATCCCTGGGGCACCAGTGGGCAGCAGGAACAGGACAGAGAGTTGGTGGGAAGGGATCCATCAGCTCCTCAGCATCCTGAACCTGTGACCGCCTTCACCCTTCACCACTAAGGCTGCCCCTCTCCTTTGGCCGCCTTCCTGGAGGAGGGGAAAGGAGAGATGGAGACGGAGAACAGAGGCTGGGGAGGGGAGCTGTCCTCAGGTGTGTGGGGACTGTAAACATGGGAGGCGGGTGTGAACCCAGCGTGCCTCCGCTCCCCAGAACTATGGAGCTCAGAGCTGAAGGAGCCTCCAGCTGAACTAGTCTAATGGTTCATTTTAAAGGGATGAAGCAAAGGCCCAGAGAGGGAAGGGACTTTCTCAAGGTCACACAGCACTATAACTGCTGAGCTTATGGAGCGTTTTCTCTGTATAAGGCACTCTTCTAAGCACTTTACACATATTAACTCTTTAATCCTTCCTATGAGGCAGGTGCATTATTATAACCCCTATTTTATAGATGGATAAATTGAGTCACAGATGGAGAAACTGAGACACAGAGAGGCTAAGGAACTTGCTTGAGGTCACACAGCTTGTGAGTGGCAGAGCTGATCTGTGAGGCCAGGAAGCCCGGCTCCAGGGCCTCATGCGTAATCCCATGCTTTGTTGCCCCTTGCTAGAGGTACCAAGCAGGAGTCTTGGTTCTTCCTTGGCTTCTACCTACTGCGTGGCTTCAATTCAGTCTCTCATGGTCTCTGTGCCTTTATGCTAATAAATATAATAATAACAATATTACTATTTGTACTTATTGAATCTTCTCTATGGTATAGGCACTGAACGAATGCCTTTTCGACATAATATCATTTAATTCTCATAACAACCCTTTGGGGTAGGTATCATAACCTCCATCTGCAGATGAGGAAACTGAGGCCCAGATAGGTTAATTAAATTGCCCAGGGACACACAGCTAACAAGGAACAGCCAGGATGCAAAGCTAGCGAAGCCCAAGCTCTGATCATGACTCTGTCCTGCCTGTACATGGGCCGGGATCGGGGAGAGTTTAGTCAGTCAGTCCCAGGAAGGTCGTTCTGTCCAGTCCTTTCCTCCGCCTTTGGAGACATCTTGCCACGCACGCCCTTCACTGGGCCCAGCAGCCGGTGGCCCTGAGGAACGCCCCTGCCCCCGCCAGTGACCCTTGCCTGCTCCTGCACCTGAGGCCGCTCGGCTCGTGCGTCATGTCAGGGAAGCCAGGGTCCCCGCGCCCAGTCTGGGACGCACTTGGCAGCAGCTGCCGGAAGGAAGCAGGGCCGCCCAGCATCTCGGGTGTCGCTGGCCACCCTCACGCTCTCCCGCACGGCCATCCACCTCCTTCTTCAGTCCATGTGTGCCCAGCCGAGCCCTGCCCTAGGGAGCTGAGACCGGCTGCCCCCTGTAACCGGGACGGGGTAGATGGGAAGGCCCCCAGGAGCAGGAAGGGGGGGGGCGGTCTCGGGGTTCCGAGAGCCTGGGAAGGCGGCATGGCCGAGGCAGCGGAGCCAGGGAGGGGCTGGGACTTGGCGAGGTGCGAGGAAGGGGAAGAGAACAAGCCAGTGAAGGTGGTACTCGGCATTTCCCACGTGGGAGGCGCGTACACGAGTGGGGCGGGCGGGGCGCCCTCAGCGGAGCCCCCTCCCTCCCCAGGCCTCAGTGGGGACGTCCTGAGTGGGGGCAGGACTAACCGCTGACACATGTAAAGCAGGGAACATGTGGTAAGAGGTGGGGGGGCGCAGGTGGGTCAACCACGGGTCCTCGCAACCACCCTGGGCAGAGTTCTGTCCTTACCCCCATTTCAGAGACAGACACACTGAGGCAGGGCAGGGACCCAGACGATCAGAGCAAGGGCCTGCCTAACCAGGCACCCCAGAGCATCTGAGGCAGGAGTGGGTGGGAAGTCTGGGGGCCGTCTCTTCGTACCCCTCGAGGTCGGCAGGCCATGGGCCTGGAACTGGGGGCTCAACACCCAGCTCTAGCCCCAGCCCTGCCTTTGACTTGCTGTGCAATCTCCACAAGTTCCTTTCCCTCTCTGGGCCTCAGCCTGGTCTTCTGAAAGCCGAGAGGCTGGATTAGACAGTCTATCATTAAATGTCTTGTGGGCCCTCTCAGTACTTGCCCACAAGCCCTCTCATGGTGGGGAGGGACTGCCTCTGCCCCTCACTGAATTTACTCTGCATCGCCATCCCCAACAACACTATGGCGGTAATTGTGCAGGCTCTTTACCTACATAGTCTCATTTCATCTCCACACCCTTGAGGAAGCTCTCACTTCCAGTTTACAGATGAGGAAATTGGGACCCCGAGAAGGTAAGTGGGTGGCCAGGCCCCACAGACAGTAGATGAGTGGGTAGAATGGGAAGCCACAATCTTCATGCCCCTGCCTCTCCTCCCAGGGAGATGGTCACCTGGCCCAGGGGAGGCCACAACTGGCGTGTCCTCCAGCCTAACAGACTTGGGGGAGGGAGGTTTCAGGATGGGGTAGCTTCACTCGGCCTACCCAGTGGCCACCCACTACCTGGGGCTGCCCAGGCCTGGGCTGGGATCCTGGGGGCACCATCTTTCCACGGTTCAGCCTTTCACAGGCAGGGGCTGGCAGCGCCACCATGGTGAGTGGCAATTGCCGTTCCCCCTGCGTTGCTCCACCAGCGATCTTCCTGGGCGCCTCCGAGGAGCACCAGCTGGGCCTCTGGGAGGTCCCTTGCTCACTGGGCAGACAGACGAGAAGAGTGGCAGTAAGACCATGCACAGAGCCTGGCGGTTGTCAGCACCCCACACGTCTGAACTGTTAAAGCTGCATGTCGACCCTCTGAGTTGGGCGCTACGATTATTAACCCCATTTTACAGAGGAGGAAACTGAGGCCGAGGAGCGGTTACATCGCCTCCAGGGTAACACAGCTAGCAGGTGCAGAGTGAGGACTTGAACCCTGGCAGCCTGGCCCCAGAACCACAGCGCTCCACTGCCGCCCAACGCACATGAAACCAAGGGCAACAATAGCACGTAGGCGTCTGTAATTAAGACTTTAACTGCACAGGACGGACTCTCTGTGCCCAGGAAGCTGAGCGGGAGGGAGATCAAAGCTGCAGAGAACGCCTGAGTCCTGGGGACCCAGGGGTTGGAATGGGTGTCAGGGCTCCTGATAAAGGTGTTTGATCCCTGTGAGATACTGGGTCCTGGCCCCATGGGTGCCAGGCACTTCACCCAGCCCACCTCCCCCCGACACACCAACCCTGCCGCTCCTATCACACAGATGGGAAACTGAGGCCCGAGCTCGGTCCAGAAGGGCCCTCTGAGAAGAGGGTGGGGATGTCAGGCTGAGGGTACGAGTTCCCGGGGGCCCAGGAGGAGGGGATGTGGCCTCTGCTTGCCTGGCCTGGGACCTCAGCTCTCCAGGCTCCTGCCCCTGCCCACCTGGGAAGGATCACCCCCCCTCCTCCCTCTTCCCTGCCCCCTCCAAAGTAGGAGGTAGGCAGATGAGAGGCCAGCAGGCTGCCCTTCACCTGAGGCCTCCCAAGGCATCCTTTAGTCCTCACAGCCAGCCCAGGTAGGGGGCCATTCCACAGAGGGAAAAGCGAGAGCTCAGCGAGTTTCAGTGACTAGCCCAAGGTCACACAGCTGATTAAAGTGGGTCAGTTTGCCTCTCTTGAGAAGGGGGAGGAAGAACAGAGAAGAGAGAGGAGAGGAGAGAGGAAGGGAAAGAGGACGGGGTGGTCTCAAGTGTCCTGAGCCCATTTTCACAGCTCTCTGCTCTGGTCTCAGTCTCCCTGGTTGGCTTCTCCTCCCCCTTCCCGGAAAGGACAGGGCACAGCCCTGGCCCCAAACTGCTGCCCCTCACACCTGGCCCCAGCCATGAGGCATCCTGCAAGTGGATGGTGTGGTGTGGGTTCGAGAGGGTGTGGCCTCCTGGGAGGGCCGGGGAGGGGATGTTTGTTCCCGGGCGGCCCAGGTTCGAGGTGCCATCTGGAAGATGTGGCACGGGCGGGCCTAGGTGGCACAGGGCCAGGGCAGGGAAGGGGGGACCGGGGCACAGCAGGAGCTGCCCCCCAGCTGTTGCCTGGCCCCAAGAGGAGGGTGGTGGCCTCAGGTGGGCGGGAGCCCAGTGTCGTCTGAAAAAGACCCTATGAAATGGGAACTAGCCCCATATCACGGGTGAGGACACCGAGGCCAGTAGATCAGTGAGCTGCCCAAGGTCACACCTGGCCAGGTGTAAGTGACATTGGAGCCTGTGTCCTACACGCCTCTCAGCACTGCCACATGGGCGCTGGGCACAAAGGGCAGGCATGGGACCAGAGGACCCGGCCCAGGTGTCCTGAAACCTTGGGCAAGCGTCTCCACCTCCTTACGGCTCAGTTTCCTGTACCGTGAACCGGGGATAACGTATACCTTGCAGGTGGATGGATGGGAGAAACAGATGAGATACAATTGGTAACCACGGTCAGCAGGATGAGAGCAGCCGCAGGGATGGGGGTGGATGTGCGTCTACATCACGTGGGTACATCAGGCTGACGACCCCACAGGGCTCACTGCCGCCACTGGATAGGGTCCTAGCCTGGCACCCAGACCCTGGACCGCAGGACCCAGCTCTGCTCCTCCCCGCAGCCACTCCCCTCCCTCTGGGGGAGGTTGAGCAGGTTTGTCTCCTCTTGCAGAGCCTCTGTCTTCTCACATGTCGGGCGGGGGTGCAGTGACATTCTCTATAGAGGGCCCACGGGAGGCTCCGGGAACCCCAGCGTGAGCAAAAGCGTCCTAGAGACACAGGAGGTATCATTACTCAGTAGCAGCATGGACACCGTAAGCTGTATCAGCCTCAGCTCCTCGGTGCGAAGGGGTTCGTTTGATCTTCCTCAGGGCCTCAGAGACATCATGGTGAGAGGCAAGCTCTGGGGCAGCAGGCCGTGCAGAAGAGACAGCTTGGGGAGCCGGCCCGTCCCCTCCCTCCCCAGCACCCGGGCACTTTCTCCAGGGGAAGGTGCTCAGGGCCTAGGTCTCTGCCCCGGGGGTGGAAGTCCCCTCTCTCTCATGGCCGTTTTGGGGTGGGGGGGCTCCTCTCCAAGCCCAGCAAGCTGCCAGGAAGGTCCGCCAGGGGTGCGAGGATCTGGGCGGCGAGGACCTGCCTCCTTCCTCAGGCCTCCTCGAGTCCACCATCCAGCCACAACCTGCAACCCCAGCGGCCAGGGAGGACCACTCAGGGGACCCATGGGGACCCCAGTCTTGGACCTTTGGCATCAGCTAGGTGTCTGGACCCAGCAGCTCCTCTGAAAGCCTCAGCACTGGCACAGGAGCCCCCAGCCAGACCCCCCTGTTATTTCTTTGTCCCCCAGGGCTGAGAGCATGGCACCTGACACCTGCCCTGGGCCTTCCGCCTGGGGCTGCGTTCCATCAGCTCCCCCTCAAGGGTCCACAGCCTCTGGACTCTGGGGCCCTCTCCTGAGGGCTGTGTCCCACACACACTGAGTGCGTGCGACTGTGCCCAGTGCTTCCCGACCACCCGGTTCATCTCTCTGCACTGCCCTTCCCTTTATCTTCTTGGCACTCAGAGGAGCGTGAGAAGCCTGAGATGACCTTGTTAGATTTTGGTCTGTGCAATGACCGTCTGTCCCCATCAGAGTGTCAGCTCCTTGGAGGCAGAGACTGGACCTGGCTTGTTCACTGCTGTGTCTCCAGCCCTGGGCTGCGCAGGAGGTGGGGAGGCCCTGCCCCTCCTCTCGGATAGACACAGAGCACAGAGGCTGGTGTTGTGTGTTCTTCCAATCAACTCCACCCTCCCGCTTCCACTTGAGCAACTCTGGAGGGTTTCTCTTCCTGGCAACCTCCACAGGTTCAGAAAATGTGCTGTAGGCTCCTTAGCAGAGAATAGATGTGTAGGGGTGAGGGTGGAGGGAAGAGCATGAGTTTTTTACGTACAGAGATGGAAGAGTACACGGCATGCATAGGGAAGAGAGCACTACTTGCCTCCCTAATATCCATTCTCTTTCTTTCTTTCTTACAAATGGAATCCCAATTTTCTTGGGTGAAATAATGCCAGCATTCCTAGCAGATAGAAGGAACAGTTAACCAAGTTCTGGCCAATGGCATATACATGAAGTTGTTGGGTAGGGATTCCAGGACTGTTCTGTAAAAAAGGGACTGATTCAGTCTTTCCTCCTTTCTGCCTACAACTGGAATGTGATGACTGGAGCTGTGGTGGCTACATTGTGACCATGAGGAGGCCTTGAGGCTGGAAGCCAACCTGTAATTACCTTCAGATTTTACATTCAATGAGAGAAAAATAAACCCCTATCTTGGTTAAGCCGCTGTCTTTCAGGACTATGTTACTTGCAGCTGAATGCAATTCCTAAATGACCCACGAGGGTGTGTCCGTATCTCCTTCGCCATCTTCTTTCTTGTCTAGACGGTCTTGGGTGACCACTTCCCTTAAGGAGGCTTTTGAGAAAAAAGGGGAGGAAGGGAAGGGAACAGAGAATAGACGTGAAGCCAACCCTGGGAGGTGGCCAGGGGCTACCCAGGAGAGAGGTCCTGTAGACATCGGCTGGGCCTGGGCATATGCAGGGAGGGCGGAGTCTGAAGGGACCCTGGATTCAGCTCTCATCCGCTGTTCCTCTCAACAGTAAATGTGCAGATAAACATACGATACCCAAGGCACCCCAGGAATGCCACCCCATTCTCCCAATTACACGTAGTCACTATTGGAAAATGCTCTAATGTCCAGGAACCATGCCAGGATCTCCCCTACCGCCATCCCTGGCCACTGCATCAAAGGGGTCAGGGCCCTGGACTGAGGCTGTGGCCAGCCCTGGAGTGAGGGTGGCCAGGCCAGAGACACTGCTGTGGAACTCTGCCAGGCCCTGTGAACAAGCCTCCTCCACTGGGTAGGGAGGCCCGCGAGGACACAGAGCGCTCAGGTGGACAGGGCAGCTCATTATCTAAGCCTCACATCATGTGGGTGAAGAGACAGAGCCCAGAGAGGGGGAGTGGCTCCATCAAAGCCACACAGCACTAAGGGCGAGGCAGGTGCTAGAATGTGCATTTCACAAAATCCATAATGGGCATCTAAACACAACAGGTGCCTGTCTTCTCTCACACATCCACAATGGTCACTCCCTCAGCTGCTTCCCATCTTTCCTCTAACAGCTCCTTCTCAGTGGGGTGGCCCCTGGTGTTCTGTTTAAAGTTGCACTTCCGCCTCCCTTCCCTATCCTCTCTCCTTTCTCCAGAGCCCTTTTCATTACCCCACATCCCAGATATTTCACTGTCTGTCAGCTCCACGACGCAGGGATATTTTTTGCGTTTCACTGCTGCATCCTCAGCACCTAGGGCAGGACTGACACAAGGTAGGGAAGTGCTCAATACACATTTATTAACAGAAGGAACGAATGAATCTCAAGCTTCACCAGTTCCGTCAGGCGCCGCATAACAATGCTTCAGTCAATGATGGACTGCATATCTGGTGGTCCCAGAAGACTAGTACCGTACAGCATGGACATGGGGGAAGCTAGACCATCTAGGTTGGTGTAAGCACACTCTATGACGTTCACAAGACAATGAAATTACCCAATGACGCATTTCTCAGGATGTGTCCCGGTTGTTAAGCGACACGTGACCATGGTGCTTCTGCAGGTGGAGGGCATGATAAAAATGTTTGAATGGCTTCTTCTAGTGCAGAGGTGTCCTCGAATGTGTCCCCCGCCCCATGGACACACTATGCCCGAGGGTAGGAGCTGCAGCCCCTGAGCTCGTTCATCCTTTGTGAGCCAAGATCCGACCATTGAAGGGCAGATGGAAAACAAAGCTTAACGTGTCTCTGCTGCTTTCCTCATGGAAAAATCTGAACAGGCCCCTCCACTCTGTTTGTGATCACGGCCCTCTATCAGTGTGACGGTGTGCACTAATGGACATTCACGCAGTGTGGGAGTCCACAGGCGCAGAGCTTCCAGTCCGGCCGCCTCTTAGAGTGTGCCCGCGGGTCTGAGCCTTGGACTTCTCACCTCTTACGTGGGATAACAATGGCGCATCAGGAAGGCACAGCGGGAGCTTGCTGGGGCTCTGGACGTGCTCTCCATCTTGACCTGGGTGATGGTTCTGCAGGGTGTGCACACGAAAGAGCTCATCGATTTGAACCCTTGAGTTTTGGTTCTTTACTGTATATAAAGTATACTTCAGTAACAAAGAAAAAATAGTACTTACTTCAGAAGGTTGTTGTGAGCACAGAATAGAAAGAATTTCAAATACGCCTGACTTACAGAGAAAACTGGTAAAAACTATCAACTATGATTAAGTAGAAATGTGTGCAGCCAGGTGTGAGCTTGGTGTGGGTATGTGCTGGTGTGAGACTAGGGACCCTAAGGGTTTGGTGGTGTGTCTGTGTATGAACTAAGGTCATGAGTGGGCTCCAGTGTAAGTGGATTCACGTGTGTTGTGTGAACATACGCCCTTGAGTGTGAGTAGTACACAGAACTGCACGTGTATGTTGGAGAACATGCTTGTGAGTGTGTGTGTATGCACGTGCAGGTGTGTAGAGGGCTCTGTTCTATGAACCCACTTGTTCTACACTGGACAGAGCCTGACTGCTGAGCTAATGGCACTGGGATGCAGCTGTGTCCCCCACCCCGGGTCAGGTTGGGGCTGGTTGGCATATGTCCTGCTCCCCCACACCCACCCCATCCAGGGGGAGACAGGAGACTGAAGGCCTGGGTAACGGCTCCCAGCAACCCTTCCCTTCCCACAGTGGTAACTTCTCAAAGATGCAAATACCTCTTCACTCCATGCAAACAAGTCCTAAAAGCAGAGGCTGCCTCCCCTGAGGGCCCAACCACCACCACTACGATTGGACCCCACTGGGCCTCCCCAGCCTGGCTGCCCTCGCTTGGGGATGGGAGCCAGCTGGAGTCAGTTCCTGTTTCCCAGCCATTGATTCTTTGTCTTCCCTGGGGGGCCTTGGCTCTCCTTGCTGGCTCAGGTGTCCAGGACTGGGCTGGGAGTGGCTGTGGGACACTGGAAAACGCAGTGTCCCCTCTGGCTGGGCTCTAAGTCCCTTCCTGGTCTCATGTTTGGGGATGCTCTGAATGGTCACTGCCCCCATCCTGTATGGCATAATTACTGTGGGCTCCACTCACAGGACCCTCAGCCTACCCAATTCCCCACCAGTGTTGACTTTTCCTGTCTCCTAGGTCCTGTCTCCCATCAGGGACGTGTGTTTTCAGCAGCCCTGGGTGACCCACATAGGGGAACCCAGCATGGGCTCAACACACACACAGATTGTCCTCCTGACCCATCTTGTAACAACTGCCCCAAACCCATCAGCTCTGCCAGCACGCTCACCCCCAAGCCTTCAGCCCCATGGCTCCTGGTTAAAGTGTGCTCAACTATCAGGAAGCCTGGATGCGTGGGAGGAAAGAGGCAGGTGGAGGAAACAGCATGAAAGCAAGAGCTGGAGATGTTCAGAGGATTTGGGTGCTGTGCGACACAAGCAAATGCCACGAGGACAGAGTGCAAATGCCACCTTGGTGCCCACCTGTGGCCTGGCCTCCATCCCTGGCCCTGGTACTGATACAGCCCTTGCAGGAACCTGGATGCAAACATGTCCGCCCCAGTGCCGCGCCCTCGGAAGTGGTAAACCACAGTGGCCAGACCAGTTCCAGGCATAGGCTTCTGGGCTGTCATTTTCAACCTTGGGCACACCTGTGATCCTGCCCCTCTCCAGGGGCCCCCACCACTGTCTGGGGTCTGAGCTGGGCTGGGCAGCGTCCAGCTCCAGCAATCAGGCCAGCCCAGCACAAGGCAGTCTCTCCTGCACATCTGTTCATTTCTCCACTCAACCAAGGTGGACTGAGAGCCTCCTGCATTGACTGCTGAGGACAGCTTCCTGCCTCACAGCCTTGTCTTAGAGGAAATTAGGATCTCTTAGACTCTCTTCCAGAACAGTCCTTTCCAGCATCCCAACTCCCACCCAGCCAGGAAATACCCGCAAGGCAAGGATTTGCTGGAAATAAGAGCTGTGGTCCAGGGAGAGATTCCTGAGCAGGCTGCAGACTTTCTGGACTCTGCCTCCCCAATGCCCAGTGTCCCAGTCCTCTCTTCTCAGGAGCCCAGACCTGCCACATCTTGCAGGTCACAAAAATATAACAACGGTCACCACATATTGGACACTTACTATGTGCCAAGTATACGATGAGAAACTTAACGATGGGTTTTCACTCTCATGATACCTCTGGGGAAAGGAACTGCCCTCATTTACAGATTAGGGCCCTGAGGTTCTGAGAGCTTAAATAAAGCAGTCCCACGGTGGACAAGCAGCAGAGCCTACAGCAAACCCCAGCTTGCCCACCTGGAGTGGAGAGCAGAGGCAACACTTGCCCTGGAGGAGTAGGGGTTTGGAAAACACACTCGCAGGAGGGTGGGGGGGTTCGGCCAGGGCAGTATCTATCCTTTCCGGACAAGGTCTGGGCCATGTGGCTCCCTCTGCTGGCCTTGGGCCCACCCTGCACCAGCTCTGAGGTGCAGTCCCCTCAAGGGACTCCTGCTCTCCACACATCCCCCCTCCCACCCACAACACACCTGAGACCATTCCTCACGACTCAGTGCCACCCTGGCCCCTGCTATCCCACTGCCCTCTGCGTGGGGGGCCTCGGCGGCTCAGAGGCCCCGAGCAGCGACAGCCCAGCCTTTCAGGGGTCTTGGGTGTCTTGGCTGCCGACCAGGGCTGGGGGCTTGGTACAGGTGAGCATGGCCCCCAGAGGGCCTCTCTCCTCGGGCCCCTACTCAGACACAGCCCCCTTCTTCTCTCAGACTTCCTCCCTTTCCCACAGCCCAGCAGGAGGAATTTCTAGAACTTGGCTCCAGGGCCCATGTCCTTGAGGACAGGACCACAAGAATGAAGCCATGACCTACTGGGGCCCTGGCTCCACTCCTCATGCCCATGCTGCCTGGCTCCCGGGTGGGGGCCACCCCTGGCCTGGACAGCATCTAGCCCCTTGTTCACTCCATTACCATCCGTGGGAGGGGCCAGCAGGGAGAGGGCTGGGACACAAGCGTCTAGGGACAGGACAGGGATTGCCAGGACAGGGGAGAGGTCACCTGCAGTCATCAGAGCTCTGAGGTCTGAGGAGGGGACTTCTCGGTCAGAGATCCTTACAGAGGGAGCTGGCTAAGAGCAGGCTTTGAGGGAGTGTTTGACAGATGAGGTCAAACCCACTGACAACTCCTTTGATGATCTCATCCAGTCCTGAGACTTGAAATTCCATCCAATTGCTGATGACTCTCACAATATGTCTCCTGCCCCAACCTCCCCTCTGAACTGCAGACCTTACATCCACCCTCCTGTCGGCCCAGCACCTCCCATGGATGCCTAACAGGCATCTCACGCTGAACAGCAGGTCCAAAACGGATTCCTGATTTCTAGCCCCAAGACTGCTCCCCGTCAGCCCCGCCTGTCTTAGGTAACAGCAACTCATCCATCTACTAAGTCGATTCCAGCTGTTCAGGCCCCAATGTCAGGAGTTGTCCCTCCCTCACACTGTACACCTAACCCATCAGCAAATAGTGTCGGCTCAGCCTTCATATTGTTCTGAGGCTCTAACTCCTCACCACCTCCACCGACACCATCCAGTAAACATGGGGTCTCCCTGCTTCTGCTCTTGTCCCTACAGCGTATTCTCAACACAGCAGCCAGAGACATCTTTTCTAGGATGTCGGATGTGTCCTTTCTTGTGCTCACAATCCTTCAACGGCTCCTGTCTCTCCTGGGGTGAAAACAAAGCCATTTCAGTCACCTCCCAGCCCCACACGATCTGACCCCTCACCTCTCTGACCTCATCTCCTACTACTCTTCTCTCTCACTCTGCAACAGCCCCGCTCCCACCTCGGAGCCTCTGCCTTTACTGTTCTCCGCCTGCACCGTCCTTACTCTTTGTGGCTATGAGTGAAGGCTTCTCCGACCGCCCCGTATGAAACAGCAGTGCTCGCCCTCACCAGCACTCCCTGTGCTTCTTGGCTTTATTTCTCTCCCCAGTGCCTGTCACCTCTTAGTACGTCTCTGCTGTCTGTCTACCCTGACTAGAACGTCAGCTCCACGAGGGCAGGGGGTCTGTCTCTTTTAGTTACTGCTGTATCTCCAGCACCTGGAAGAGTGCCCGGCCCGTAAGTAATGGTCAATAAATGGATGAGTAAATGACCCTCCCAGCGCAATGGCAGCAGAGCTCTCCCGGACGGGGTGAACACTGGGAAGCGCGTGTTCTCATACCTCTTCCCCTCTAGACACACACAGGAACAGAGAAGCGCTGATCTCCTTTCAGAGTCTCAAGTACACCACCCTCTCTCATCTTTCCACAGGCAGTTTCCTCGGTGCCCTTCCCATTTCTCAGTTCTTCAGGTTGCAGTTTAAGTGTCGCTTCCTCAGGGAAGGCTCCCAGATACTCTGGACTAAGTTAAGGTTGCTTACTCCACACTCTCCAGCACCTGCACGTCCATTTTCACAGGAGTCGTGACACTCAGGAGTTACCTGTCACAAACTGAGCACCAGGCTGACCTGCCCTCCACTGTTGCATCTGGAGGGTTGTGAGGATTATATGAGGTAAATCATAAAAAATAATTTAACAGAAGTTGGTCACTAATGATCAGCCAACATTATCATAATTATGGTGGACACTTAGATATTTGTTGTTTGTGACAGAAAAGCAACACACTAGAAATGATGTTTAAATCAGAAGTCACAGCCTGGATAAACCCTGGGAAGTGCTGGGAGCCACGGCCACATTTCGAGTGTTATTGTTCTAGGTGACCTTAGCTCCCTCAAATTCTAGTGGGCCTAGCCAACACAGCCCTGCCTACATCTGGCTCAGTCTCACAGATCAGGCGGGTGGTGGGGTGGGGGTGGGGAGCTGCAATCCTTCAGGCCACCCCTCCTCATGTGAAGTTCAGACTGAGCGCCAGCAGTGTCCACTCACCTGGGAACCTGTTAGAAATGCAGAATCTTCCCCTCTTCCCCAAGATATACTAAATCAGAATTTGCATTTTAACATGTCTGAGTTTGAGAAGCACTGCCCCGGATCACAGCATCTCAGAACTAACGGCTAAAAAGGATTTAAAGGAAAAATCCACACGTTCCATCCAGGTCCTGGTTTCTAAAGCAGTACACCTCCACTTCACACAGGAGGCACCTGAGACCCGACAGTCACGCTGGCCTGTCAGAATCCATTCGGTGGGCACCCTGACCCCCAAACACACACACTCTCCCCGATCTCCAGGCACTCTCGTCTGCTCCCTGTCCCACTCCTATTTTTGAAATCCAGAGCTGCCATGAGCGCCCTTGGTTTTCTTGGCCGCCAGACAGGGCCGGACACCAGGCGGTGTCTGGGAAAGTTGCTGGGTCACAGCGGGGAGGTGAGGGAGGGGCCTTCCCGAGAACAGAGAGGGAGGCACCAGGTACAACCTGAGCTGGGGCAGGCAGGTGGCTTGAGAAGACCTGTTTGCTCTGCCAGGAAGGCTGGGCCCGGACCACTGCAATTGCCTCCCTCACTCTCCACCCCCAAGACAAAAGCTAAGCCGAGAGCCCCCTCCCTGTCACCTAGCCCCCGTGGGAATGGCTCAAGCCAGGAGCTACCATCAAACCTGCTCCCTCTCCCAGGGCCTGGTGACTTCTTGACAGGTTACAGCCCCAAAGACAAACAGATTCTGCCAAGCAAATAACTGTCCAGCAGTGGGGGTTTTGGGGAAGGCCTGGGAGTGGGTCTCAGCTGCCAGAAGACCCAGGTGACAGACAGGGTGGGGGCCCCTCTCCTGCGAGGACTTCCGTGGGCACCTGGAAGGAAGCAGGATGCGGGTGGACAGTCCCGCCACTGGGGGCGGGGGCAAGGGCGCTCACCCCAGGGGTCTCCGGGCCAGTCTCCCAGGCTCCCTCGCCCTGGGCTCTGTATCAGGCTATACAGAGAAAGAGTTCTGCATTCAGGCCCTTGGGCCAGGAACAGTTCTTTTGTGGGGTCTCCGCGTCTCTCATGCACTCGGTGGCCACAGGTTCCCTTACTGAGCTGCCTACCGGGAGAAGGCCATGGAATCCCCTTCCCACAACTCCCACAGCATAGATGGCCCAGCTCACACCCAGGGCCACCATCACTTAGAACACACAGCTTTGCCAGCCAGGGTGGAGGCCAAATTCTGGGGTCTGCAATTAAGTGAAAATAATGCCGGCATCTGGGAGTCCTGGGTCATGGTCTGCAAGACTCAAGCAACTCCCTTCCCTCTCTGATCTCACTTTCCCTTCAACACAGAGGGGTGCTGATGTGACTGAGGACAAACTTGAGATCTGAGCTTTTAAGAGTGCTACAGACAACAAGGGATGGATCCAGTGAACCCACCATTTGCTGTGTTATCTGCCACTTAAGTTTCTTTCATGCTATCTGACCACCTGTGTAACTGACCACCCCATCTCCTGGCCAAGGTCCCAGGCCTGTCTCACATAAGTACATGGGATAGGTTCCAATTTTGTTTGCCAACTGCCTGGACTGTGGTCCCTACCTGACTCTCAGGCTCCCAGGCCAGTCTGCAAAAACTTACCTAATCCAGATTATACCAGAAGGAGCACCTAGAGCAACCAGGACCTATACCTAACCACCACGGGAAGAGGCACTCCCTCTTCTAAATCTAGGATGCTGGGGCCCAGCGGGGACTGAGGATGACAACTCCCCAGCTCGGCTCTGCTTTCCCAGTGGGGAAGAGGCCTGTGCAGCTCTGCACTCTTCCTGTGCTCGTCCTGCACCCGTGCCGTGTGCCTGACACAGTAAAGGCCCAAACAATGCCTGCTGGCTGGTCAACACTCACTTGGCCAGTACTTGTTATGTGCTGGGGATAGAGTGGTGCTCAGTAGACGCATGGTACCCTGGGGGCCTAAAGGCCACTGGAAGCAGTTTCCTCACCTTTCTGGTCACTGGGAGCCAGAAGGGCAACAGATCTAATTATAACCCCCGAACTAATCTCCCAAACACATAAGGAAACTCAGGGTCTGTTTTCCCATTTGCAAAAGGCAGAAATCTGGAGACCAAAAAGTGCACATCACAAAGCCACTGTGGGGCCAAGCAGGTACACAGGGCTCAGAGGCGCAATAAAACTCAATGACACACATGAAAACAGGGTTTTGTGTGTGTTAATTTAATCATACAAATATTCATTTATACAGTAAGGAAAAACCTCCTCATCTTCATCTCCTCCCAGGCACCATGAGGCCCCACCACAAACGCCCACCCAGCTTGCTTGTACACACCAGTGTCCAGGCGAAGGGGCAGCCATCGCTGCTCCAGCACTCACCCAAGAAAACAAACAAAAGGCAAGGCAGGGTGGGATGGGGAATCAGCTTGCATTTCTGAGCCCTGGCAACCCCACCATCTGCTCCTGCTGGGGCTCAGACTGAATTTGGGGAGGTGTTTTTTCTCGTGCCTACTTTCCACCTTGGCCACCCTGCCATCCTCGGGCCACACCAGCTGTCTTGGTGAGGTTCTCTCCAGGCTGGAAGCGCCTTTGATGGGCTTAAGGTTACAGCCAGTCTTTACTGGGGGAGAGAAGGCTGTTTCTTGTAGAAAAATACCCCGAATTCAACTGTCCCCATGGCAAAAAGAAAAAAAGGCATGCACTCGTGCACACACATCCACACACACCTCACTCCATGCACACAGACAGGTTCTTCCCAAGCCTGAGCCCCTCTGCCTCCCACACTGGGCTCAGGCCCCTTAAGGATGGTGCCTGCCTCACCTCCTGGGTGGCAGACACTGGTGATCCTGCCCAGAGGCAGCCTGCAACTTGGTGCAGAGCCCAAGAGGAGCAGGGAGTACTGGGGCTGAGAGGGTAGCCTCTACCACCCGACTAGGCAGGGGAAGAGAGGGGCTCTAAGCATTGCTCACAACCCAAACCACTGATAGGAGGCAGAATAAATGGTACTGATACCCTCCTGGTCCTGGGGGAGCCATGGACTCCCTCTGCCCCTACTCTAAGGCTTCACTTGCTCTGGCCCTCTGCAAGGAACTCACTTCTCCAAGGATGTGCACAGAAATGGTTTGTTCTTGGAAGGGAAGCCAGCGTGCCCGGGGACAGCCAACGTGCTTCCCGGGTGAGGGTGACTATAAGCAAGAGGAGCAGGATGCCTCTAGTAGGGCCAGCCCCACTGCTGGTGGCCTATGAAGCCCCTGCTGAATAACCACAGGCAGCCCCTCCTGGGAAACGGGGCAGGGACACCCAGTGTGGGGCAGATGAGGAAGCCAGGAAACCAGGGGATGTAAAACCTCCCACGACTGCCAGGGGCAGCTGGAGATGTGCTGCTTTGAGGGCTGTCAAGTGAGGAGAATGGCTGGGCATGTGTGGGCTCCAGGGTGGCAGAGTCCCAGGAGGTTGGCACCAACAGCAGTGGCAATCTGGGCCTAACAGAGTCCTCAGACAAAAAGCCACAGTGAGCCCCTGGCTTGGGCCAGCGGTGGCCTGGGCACCCAGCAGGGGCTCCTCTCTGCTCTGCTTGGGAATGGGCATTCATCGTGTGCATAGAAAGTGGGTGCTCCAGTGTGAGCCCCAGTCCAGCCCCAGACTCCGCTGCACTGCCCTTCTCAGCAGGCTGGCCCCACCCTCCTCCAGGGCTTCTCCAGTGGACCAGTTTATTCTTCATTTTTTGGGAGGTGGGGAGGTGAAGAGGGAATTTCATACAAGCTTTTCTCCCACAATCAAGCTTTAAAAAACAACAGTCTCAGAAGAGAATGAGGAGGAACAAACAACACACATTTTTGGAACTCAGACACCCAGACAGAGACAGACAGGCAGGCAGACCCTCACCCACACCCAGGCTATATGACCCCTGCAGCCGCTCATCACCTGGTCTCCCTGCTTGTCTTGCACCCCCAGGGTGGGTGGGGGTGTGGTAACAGGCAGGCGACCCTGCAACCGCACCCTAGATTCATATCCCTGGCTATCAAACCAACTAAGACTCGAGGGAAGGATGGGGTGAGAAGAGAAGAGGGACTTTGCATATTCTTGTATCTTTGGCAGATAGCTGTTCTAGCCTGGTTCAAGCTTCCCATGGAGATATCCACATCTCAACCTGCTCAGAGGCCAATGGGGCCACCTGCCCAAGTGAGAAGACAGCCAATCAGCCTCTGCTTGGCTGGATTGCACGTCCCCCCGCCACCCCATGCGCCGCCTTCCACCTCGCAATAATCAAGCATTCTGCTCAGGGCGGGGGTTCCCTCATTTCCATCAAAATGTGGTCTCCAAGATCATGTAGTCAGTAACTGTGGCCCTTACACATGGCAAATTCCCCATTTGGGGCTGTGTTTTCATACCTTAACAGCTCAGCCTCCACTAACAGGCTGTGAGAACACCAGAAAGGATAACTGGAGGGAAACACGGGGAAGGGAGTTGTGTGACAACAGAGAAGCATGGGACATCTTCACACTCGCCTTCTGCACACTCACTGGTGAGCTGCACCAACACCCGTGTGTGGGTGCAAGTGGTACACACATAGACCCAGCACAGAGCCACTGTTCCCAGAGCAAACAGGAGCCAGTGTATGAAAAATCCAAAAGAGCAGTAGGCATGATGGCATTTCTCTCTGCCAAGAGAAACAGGGAAGAAAAGCAATTTGAATTGTTACAAGTTGTGTAGAAGGACACCTCTCGGCCTTAGAAACTCCCAAGTCACCCAAGATCTGTCCTAAAGGCTTCCTGTTGGCCACATAGGGAAGTTTGGTCTTCAGAGAGGTTCTGATGATAACAAGCCACAGGGTTGACGAATACAAATGTCAAAGGTGTAAATCAACAGAAGGTTAAGGAGAAAAGAAGAGGAAAAGGGTGATAACTCATTGGCTGATGCCATTAAAAACAAATGGGGTCAGAGACTTCTGGAGTCATGTGGCACAGCAGATGTCCTCCTGTAGTACTGACCCACAGAGTCCCCAAACGTGCCACGCCAGCTTTTAACCTGAATTGGTTCCAGAGCAAGCAGCTATTCTATAAAGAGTATGTTATCCCTTATCTAAAAAAATAAAAGTGGGGAAAGAGGGAAGAAAATTAACATGTGCTCAAAACTACAACCTGTCTGTAGGCAAAATAATTTTTGTTTAAAAAGATGGCTTTTTCCCCATTTTAAACTTATTTTCCCTTCCCGAGTGACCTAATGATTTGTTAGACTGACGCCTAATAAACCAAACCCAAGGTGGCTGCATGGATTTCTTCTTGGTAGCCTCAACACCATTCCTGCAATTCAGCATTCACACATGCATACTGAGTTTACTCAAAACTAGTCTGTTCTGCTTCTTCCTCTTCTTCCGGGAAGGGGGTCAGAGCCAGGGGTCTGTACGATGTGGTCTGCAATCCAGAGGAACCCCTTGCCCACCCCCCCCAAAGTCAGGGCTTCTGTCTTTTAATTTTTCTTCTTGCTGACACCCGTTTAGGACTGGCCGAAGGGGTAAGGCCCGTGGAGCCCCTGGAAGAGAGTGAACACAGTCAGTGACGGTAGACACAGCAGGTACATTTTGACAACCAAACCAAGTGAAACAATCTATGGTTCCCAGTGAGCCAAAGGAAGCCCCAAGGAGCAGACAGGGCCCAAGGGTTATCCTTGCCACACAAAACCTCAGGAGGCCAAAAATTGGCACATTTCAAGTTGCTAAGTGTTCTTCTGCAATCACACCATCTGAACAGAGGGGAGGCAGAGGGAGAGACTCCTCATCTTTCAACTTCTAGGTCACTTGGTGCCAACTTTCCTCCACCCTGGTCACAAAGCCTCCCTTCCTTCTTGAAAGACTGTCTCAACCCCTCTGCTCAAGGTGCCTGTACATCACTTTCTGCACTGTAACTTCAGAGGGAGGCTACTGCTGGCTAACGACACTTACATCAACAACAAAAAAACCACAGCAGAGGGGCTGGCCCCGTGGCCGGGCGGTTAAGTTTGCGCGTTCTGCTGCAGGAGGCCCAGTGTTTCGTTGGTTCGAATCCTGGGCGCGGACATGGCACTGCTCATCAGACCACGCTGAGGTAGCGTCCCACATGCCACAATTAGAAGGACCCACAACAAAGAATATACAACTATGTACCGAGGGGCTTTGGGGAGAAAAAGGAAAAAAATAAAATCTTTAAAAAAAAAAAAACTACAGCAGAAAAAGCGACTGGCTACTGGGCACCCAAGTACCAGGCATGGTACTAGAAGCTGCTTTGCGTACCTGGTCTTTAATCCTCACCCCGAAAGCCAGGTGAGTATTATTACACCCATGTGACTAATGCCCATTCAAGTGCAGAGACTAAGAGACTTGTTCCAAGTCACATGTGTAGTAAAAGGCAGAGCCAAGATTCAAACCAAAGTCTGATCTTTGTTTTCCCTACATTGCCTCTCCCTTGCCACATGATGATAAGGTTTATTCCAACTTCCCAAAGGCATTTCCAGGCTGCTTGGCTGGGTGGAAAAGGCTTCATGGCCTTGCTTTTCCCTTATGTTAAAAATGAGACACCAAGATGTGCCAACATCAAAAGCAGCTCCAGGAACTCACTGGAAGATGACCTGTGTCTCCCTCTACCTTACCCCCTCCTCCCAGAGTACGCTCCTTGGAAAGACCCAGTCAATGCCAAGACCGAGGAGGGTAAAAGTATCCAGTGACCAGCCTCACTAGGGTCCTACACTCCAAAGTGGCCCAGGAGCAGCAGGGCCCTTTGACCAAAGGGACTAAATGGGCGTGGAGAGGAGGTGCCTCGGCCATAACCAAGACAAACGACCACGGGGGTTTCCCAACCCTTGACAACTACCTAAAGAATCTTGAATCCAGGCACCACTCGGGATGAGGAGCACAAGAATGACTGAGGTGACATTTTTCATTAGTTTGATAGGATGTGGGCAGTCAGAATTTGACTGCCTTAAAAAATGACACACTTCTTTGAAAAGAAATAAAAATGCTTGGTTGCAGGGCTGCCAGTTGAGTTAGAATCCCTTTTCAGTATGACTTTGTCTGTCTGCTGCAATCTCTCCCACACCTAGCATGGCGCCTGGCCCTTAGCAGGCACCCGGTAAGTATCTGTTGAATTAGTAACTAAGGAGGACAGGCACTTCTCAGTCTACCACCTGGAGCGTCAGACCCCTCTAAGTCACAGGAATACTGGCCCTTCCAAAACCAAGTTTTTAAACAGCTGCTTAGGCCTGGAGATATAAGTGTCTGGGTCATGCCTTCCATCTGGTCACAGCCTCCAGGGTCCTGGGAGAGGCTGGGCTCTCTGGAGATGGTTAGCTAGGGATGCAGAGCCCTCACAGTTTCCACTGCAGTGTGATGAAGGTCATGCAGAACTGGGAGAAGGAGATCTGAGTTCTGCTCCCGGCTTTGCACCAGCTCACCAAATGACCTTGAATAAGGTCCCATCCCCAACCCCTTATAGGATCCTGTGAGGTTCCTCCTTAAATCTTTCCAGATTTAAGGTTCTAAAAACCGAAACAAAGTGCCTGGCTCAGGAGGCTGAAAAAGAGTATTCCAAGAAAAAATGCCCTTTGATCACGCTTTTAAGCCAGAGGTCAAAGCTGTCAAATGTTCTTCATAGTTTATTCATAGTTTGTTCAGTGGAAAGCACTGAAACTGCTTTTGTCCCCTCCTCCCCCTATCATATAAAGCCTCAGAAGACCAGGAGTATGCCTGTAGCTGCCTGTGGTGTCACTGAACAAGAAGTTCTGAGGAGGTGAATCTGGGGGAGGGGCAGGCCAACACTGACGGAGCGTCAACTGTGAGCCAGGGGCTGCGGTAGCAAATTAACATCTTCTCTGTAATTCTCACCAAGATCCACGGAGACGAGTACGATCTCCAAGTTCAGAGAGGGGAAGTAACCTGATCAAGGGCACAGAGCTGGAAAGTAGAGCAGTGGTGCTTAAAATGCCAAATGCCACAGTCTGCCAGCCTCGAGCAATCTTGCCTCCAGCAGGCAAGCCAAGGCTGTCACCATCTCAGTAGCCATGGCACCCACCCACTCAAAGGAGTATGGGCTGGGGTAGCAAAGGACTCTCAGATTCCATTTTGTGGGGCCTGGTTGGAGGCCAGAAGTGGAAAGTAACAGAAGCTTAAAACAAGCTGCTCTCAGTACTTTCCAACAACATTCATTCATCCGGAACAATCCAAGGAAAGCAATAAAAGTTTCGATTCCCCTAAGACTTAGAACCAATAAAATGCTCAAAGGTCTCTGTGCAGGAAAATATGCACAGAGAAAAGAAAACTTGAAAAACAAACAGCATTTGTTTTCTATGAAATATTTTCCCCTTATCCTAAATGTAACTGCTTTCCAGACCAAAGCTCCACACATTTCACATGGGCCTTTATAAAGCAAGTACCAGCCTCTTGACTTGTCTTGAATGCTTGGAGATAGATAAAATGGGTCCTACACAATTGGCAGAGAGAGGAATAAAGACATGAGCATTTTCCGATTTCCACTTGAGGGACCCAGCCTTTAGACCATTCAGCGTGGTATTTAACTAGCTTAGAGGACGGAGTCACTGTTGATCCTCTGTTTACTGACTGAGGTTCCATGCCTTTTGGAAAGAAAAATGCTACATAATTCCCTTTCACCCAGAGAATGGCACATGGAGTTGCTGATGTTTAATTGGTGCAGAAAGGTGGCTTGAGGAACAAGTTCTATTTCCCTTCCCCCCCAAATTAACTACCATCACTTCAAGGAAGGGAGAGGGAGCCAATTCTATTTCAAAATCACTTCATCATCTAGACTCCCCACATGCAAGATTATAGGTGTCACAAGTGGATCACAGAACAGAGGCAATGCAACACCTGTTGTAGAGGAAAAAAGCTTGGCAGAGAGTCCAAGAACAGCTTGGTCAGGGCATCTTATGGCAGGAGGCCAAGCAGTAAGTGCCTTTCCTAACAGTGGGATGGAGGTATATTCAAAACGGGAGGCCCACTCACACTTTAGGTTCCACTGCGGTTCCTAGACCCTACGTAACTGGTTTTGATAGCAAACGTCTCCAACCCTAGTCTAGAAGTAAAGTGCAGCAAAACAGATAAGGTTCATTCTCTGCTGGGGCCCAGCAACTCTTCAACTTTTATTTGTAGGAAAAGCAAATGTCAAATATTTTAACTAACCTGCATCACTGACATCTCTCCTGTAACAGTGTGCCACTACTAATAAGGAAAACAGACCAAGAGACAGATGCATCGGATGGCACTACAGAGCCCTGAATTAAACTCTGAACCAAGCAAAAATTGAGGAAATCAGCATGATTACAAAACTCCATGAGTCTGAAGTACAAGGCCACCCTCCTCTCTCCGAGGAATCACTCTCAGCACATAGGGAACAGAGGCAAGGCAGGATTTATCCACGCTAATAGAGGGTATGAACAATCAAACCCAGAGAAGAACTCCTGTATCTGACTCGGGGTCTAAAGGCCGGTTCCCCAGGGCCTACCCAACTTGCATGGAAATAGGTTTTCAAAGGCTCCATTTCTTGGAGTAGCTCCACTGCTGCTAGGGGACGAGAAAGTGTTGCTGGTGAAGGAGAGACAGTCTTTAGGTCCATGGGGGTTGAGGCGCTGCCTGTTTGTCTCAGTCTCCCTTAAACTTTTCACTGAAATCCTGTCACAGCTGTGAGCCCCGGGACCTAAGTTTTACTTCGCTACAGGGCAAGTGAGCTCTCTTAAAGCACAGACGCTCCATACTTGCCAGCTAAGACACAGGGGCCCCCGTTTGCTGGTGTCTGGGAAGAGACCTTGGCCTCAAGCCAGCTGAATGATTACAGTAGATGGGCCAGGTCCTCAACTGCACTTCCATGATGGAATAACTACTGCGAGTCACAATTTGGCTAATTCTCTAAAATATTTTGAAAAGAGAACACTTACGGACATAAGAGTCTCAAGCTCAGTCTCATTTATCACAATCTCTCTCTTTTTTTTTTTGCTGGGAAAGATTTGCCCCAGGGCTAACATCTGTTGCCAGTCTTCCTCTTTTTTTTTTTCTCCCTTCCCAAAGCCCCAGTATATTGTATATTCTAGTTGTAGGTCCTTCTAGTTCTTCTGTGTGAGCCACACATGGTTACTGAGCGGTGTGGTTCTGTGTCTAGGAACTGAATCCAGGCCGCCAAAGCCAAATGTGCTGAATTTTAACCACTAGGCCATCAGGGTTAGCTCCATCACAATCTCTTGAACTGACAATTTAAGATCCAGTACTTGTTCTCAAAGCAAACCTAAAAATAACAACTAGCACTCTGCTTTGTTGTTCACAATAGTTTATAGTTGCCCTTGTGGAATAGCAGAATCACTCCTAGCCAGTGATTTGGTTATCACTGATCTTATGTGAGTGTGCACCTGCAAGATCTTAAAAGTTCTTCCCAAAATTAAACAGAAATCAAAATAAATTTTCCAAAAAGGAGTACTAAAAAACTGTCACTGAGAGAAAATCTGAACTGTATGCTAAATTACTAAAAAACAAGAAACTAGTTTTGTTTCAGCTAGAACATTTTTTTTTAAAGATTTTATTTTTCCTTTTTCTCCCCAAAGCTCCCCGGTACATAGTTGTATATTTTTAGATGTGGGTCCTTCTAGTTGTGGCATGTGGGACGCTGCCTCAGCATGGCTTGATGAGTGGCGCCATGTCCGCGCCAAGGATGCAAACCGGCGAAGCCCCGGTTCACGGAAGCAGAGTGCACAAACTTAACCACTGGGCCACAGGCCTGGCCCCAGAACATTTTTTAAAACAAGTTTACTCATCAATTTTCAACAATAATAAGTACAGTGTTACCAGAAGAGCAAGGTGCCCTTTTATGAGGGTGGAACCTGTTTCTGCCAATTATTTGTGCCCTGCACACAGTAAGACTCAAATATCAGTAAAATGTACTGTGAAATATTCTGTTTTCTGACCTTCCAGGAAAAAAAAAAGAAGGCTGAAATTCCTAATGAAACAAGGATGTCTTCTGAGGGCTTTTTTGGGTTACTCTTTGCCTATGTGAAAGTTTGTTGTTTAGAGAAAGCACTTGGAAACTTTCACATACCTGTCTTCGTTTTGCTTTTATTTGTGATTTGATTTAAATAAATAAAAAGGTTTACACAGGTTAATAAAAAGACAGGAGCGTTTGCTGCATGGCTGTGAAATAACGTGCTCGCCCAGTGTATACTGATAGCAGCATCGGATAACACCAAGAGGGCCCTCCTCCATCTCATTTCCTGGGCCAGTCCCCCTTTGTGCCTCACTCACCTAGTGCTCCTTTTGTATCACTTATGTACATGGAATGCAAACACAGAAGAATACAGAGTTTAGTACTAAGTTCTGTCCTGATCCTACACCGCAAACATGGTGTAGTGAGGCCCACTCATAGGGCTGGCTTGGTTGGCAAGGGCCAGAGAGTGACGAAGCCCTGATCAAACCCATTCGTCTCTCATTAATTAGAAATAAAATAAAGTCTGTATTGGAGTAACGGGAGGGCAGTAAGGATTCTCTAAGGAGTACTCAAACCAGGGCGCCTCCCTTGATGGCTGCCGACCACTCAAGGTGGTATAAGCCACGTCGGCACAATGGGAACTTCCGCAGATGCTTCAACACTGGTGTTCAAGCCACTTTCACGTGACAGTCCTCTAAAATTTCAAAGATGGATTTGATGCAGTGGCTGAGGATTAGTGTGAGAACCAGCCAAAGAATAAAAAAATCTACTCTTATTCATGAGGGCTGATCACAGGGCGGGCGAAGTTCACAGCCTTCTGGTTGTGCCAAAACTGCGTAAAAGCTTGACTCAGTTACAGGTGTGCTGAACTAATTTTTCAGAAGCCCTATAAAACCATTTTTTATACCTACCTAACACAGTTTTCTGTTGCTCTTAACTAACTTCTCCAGTCCTGCTTAGGACCTTCTCATCCATCCATCCATCCTCCCTCTACCCATCCATCCAATCCTCCATCTTGCATCCTTCATTCTTCCTCCCTCCATCATCCATCTTTCCATCGGCCTTCCACTCTTCCTGTCACTCATCCTCCCACCCATCCAAAGCTCCTATAGCCAAAGGCAATTCCCAGAGCCTTCACCCACCCTCCGCCAAATCAGGAAAATCATCAAGAAGAATAAAATCCAAACATAATTGTCAATGAAAACACATTACGTAAATTTCTGCAAGGAGAAGGAGGATAGTGGCTGAGTTCAATTCTCCATTTCAGTAAAGACTTCAGAAAAAGCTATTTGCTACCTGGACTTCTAGCCCCAAAGATCTTGTGTAATAGCAAGGGTGACAGAATCTAAGTGGGATGCTGGCAGACAGAGCTCTCTCATGGTCATCTCCTAGGGCAGAGGGGATTCCTAAAAGGGAAGAAAGAACTGATAAGAATCTCACTGAGGAGGAGATCGAAAAGGAGAAAAGCTTAAGTTCCCACCCTGTCGCCATTGGTGCTGCACTGGGATCCTGCTGAGGCATAGGGTGAGCTGCTGGTCCCATTTCCTCTCAGAATTTCCACTCAAGCTCCTGTATCCTTCTGTCAACTACCCTTCCCTTACATGCTATGGTCTTCGCTCATCTATTTTACAATTAATTCACAGCATCACCACCCCCCCACCAATGGCTGGCTGACTGCGGGAAGAGAATAAATTGTCCCTCCTTGGTCCCATTCAGCCATATTTGGTTTCTTCTTGCCACTCCCCTGCTCAAAAGCTTTGTTGGCACTCTGTTTCCTTTCACATTAAAAGTGAACTTTCCTTGGCTTGGTTTTCAAAGGTCTTCTTCCAAAATTCACCCCACCCTCTCTAAGCACACCTCACTCACCACAGTCAGGCTGGCCAGCATCCCATGAACACACCCTGCCTGTGGTTGCCCTGCCTTCCAGCATGTGGTTTCTTTTCTAATTCAGTTTGAATCTATTATCCACCAAGGTATCACTTTCCTTGCTACTCCAAACCTCACTGCTTTCCCCTTCCTCCAAATTCCTATGAGCACTTAAAAGTCAAGTGGAACTCAACAGACTCCATCTTTACTGGCACTCATTCGTTCCTATGAGCTAGTCACATCTATGTAATCAGACAGTAATTTCTTTGAAGATAAGGATTAGCACAGGCTGAGCACCTATTCACTTACTGGCTGAATAACAGCAAGGCTATCTCTGCGTAAAGCAAACAGTTTAAACTGGCCTTTGGGCAGTAAAATCACAGCAGAGAGCCCAAGACCCTGAAAGCTTTGCAGGTGAACCGTCCACAGCTTTGGAAAGGGTCTAACTTTCAGCTGAGCTTTAAGGAAGCCCACAATTTCCCCCTGAGGTACCACATCTCTTAATCTTACATTCTGCAGCACCTGGTCCTACCAGAGTACAGTTATAGCAGACTTAGCTGAGAACAAGTCATTTGAAACCCGAGCATCTACACCAAGAGACAAATTCTCACATTTTTGAATTACAGTTATCTGTTTGAACCTGTAATTTCACTAGTCCTACTTTGAGAACTTTTTTCAGAAATTAAAATGTTGGGGCCAGCCTGGTGGCGCAGTGGTTAAGTTTGCACATTCCACTTCAGGTGCCTGGGGTTCACCGGTTCCGATCCCGGGTGTGGACCTACACACCGCTTGTCAAGCCATGCTGTGGCCAGTGTCCCACATGTAAAGTAGAGGAAGATGGGCACGGGCACAGATATTAGCTCAGGGCCGGTCTTCCTCAGCAAAAAGAGGAGGATTGGCGGCAAATGTTAGCTCAGGGCTAATCTTCCTCAAAAAAAAAAGAAAAAGAAAAAAAAGAAATTAAAATGCTAAATTCAGAGTATAGGGAAGAGAATGTGTTCTTATAACCAAAAGAAAATATGCTGGCAATCTTGAGAACACTAGCTCTGTTTCAGCTATAAGACTGCCCAGGGTCAGATCAGTCTAAAACAATGCTCAGAGCCCTAAAGCAAAGAAACTGGAGCTGAACAGCTTTGAAGCTGTTGAGGTACAAAAGGGAAAGTTCCTGGAGATACTTTTTATTCTCAGTCAGATAGTAATGTTACAAACAACAAAAGACATTTTCTAAGGTTCACAGTGTTTGCTTGATTTATTTGTAAAATGCACACATGACCCATGCCAATGCAAACACCAATAAGACTGGGAGGGCTCTACTGGCTCCGCTGGGTTTTCAAGAGAAAGTCAACGGAGTATCATCCAGGCTTCCTGGCAAACCCCTACTGGGACGGAACGTGCTAATCTGCCGGGGGTGGGGGCAGGTTCCTCAGTTACTCTGCATTGCTACCTCCTTGGCCACAACTGTTTTTTGTAGCTCCCAAAGGAGGTCTTTACAACCTGACACTAGGTGTAAAACCACCTACAGAGAACAGCCAACAAACAGCTTCTGCCAGCAAACCTCATCACAGTGCAGTCTACAAGAACGTTAGATTCAACCTGGGCTCCTGGGTCAGCCCACGGCCCACCCCCAATCTGCTGTGTGAAAGTGAGCAAGTCACTTACAACTTCCTTATTATTTTGTCAAGTGAAAAGAGTTAACTACAAAAGTCATGAAAGTGCTATGAATCAAGAATAAGAATAAATGCAGTAAGGGTGCTCTGGATAACACGAAGGGTTTGTTTACATGTTAGACAGAGAGTATTAAGCTCAGTCCCCAGACCTCTTCTCCTTCTACACCAGTGGTTTGCAAGTAGGGGGATTTTGCCACCTCCTGGGGCATTCGGCAATGTCTGGAGACATTTTTGGTAGTTACAATCTGGGGTAGGGACGTACTTCTGGCATCTAGTGGGTAAGGGCCAGGGATGCTATCAAACATCTTACAACACATAAGATGCCCCCTTCTAGTTACTCAGGCCAAAAACCTTGGTATCATCTTTTACTCTCTTCTCTCCTACATCACCTTCCGACCCATTAGCAAATCCTGCTAGCTCTAGCTACAAACTAGATCCAGACTCGGACCACTTCTCCTACCTCTGTCGCCACCACTCTGGTCCAAACCACTTGTTTTTTTTCACCTAGATGATTGCACTAACTTCCCTATTGGCCCCTACTTCTATTCCTGCCTTGTATTCTCCTCACGAGAGCCAGAGTGATCTTTTCACAACACTAGTCAGGTCACATCACTCCTCTACTCAAAACCCTTTAACGGTTTCCTTTGTCCCTTAGAGCAAAAGCCCAAAGCTTTATAAGGGCCCACAAAACCCTCCATGACCTGGTTTCCGTCCTCTGACTTTGTCTCCCTCCACTGTCCTTCTCCTTCACTCTGTTCCTTGAACAAAACAGGTAAACTTCCACCTAAGGGCTTATAGTGGCTGTCTCTCTGCCTAAAATATTTTTTCTCCAGACAGCCTTTGCAGAAACAAAATCCAACTTTAAAGGGAGTAAGATATCCCCTAAGTACGTTCTAGTTCTAAAATACTAAATATGTTGAAAGGGTTATTTTAAAGTTGTTCCAGAAAAACAAAACTCCAGAGACTGTATCTTTTGGTCACAACCAAGGAATACAGACAGGTTTTGTGACTTCAAGAGGTGTGGGCATTACTGTCACAGGAGTGAGTTAATGGAAATTTCTATGTCAACAAAAAACTAAACCCAAGTGACCATGGAAGTTAGGGAATCCATTCCCTTCCTGGATGCTAGAGAGAAAGGCTGATTTCTGTAGCTTCCATAATAGCTTGTGGGAGAGCGGTTTAGTAGCAGAAAAGTCACATACTATTTGGTCAATAATTGGCTTGGTCCTCATTTGAAACGCAGTAGCACAATATAGAAAGCATGCTCTCCCTAGCCCACAGCTATCAGCTGCGTGTAAAAATAAATTAACAAAAATGTGAACTTGAACATTATCTGTAATTGGGAAGCAATGTAGTGCACTGTTAAGAGAGCAGGCTCAGGAGTCAAAATCAACTGCTTTTGTTTGTATCCTGCTTTTACCACCTTCTAGCTGCATGACCTTCAGCAAGTCATGCAATCTGTGCACCTCAGGTCTCCACAACTGTAAAGGTATAACAAGAGTACCAGTACTGTGGTACTGTTGTGTGGACTAAGTGAAGTAATGTATGTCAAACACTGAGCCTGCTGCCTCTGGGGAACAAACACTGGGGGCTGGGAGGTGACTGGCACTTTTTGCAATAAGTTCTGTAGAACTACTTGGCTCCTTAAACTAAGTACATTGATAATTTTAACAAGAAAACTTAAATTTAAAAAGTCCAGGCACCAGCCCCGTGGCTAGCGGTTAAGTTCAACGTGCTCCACTTTGGTGGCCTGGGTTCACAGGTTTGGATCCTGGGGGCGGACCTACACCACTTGTCAGCCATACTGTGGTGATGACCCACATATAAAATAAAGGAAGACTGGCACAGACATCAGCTCAAGGTGAAATTTTCCTCAGCAAAAAAAAAAAAAGTCCTCAGCACAGTGGTTGGCACACAATAAGTGCTCAATAAATGGTAGTTTTACAGCTCTGACTACTGCACTTTCATTGGCTTCTGCATAGGAATAGCATGCTTTTGCTACTTGTCCCTTGCCAGGTAAAAACACAAGCTGGATAGAATATCAAGTGACACAAGTTTTCTTTCCAGCTTCTCTCAGAGCCATCTTTAAGCCTTTCATGGAAAGGGTCTGTATCTGAGAACGAAGACTCAGGTTTCACAGCAGTGGGAAGGTTACACTGCCCTCTATTGCCTCACATAACCATTAGCCCAGCTAAGGACACCAACCACCTGCCTTCTGCTCAAATTCAGCACCCTCTGCACTGTGCAATGTTGGGCTCAATTGCACTGAGTTGCCCCAAACCCATCCCTTATTATGTCAAACTGGCTGGCTACCTTAAACTAGATAATAAGATCCACAAGCCATTACATCCTCAGGCCCATAGAGCAGACTTGCCTTTTCCAAACTTCCCCTGTACCCTCTACAACGATGTCTAAACCCTCACCTGAACAGAGGGAAAACAGCTCTCCTACGCCTTAGTCAACACAGATAGCAGCAGGTTAGAAGAGAGTTGATTTCTGATGTAATAAAAGCAACCTGACTCCTCTAGCTCCAGATACAAAACGTACTAAGGGCGTCAGAGAGAGAGAGAGGAAGAAGAGCAGGTGGGAATGTGGGCAGGCAGGGCAGATGGCACTCGGCAGTGGCTGACGCTGGCAGTGGCTGACGCTGGAGGAGCGCGATGAACCTCCCCACAAAGATAATAGCAGGTTTCGCCTTCGGAACTAGCACTTGGCGGAAGTAATAACAGCAGCTCAGACTGTAATCCAGTTTAAAGGAGGAGTGCTGTATGACATATACCAGCTCCAACATTTTTTTTAAGTAAGAACAAACACAAAATAAGAGCCATAGTCCAAGTAACAAACTAAAATGAATTTGGGATTCTTTTCAGCTCCCCAGTACAAATTATTACTCTGTTAGAGAAAGGAAGCAAAGCATCTGGCCATCCGAAAGAACAGCCCCTCGGTTTTTGCCAGCCATCCTCTTACTCCCAGTTGTCCTCAATCAGACCATTTGGTTGGTGTCTTATTCCTCTGTATGTCTTAGAAAACATATAGAGATTTTAAAAATTACAGAAAAAGAAGTATCTAACTTAACAGGACTTACTCTCCTTCCACACCTCTATAAACTGTTTTTCACTTCTCTCACACTGTCCAAACAGGAGCTATCCTGGCCTCCAGAGATGAGTCAGAGAGCTGGAATTCATGGCAACACTAGCCTTGGGTCAAAAGACTGAGCATCTACCCTACTGTGACCCTTTGTCCTCAGAGGCTCTTGAACTAGTCACATTAAAAGGGTTCATTAAAACAGCACCTAACCTTCACCAACACTTGATCTGACTGTTCACCTGGGACACGTCAGCCACAATTGAGCTGACAATGAAGCCAGCCAATTTCTAACAAAAGCAAGGAGTCAGATTTATGGATCTCTGGAGCAGGTCAGCATATACTTACTTTTCTGACTCCCTCTGACAGCGCTCACACAGGGAGAGGCTAGGCAGGCCCTCTGGGCTGTGGGATGGAGTTAGGGCAGGTGTTCCCACCCAGAGCTTTCCCCTAGGCATGGAGCACTGAGTCTAGAGAGCTTATGGGTTGTCAAGGGCAGCTGGGGAAGGGTTCTAGGGGTGTCCAGTTCCTGGAATGACAGATATGCCATTATGTTGGCATATCCACCCAGTCCTCATATGTATGAAGCAATTTTTTCATTTTACCCTACCAACCTTAACAAGTTAAATTATAACTATGGAGGCAACAAGAAACTCTACCTGCCTACTAAAACTGTGGTCATAGGCCTCCAAGAGCATCATGTTCTTCCCCAGCCTTAATGGCAGGCAGGGAATTTCTTTAGAGTAAATCAAATCTATTGCCACCTCAGTGATCCCTAACAGTAGGCCATCAGGAACTCCTCCTACCCATCCAATAAAGACAGGACCTGGAGTGAGCTGAAGACACTTGCCCCAACTCTAAGAGTCCCAAGAGTCTCTTTCATCCTTTCCACCCCTCCATAAATAAAAGGGTGCTATTTACTATAAACACCACATGGTTTGTACACCCCAAGGATTATAAAAACAGTTTTTACTTTTATCAACCAGGAAAAGAATTCACTACTATAAGGACTCAACAGACAAGGAAATTCTTCAAAAAGAAGATGGCACAGGCAATCCTCAGTTTACATTAGAGCCGCTTATCTTAGTTCAACTCTGCTTCTTTCACGCCTTGATGATACTGAGCATCAAAGCAGTTAATGGTTTCACTCAACACAGCCTCCAGCCCAACAGGAGGATCTAGGGAAAGCCCAAGTTCACCTATTAGGAAATACTTTTTAGTAATGTGGCACCTAGATTTGAATCCAAGCTCTGCCTCTCACTAGCTGTGTGATACTGGGCAAGTTACTCAGCCCCTCTGAGCTTTTGTTTTCTTATCAAAAAATGAGATGATAAATGTAAAGTACTTGGCAGCACACCTGACACACAGGAACAGTTAAAAATAACTGATTATATATATACCTGATCTCATCGCTTGGTCAAGTACACCCTTTAGAACCTCAAGCATGCCTGCCTTTAAAAATAAATAAATCTATATTCTCAGGGCAAACACAAATGTTTAGAATTATGAATTATCTCTGGTTTAAGATATCTGTTTAAGTATATAGCCCCAAGTCTTTTCAAAACCATTTGTAATTATTTCATCCACTGCTTGTCAAAGGAACACACTGCCCCCAACTTAACCTAGCTCCCATTGTCCGTCATCCACATCTCCTGACCACACATCCCTTACTCATTCTGCCCTCAGCACTTAAACTGTTCTCCATACCATCATACTTCCTGTCTGTCTTTCCAAATCTGTCCATTCTTTGGAAAGCCCTTTCCATCAACTCCATCTCTACCTCATCTCTGCCTTCCCTACTTCTAACCCCAGTCATACACACAAATCACACATTTGACAGTGTTGTTCTCTACTGACCAAATTCATACTTGGTCTTGACTGAACTGTACATGTGTCTATCTCCCCTACTGTACTGTAAGCTGCTAGTTGGTAGGGACAGCTTGCTTTATTCTTCGAGTCTCCGACTGAACACTGTACACTGCTCTAAACAGTGCACAGATGTGTTAAGAAATACTTACTGATGACTGTCTACACAATCTGCCCCATTTCTCAGGAGCCCTAAGAAGTGGAGCTGACTCAACTTTAGCCAGAAATGCTTTCAAAGAACTTGCTGGATGCTTACTAAGTGCTTTCTGAATAAGATTCTGTTTCAATTAAGAAAAAAGAAAGGCTCCAATTTCTCTTTGAGATCTAAGTGCCCCATTCTCAATGCATTATAGCCAATAGTCTCCTTGATATCATCTCCAATGAGAATCTTTTCTCTGTGGTTCTTGCAAATGCTACTTCTGAATGATCCTACAGAGTTTACAAAAAGAACTAGGTAATATACCACGAGTTCAACAACCTCAAGAAATATCTCAATAGCCTCACCATAGCCCAGCCCTTCCAAGAAAAGGCAGCAAGGTAGGACCTCAATGAAGGCTGGTAGGTAATCCATTCGGACTCCCCCTACCCCTGGGCCAGGGCAATCGTCACGTAGTTAGTTAAAAGATATAAAGCCCTAAAGGAGTGTAAAACAACTGACAGGTTCACAACTCAGGAAGATGAGTGCAGTGTCCTGGCCAGGAACACCAGCTCTCTCCTAAGACTAATAGTGATGGCCAAGCCAGGTGGTTCACAGATGAGTAAAGGCGCTGCCATTATAGAAAGCATTGGAGCAACTGGTTTTTCCTCCTCCAACTCTGATCTTCCCACTCAACTCAAATGCCTCAAGCTCCCATTCTAACAGGGCATGCTTAGCTTAAGGCCTGTACCACCTGGAACAGCCATACTCTGGAAGGTTAAATTCAAGGAATAAAAATCTGGAGCAATAGGAGCTTAGAGGGAAATATTTTATTAGAATGTTAAGATGCAAAGTCTTTCCTCCAATACAGGCAATTTACTGTCTTGCCAATTTACTTCTCTTATATACTGTACAACTAACATGACTCCACAGAATCGTTTAATCCTTTATAATGACCATCCAATCAACTAATAAATCAACCCTTTGTTACACTACTATTGAATGAAGTTCCTCTCACTAGACTGTGGAGAAAGAGGAGTCACATCACCAGATTTCTTTTCTTAATTTCCTCTTGATCTAGACCATATACAAAGCATTGGTCAGAGCAACTTTTCCCTCAAATAAATATCAATTTTATTTAAAAAATTTTGAGGGTGAATGCCAACACGGAGCAAGGACAGACTTAACAGTAATATTATATAGATGGGATGCTGGGCCTACTACACAGCATTATTAATCAGAGAAGAACGCACAGGAATACTCATAGGCCCCGCCACACGAACTGCCTACAACAGTCAGCTCTCAGCTTCAGGGCTTTATTCAACCAACCAAACCCAACAACCAGGAACCACCACCGCCTTAGCAGAGTGTGAAAGACACCATTTAATCAGCTAGCATAGAGAGAAACAGATTAAGATATCCAACACCTAGAAGAGCGTCTCAGAACAATCAGAATATTTAAAATCACGGTTAACTCAACCAACAATTCTCTCACTTATTCCCAACATGTGAGAAGTCAAAATATCACTTGGGCCGAGCTGGGTTGTGGGTGAGGAGGCAGATGGGCCATAACAGACAGGAAACAGATCAACAAGAAGACATGCTGGGGCTGGCCCTATGGCCAAGTGGTTAAGTTTGCGTGGTGGCCTTGGTGGCCCAGGGTTCACTGGTTCAGATCCTGGGTGTGAACCTACACACCACTCATCAAGCCATGCCATGGCGGCGTCCCACATGGAGGAACTAGAATGACTTGCAACTAGGATATACAACTATGTACTGGGGCTTTGGGAAGAAAAAAAGAAGACATGCAAACAAGGTAAATAAAGTAAAAACCCAATGACACTATTTAGGATAAATAATTTAGCTTGTCTTTTTCCTTGGTGGGGGGGGGGGGGCGGGGTGGGGGGGAAACTCCACCCAAAACCGAAAAAACAAAGTAGGAACAAATTCTAAAGGTGTGTTCTTATTGCTCTAAACTTAGCATACATTTACACTGTAAGCATGGCTGGTGATATTTTGACTTTCTTTTTTTTAAATGCTATTATGGTAAAAAACTTTGTTCTTTCAACACCCAAACCAGAGCAGAGAGACAGTAGTAAATTATAAATGTGGATAAAGTAACATCCACAGGATATGAAGATGGGGGGCGGGGGGAGGGGAGAAGGGGTAGGTTTTTGCGTTGTTGCTGTTGGCAGGAGAGCTAAGCAGTCTTAAAGAACATTCTAGGCTTCTAGGTTTGCCATGAAGGGGTATCACAAATCCCAAGGCCCACCACCTACCCCTTCTCCTCTTCTCCGAGGGCACCTACCTTACTGTAAGTCACTACTGATAAGTTGTTTGCGTGACTGCTGGGGGACAGATTTACAGAGTTCTGTGAGAGTCTATTCTCATCTTGCTCGGTTTGGTCAGGAGCAGGAGCCCATGTGTTTTTGCTGATCGAGTCGAACTCGGAACCCCCAGGGTCTTTTAAGTTGTTTTCATCTGATTGTCGGTTCTTTTGGGGAGAGGCAAACGGGTTGAAGTTTCCTTCTACCTTGCGATGTGGCTGTGTGTTGAACTCCGTTTCAAAAGATGACAGCTGCTGCGTTACTCCTAAAAGTCCACCCACCTCCACACTGAGAATCACCCAGATGACATCTGAAAGAAAAAGGCAACACAGGTCAATGCCAGGCACACCCCCAAGGCCCAAGCCACCATCAAGAACCCCAAACACCACTCAAACCTTAGAAAGAAACGTTCTTCTAGATGCCAGTTTTAAACTCTTGCTGACAAAGGAGTCCAGTACATTTGCACTGCATGCAACTCTACATTTTTGGTAACGTCAAGTTCAAACTCTGGTACAAATTCAGTAGAAGTCTGTGGTGAGACCCATGAAACTATTTGTAAAGACTTTATTAGTCAATTCTGATGCACATCTTTATTTCGAAATCATTCCTCTAGAAACAATGATCAATAAATAGAAACCTAAAAGCTAATTCCCCAGAATTACAAGCTCTTTGTGGGTTTTACTTTATTTTGCACGTGTTTAACTCAGAAAACTCACGGTGGGCATAATTGAGTCAAAAATGCTTATAATTACTAGAATTGCAATATTTCAACTGCCCCCCTACCCCCATTTGGGCAATTCAGAGTGACCATATATTGTCCAAACTAGGATAACTCAGAGTAAAAAAAGGAGCTATTAAAAATTACACTAGGACACGGGTATAAACCATCACTAATCCTGACAAATTAGGACAGATATCACTATCTGGCTATTTTCATGATGTAGATGATCAAAAGATATCAAAATTTAATATGCTTCAGACTTTCTAAAATAATCCAATTTAACACCAACTGTGCATTTCTGTCATGTAGGGAAACACGACTATTCACAATGGAACCATAAGAGATTTGTTTGGTCACAATTCAGTGATCTTCTCGACCACCAAAGCTAAGGCTGAGACAGCAGAGTGCAGGAAGTGGCAGTCTCCTTTGACATTCAGCACCTCACTTCAGAGAGGAGTGTCATCTACTTTCCTCCTAGAAGGTTTTCAAAAAGTGAGCTACAAAAAGGCCAAGAAGCTTTAAGTGTGAACCCTGCTGAAAACAAATATGAAAAATTGTCCAGGCTCCTAAGTAACTGCCGAAAGGTTGACAGGAAACAAATTTCCTCTCAAATAAATTCCATCAGTTAGCTACATGGAAATACAGATAATATATAAGCCTAGAACAAATACACTAAAATATGCAAGATAGTGAAGGAAACTGAAGAAAGCCCTCTTGGGCTGTGTCTACTACCAATTTTGTGTTTGGGTTTTGTATCTGGGGAAGGGGATCTTAGAGTGCCAGACAGGCAGAAAAGCTCAACTTAAGGTTAGTGGTGGGGCCGGTCAGTGCTGTAGTGGTTGGGTTTGCGCGCTCTGCTTTGGCAGCCCAGAGTTTGGAGGTTCAGATCCCAAGCGTGGACCTACACACTGCTCACTGAGCCATGCTGTGGCAGCATCCCACATACAAAATAGAGGAAGACTGCCACAGATGTTAGCTCAGCTTACTCGAACAAAAAGAGGAAGAGCAAGGGAAGTTGGCTCAGGGCCAATCTTCCTGAAAAAAAAAAAAGGTTGGTGGTTTGGGAGCTGTGTTAACAACTTGGTTGCATGCAAACAGCCATGAGCCAGAATCCTCGTTAGGCAGACATGCAGCGACATCTGCTGTTCACTTCTAGAATTAGCAACTCTTTTCACCTCTTACGAAGGGAAGCTAAAGTCACTAGCAACACTAGCATGACTCACAGGAATGGGCATCCATTCCAGACAACTTATTATTAAAGCAAATGTGGATCTTCAAGTAAACTGATACCATAAAAGTTGATTTAACACTTAAGCCAGGATATGCAGCATTACACTTCACTTAGAAACCTGGAACAAAGCCAGGAATGGTGGGTCAGAGGACTTTCATTTAAGGTTCTAAGTCAATCTCATAAACAATATGATGTGGGCCTTAAAGAAGAATTCAATGGCAGGCAGCCTGAGGAAGACTCATTCCATGCTCTCCTATCCTAGCTTTCTAACCAAAGGCAACAGTCCTCACTCTACTGTTTGTTTTTCCCAAACAGATATGCCCTGTCTTCTTACAGTACATTGATTCCTACTTCTTGTTTTCACCCATCTGTTTTCAAAGTCCCTTTGTAAGTACATATGTATAGCAGACTCAGCTACAGGTCATATGCTTCGTTTTCTTAGCTCAGGAAACAAAATGCTTATGAAAAAGGACAGTCTTCTGAAGGCTGTTATCAGTATATGAGACTAATGGCATTAGTTCCCCTGGCTTTAAGCACTAAAACTTCATTAACATAACTCACTGGGCCTTATCATACTTAAGCCACCACACACTCTTCACCTTGGCTGTTTTTCTGTACTGTTCATAGATCCTACAGAATAGCTATAGAAGAAACGTCATCTAAGAAGCCACTGATTTATAAACACCAACAATAAACCCTCCAGTTCTGATCCTCCAAAGTTATTACCACGATGGGTCATTATGAACAGCAAAATATGCCTTCTCTATGCTACAATCTGAGCCATCCAGGTATAACCTCTAGACCTCGCATTTCAGAATGTGTTCATCTGTGTGCATAGTGTGTATCTGTGTTTTTAAATCAAATAAAAAGAATGATAAAAGTGGGCCCAATAAGCTTGTTTCAAGAGGTTGACAACTTCCAGTTCTTGCCAGAATACCTTGATTAATGAGATAAGAGCTACCAGCCAGATATTTTACTATCTCTGATGATAAAATCACAGCTGTATGGAACTTCACTTTCTAGATAAAGGATCTGAGGTCTGGAAGTAGAAGTGATGGGCCCAAAATCAGACTTAAAGTTAGAAGCTGATCTAGATGGCTAATGAGAACTCCCAGCTCTTAGTATACAGCTTTTCAAACTCACAGTTGTCTCCTCCCAACAGGAACTTGGGAAGCCAAGTACTCAGGGAACTAAAGATACCGTTAAGTCAGTCCCATTTCCCAGGCCATAGTATCTTTACCTACAGACATATGATCTTTGGCACCAAGAGCAAGAATGGGCCAACAGGATGTCCTAGAAAAGTAGCTGAGAAAGTAGACCCAAGTGCCAAGCCTACACAGGCAGGGCTTAGTAAGCAAAGGGAAAAACTCATTTTAGAATGTCTTGCCTTAAGGTGATTTTTTAAAAGCACCTGAGCCAGGACTTTGGAGCTAGAAGGTACTGTAAATATTGTTTCATTCAACTCATTCATTTTACACACGATAAAACTTTTAATACTAAGTATAAGCTTCCTTTTGTACAAATGTATAATAAATTACTGAAGAGAGAATGTAACCTTTTATTTCTTAAGTTTAGACTATAAGAAGTGTAGAGTAAAAATAAAACACTTTACTTGGAGCCCAAGTCCATCATCTTCATGAATCATGCTGACATACAAAGACATCTCAGATTATGGTAAGAAAAAAACATTTGCATATACCCAAAAGCCAGCATCACGGATTAAAACACATCATAATAAACATAAACAAGCATGCACGATTTGTCCACTAAAATACAACTGTTAAAAGTCAGTACCAAAGAGGTAAATTTGTTTCTTGTGGGGATAGGGGTTACAATACATGTACAGCATGGGCACATGTATACATGAGTTGAACAAATAAGTAAATGGATGGTGGGCGGTGGGAGCAAGGCTTTCCAGTGCTGAAGAATGATATTACAAATAAGCAAGAAAGGAAAGTATTCTAAAATGAACCCTGTAGTACTGGATTAAAGCCAGAGACGTCAATATAAATTCATGTTTACCTTAACATATATAAAGACGAAGAAACACACAAACAATTATAGACATGTCTGTATGCAAAGGTTAGGATGTATACATACAGTACCTAGCTCAGTCTGCTGAGAGGGCCTAGAAGTAATGACACCCCAGTAGCAATGAACATAGCCACTGCCCAGTGGTTTCTAGGTACCATTCTCCAGTAAAAAGAACAAGGGTTCCTTGGAGAAATGGCTGATTCTAGAGCTAGAGCATGGAAAATAAAAGATGAGCCTGGAATATCTTATAGTACCAGAAAGTAGGGAAGCGCTCAAAAAATGAAAGGATAGGGGCATATCACAGGTATACAGGAGCCACCTGAAAGAGTCCCCTCTGGCCAAAGCTGGAACATTTTGGGAAACAAAATAAGTAACATAGTACTGGATTATAACTCAAAGAAAACAATAAATATACATGAGTCCATAGTGACATAAATAACTAAATAAATAGAGGAGAAGAGACAAACTTCCTTATAGAAGAATTCCAAATAATATATGTCGATATACCACCTTCCAAGAGATGGAGCTTCATTTTATACAGCCCACAACACACCTTAAGGGTGGGCTAGACTTAGTGATTTGCTTTCAAAGAACAGAGTACGGAAAGAGAAAAACAGTAACTTTACAGTGGAGAAACTGGCAAACAAACTATTCAACTGAGTGATGAAGGCTAACATCACCAGTGATGCTACGTAAATATCAGGTACCCATGAAAAGGCACTTCACTTTCGTAGCACTCTTCCCAAGCGCATAATATCAGTCTAATCATGAGGAAAAACATCAGACAAGCTCAGACTGGGAAACATTATAAAGGATACTTGCCAGTATTCCTTAAAACTATCAGGGTCATGAAAAACCTGGAAAGACTGAAAAACTGTTACAGACCAGAGGAGACTGGGAGACACGACAACTAAGCATAATATGGTACCCTTGACTGGGTTCTCAAACAGAAAGAGGTCATGAGTGGAAAAACTGATGAAATCTAAATAAAGCCTGGAGTTCAGTTAATAGTAATGCACCACTGTTGATGTCTTCATCCTAACAAGTGTGCCGTAGTTATGTAAGACACTAAAATGGGGGAAACTGGGTATATGGGAACTCTGTATCCTTTCCAAAACTTCACTATAAATCTAAAACCGTTCCAGAGTAAAGTCTACTAAAAGAAATAAGTATAGCATTAAAAAATTGTATTTTCAGACATTAAGAGGTAAAGTTGCAACAGAGCCAATGATGTGTAGTGAACTGACTACAAAGGAGAGTGCTTTGATCCAGTAGCAGGGAGGACAAGACAGGGCAGGGAAGAGGGGCCTGTCACCTGCTCAAATTCTTCAGACACCTCAAAAAGACCACCTTATCACTGGACACACGAATAACTCCTATTTGTGGGGAGATCTCTTTTCCAGGGCAACTCCTTCTCAGTAAAGCAGTAGGGGCCAGTTAACAGTCTTTACACAGCAGTGACAGTAACAACTGTACAAATGAACTATCATCTTGATGTGGATGGTGGGCTGAGGCTGCCTGAATAATTCCACAGCCTGCCTCTGGCCTGCACAAGGTGCAAACAGAAACCACTTAAAACAAGCAATAAACTGACACATCAATAGGTTCCACTTGGTCTGGGCTTCCCAAAGGGAAAAGCCAGGGGACCTGCGAAAGCACCACTTTCAAAAACCCGGTTTACAAGGATACCTCAAAGTGGTTCAAACTGTGACTAGGACTGAAGTCTTGTAGGCTTCTGATCTCTAGAGCGACTGCCTTAGGCTTATCCCCAGGAGTTCTGAGACAAGAATGCCAGACACCAGGAGACAGAGCCTGGCTTTAATCAGCAGGTACATTGAAGATTATCATGGAGGTCACTTCTAGATTTGGAGGTTGTGGATTCAAATCCTTCCTGAAGGTCAACTCATCTTCAAGACACAACAGGAACCTCACATTTCCCTTGAAGGTTAAGAAACAGTTTGGGTCTAGAGAGGTAAAGAGGCTCCAGTCAGCTGCCGGACTACAAGCTGTGGGCTCAAATTCCATGTCTGTAGTAAAGCTGACTATGTATTGCCTAGCTTCAGTGAAAGAGACTTGAAAGGAGAGCTTGAGCACTGGTGGACTGAAACATGCCCCAACAGTAAACAGTGCAAAGGTCAGTATTATGAGCAGGTCTCGACATCTTTGTGTCTGTCTCTTACAACTACCAAGGTAGCAATGCGTGTGTACCACTGTGAAAAGAAAGCACTTCTACTTGTCCTCGCACTAATCTGCCTAGTCTCAACTTCCAGTCTGCATTTCCACATTATTTACTTAACACAGTAACCTTGCTCCCATGACACATGCCCAGGCACTCAGATACTTTACTAAGTCTATCAACACACCACCTGCCTCAGCAGCTAAGGGAGAAGAGGGTAGAGCCAGGCTCCAGTTCGTCAGCCCCTCAGAGGACAACTCTTGACTCCTGTGGCTTAGGCTGCTGAAGAGGGACTGCTGAAGGACTGCCTCTGCTCAAGTTCTGCTTCCCCACCCATTCTCACTCCCCACCCAGCCACCCTGCCACAAATGCGCATTAGAAACTTGTTCTTTAGTTTCAGTACTATTCTCAGGAATTTCCTTTTAAAATGCAAATGCCCCTCAAAGGAACATATTAAGCTACCTTAACCTCATTATCAGATCAACCAAGGAGCACAAGTTTACAAAGGGGAGAAGAAAGAGAAGCCTAAGAAAGCACTGGAAGCCTGGATGACACGAGACAGTGAAGGGTCCCTGGTACCCATAACAGGAGTGGGGCTCAGAAAACAAAGAAACTATTCCTACTTCACAATTTTTCCAAATCATGCCCTATTTAATAATCATGAGCTTGTACCTTAAATTGGGGGGGAGAGGAGAGAAATACAGTGATCATTTAACCACTTATTTATTTGCTTCAAATCTTAGGAAATATGGATCCTTACTTCCCAAGTCCAGTAAAATCAGTGCCATGGAACTTCAGTTCAGAGTAAAACTATGTCTGGGACAAAAGATGAAAATCAGCTCGGAATGAAAAGAGAAAACAATAACCCTGCCATTAACTGGGCTAGGAGGACAGACATAGATGAAGGCAGGTGTAAAGTTAACAAGAAACATTATTTCTTCCAAGGTCATACAGCAGCTGTAAAATGCTATAATGACCCTCTTTGAGTGGCTACTGCTTTCTTCCCAATGATGGCCCTAGACCCACTTTGCTACAGCCAAATTGCTAAACTCCCCTTGTCTCATGACAGCACCCAAACCCTAACTGATCCTCTCTTCTACTCCTGCCTCAGAAAACTGACCCCCACATCCTTTAGAAACTCCTCATAATCCTTCAGCAGGAACCTAAATCTGATAAAAGCTGCTTCCCTGCTCCCTCTTATTGCATGACATCCTACAGTTCTCCTGGAGTGCCTCCCCTCACCGCAGTGTGTTAATAAATCTGGTTTTGTCAAGACTACAGGCTTGTTTCAGGTGATCTTTGAACCCAGATCCTTCCAGCCTCAACTCCTAGATGCAGTGACTCCACCCCTTCCTACCTATCCTCCCTTCCTGCGTACTGCTCTCCCCTGAAGTGGGCTCAGCTGGCCCAGCCATCAGCTGATACATAAGGAAGGAAGAGCGCATTTATTCAACGATAAGGGGGTCAGAAAAACAGAGAAGGAGCAGCCCCTAGAATAAAGGAAAATGGAGTATATGGTGTTCTAGAAGCCTGGTGGCAAAAGTGTTTCAAGGAGGACAGAATCATCAACTGGGTCCAGTGCAGTTAATAAATCAAGTAAGTTGAGGACTGAGAACAAAGCACTGGATGCAGCATCATGCAGGCCACTGGTGATTTTGAAAAGAGCAGTTTCAGTGGAGTGGTGGGGATGGAAGCCTTAATGGAAAGAATTCATGAAACTAGGAAATCAGGAGGTGGAGATAGCCATTATTGATACAAAATTTTCCAAGGAGTTTTGCTATGGAGAGCAGAAAAATGGAGATGAAGCTGGAGGAGGAAAATTAATAGCATTACATTATATATAACAGCAAGAAATTTAAAATAACTCAAATATCCATCAGTAGGGGCTGGCTGAAAAAATAGTATCTACCTCAAGGAATAATCTACAGTCATAAAAAGGAATGAGAAAGATTTCTGGAGTGATCTCAAGAATATATTAGTAGGTGAAAAAAAGTGAGATGAAGATCAATATCTACAGTTGACACTTTTGGGTAGGGGGTAAAGTTATATACATTTGCTAGTTTACAAAACAAAACAAAAATAAACAACATTCACTGGATAATCCATAAGTAAATAAATAAAAATTGGTCCCTATAGGGGGAAGAAGGGACTAGCTGAAGAGGACAGGGGTGGAAGGGAGACTTCTCTCAAAATGTATCATTCCTAAATTTTGACTTAGGAATCATAGAAACGTTTTACATACTTGGAAAAAACAACAACAACAACAACTAAGCCAAAGGGGGACAAGAGTAAGGACCAGAGATAATAAATTTCCTAGGATGGTGACTGACACAGGGTAGGTGCTCAATAAAAGCAAATTATTTATGCAGAAGTACTTAGCACTGGAAGTGACACTAAAAAAGTTTACGGTGTTGCTCTGTTGGAAGTTAGAGTCAATGTTAAGAGTAATGTCTGATGACTGGCTGTGTCTAATTGTAGCTGGAGGACTAGAACAATGACAGTAAAACAGGTTTCATACATAATATCCAAGAATTCATGATACCTATAAAAAGGGTATGTAAGCTTTAACTCCTCTGCCTCACTCATTAGTTTCACTGAAAGCAACTAGAGCACTAAATACTTTAAAAATTGGCACTTAAAGGTAAAGAATTAAGTGTTTAATCTAGCTTTATTTGTAAAATTGAATTTCAAGGTAAGTCATTGTTGATAAAGAAAAGTTTCCCTCACCAAGAACTACTCCACCTAATATATGTGGAAGAAATCATCACTTTGTAACCCCTAATTAAAAGGATTCACGCAACAATCAATGAATGAAACCATTAGGCAAAAGGTTGGTTGACAAGGCGGACCTACGCAATGCAGGGATCAGGCGGTCACCACCTGACCCCTTTGACTGACCTTAGTAACACTAAGAGCCAAATAATCTTCAATACTCAAAACAATTCTGAAAAAGAAGAACAAAGTTGGAGGTCTGATACTTCCTGATTTCAAAACTGATTACAACACTACAGTAATCAAAATAGTGCGGTACTGGCAGAAAGACAGACACATAGACCATGGGAGAGAAAGAAGAGCTCAGAAATAAACTCTCACATTTATGGTCAAAAGATTTTCGACAAGAGTGCTAAGACCATTCAAAGGAGAAGGGACAGTCTTTTTAACAAATGGTGTTGGGAAACTCGGATATCCACATGCAGAGAATGAAGTTGGACCTTTACTTTATACTACATACAAAAATTAACTCAAAATGGATCAAAGACCTAAACATAAGAGCTAAAGCTATAAAACTCTTAGAAGAAAACATGGAAGGAAAGCTTCATGACATTGGATTTGGAAATGATTTCTTGGAGATGACACCAAAAGCACGGCAACCAAAGAAAAAAGATAAATCGGACTACATCAAAAAGAAAACTTTTGTGCATCAAAGGATACAATCAACAGAGTGAAAAGGCAAACCACAGTATGGAGAAAATTTCTGCAAATCATATACTTGATGAGGGGCTAATATCCAGAATATATTAAAAAGTCTTATAAATTAAAACAAATAACCTGATTAAAAAATGGGCAAAGGACTTGAATAGACAAACTGAATGGCCAAAAAGCACATGAAAAGATGCTCAACATCACTGATCATTAGGTAAATGCAAATCAAAACCATAAGGAGGGGCTGGCCCCGTGGCCGAGTGGTTAAGTTCGAGCACTCCGCTGCAGGCGGCCCAGTGTTTCCTTGGTTCGAATCCTGGGTGCGGACATGGCACTGCTCATCAAACCACGCTGAGGCAGCGTCCCACATGCCACAACTAGAGGGACCCACAACGAAGAATATACAACTAGGGACTGGGGAGCTGTGGGGAGAAAAAGGAAAAAAATAAGATCTTTAAAAAAAAAAACAAAACAAAACCATAAGGAGATACCACATCATACTCATTAGGATGGCTACTATCAAAAAACAGAAAATAACAAGTCTTGGCAAGGCTGTGGGGAAATTGGAATCCTTGTGCATCGTTGGCAGGAGGGTAAAATGGTACAGCCTCTATGGAAAACACTCCTCAGAAAATTAAAAATAGACTTGCCATATGGTCCAGCAATTCTACTTCTAGGTGTCTACCCAACAGAACTAAAAGTAGAGTCTCAAAGATATACTTGTATACCCATTTTCATAGCAACATTATTCATAATACCAAAAGAGAAAAGCAATTCAAGTGTACATCAATGGACGAATGGATTAAAAAAGTGTGGTAAATACATACAATAAAATATTATTCAGCCTTAAAAAGGAAGGAAATTTTGAGACATCCTACAACTTGGATGAACCTTTAGGACGTATGCTAAGTGAAATCAGTCAGTCACAAAAGGCCAAATACTGTATGATACCACTTATATGAGGTACTTAGTCAAATTCACAAAGACAGAAAGTAGAATGCTGGTTGTCAGGGGCTGGACAGAGAGGGGAATGAGAAGTTATTATTTAATGGGTACAGAGTTTCAGTTTTGCAAGATGAAAAGAGTTCTGGAGATAGATGGTGGTGATGGTTGCACAACAATGTGAATATACTTAATTCCACTGACCTGTATACTTAAAAACGGTTAAGATGGTAAATTTTGTTATGTGTATGCCACTACAATTTAAAAAAAAAACCCAAACCTTGGGGCCTGGTAACTTTAAGATAGTTGCTCAAAGTCAGTCGGTAATATATTAAGTGACAGCATCAAAACCACAAGTTAGATCTTTTTTTTTTTTTTTTTTAAAGATTTTATTTTTTCCTTTTTCTCCCCCAAAGCCCCCCGGTACATAGTTGAGTATTCTTCTTTGTGGGTTCTTCTAGTTGTGGCATGTGGGACGCTGCCTCAGCGTGGTCTGATGAGCAGTGCCATGTCCGCGCCCAGGATTCGAACTAACGAAACACTGGGCCGCCTGCAGCGGAGCGCACGAACTTAACCACTCGGCCACGGGGCCGGCCCCGAGATCTTTTTAATCCTGGTCTAGTGTTTATTTATAACACCATGCAGAACTCACTCCCCAACCCTGGTCAGTTTTGAGTGTTCCACCAATCAAGAAATAGATAATACTTATGGAGACAACTATTTCTGGCAGAAAAGATGGAAATATTAACATCCCAATAATAATTTAAACTTATATAGCCTACTAATAAGGCATAACCTGAGTGGGTTATAGCATAATAGCACAAAGTTAATATAGCATGAAAGTACATTTAAGCAACTTAAATTACTAATTTAAATTTCAAACTATAATTACGTTTAAGGATAATGCAGGGAATTCAACCTATAGCTAGAACACATTAGGAGCCAAATGTATGCAACTGGCATAAAATACACAGATTAAAACTGGCATTTTAACAATCATTTTGGCATTAACATTGAAAAGTACTTAAACGTAACACTGGATAAAGGGGCTTAACACTTAAATACTGTCCGTTTTATATGCAGATAGGTAGAAAAATGGCTGGTATTCTTATTCCTTCACTATTTCTGCTGAATTTCTCAACCAGTCTGATTGGGACACACTTGGTGTTTCTCGACATCTGTAGTATTTTCATCAAAGGGTAATTTAAAAAAGAATATCTGAGCAGAAGAAGTACCTCCAAGTAACTATTTAGTTCAACAACCAGAAAGTCAGATTTTAGACTAGCAACTGATTTACTTAATTCAACCTTAATTACCTTGATTTTTTTTTTAAAAAAAGGCCACTTCTCCTGGTATAGATGCTTCTAAGGTGAGGATTTAAGAACTCTGATACCCTTCTACAGAGTTACTATGTATGTTTTGAATACTTAAGAGCATAGTAACAAGACATGAGCCCCATTTTTCTTTTTTTTAGAAACTCAAACCCTATCTTTCACATAATATGGACAAAAAGTATAAACCAGCATTACTGATAGTAGTTATCCTTGGAGAAAGCTTTTCCGTCCTAGAGATCTCTGAGAATGTACTACATTAACTCTGCTCTTCCTTCCGCCACCTCCTAAAAGAGGAAGGGGTTTCTTTCTGGCTTCAGGAAAACTGCTCCCACTCAGTATCACCCTAGCTGGACCAGTAGAAGAACTAGCAAAACAAAGAAAATAATGCCTCCCCCTCGACATTCTATCCAGACATCACATTCACTGACAAGCCAAAGTCAAAGACAGCAATAAAGCACAACTTCCTAAATACTTCATTCTTTTTCTCCCCCCTAATTTTTCACTTTCTTCTTCATTTCTTTGGTCTTACAAAACTTTCCCAAGCATCCCTTCCTCTTCATTTCCACTGCAGACTCTTAACAGTCCAAAATATTTTCCTGGCTTGAATCTGGACACAGCACCTCGGGGGGAATGAACGATACTCATCCCTAGACTGAAGCAGGTCTAGTAACACCCACACACAGGGGGTATTAGGGCTCACTCACCGCCATCCGGACTTCTCAATCCTACAAAAGGGAGTCAGCCTCACCTCCCCCTCACACCTGAGGTGCAGAGCATACAGAAGCCTTCTTGGGCCTCTTAGTCTGGGCCATGATATTCCGCTACTCACCTGTCTTCCAGATGACCTGTGGGTGTAAATACTCTTCAGAGTACGATCATCTCCAGTCTGTATAGCACTCTTTCACACATAGAACCCTCAACTCATGCCAAACCACACTAGTCACACTCAACCAAACCAGTTTATGCTTATTTAATGCAATCTGGAAATGTGGCACCTTCTCCCTGTTGCCAGTCTGAATCTATCTGGTTAAAATACTGCATATTTGGAAAAGTCCTTCCAGACCATCTGACCTAGAAAATTATTTCCTAATGTGTACTATTTTTTCTTATTGAAGAAGCATTTTTAATAGACTTTATTATTTTTTATGACTTTATCTTTAGAGCAGCATTAGGTTCACAGCAAAACTGAGCAGAAGTTACATATACCCTCTGCCTCCACACTCACACAACTTTCTCCACTATTAACATCCCACAACAAAGTGGTATGTATTTGTCACAATCAATGAAGCTACACAGATGTACCATTACAACTCAAAGTCCATAGTTTACATTAGTTTTACTCTTGGTGTTGTACATTCCACAGGTTTTGATAAACGCATAATGACATGCATCCACCATTATAGTATCAAAGAGCGCAGTTTCTCTGTACTAACAATCCTCTGTGCTCTGCCTGTTTACCCCTCCCTCCCCAAGCCCCTGGCAATCACGGATCTTTTTCCTGTCTCCACAGTTCTGCCTTTTCCAGAAGGTCATACAGTTGGAATCATACCGTCAGTGGCCTTTTCAGACGGGCTTCTTTCACTTGGTAATATGCATTTAAGGTTCCTCCGTGTCTTTTCATGGACTGAAAGCTCATTTCTTCTTAGTGCTGAACAGCATTCCACTGTCCGGATATACAATAGTTTATTTATCCATTCACCTACTAAAGGACATCTGAGTTGCCTCCAAGTTTTGGCAATTATAAATAAAACTGCTATAAACATGGTAAGAGTATTTTAGTTTTTTAAGAAACTGCCAAGCTGTCTTCCAAAATGACTATCATTTTGCATTCCCACCAGTGATAGATGAGAGTTCCTGCTGCTCCACACTCTCACCAGCATTTGGTGGTGTCAGAGTTCTGGATTTTGGCCATCCTAATAAGTGGGTAGCACTAACTCATTTAAATTTAATTTGCAATTCTCTAATGACTATGAAGTTGGACATCTTTTCATATGCTTATTTGCCATCTGTATATCTTATGTGGTGAGACGTCTGTTCAACTCTTTTGCCCTTTTTCAATTCGGTTGTTTTCCTATTATTGAGTTTTAAAAATTTTTGCATATTTTGGATAACAGTTCTTTATCAGAAGGGTCTTTTGCAAATGTTTTCTCCCAGTCTACAGCTTGTCTTCTCATTCTCCTTACATTATCTTTCTCAGAGTGAAGTTTTTAATTAATTTTTTTGCTGAGGAAGATTTGCCCTGAGCTAATATCTGCTGCCAATCTTCCTCTATTTTGTATGTGGGTTGTTGCCTGGCCACGAGTGGTGTAGGTCCACACCTGGGAACCAAACCCAGGCTGTTGAAGTGGAGCATGCCGAATTTAACCACTATGCACTGGGGCTGGCTCAGAAGTTTTTAATTTTAATAAAGTCCAGTTTATCAATTCTTTCATAGATTGAGCCCTTGGTGTTACATGTAAAAAATCATTGCCATACCCAAGGTCACCTAGATTTTCTCCTGTGTTATCTTCTAGAAGTTTTATAGTTTTGCATTTTACATTTAAGTTTATGATCCATTTGGAGTTAATTTTTGTCAAGAACCTAAGGTCTGTGTGAAGATTCACTTTTCTTTTGTGTGTAGATGTCTAGTTAACCCAGCAACATTTGTTGAAAAGACTATCTTTTCTCCAGTGTATTGTCATTGCTTCTTTGTCAAAGATGAGTTGACTATATTTGTGTCGGTCTGTTTCTGGGCCCTCTATTCTGCTCCATTGATCTATTTCTTTATTCTTCCACCAATACCACATTGTCTTGATTACTATAACTTTACAGTAAGTCTTAAAGTCAAGGAGGTCAGTTCTCCAACTTTGTTCTTCTTCAAAACTGAGTTGGGTATTCTGGGTCTTTTCCTTTCCATATAAAATTTAGAATAAGTTTGTTGATACCCACACAATAACTTGCTGGGATTTTTATTGGGATTGTGTTGAATCTGTAGATCCAGTTGTGAAGAACTAACATGTTGACAATATTGAGCCTGCCTATCCATTTACATGGAATATCTCTCCACTTGGTTCTTGTTTGATTTCTCTCATCAGAGTTTTGTTGTTTTCCTCACATACATCTTGTTCATATTTTGATAGATTTATACCTAAGTATTTCATTTGGGTAGAATGCTAACATAGATGGTAATGTGTTTTTAATTTCAAACTCAACTTGCTTACTGTTGGTATATAGAAAAGTGATTAACTTCTGGATATCAACCTTCTATCTTGAAACCTTGCTATAATTGCTTATTAGTTCCAGGAGTTTGCTGATTCTTTCAGATTTTCTACATAGATAACTATGTCATTTGCAAAAAAAAAAAGACATTTTTTTTTCTTTGAGGAAGATTAGCCCTGAGCTAACATCCGTGCCCTTCTTCCTCTACTTTATATGTGGGACGCCTACTACAGCATGGCTTGCCAAGTGGCGCCATGTCCGCACCCGGGATCTGAACCGGCGACCCTGGGCCGCTGAAACGGAAGGCACAAACATAACTGCTGTGCCACTGGGCAGGCCCCCCAAAAAAGACAGTTTTATTTTTTCCTTCCAAATCTGTATACGTTTTATTTCCTTTAGTTGTCTCATTGCACTAGCTAGCACTTCCAGTACAATGCTGAAAAAGCAGTGGCCTTTTCCTTATTTCTGATCTTAGCAGGAAACTTCTAATTTCTCAGCATTTAGTATGATATTAGCTGCAGGATTTTTGTAGATGTTCTTTATCAAGTAGAGGAAGCTCCCCTCTATTCCTAGTTTGCTGACAGTTTAATCATGAATGGGTGCTGAATTCTGACAAATGGCTTTTCTGCATCTATTGATATGAACATGTGATTTTTTTTCTTAGCCTGTTGATGTAATGGATTATATTAACCAGCCTTTTTTTCCTTTAACTATAACTCTTCTTTTTAATTGAGGTAACACTGGTTCATAACATTATATAAATTTCAGGTGTACATTATTATTCTTCAATTTCTGTGTAGATGTTCACCACCCAAAGACTAGTTACCATCTATCACCATACACACGTGCCTAATCACTCCTTTCTCCCTCCTCCCTCCCTGCTTCCCCTCTGGTAACCACCAATCCAATCTCTGTCTCTATGTTTGTTGTTGTTTTTATCTTCTATTTATGAGTGAGATCATATGACATTAATTAATTTTTGAATGTTGAAGCAGCGGTGCATATCTGGGATAAATCCCACTTGGTCAGGGTTTGTAAAATTCTTTTTATATATTGTTGGATTTGATTTGCTAATATTCTGTTGAAGATTTTTGCATCTATGTTCATGGGACATAATGGTCTGTGGTTTTCTTTTCTTGTAATCTCTTTAGTTTTGGTATTCGGATAATGCTGGCTTCATAGAATGAGTCAGGAAATATTCCTTCAGCTTCTAGGTTCTGGAAGAGATTCTAGAGAAGTGGTATAATTTCTTCCTTAAATAAACATTTAGTAGAATTCACCAGTGACTTCATCTGAGCCTGATACTCTCTGTTCTGTAAGGTTATTAATTGTTGGTTCAACTTTTTTTTTGTAAAGATTGTCACCTGAGCTAACACCTATTGCCAATCTTCTTTTTCTCCTCCCCAAAGTGCTGCCCCTCACCCCAGACATAATTGTATAGTTGTGAGTGCCTCTGGTTGTGCTATGTGGGCCTGGGACACCACCTCAGCATGGCCTGATAAGCGGTGCCATGTCCGCACCCAGGATCCAAACCAGTGAAACCCCGGGCTGCTGAAGCAGAGCGCACAAATTTAACCACCCGGCCATGGGGCTGGCCCCCTCAACTTCTTAAGAATAGGCCTATTCATATTGTCTATTTCTTCTTTTTTTTTTTGTCCTTAAAGACTGACACCTGAGCTAACATCTGTTGCCAATCTTTTTTTTTCTTCTTGTTCTTCTCCCCAGAGTTCCCCCAGTACATAATCATATATACTAGTTGTATGTCCTTCTGGTTCTGCTATGTGGGATGCCACCTCAGCATGGCTTGATGAGTGGTGCTAGATCCGTGCCCAGGATTCAAACTGGTGAAACCCCGGGCTGCCAAAGCAGAGCATGCGAACTTAACCACTCAGCTACAGGGCCGGCCCCTGTCTATTTCTTCTTGTGTGAGTTTTGGCAGATTGTAGCTTTCAAAGAATTGGTCCATTAGATGTAGGTTATCACATCTGTTCCACACAGAGTTGCTCATAATATTCTTTTATTATCTTTTTAATGTCCATGGGATGTGTAGTGATGTCCCCTCTTTCATTTCTGATACTGGTAATTTGTATCTTCTCCCTTTTTTTTCTTAGTTAGCCTGACTAATGGCTTATTAATTTAATTGATCTTTTCAAAGAATTGGATTTTGGTTTTGTCGATTTTCTCTACTGATTTTCTGTTTGCAATTTCATTCGTTTCTGCTCCAATTTTTATTACTTCTTTGCTTCTGCTTACTTTGGACTTAATTTGCTCTTCTTTTTTTTACTTTCCTAAGGTGGAAGCTTAGATTATGCATTTTAGGTCTTTCTTCTTTTCAAATATATGTATTCAATACTATAAATTTCCCTCTAAACACTGCTTTTGCCGCATTTCACAATTCTAATTAGTGGTGTTTTCATTTTCAGTCAGTTCAATGTATTTTAAAATTTCTCTTGAGATTTCTCCTTTGACCCATGTGTTATTTAGAAGTGCGTCGTTTAAATTTCCAAGTGCCTGAGAATTTTCCCACTATCTTTCTCTTGTTGACTTCTGGTTTAATTCCATTGTGGTCTGGGAGGATATACTGCATGATTTCTGGTCCTTCAAATTTGTTAAGGTGTTTTATAGCCCAGAATGTGGTCTATCTTGGTGAATGCTTCACGTGAACTTCAGAAAAATGTGTATTCTGCTGTTGTTGTATGAAGTTGTCTATAAATTTCAACTGTATCCAAGTAGACTGATGTTGTTGAGTTCAACTATATCCTTAATGGTTTTCTGCCTGCTGGAGCTGTCCATTTCTGACAGTGGGGTGCTGAAGTCTCCAACATAAGTGGATTCATCTATTTCTCCTTGCAGTTCTATCAGTTTTTACCCACACGGTTTGACACTCTCTCGTTAGGTGCGTACACATTAAGGATTGTTATGTCTTCTTGGAGTACTGATCCCTTCATCATTATGTAATGCCCCTCTTCATCCCTGATAACCTTTGGTCTGATGTCTGCTCTGTCCGAATATAGCTACTCCTGCTTTCTTTGGATTAATGTTAGCATGGTATATCTTTCTCCATCGCTTTATCTTTTTTTTTTTTTAAATTTTTATTGAGTTAATGATAGGTTACAATCTTGTGAAATTTCAGTTGTACATTATTGTTTGTCAGTCGTGTTGTAGGTACACCCCTTCAACCATTGTGCCCACCCCCCACCCCATCTTTCCCCTGGTAGCCACTAATCTGTTCTTTGTCTACATTTTTTAATTTCTCATATGAGTGGAGTCATACAAAGATTGTCCTTCTCTAACTGGTTTATTTCACTTAACATAATTCCCTCAAGGTCCATCCATGTTGTTGCAAATGTGACGATTTTGTTCTGTTTTACGGCTGAGTAGTATTCCATTGCGTGTGTGTATATATATATACACCACATCTTCTTTACCCAATCATCTGTTGATGGGCACTTAGGTTGCTTCCATGTCTTGGCTATTGTAAATAATGCTGCAACAAACATTGGAGTGCATAGGACTTTTGGAATTGCTGACTTCAAGCTCTTTGGATAGATACCCAGTAGAGGGATAGCTGGGTCATAGGGTAGTTCTATTTTTAATTTTTTGAGGAATCTCCATACTGTTTTCCGTAGTGGCTGCACCAGTTTGCATTCCCACCAGAAATGTATGAGGGTTCCTTTTTCTCCACAACCTCTCCAACATTTGTTACTATTAGTTTTAGATATTTTTGTCATTCTAATGGGTGTAAGGTGATATCTTAATGTAGTTTTGATTTGCATTTCCCTGATGATCAGCGATGATGAACATCTTTTCATGTGCCTATTGGACATTCGTATATCTTCTTTGGAGAAATGTCTCTTCATGTATCCAGCCCATTTTTTCATTGGGTTGTTTGATTTTTTTGTTGTTGAGTTGTGTGAGTTCTTTATACATTATGGATATTAAGCCTTTGTCAGACATATGGCTTGCAAATATTTTTTCCCAATAAGTGGGTTGTTTTTTTGTTTCAATCCTGTTTTCATTTGCCTTGAAGAAGCTCCTTAGTGTGATGAAGTCCCATTTGTTTATTCCTTCTATTGTTTCCCTTCTCTGAGAAGACATGGTATCCGAAAAGATCCTTTTAACACTGATGTCAAAGAGTATACTGCCTACATTTTCTTCTAGAAGCCTTATGGTTTCAGGTCTCACCTTTAGGTCTTTGATCCATTTTGAGTTTATTTTGGTGAATGGTGAGAAAGAATGGTCGATTTTCATTCTTTTACATAGGGCTTTCCAGTTTTCCCAGCACCATTTGTTGAAAAGACTTTCTTTTCTCCATTGTATGCCCTCGCTCCTGTGTCAAAGATAAGCTGTCCATAAATGTGTGGTTTTATTTCTGGGCTTTCAATTCTGTTCCATTGATCTGTGCACCTGTTTTTGTCCCAGTACCATTCTGTTTTGATTACTGTAGCTTTGTAGTGTGTTTTGAAGTCAGGGATTGTGATGCGTCCCGTTTTGTTCTTTTTTCTCAGGATTGCTTTGGCAATTCAGGGTCTTTTGTTGCCCCATATGAATTTTAGGATTCTTTGTTCTAATTCTGTAAAGAATGTCATTGGGATTCTGATTGGGATAGCGTTGAATCTGTAGATTGCTTTAGGTAGGATGGACATTTTAACTATGTATATTGTTCCAATCCATGTACATGGAATGTCTTTCCATCTCTTTATGTCGTCATCCAATTCTTTCAGAAAGGCCTTGTAATTTTCGTTGTATAGGCCTTTCACTTCCTTAGTTAAATTCACCCCGAGGTATTTTATTCTTTTTGTAGCGATTGTGAATGGCATTGTGTTCTTGAGTTCTTTTTCTGTTAGTTCATTATTAGAATATAGAAATGCTACTGATTTATGCAAATTGATTTTATACCCTGCAACTTTGCTGTAGTTGTTGATTACTTCTATGAGTTTCCCAATGGATTCTTTGGGGTTTTCTATATATAAGATCATGTCGTCTGCAAACAGTGAGAGTTTCACTTCTTCCCTCCCTATTTGGATTCCTTTTATTCCTTTTGCTTGCCTGATTGCTCTGGCCAGAACCTCCAGTCCTATGTTAAATAAGAGTGGTGATAGAGGACATCCTTGTCTTGTTCCTGTTTTCAGGGGGATGGTGCTCAGTTTTTGCCCAATGAGTATGATGTTGGCTGTGGGTTTGTCATATATGGCCTTTATTATGTTGAGGTAGTTCCCTTCGATGCCCGTTTTGTTCAGAGTTTTTATCATAAATGGCTGTTGGATCTTGTCAAATGCTTTCCCTGCATCTATTGAGATGATCATGTGGTTTTTACTCCTCAGTTTGTTGATGTGGTGTATCACGTTGATTGATTTGCGGATGTTGAACCATCCCTGTGTCCCTGGTATGAATCCCACTTGATCATGATGTATGATCCTTTTGATGAATTGCTGAATTCTGGTTGCCAAAATTTTGTTTAGAATTTTTGCATCTATGTTCATCAGCGATATTGGCCTGTAGTTCTCTTTTTGTGTGCTGTCCTTGTCAGGCTTTGGTATCAGCGTGATGTTGGCCTTGTAGAGTGTGATAGGAAGTGTTCCATCCTCCCTAATTTTTTGGAATAGCTTGAAAAGGACAGGTAGTAAATCCTCTCTGAAAGTTTGGTAGAATTCCCCAGGAAAGCCATCTGGTCCTGGGGTTTTACTCTTCAGGATGTTTTTGATTGCTGTTTCAATCTCTTGTGATTGGTCTGTTCAAACTGCCTGCTTCTTCTTGAGTGAGCTTTGGGAGACTGTAGGAGTTCAAGAATTTATCCATTTCCTCTAGGTTATCCATTCTGTTGGCATATAGTTTTTTGTAGTATTCTCTTATAATCTGTTGTATTTCTGCAGAGTCTGTTGTTATTTCTCCTCGCTCATTTCTGATTTTGTTTATTTGAGCTTTCTCCCTTTTTTTCTTTGTAAGTCTGGCTAGGGGTTTGTCAATTTTACTTATCTTCTCAAAAAACCAGCTCTTTGTCTCATTGATCCTTTCTACTGCCTTTTTCGTTTCAATAGTATTTATTTCTGCTCTGATTTTTATTATTTCTCTCCTTCTGCTGACTTTGGGCTTCATTTGTTCTTTTTTCTCCAGTTCAGTTAGGTGTGCTTTAAGGTTGCTTATTTGGGATTTTTCTTGTTTGTTAAGATGTGCCTGTATTGCGATGAATTCTCCTCTTAATACAGCTTTTGCTGTATCCCATATGAGTTGGTATGGCATGCTATCATTTTCATTTGTTTCCAGGTATTTTTTTATTTCTTCTTTAATTTCTTCAATGATCCATTGCTTGTTCAGTAGTGTGTTGTTTACTCTCCACATCTTTGTGCCTTTCTCAACTTTTTTCTTGTAATTAATTTCTAGCCTTATAGCACTATGATCTGAGAAGATGCTTGTTATTATTTCAATTTTTTTAAATTTGTAGAGGCTTGCCATGTTTCCCAACATATGGTCTATCCTAGAGAATGTTCCATGTGCACTTGAGAAGAATGTGTATTCAGCTCCTTCAGGGTGGAGTGATCTATATATGTCTATTAAGTCCAATTGTTTTAGTTTTTCATTCAGCTCCACTATTTCCTTGTTGATTTTCTGTCTGGATGATCTGTCCATTGATGTGAGTGGGGTGTTGAGGTCCCCTACTATTATTGTGTTGTTTTTAACATCTTCCTTTAGGTCTGTTAATAGTTGCTTTATGAATCTTGGTGCTCCTGTGTTGGGTGCATAGATATTTATAAGCGTTATTTCTTCTTGATGAAGTGTCCCTTTGATCATTATATATTGTCCCTCTGTGTCTCTCTTTACCTGTCTTATTTTGAAATCCACTTGGTCTGATATGAGAATTGCAACACCTGCCTTTTTTTCCTTGCTATTAGCTTGAAGTATTGTCCTCCACCCCTTCACCCTGAGTCTGTGTTTGTCCTTGGGGCTGAGGTGTGTTTCCTGGAGGCAACAAATTGTTGGATCTTGTTCTTTAATCCATTTTGCCACTCTGTGTCTTTTTATTGGAGAGTTCAATCCATTCACATTGAGAGTGATTATTGATGCATGTGGACTTAATGCTGTCAATCTGTCTCTCATTATCTTGTTTTCCTGTGTTTCTTTTCCTGTGTGCTTTAGACTATCCATTTAATACTGCAATTTCTTATGCTGGGTTTCTTAGATTTTTCCTTATCTATGATTTGTGACTCTGTTCTGTACTTTATTTTAGTGTCTACCTTGAAGTTTGTATTTAGAATCTCGTGTATAATATAGTCTATTCTCTGGTGGTCTCTTACTTACTTGACCAATACTGATTTAGACCCTTTGCTCTTCCCCTACTAAATAATTATTTTCATTTTTCATTCCAACTCGTCTTATTAATTTGTAGTTAGAGTGCTAAGATCGTCCTTGTTTTGGTAGTTTCCTTATTTTTCCCCTAATGCTATAGTTGAATATTTGCTATCCTGTTCTGGTTCTATCCATCGGTCTCCCTAGTCTGTGGTTTGTGTCCCCTTTCTCCCTTTTTTCTTTTTTCAAGTATGAGAGCCTTCTTGAGGATTTCTTGTAATGGAGGGCTTTTAGTTACAAATTCCCTTAACTTTTGTTTGTCTGGAAAAGATTTAATTTCTCCCTCATATCTGAAGGAAATTCTTGCTGGATAGAGTATTCTTGGCTGAAGGTTTTTATCCTTTAAAGCTTTGAATATATCACTCCATTCTCTCCTAGCTTGTAGGGTTTCTGTAGAGAAATCCGCTGACAGTCTGATAGGGGCTCCTTTATAGGTTATTCTCTTTTTTTTTCTTACTTCCCTGAGTATTCTTTCCTTATCATTCCTATTTGCCAACTTTACTATTATGTGCCTTGCGGTGGGTCTTTTTACATTGACAAATCTAGGAGATCTAAAACCCTCCTCTACAGACATTTCTCCGTTGATCCCTAGATTTAGGAAGTTCTCTTCAATAATTTCGTTAAGCACACTTTCTGCTCCATTTTCCTTTTCCATATTCTCGGGAATTCCTATGATCCTTATGTTCTTACTCCTCATTGAATCCATTATCTCTCGGAGATTTTCCTCATTTTTTTTAATTCTTAGTTCTCTTTCTTCCTCTGTCTGGCGCCATTCAGCCTGTCTGTCCTCGATTATGCTGATTTGCTCCTCTATATTGTCTACACGGGCATTCAGGGAATCCGTATTCTGTTTTATCTGGTCCATTGTGTTTTTCATCTCAAGTAATTCTGTTTGATTCTTATGATTTCAATCCCTTTTGTGAAGTAACTCCAGAACTCGGCTTGTTTCTCTATCTTTCTCTCTACCTCATTGAGTTTTTTGATTATAGCTGCTCTGAATTCATTATCACTTAGTTTACCTAATTCCAAGTCCTCAGGACTTAATTCTGTGTTTTTATTGTTTTCCTTCTGGTCTGGGGCTTTTATAAATTGCTGGATGGTAGAGGAGCGGTTTTTTCTCATGGTGGTAGAATTCAGTTGCAGTTACAGCCTGTCGCCACTAGATGGGGGTCGAGAGCGGCATGTTAGCTCTCCGCCTTGGGGCAAGATGGCTGTGCCCACTGGCTTTGCTGGGGGGGAGGGGCTGTTACTCACACGCGCCGGTCTGGGTTCAAATCAGTTCTGTTCTCTGGTCTCCCAAGGCCCTTGATTTATAGGGTCCCCGCGGATGGAAGCTTTACCCCCCTCAGCGGGTCTCCACTGAATCAGCGGCAGGAGTCCTGGATGATCCCCGGGTCGCGCGGCCCCTCCCCCGCTCCTTCCTGACCCGTGCCGCAGCGATCGCAGACTCTAGGGGAGGGAGCGATGTTCTCTCCTACCGTTCCAGCACCTCCGAAGGTGTAAAGCTAGGTTTATGATCTCCTCCTTCTTGGTATTGTAGGTCTCTAACGAGCTGGCATTATGTTTATTCTCTGAAATTCAGTTCTTCCAATCTTTTGTTGTATTTTGGAGGGGAGAGAATCCCGGGTCAGCTCACCCCACCATTTGCTCCGCCCACTCCCTCCCGATGATTCTTAAATTGGTTCTCCTCATTGAATCTGCTATTTCTCTGATATTTCCTCATTCTTTTTAATCCTTAGTTCTCTTTCTTCCTCTGTCTGGAGCCATTCAGCCTGTCTATCTTCGATTATGCTAATTTGCTCCTCTATGGTGTCTACACAGGCATTTAGGGAATCCATATTCTGTTTTATCTGATCCATTGTATTTTTCATCTCTAGTATTTCTGATTGATTCTTCTTTATAGTTTCAATCTCTTTTGTGAAGTAACTCCAGAACTCATTGACTTGTTTCTCTATATTTCCCTTTACTTCGTTGATTTTTTTGATGATAGCTAGTCTGAACTCATTTTTACTTAGTTTACCTATTTCCAATTCCTCAGGACTTAATTCTGTGTTTTTATTGTTTTCCTTCTGGTCTGGAGCTTTTATAAATTGCTGGATGGTAGAGGAGCAGTTTTTGCGCACAATGGTAGTATTTGGTTGCAGTTACAGCCTGTCACCACTAGACGGGTTGAGAGCTGTGCGTTCTGAGCCCTCCGCCTTCAGCCACAATGGCGGGTGTGCAGCACGGGTTAGGGGAGGAGGGACACTTTCTCTCATGCGCTGATCTGGATTCTGATCAGCTCTCGCTCTCTGGTCTCCTGGGGCCCTGGCTTCATGGGGTCCCCGCACACGGAAGCTTTCCTCCGTCAGCAGGTTTCCACTGCAACGGCAGTGGGAATCCTGGACGATCCCCAGACACATGGCCCCTTCCCCATTCCTTCCCTCACCCGTGGCAGCGATCCCAGTCTCTAGGGGAGGGAGCGAAGTTCTCTCTTACCCTGTTCCAGCTCCTCAAAGGCCAGCTGCAGCCTCTCCGTCCTCCATTGTCTTGCTGCTCTAGGTCTCTGATGGTCTCTGTATTAGGGTTATTGGTTGAAATTCAGTTGTTCCGGTTCTTTGGTTGTAGTTTGGAGGGGAGAGAGTCCCAGGTCAGCTCACCCCGCCATTTTGCCGACATCACCTCTCTCCATCACTTTATCTTAATGTAAATGTCTCTTTATATTAGAAGTAAGTTTCTTGTAAACAATATATGGTTGGATCTTATTTTGCGATCCACTGATAATCTCTTTCTTTTAACTGATGTATTTAGACCGCTGAGGTTTAAAAAATGATTACTGGTACAGCTGGATTAACATCTACCATATGTGTTACTTTTTTCTACTTTTTGCCCTTGTCCTTTGTTCCTATTTTTGTCTTCTACTGTTTTTCTGCCTTTTGTGGTTTTAATTGAACATTTTATATGATTCCATTTTCTCTCCTTCCTTAGCATATCAATTATACTTTTTTTTTAGTGGTTGTCAGTTTGCAATGTACGTTAACAACTAATCCAAGAAAAGTCTGAAATGACACTATACCAGTTCACAGATACTCCAAGTATCTTATAATAGCAAAATATTCCTAATTTCCCTCTCCTGTCCCTTATATCATTGCTGTCATTCATTTCACTTACACATATATATACACACACACAAGATACTAATTGAACACACTTTTGCTATTATTATTTTGAACAAACTGTTCTCTGCTAGATCAATAAAAAATAAGAAAAAAACAAGTCTTAATTTTCCCTTCACTTAGTCATTCTCCAGTGTGCTTCATTTCTTTGTATAGACCCAAGTTTCTGACTTATATCATTTTTCTTCTCTCTGAAGAACTTCCTTTAATATTTCTTGCAGGGAAGGTCTACTGGCAACAAATTCCCTTAATTTTGGTTTGTCTAAGGAAGTATTTCTCCCCAACTTTTGAGGAATAACTTTGCAGGGCACAGAATCCTAGTTTGGTGGGGAGAGTTTTCTCTCAAAATTTTAAATATGTCATTCCATTCTCCTCTTGCTTGCATGGTTTCTGAGAAGTCATATACAATTCTTATCTTTGCTTCTCTATCAGTCAGCTGTTTTTTTCCTCTGGCTTTTTTCAAGACTTTTTCCTTATCTTTGATTTTCTGCATTATGAATATGATATGCCTATGTGTAGTTTTTTTGGCATTTATCCTACTGATGTTCTCAACTTCCTAGACCTATGATTTGGCATCTGACATTAATTTAGGGAAATTATCAGTCATTATTGCTTCAAATATTTCTTCTGTTCCTTTCTTCCTTCTTCTGGTAGTCCAATTACGTGTATGTTTACTTCTTTTGTAGTTGTACCACAGTTCTTGAATATTCTGTTCCATCTTTTTTTCTGTTCCGTTTTTTTTCTTTGCTTTTCAGTTGTAAAAGTTTCTATTGATATATCCTCAAGCTCAAAAGTTCTTTCCTCAGCTGTGCCCAGTCTACTAATGAGCCCATCAAAGGCATTCTTCATTTCTGTTAGTTTTTGATCTCTAGCATTTTTAAAATTTTTTCTTAGAGTTTCTATCTCTCTGCTTATATTAACCATCTCTTCTTGCATGTTGTCTACTTTTTCCATTACAGCCCTTAGCATATTAATCACAGACTTTAAGAACTCCTGTCTGTTAACACCAACACTCCTCCATGTCTGACTCTGGTTCTGAGCTTGTTCAGTCTCTTCAAACTGTGTTTTGTGCCTTGTCATTTTTTGTTGAAAGGTGTACATGATATACTGAGTAAAAGAAACTGCAGAAAAGAGCCTTTTAATAATGCAGTGGTAAGGTACAGGGGAGGGGAAGCATTCCTTAGTCCCACAATCAGGTCTCAGTCTTTTGGTGCGCCTGTGCCCCTGGGCTGTGAATGCCACCAGTGCTTCTCAGGTTTTTCCCGTCTTGATGGGACAGGATGGCTAAAGGGGCTGGAGCTGGGTATTTCCCTTCCCCGTGTGGAAGGCTAGAGCCAGCTAGAGTTGGTTATTTCAGTTCCCTCAGGTCAGTTAGGCTCTGATAAAACCACCTCTGGTAAAATAATTTCTCCTGTGGGCAAACCTTGTTAAGAAGAACAGAATGCTCTGCATAATTTCAAAACAGTTACTTTCCCCTTCTGCTGCCTGAAGCATTAGGGGATTTTTCTCCAGTATTCACTGTGAGAACCTGGTAGAGATCCTTGAGGTAGAACTCACAAAAGTGTGGGGACACCCCAGAAGTTTTTATAACTCTCAGACTTGTCCACACTGAGCCTCCACAATTTGTCAACCACAGTTCCTGTTTTTCTACCCCAGTACTGGTTCCTGCAGAAGTGCCTGTGATTCTCTGTATAATTTTCAGTGCACATTAAGCTACATGTTCTGCCTTGGGTACTCCAGAACTCCACACAAGCATTCAACACCTTTCTGGTTTTATGAGCTGGAATCTTTGACTCCACCCTGAAGATCCCACCAGGACTCCAAAGAAACAGATCTTTGGAATATTTGAGATGAAAAAACTTTAAGGAATCTTTACTAAGAAAAGTTCAGGGGCCAGCCCTGTGGCTGAGTGGTTAAGTTTGTGCGCTCTGCTTCAGCAGCCCAGGGTTTCACTGGTTTGGATCCTGGGTGCGGACATGACACCACTCATCAGGCTACGCTGAGGCGGCGTCCCACATGCCACAACTAGAAGGACCCACAACTAAAATATACAACTATGTACTGGGGGGATTTGGGGAGAAAAGGCAAAAAAAAAAAAAAAAGACTGGCAACAGTTGTTAGCTCAGGTGTCAATCTTAAAAAAAAGCAAGAAAGAAAAGTTCATACAAGACAAGTTAACAGTTGAGGAAGGATTACTAGACAAGGTTTCACAATATAATCAACTCTTTTAATAGCAACAACAGTAAGAATGTCAAAATAATAATAATAAGCAGCAGTATCTTAGACTTATTCACTATTTACCATCCAGGTGCTGCTGTAAAAGCTTTTACACGCATTAACTCCTCTAATTTCCTCAAAGCCCTATGAGGTAAGTGCTGTTTTCCTTAGTTTAGTGTTGAAGAAACTGAGTCATTAAAAGATAAAATAATTTCCTAAAGGTCACACTGTTATTTCACTGCTGAACTAGAAGTCAAACCCAGACAACATGACATCAGAGCTCATGCAGCCACCCTATTGTCCTTTATAAAAAAAAGAATATCTAAGAATTTGACTATAAATGAGCCAAATAAGTTGTGGTTTGTTCATTCTGTTTTTGAGATGGCTAATACATTTTATTATTTGGTCACTTTTTATATATCTTGCCCCAACACAGCAAAAAGAATTATCAACCCAGACAGAAAGTACATTAGTGGTTGCCAGGGGCTACAGAAATAGGGAGTGACTGCTTAAGGGGTATGGGGTTCCCTTCTGGGGTGATAAAAACGTGTTGGAACTAAACAGATGACAGTTGCACAATACTGTGACTGTATTAAATACCACTGAACCGTACACTTTAAAATGGTTAATTTATTATGTGAATTTTATCTTAATTTAAAAAAAGAATGATCTACATATTTTGGTTAATAGTCATCCAATGGAATGGTATACAACTATTAAAAACTGCATTTTTGCAAATAATGACAAGGGGAAAAGGTTCTAAAATACTACAGAGTAGGAAAAAAGTAGGTGACAGAACTATATGTAGCACAATATCAAATTTGGAAAACAAAAAATTTTTTTTACTTTAATATTTGGATACATATATTAACATGTCTGTATAACAGAGCAAATGTTTTCTTTTTTTCTCTATACTTTCTACATCATATTTCTTCTATCGGAACAAATCTATTTTTAAAAGAATTCAATCACAAATAATGAATAAGTTTAGCAACGTAAGTGACATAAAAGTCATCAAATAAGAGAAGAAACAGAAAACTAAAATGGTCAAACTAAATTCAAATATCAATAATTAAATTAAACGTGAATAGCCTTAAACACACCAATTAGAAGACAGAGATTCACAGAAGAGTAAAAAAAAAAAAAAAATCCAACTATATGCTGTCTAAAGAAACTCCAAATATAGTGATACAGGTAGGTTGAACATAAAAGGCTGGTAAAAGATACATCATGCAAACACTAATCAAAGAAAGCTAGAGAGGCTATATTAATATCAGATAAAGTAGACTCCAGAGGGAAGACAATTACAGGGGAAAAAAAAGAGGGACATAATGGGTCATTTACCCAGGAGACATAATCCTAAATGTGTATGCATCTAACAATAGAACTTCAAAATATATGAATCATGGGGCCAGCCCCATGGCCTGCTGGTTAAGTGCAGTGTGCTCTGCTTCAGCAGCCCAGGTTCACAGGTTCAGATCCTGGGCATGGACCTATACCATTTGTCAGCCATGCTGTGGTGGTGAGCCACATGAAAAATAGAGGAAGATTGGCATGAATGTTAGTTCAGGGTGAATCTTCTTCAGCAAAAATAAAAGAGCCAAAAACTGACAGAACTGAAAGGAGAAACAGACAATGCGAAACTGAAGTTGGAGCCTTCAATACTCCTTTCTCAGTAAGATAGAACTAGCAGATCTCTGCAAAAAAATCTATAAAGAACAGAGGAATTGAAAAACACCATAAATCAACTGGATCCAACTGACATGTATAGGACACTCCATCCAACAGTAGCATAATATACATTCTTTTGAGGTACACATGAAATATTCACCAAGAGAGACAATATCTCCTGGGCCATAAACACCTAAACATATTTAAAAGAACTGAAATGATGCAAAGTAGGTTCTCTGACCATAATGGAATTAAATTAGAAATGGTTAAACAAGATAACAGAAAAATGACCAAATATTTGGAAATTTGACAACACACTTCTATATAATCCATGGGTCAAACAGGAAGTCTCAAGAGAAATTAGAAAATATTTTGAACTGAATGAAAATACAGTCTTTCAAAATTTGTGGCTAAAAGCAGTGTTTAGAGGGAAATTTATAGTTGCAATAGAGCAAATGTTTGTGTCTCCCCTGCAAAATTATTATATTGAAACCTAATCCCCAAAGTGACTGTATTTGGAGGTGGAGCCTTTGGGAGGTGATCAGGTCATGAGGGTAGAGTCCCCATGCATAGTGCCCTTATGAAAAAAGATCCCAGAGAGCTCCCTTGTCCCATTAGCCATATGAGGACACAGCAAGAAGACTGCAGTCCATGAACAAGGATGCAGGCCCTCACCAGATAACAACTCTGCCAGCATCTTCATGTTAGACTTCCCAGCCTCCAGAACTGCGAGAAATAAATTTCAGTTGTTTACAAGTCATCTAATCTATAGTATTTTGTTACAGCAGGCTGAATGGATTAAGAAAATAGTATTAAGGGGCTGGCCCCGTGGCCGAGTGGTTAAGTTCGCGCGCTCCGCTGCAGGCGGCCCAGTGTTTCGTTGGTTCGAATCCTGGGCGCGGACATGGCACTGCTCGTCAGACCACGCTGAGGCAGCGTCCCACATGCCACAACTAGAGGAACCCACAACGAAGAATACACAACTATGTACCGGGGGGCTTTGGGGAGAAAAAGGAAAAAATAAAATCTTTAAAAAAAAAAAAAAAAAAGAAGAAGAAAATAGCATTAAACACCTATATTATAAAAGAAGAACGATCTCAAATCAATGACCTCAGCTTCCATCTTAAGAAACTAGAAAAAGAATAAAATAAACCCGAATCAAGCAGGAGAGAAACAAAATTAACAGCAGAAATCCATGTAATTGAAAACATAAAAACAGAGTAAAATCAATGAAACCAAAAGCTGGTTCTTTGAAAAGACCAATTAAATTAAGAAATCTATCAAGATTATTAAAAAAAAAAAAAAAAAGAGGAGACACAAAATACCAAGAATGAAAGAGGGGATTATCACTACAGACATAGAAGGCATTAAAATGATAATAAAGATTCTACAAACAACTCTATGCACATATATCTGACAATTAAGTAAAAAGGGCCAATTCCTTGAAATTACTCAAAGTCCCTGAAGATGAAATAGATAACCTGAACAGATCTATAACTACAAAAATAAGTTGAATTAGTAATTAAAAACCTTCCAAAAGAACCCTCCAGGCTCAGATGATTTCACTGACAAATTCTTCAGAAGAAGAATACCACCAATTCGATACAATTTGTTACAGAGAAAAAAAACTGGTACAACATACTGGAGTTTATAATAGAGGTGCACTATCCAATGGGGCAGGCCACTAGCCACATGCAGCTATTGAGTACTGGAAATGTGGGCTGGAGTCACATGTTGAAATGACAGTATTTTGGCCATATAGAGTTAAATAAAATGTATTACTAAACATTTTTGCAAGTCCTCAAATAAGACTTAGGTCAGAAATAAGATCTTTTTCTTAATCACTTCTGATTTCTAAATATAAAAGAGAAACTGTAAAACTAAAAAGGAAAAATGACTTTCAAGTGGCTACTAAGCCAAAGTCTAACCCACTCTAGAATTCAATTGCTTTCAAGACCATCTCAAAACAAATTACAAGTAAAACTCTTAGAAATCATAAGAGGAAACTGGAAGGACACCGTTCACTACAAAGCAAAAATCAGTTACAGGCTTACAGCATTCCTTCCTGGAACCCAATGTCCAGACATATTGACATTCTCTTTGTAAAGAAAGGAAAGCATGAGCTCTTTAAAGAGAAAAAGAGAAAAATAAAGAGCTAAAAGAAAAAGGCCCGATCTTTTCAAGATAAAGATTATAGAATGAACTAATTTCTAAGTGATAAATATCTTTTCTATTCCAAGGAAAAACCCATTAGAGCATTCTGTGGGTAGTGTCAAAGCATCATAATAGGAACAGAATGCAATTTGCTTTTCAGTAAGAAGATGGCCTCTTCAAAGATTCCCACCCTTAACTACAAGACTAATGGGACTAATTACCGTCATATAGGAAGCAAAGAAGAGCAGGAAGTTTCACGTGTAAACGTTTTACTATGATAGGGCTATGGTCTCTAATGGGAGGTTTGTAAAAATAAAGAAACGGCTATATTCTGAGCAGCAATTAAGGAATATAAGCTGTATCAGAAAAACTAAGATACCAGATAAAGCTTGAAAGCCCTATACATTGATCATTTTAGATACTAATCATTCTGTTAAAAAATAACCATACATTTTTCAGTAGTTTTATAGCATATACTGATTAAATTAGGTACTAACCATGATTTAAACAGAAAGCAATTATGCTTGCTTCCTTATTTATAAGAAATATGCTCTGGTCTGATTCAGTGGCAAGTGTACACAATGGCACTTACTAAAAATTCCCATCACACAACAATTCAGTAAACCCTCAAGAATTTCATCTGAAATAATTTCAGCATACATGTAAACATTTTTGTGAAGGGGTAATGTACATATCTCCTCCACTGTAAGTCTTACTTTTTTCCTCGTTTTTAATATTTCTGAAATCAAAATGATCATGTAATTAAATGTGTTAATATGGTAATAGCTCTACCCTTCCCTCCATAAGAGAAGTTGTCACTAAACTAATGATGGATGTTAAAATTACTATCATATAGGAATCAAAGAAGTGCAGGAAGTTTTATGTGTAAATGTTTTACTATAATAGGGCTAGAGCCTCTAAGTAACTAAACACTTTAACTAGATGCAGCCTCAGTTATAGACCTTACCAATGCATACACACAAAAAAAGATTATATGTATTTTTTTAAAAAGCAAATTATGCCTAAGTATTTAATCTTTAAAATGGTCAGTGGTTTTACAACTATTTTCTTTCTAACAATAAGTATAATAGTATTTTAAAAAAGAATTATATCTGGTTAAAAAAATTTTTTAAGGAACTGTCAATCCCAAAATTCAGAATCCTAGGAACCTACCATTCCAGATCAAAGAACTTTCTGTTAACAGAAGGGCTCTGGCTACCATCAAAAAAATAGAGGTTGGGGCCAGCCCCAGAGCCCAGTGGTTAAGTTTGTGCGCTCCGCTTCGGCGGCCCAGGGTTTCGCCAGTTGGATCCTGGGCGTGGACATGGCACCGCTCATCAGGCCATGCTGAGGCGGCGTTCCACACAGCACAACCAAAAAGACCTACAACCAGAATATACAACTATGTACCGGGGGACTTTGAGGAGGAGAAGAAGAAGAAAAAAAAAGACTGGCAACAGATGTTAGCTCAGGTGCCAATCTTTAAAAAACAAAAGATGCTGCTTTCAAATTACATTTTTGCCTCTCTACCAAATCCTTATATATATATCGGTCTAACAAGAAATAATAAAACTAATTATAAAGTGAACAGTGTTAGCACTAACAGTACACACTACAACTACTCGCAGTTAAATTTCAAAGCAGTTAAAACTATTATTTGATGATTCATACCTGGACATGCAAATATTTTATTTACTACACTTTATAGATAGAACAGTGTTTCATCTGATTTCTTGATTTTCTATGCTTCAGAGGTTCAGGACCCATATATTTGCATTTTACAAGTTAATAGGAACAGAAGAGCCATTTCACTCTGCCTTTGACTCACGCATAACTACCTGGACATGACCACCAAACAAGCACCACCATCTGGTGGCGACATGACCATGGCAGGCTTCCTTCTCTGAAGCAGAAATAGCCCATCACCATATAAACTTTAAACAGACCTTAGAACATAAAGATATTTAAGGATTTCAGATATCATGTACTCTTTGAAATGTCCCTTCTAAAAACATTTCCCATACAAGTCACAGTCAGCTTAGGGAGCATTTCTTTTATCAAAAAAGAAATCTGTTGTTTTCAAGGGCTACTCATATTGCTGATATTGGAGAATTCTAGAGATCAGAATTGAAACAGAGAGCATCTTATTGAAGATCGTCTAGAAGAAACTGAGGCAGCCATTTTGAGTCCAACATAAAAGAGAGATGTTCTAAAGGTGGGGTCAATAGGCAGAAGGGCAAGAGAACTGGCAGAAATGTCAGGTAGAACAGCATCTAAACAGGAGACACCTGTGTGGAGTCTGGAGGCGCTCTGCATGAAACCAGAGCTGCTTTCCTAACACGATCAGTTAAAACTCAGGATAAGAACAAGGAGGGACAGCTCTACATCACCTGGCTACGGACGACACTGCATAAATTGAGAAGATGGAAGAACTTACAAAGGTTTTAGGAAACAAACAGCATGGTTTACAGAGAGCACGCAATAAGTTTCCTAATATGTGAGACATATTATGGTTTGGAAGCTTAGTAAGGGAAGTACCATTTCCAACCTCTGAGAAACTAAATGAATAAGGTATAAGTATTTAATCTATATAAAAATGTCCCTAGGGACCTATGTGAAGTACTTAACAAGAAGAGCTACTTCAACTGGGAGAAACCATCACCAGCATGTGATAACCAGAGTATCACTTGATCTTCGCAACTAGATCTCTCCAATTTAGAAAGAACCAACACAGTGCAAGTGTAAATCTCTCCTGTGGAATTATGGAAGAGGGTACTCTACTAGGAAGAAGGGAGGCATGTTGCCACTGGTACCAAGGCTAAAATGGGGACAAGCACCCATGCTGCTTACTCCTTCTCAAGAGTCAAGTGTCCTGTAGGAACTGCGTATCTTCTAGCAGGCCAGAACTCTTTGGGAATACTCATACTTACCCAACTACCTAAGAGTTGCCTCACCAATCTCAACCCCCACCCTCATTCCCACTCACTCCGGAAATGGAGGGAGGACTTAGGGACCAGATACCCTACCCTCACTAAACCCTAACAAGCATCAACATTCTAGAGCCAAAGTTTCTTTGTGAACCTCATATAGTAGTGAAGGCCAAATTAATGACAAAGATCATAAAACTACTTTTGTTAATTTATACCTATAATTTATAGCTAATTTATAACTTTTCAGAGATCCTAGACAAACCATTATTTCTCTCTGGTCTTCAGTTTCCTCATCCTTAAAATGTAGTAGCTAATACTTCCTTCATAAGGTAGTTTATATGCAAAAAGCCCAATTTAATGCCTGACATACAGTAGGTATTAGATAACAGGTTGCTTTTATCTAAGAAGCAAAAGTCTGTTACAAGAAGATAAAATAAAATGTTTGGGTTTGAAAATAAATGTGCCAAGAATCAGATAGTTTGTGGTACTCAACCAAGGGAGTTAGAAACATATGTGGTGGGGGAGGATTGGTTGTAAAGATGAACATGTGAAGCTACAGATATTTAGGGCTAAGGGTCTTATAAATATGCCCCACATAATGAAGAACTATCCACACAACATGCCAACAGCACCTCTGTTGACTCTGAGAGTGCATAACCAATCTAAAATGTAAATTATTAAATGCAACAAAAATTTCTTGTGAGGAAGAGAAATGAGCTGAAACAACATAAGTGTTATTATAAAAATAAGGAGAATGAATTATTTCTAGAGAAGACCATCTAAAGACTAAAGAAGAGGGGCCAGCTCCATGGCCTAGTGGTTAGGTTTGGCACGCTCTGTTTCAGGGGCCTGGGTTCACAGGTTCAGATCCCAGGTGCGGACCTACACCACTCATCAGCCATGCTGTGGCAGCATCCCACATAAAAAATAGAGGAATATTGGCAGAGATGTTAGCTCAGCAGCAATCTTCCTCAAGCCAAAAAAAAATGAGGAAGAATGGCAACAGATGTTAGCTCAAGGCTAATCTTCCTCAGCAAAAAAAAAAGTTCTAAAACTGATTGTGGTGATGGTTACACAACTCTGAATATACTAAAACCCACTGAATTATACACATTAAATAAGTAAATTGTATGCATTGTACGGTATGTGAATTATATCTCAATAAAGTTTTTAAAAAAAGAAATTAAAGAAAAAAAGACTAAAGAAGAGACCACCCTATCAAAAACAAAACAAACAAAAAACCAGTTTTATTGTTAAAACAGAAAGATAAGGTACAGAGAAGTTACCTAACCTGTCCAAGTTTGTGCCCAGGCAACCTAGTCCTACATTCCAAACTCTTATCCCTACGCTATACTCAATGAGCTAGCAAAGATAAGAATGAGCAGAAAAACTGGGATGAGCCAATCATGGTTAACATGGCAGTTTATGTTTTTTCATGTATTCATAGTTGTGGTTTTATACATATTATATTCACTTTCTGCCAGTCATTTAACATCTCTGCTATTAGGAGGTGTTTTGTAAGCAACAGTAACTTGGATTCAATGAAATTCGATAGTGTATAAAATGGAATTAAATTCTTTACTACAGCAGATGAAAGATTTGCCAACTGTACTCGACAGAGGCCCAGAGGTCACCTCAGAGAGAGAGCAGGAAAACACAAGCCAAGGAAGCTCCTAATTCAACAAAACCAGTTTCATTTTTATCTTTTCTCCTTTTTGGAGGGGGCATTCACACAGGCTTTTATCAAGAAAAGTGTTCCACTGATTAAGAAAAATGCATGAAAACCATGGAATCAGATGAATTATTAAGATCCTTTGAAGGTATTAGATTTCACAAAGTCCTGAGAAACAACTCACAAACTATAAGACAAGAAAGTCTTTAAATTCTTTACTGCCTCCAAAGCTTAGTATATTTATACTCTACCGACTTCTAGAATTTGAGACGGATGTTAAAAATATAAAATTTAATGTCCCCCATAACGATAATTATTTTTAAGTTAACATTAAAAAAACACACACAAACAAGACTAGAGCTCTCAAACACTGGAGAATGCTAAGAAGCAAAATCTTTGCACCAAAAAGATTTTAAAAAATCATGTATGTTGTCTTCCTCCCCCCTTAAAAACTCTGACATTCATTTAAAAAATGTATTGAGTAGCCACTCTCTGCTCTGCACTGGGTTCAGCTTTTTAAAAATTTACAAAGATAAATGAGACATGTATCACCTTAAGTTTCAAAGGTGATATGAGACATTCATCAAATTAAATGGGTAGAAAGAGGTAAAGTGCCAAAGAGAGGCAAAGGAGTGAGAGGGAAAGAGAATGCAATGGGAGCTCAGCAGCAGGAGAAACAATTTCCAACTGTGCAGGTAAGAAGACACTTAGGAGAGGTGGCCTGAATAACGAAGAGTCCAGAAGGGAAGGGACAAACAACCTCTCTGCATTCTGATACACGGTTACATGTTCATTTGTTATTCAACAAATAGTTCACAGTCTAGTAGGAGAAAGGATAAGTGAACAAACACCTAAAATACAATGTGTTAAGTATAATAACAAGCATGTGCATAATATTAATGAAAAAGGGAGGGATGAATTTCCTTGGGGCAGGAGGGAGAGTAAGCAAGTGGGGTGGAGGGAAGAAGGAAAGGTGACTTCAGGGCCCTGAGGATGAGCAGGAGTTTGCTGGAAAGAAGGAAAAGGTATTTCAGGCAATGGGAACAATATGAACAGGGGCATGGAGAAGTGAAAACATGTGATGTCTTCAGGGACTGGCTATGGGCCAGTAAGCAGGTGGATGAAGACAAAAGTGAAAACGAGGCCAGGATCAGATTGTGAGGACCTTTAAGCCCCATGCCAAGGAGTTTGGCTTCATTACAGTAGGCACAAAGGTTCTAGGCAGAGAATGATGTCACATAAGCACTATAAGACACCTTTTCTTTTTTTTTTTTTAAAAGATGGCTGTTGCTTCTATTTTATTTTATTTTTAAATTTATTTATTTATTCATTTTTCGAGGAAGATTAGCCCTGAGCTAACATCTGCTGCCAATCCTCCTCTTTTTGCTGAGGAAGACTGGCCCTGAGCTAACATCCATGCCCATCTTCCTCTACTTTATATGTGGGACGCCTGTCACAGTATGGCTTGCCACGTGGTGCCATGTCCACGCCCAGGATCCGAATTGGCGAACCCCGGGCTGCTGAAGCTGAACATGTACACTTAACTGCTGTACCACCGGGCCGGCCCCAAGACACCTTTTCTAACATTAAAAATTTGTGAGGTTGTAAAAATATTTTTTAAAAACATATAGGAGAATGTTAATTGCAGGACACCTTGAAATAAATCCAAATTGGCATGAAGCCAATTAAGAGCTCCCTGAGGGCGAGAACTATTTACTATTTATTTTCCTTTGGATTTCAGGACATGGGATATAGTAGAATCCAAAAGGGACTGGTTTTTGATTAAGAACAACAAGACAGAACAAAAGATGACTCCAAGGTTTCTGGCCTGATCATCTCAGTGGAGTGCCATTGAGAAGAATGTCAGTTTTGCCTGGGAGATGCTAAAATTCAGCAATCTGCAGACTATTCAGGTGTTCTGTCCATAAGTGGTTAAAATACAGATTTGGAGGTCCACAAAGGGTCTGCAGCCAGAGACATGAATTTGAGCATTGCTGTGTCTGCTGTACTGGAGACAGCTGAAGCCATGTGGGTGGATGAGGTCACCGAGCGTGCACGGGGCCCAGCTCAGAATCGAGTAATCCAAGGGCAAAGATGAGACTGGACAGGGAAAGAACATTCAGAGGAGGAGGAGGGGAACCAAGAGAGGTATCATGTGAGTTTAGGAAGGTACAAATTTCAAAAAGTACTTGGAGTATGGTGCCAAATGACAGAAGGTCAGCATGAAGACTATAAAGTGGCTTTGGATTTAGAAACTGGGTAGTCACCGATAAACATTTCATTAGAGTGGGTAAAGGACAGATTAGGTTGAAGAGTATATGGAAAACTGGGAGAAGAGACAGTGAGTATACACTGCTCTGTTCAAAAAGTGTGGTAATAAAGAGGAGGAATAAAAGGCTTGACAGGTCAACAGGTGGAGAGAAGTATGCAAATTTTGCACATTATCTTCTTTTATATAACTTGTGCCTTGAGATTCTGAGGACAATGACTACCTTCAGTATTCTTACAGCACCTACTAGATTATACAATGAAAACAGCAGCACTACTAAATCATTGTTTAGAATGCAAGATATATCTTATACACTTCACTGAATTTTAACTAAATTCCTAGTGTAAAAGGGAGAGTGCCAGCCCACACCAATTAGATAGTCATTAAATTCAAGTCATTTACCTTAAAAGAGGCCGTTGCCCTGTTATTTAATTTGACAGGTTCTATGAGCAACACTGGGGATGCTGTAAGATGTTACCTGAATTCCTTCACCCTGGGCTGCACAAGGACATACTCACCTCCATAGTAGAGTCCTGTAGCAGTGCACATCCGCCACTGTCCCTGATACATTCCTGCTCTGCTGGGGCTGCACATCTGGACGCTGACATCTGCAATCTCTTGGGGCTCTAGCGATCTCACCATCACCATGTTCACATGTCCAAATTGGTCTCCCCCGACATATTTAAGACAAACCCCTGGAGGCCAGGCCTCTGTCCCTGAGTTCAAGCAAAAGAAAAAAATGTTAGGTAATCAGTGGTCCTATGCTGGGTGCAGTTCATTAAAAAACTGTAGAAAAGGCCTCCTTCTTTGTCTCACACATACATAAACCTACCCACATATCCTTGAGCCGTGTAACACCTCACACAACTGATGAGAAGGAATCATCAGAGTCTACAACCTCTGACCAACACTCTATCCCTAAGAGAAGGCACATCCGGCAAAAGCAAGGCAGTTCCTCAAGGAGATGTGTTTCAGGTGACCCCAGGGAAGGCCACACATCACACTGAATCTGCAGAACCTAAGAATGATGTCCATGAAGACCAGAGAACAAAGCACAGACTCACATCTTTGGAGGATTGCTTTCTCTACTAAGATGTAACACAGGCCTATTTTCACTTCAACTTTTTAAGCTGACATTCAAAATAAAAATATGTCTGATTGTCCCCAGCTTTTCCATCGAGGCAAAAGGATGAAACACATGACGAGTAATTTCTATGATATTATTTTCTTTTGAAACTACTTTTTCCCTGATGTATGACTTTTCTTCTGGAGTCCTTAACTACGAAAAGACTGAGGCTCAAGAGACTCTGTAAATATAAGAGGAGTCGAGTGAAAATTTCATTTTCAGGTTCAAACAGTAGTGGGGGGAAGCTCAACAGTGAGGTGAACTTGTCTGATAACACAATGAAACTGTGATCTTGGGGGTGATGACACCAGTCAAGAGGTGCTTGCAGGAAGCACAGGAATGGTAAGACAGAGAAACGGCTTTGGCAGGAATGTCTTTCCTCTTTTGGAAATACAAAGATCTTATTTTGTACCTACTCTTGTGTACCTATTTTCATATAAACTAATTCAAAATGAGAAATCTATATATTGACTTGCTCTGACCAGTCATAGGTAGCCACATAGTGACTAACGTGATCTTTCCTGTGAAGCCTCTCCAATATACTTCTTTTTACTATAGACAGAAACCTCTATATATCTTTCTTGGGGATACATACATTTACTATAAAAATAAATCACTATGAGGGGCTGGCCCCAGTGGCCGAGTGGTTAAGTTCGCATGCTCTGCTGCAGGCGGCCCAGTGTTTCGTTGGTTCGAATCCTGGGCGTGGACATGGCACTGCTCATCAGACCACGCTGAGGCAGCGTCCCACATGCCACAACTAGAAGGACCCACAACAAAGAATATACAACTATGTACCTGGGGGCTTTGGGGAGAAAAAGGAAAAGAATAAAATCTTTAAAAAATGAAAATAAAAAAAATAAATCACTATGAAAAGTTGAACATGGCAGGGCTCTCAGGACAAGGCATGCTTGAAATTTACCTCCTAATAGTACTCTAAGATGCCTCAGTACCTTGTTCTTGAAGTGCCAGGCTAGTTTTGATACACCTGAAAGCTTACCACTGAGAAGGGAACCAGAGAGAAAAGCAACCTGAGCTTTACTGCTGAGATCTCAGTCCCATAATAAACAGTACCTTCTGTGGCTCTTAGATCTTCAGGGGTAGCAGATGCAGCAGCAGCCACTATGTTTTGTCACACCCTCTTAAAAAAAACCTGCCAGCAAAGTGCTCTCTTAAGTTAACACTAGAAAGAGCAACTGGTTGTGGATGATACACTGGCAATACACGCAAATTTTGTTTTTCATTTCTGGGGCCTATGGCTTGGCAAAAGCCTATCTGTCTTAGGTCAAGAACAGTAGCAGGTGACATGAAGCACCTTAGAAAATGTCAGTCTCTAAAGACCAGGATCCAAGAGGAAAATTAAACTACTGTTATTAGGGCTAAATTCACAATTATTCTTAAAACAAACATACACACACACACATGTGTAACAAGACAATGTCGGTTTACATGAAAACCCAAGAATGAATCCGTTTTTGAACTTCTAAGAAAATAAGGAAAACCAAGAATGTCTGGGTGTGGGAAATACTTGGCTGTCCTGAGCAGACAACCACAAGCAGCTGAGAGCTCTAAGCTGTGCAAAAGAGGGAGTGCTGCTAGGTTTCAGGGAGACTGAGTTAGTTGGTAAAACGCTAAATGATTAACAAATTATGCAGCTACAATCCTAATCTATTTAGTATGCCAAACCCTATTAATGTAGTACTTGGAGAGCCTCTTGAAGAAAAAACTGGAAGAGTTATCAACGATCAACTCTAGAGTGCTAATCTGCTATAAAGTAACCAGTCATCTGCCTTCTGAGACTTAGCAACAGTTCACTATGACATATAGTTCTTACAGCCCCAACGGTTAGGTCAGGTAACTCTGAAAAGGTCAAAGATATTGATTCTTGATGCAAAACAAAGGGAAATACTGGTGAACTATTCAGACCACCAGACTAAGGATACCTGAAATCCTAATGTGAGAAGTATAATACAACAAGGCTTCAAATTAACTCTCAGTTGCAGACTGGCTCATGGGGGATAGACACATCTAAACAAAAAGAAAAACTAATCTGTTTTATGACTTTCCAAGTCAAGTATCACAAGCATGCATATGATTAAGGCCGTAATTCACCACTTATCATGGAATATGTTTATTTAAAAAAATAAAAATTAGTAACAAAAACCTGTCATATAGCAATTTTGAGACAATAAAGAGCATGGCAAAAACGAAATAAATGTCCATCAGTTCCAGAAAGCCTGGGACTTACTAAGTATAAGTGATTATAAAAATAGTTTGGAGACAGCAAGAAACATCTAAAGAGCAATGCAGAAAAACCACGATGAAGATCCCCTAATCTTTTTAACCCCTGTAAGTGTGAAGACTGCGTTTCAAATTAAGCTACATATAAACAGGGATCTTCACTGATCTGGTCATTGTTTTCTCCCGATAACCGATAAAGTCACTGGAACATCATAAAATTCGTTGAATGAAGAAAGCAGAATTATGTTCTCTATAGTCACACTGAAGAGAAAGGTAGAAAATTAACTATTTTAAGAAGCCAAAAGAAAACTGCAGGAAATAGTTGTTCTTTCTCAAGTTCCTTCCCCAACTCTTGTTTTATATTCACCTCGATGTAATTCAAAAAAAAACAAAGATGACTTTGAAGCCGCTCTCTCACAGGACAGTCACAATTACTTCACCAAAGTCAGAGAAACACCAGCTATTATAACATGCTCAGCTTAACGTTCACTACAGCTGGACAGCAGAGCATGGCTGTAAGAACTGAGAAGCCATGTTGGTAAAGAGAACTGTCTGCTTTTTATCTTTAGAGGGACAGTTTCAAATTTTCACTTCAAATCTAATTGGAAGGTTTCCTGCTCAAGTCTCCCAAGCTTCTAATACTTATATAGCGCCAGAAGTGTGGATCCTGGGATTCTGCAGCTAATGTCATTAAATGCCTCACTTCTGTTTTCCTATGGTCTGAATCTAAGGATTTAAACAATATTAGGAGTTTAATTTTAAACAATGTGTGACATTTATCTTCTTTGGGAAAGCTGTTGAGACAGCTATATGTAGTTCCTATCAATCTCATCTGTTGTATATTTGAATGCCTGGCATGCCTAAAACATGAGAGCAGAGAGGCACCATGAAAATTACTTACGAAACTTCAGTGAGCACTTATCTCTTAGAAGGTTATGAACAACAGTAAGAGAGCCAGAGGAGAAACAGCTAAGGCGTGCCCTACTTCTATGTTACTACTCTATTTCCAGAAAGAACTCAGGCCAGACTAGGACGATGTTGAAGAACCAGTGCATATGCATGCTTTCCCTCTCTTTAATAACAAATCTGTTACTTAGTTATGAGAGGCCAGTTTCTCCTTAATCAAATGGAAAGCATTTAGCTATAGACACAAAACTGTTTTACAACTGGGTGAACAACTTCCAGAAGAATAAAAAACCTATTTGTTCAAGTACCTTGAAAGGTAAATCTCTAGCAATTGTTGCCCAACTTTTCCAGAGGTGTTCGGAACAAGAATGCCCTTTTACAGAAAGAAAGGCTGCAGACACAGAGACTGTTTTAAAGGGAATTACCATGCAAAAGCAGGAGGAAAAAGTGGCCAGGCCCACCAATACAGATTTTTCTCCAAGTCAAGGTGGAGCGCAGGCTCTTTGGGGTTTTTTACATTCTAGCCATTTTATATCAATCCCCCCAACTCCCCATTAACCCAAGGAACTGTCCAGTGAGTGAATAAATATATCAAGAGGTTTTCTGAAATATAAAATGGTTATTCTGCAACAAGATAGTGTTTAAAACATTTCAACAGTATTCTAACCACTTTCAATATTTAACTATAAAGAACTCATGGAAAGCCAGACCATTTTCAGTGTTTTCACTGTAAGTAAACAAGGTCTTGGTTTAATTTTTTAAAAGATAAATAAAAGTTGTGAATGTGTCATATTTTATAAACAAACATCACTCATTTAAAAAATTCATGTATAGGTTTCAAAAGTATTTTTGATCACTAACACAGTAGGTTTTAGTAATTCAGAGAAGAAACATGATGAATAGAAGCTGAAGTAAAGAGATTGTTTTAATATTTTTCAAAGCAGGCAACATTAACAAAGGTGAGAAAGAAAGTAAGCAAAGTGAAGATAATCAAAGTTCAAACAAGCAAAAATTTCAAGAAAAATAGAAAATATGGCTATTTTCCCATATTACCCTGTGCTATTCAAACTACCAAAGCACCACACTACTAGAAGCAAAAGGGAAAATAAACTAATGAAAATTTTACAAAGCCACAAATGTCCCCAGTCATCTACAACACTGGGTCAATCGGATTATGTGTTTGCTCAGTGACACAATGAATCTTCACCCAAGGGAGAGTTACTTCTAAATAAGCCAAAAAAACTAATAACAACCATTTGGTACATGAATTAAGTAAAACGTTAGCCGGTTTTTCCCCATCATAAAAGAACTGAAGCTACAGAAAAGTAAAGAGTCAATAAAAGGTCACTTTTACAAGTTTGTTTGAGCCCCCAAGAGAGTTTTCTATCATCTTGCTATCTAGATAGGGTTCCCCTATACTCGCAAATTTTTAGCTACTCATTTTGCCTAGTTCTCCATCTCAGAATTTCTCTGTTTCAATCCTCATTAATAGGGAAATAAAAGCACCACCACCAGGTCAGCATAAACTGTTACTGGATGGGACAAGAAATATTAAACCCACTCCAACAAAAAAAGCCTTTAGAAAAGAATTTAACAAGTAAAAGGTAACAATTAACAGTTACCAGACACATAGGTATTATTTTCAAAGAACTATGGTTAACTTTTTAATTTTTCTTAAAGTCAACAATACATCAAAACAATTTTTTTTTTTTTTTTTTTGAGGAAGAGTAGCCCTGAGCTAACATCTGCTGCCAATCCTCCTCTTTTTGCTGAGGAAGACTGGCCCTGAGCTCATATCTGTGCCCATCTTCCTCTACTTTATATGTGGGATGCCGCCACAGCATGGCTGGACAAGCGGGCCATGTCCGCACCTGGGATCCAAACCAGCTACCCCGGGCCGCCGAAGTGGAACGTGAGAACTTAACTGCTGTGCCACAGGGCTGATCCCAAAAACAGTATTAAAAAAATAATAATAATTTCTCAATCTTTCCATCTTTCCCATTTTAAACAAATAACTACACTTCTTACTCTGTTTTTCAAAGTGATATTAACATCTCAAATAGATATCACAATGAAATTTCAGATAGAATCATGCTGTGGCTGCAAAGAAATGAGCTCTCAAAAAGGTAGATGCTCACAGCTCCTTCTAACTGCTTTGTTCTATGCAAGGATGTACCACCTCTAACCTACTGGAAATAACTGGAAGATTAATTAGAGCAGAATTAAAATGATGGAGTAGAACTGTACAGGTGGATACGATACCACTACCACACACAGGCCTAATGTCTGATATCAAATAAATACTGAATTGTGTTTAGATGCCATCAAGACTTAAATCCTTCTTCCACTTTAGGGTAGGGGATATTTCACTGATGTCTGGTCATCATACCAGCACAAGAAAAAAAATGCTATATCATGTATAAGAAAAAGCTCAGAGTTACACAATCACATAACTTAAGCTAAAACATTTCCTTATTTCCTTTTAACCACTAAGAAAAAGAAAGCTTGGCAAGGAAGAAATCCCCATTATACATTTACCAGAATTCTGGATCCTCCATGTTTTTATAAACTGAGTATCAGGAGGTATCGACTCCCCTTCTCCTATGGTGACATCTTCAACAAAGGACATAGAGGGCACATTGATGTTTGGGCTCTCAAAGTCATAATAGGCGCCAATTGCTGCTTGTAGGTTCCTGCAAATAAAGAGAAAAGGCAAAAGACTTCAGTCCTGCCCAAAGCATATTATCCTAATTGTCAAACAAAAGGAAAAAAAACCTGTTTCTTAGGGTTTGTTATAGAACCTGAGGCTCCTGGTACACAAATCTTCAGAGCCACCGTTTCTGGCTGAGGAACAACAGGAAAAACACCAAGACCAACAAACTTGTGCATCATTTTCTTCCAAGCTACCCACACAGAAAGTAACAAACATCAGCACCACCACCAGCAACAACAAGAAAAATCTCCCTCTTACTCACAGGCAGCAAGTAGGGTACAGAAGTCAATCAAAAGAGCTCCTCTGTCACTGTGACTAGAATTCAAAGAAGCTCCATTTTTTAAAACATTCTAATTACTTAATTTTTTGAAAAAGCAATACATGCTCATAGTTCAAAAAGTTTCATACAGTGAAAAATACCCATCTTATCTCTTCTTTCCTACACGGAGACACACACACACGGGTAATCATTCATATTACTTTCTTAAATATCCTTCTAGAACTTCCTTATGTGCATACAAGCAAATGATATATATTCTTATTTACCCCCTTTTTATATAATTGGAAGCATATTACAAACTGGTCCTTTGCTTTATTCCCTTAACACTATATATCATGAAGACATTTCTATGTCAGTACATAATGAGTATCCTCATTGTTTTTTACATCTATATCCACTGTATGTATAAATACATCATTAATTATGTAACCAGTCCACTTCTGAGTTTGTTCCCAATCTTTCTTTTTTTTTTTTAAGATTTTATTTTTCCTTTTTCTCCCCAAAGCTCACCGGTACATAGTTGTGTATTTTTAGTTGTGGGTCCTTACAGTTGTGGCATGTGGGACACCGCCCCAGCATGGCCCAACAAGCAGTGCCATGTCCGCACACAAGATTCAAACTGGCGAAACCCTGGGCCGCTAAAGCGGAACACACGAACTTAGCCACTCGGCCACAGGGCGGGGCCCTGTTCCCAATCTTTAATCATTCAACAAATAAGCTTAAGCATACATCATTTTATATACACGCAAGTGCATCCATGGGATAAATTCCTATAAGTGATACCACTGGGTTAAAGAGTATATATCTGTGATTATTTTAATAGATATATCTGAACTTCCCTCAACAAAAGTTATACAGTTAAAAATGCTGCTACCAAGGGGCTGGCCCTGTGGCCGAGTGGTTAAGTTCATGCGCTCCACTGCAGGTGGCCCAGTGTTTCGTTGGTTCGAATCCTGGGCGCGGACATGGCACTGCTCATCAAACCACACTGAGGCAGCGTCCCACATGCCACAACTAGAAGGACCCACAACTAAAATATATACAACTATGTACCGGGGGGCTTTGGGGAGAAAAAGGAAAAAATTTTTTAAAAAATCTTTAAAAAAAAAAAAAAACGCTCCCACCAAGAATGTATGAGAGCGCCTATTTTCCCGCTTGTTCATCAACAGTGTTTCTCCAAAATTTTGGATTTTTGTCAATCTGATAGGTAAAAAATCTCAGTGAATTCTTAAAATGTTTTCTCTTTTTATGAGAGAGGTTAAGTACTTTTTACATGTTATGGAGCCATTTGTAGTTTCATTTTTGGAAGTACCATTTGTAAATGTTAGTGTTCATTTTAATTACTCATAAACCCCCTTCGGTAAGAAGGAACTAGCAAGCACATAAACTCGAGTCCATAATTGAACAGAATCACATGATTGACAGCTTGATTCATCAGTGCCAGAAACCAAAGGCCACTATGGGGTTTAAGTAAGCTGTATTCATTATAGAGATCAAAGAAGTTGTTGGTAATTACAGTAACTGCTTCTCTTATGATCTTACTCAAAGTAGTGACATCATCCCCAGTTCCCACAGTAGACAACAACACAAATTGCATTTTTCTAAACATAACCTAACCATAAGCCAATGGATCCAGTGGATTGTTTTTAATTATGCATAAACATAGCATGAAATAAGCTCTGACGGTATACAACTGTTCAAGACACATGCTATTAACAGCAAATACTTTTCTGCTGGGGCCTGCCTGTTCCTCCAGGTGTTTGCAGCTGCCAGAAAGGCAGGCTATATTTAGAGCAGCTATCTCAGGTCAAGCTTCATGCAATGGTGGCCTGTCATATTAGTGGTGACTGGAATTACACCACCACCACCAACTGCCTGCCTGTCCTGTGTGTGCTAGACAAAATTTACATAGAGCAGAGCTGGGCCAGGGGCCAAACTGTGCCTGCTTGCTTGACCATTCAGTAGGAAGGCTCAGACTTTAATGTTCCCAGCAACTTCGTTACCTAGCTGACTGTGATCCAAAGTGAAGAAAATGCGACTGGTCAACCTTGGGGAAGTCCAACCCTACCACCCACAAACAGACTCAGGAGGACATAAACTTAGAGATCAGGGATAAAAGGAGGGAGAGAAAAATAAGCCTGGTTCGCATTTGTTCTTCTGAAAACGTTTTGTAAAAGCTATGTGTTCATCTTTTTATAAAGATAATTTTTCTGCTGCAGGTCTCCAGCAGGTAGCTTGCTAAACTGTCTTCAGCTCGCTTAGCCATAAAATATGCTTGGGAGGGAAGAAACTATTTGTGTACTCAGGAAAACTGCCAATTCTCATCCTCAGCCTGTGTCATATTTCACCACTTGGCTCTGCCTGATATCAGACAAGACTTCGAGACCACTGCAGTAGAAGCACTAACAAGTGGAAAAGTCCAGCTACCCTACTTAGGCAGATTCATCCTCCTCCTCACATCTCCTTTTGCACATCCCAATTCATCCCACAGCCAGACCAACATAACCGATTATTTGTACCTCTATATCCAAGTACTTCAGCCAGAGAAAGACGAAGAAACATTTTTAAAGCCCAAAGTGAAACTGAAAGTAGTGAACTGGCCTCCTGGCAGGAAGCAGGAGTGGAGGATGACAAAGCAAATTCACCTCCCAAGTACAGGGCAGGGAGTGGACTTCAGCCCAGTGGCGTTCTAACCCATCAGGCAGGTACACGGCTCAAAACGTGGGTACACAGCTCCAGAGCACTGGAAAGATTTAGATCACAGCTCACTGGGCTGAGCAACAGCAGGAATAAACCAAAGAGCTCCAACTCAGTGTGAGAACAAGTAGACACAATAGCATGTATTCCGATTCAAAACAACATGCTCAACTATTATTAGACACCAAGAAATTCTCCATGAAATAGAGCTGACTGAAGAGACGGAAAACAGAACACTGACTCACTATTCAGCCTCAAAGTTTAAACTTCCAGGTTCCTTCAGTGTTTTTGCTCAAAAAGTTTTTAAATCTGATTTCAGACGGTAAAAAGCACCCTGAAGAACAAAGGGGAGGCAGTGTAACAGTGGGGAAAACAGACACAGGCTAATAAGATGGAGGATGGTGATGGTAGTACAACACTGTGAATATACTTAATGCCACAGAACTCTACACTTAAAAATGGCTAAAATGGTAAATTTTATGTTACATAGCACAGACTTTGTTTGGAGACAGCTCCAACTCCTGGCTGTGGGGCTTTGAACTTGTGGCTAAGCATATATGTCAGTTTATTCATCTGCAAAACTGAATTTTTTATATTAAAATATTGGTATATAATTAATGAGCATTTATCCACGTGCTGGGCACTCGCCCTGGGACTAGGCATAGAACACCTAGCAAGAAAGACAAGGCCCCTGCCTCTACCAGGCTTACAGTCTAGAAGACTGTGGTAACCCGGAGACCTCGAACAAAGGTAACTCCAACTGCCTCTCACACCAAGCCTATCAGCCCAAGGCAGCTTTTCCTACTTGGGGTGAGAAATGGGCTTGGTGCACAACACAGTTTCAACTGCACTGATAATCAGGTTAACCTGATTTGGACTAGACTTTGGTGATGATGATTATGTGTACCCTGCTGAAATGCAGTTTTGTAACTCAGAAGCAATACTGTCCAACCTTCACTTTATAGATAAGGCCACAGATGCACTGACAGATAAATAACTTGCCCCAGGCTAGACAGCCAATTATTAGAATTCAGAACCACACCTATCCAAAGGCCTAAAACTTTTAACTTATCCAGAATTTGCTAATTATCTAATAACACTGTGAACATCTGATTTTCTTAAGAACATATTAATTACCATCATGAATTCGATGAATGAATTAGTTGTAACTCTCTCGTTAAGATGAATTCTTGAAGTGGTTAAATACCTAATCTTGCATGTACAGTAGTTGCCCCTTATCTATGGTTTCACTTTCCACAGCTTTAGTCACCCTAGGCCAAGCCTAGTCCAAAAATATTAAATGGAAAATTCCAGAAATAAACAATTCTGAGTTTTAAATTGCACACCATTCTGAGTAGTGTGATGAAATCTTGCGCCTTTCCACTTTGTCCTGCCTGGAACGTGAATCATCCCTTTGTCCACGTACCCACACTGTGTAGGCTACCTACCTACTGGTTAGTCACTTATTACGTATGTACAGGAGAAAACATAGTATATATAGGGTTCAGTACTGTCTGCAGTTGCAGGCATCCACTGGGGGGCTTGGAACGTATCCCTGTGGATAAGAGGGGACTACTATATTCACAAACACAGAATATTTTATTCTTGTACTATGTATACATACATAAGTCAGATTACTGGTCTTACAAAGAAAAATCATCTATATACCAATTAGACTGCCAGGAACATCACTCAAAATTACAGGGGTAGAAAACAGTTAAGAAAATCAGGAAATCAGATTTAAAGAGGAAACGCCAAAAGTCTGAGAATTAGCTCAGATTCTCAGGAAAATAAAATTAAATACCTTCTTTTTCCATTCTCTAAACAAGTAAGAAACTCAAAAGGATCCAACTTATTTATGAGAAAAAGAAAACCATCCATCTTATTTGGACACAAATTAAAATGAGAAATCAGAATAATGAACCAATCCATTTAAGCACCAACAACAGCATCTTTGGGCTTCGAGCAATACTTATCCGGAACCACAAGAAGCTTCCCTCACCTGTGGAGTGCCAATGACACTGCAGTGGAGGCCATAAGCCTCCCAGGGATCAGGAAGGCCTTACTATCTCTGAATGACTGAAAAACCTGAGTAGGAAAAGGATCAGCAAAATTACGGGGGTTCCTACAAGGGCTTACCAACATCAACTCAACACGAATCTAACATGAAAGACCGAAAAGAGGGGCCAAAAAATATGTACCTGTGACCATCGTGAATGTTAAGGCCTGGGAAGAAACTGAGAATTTCATTAAAACAGAAAGATGACTGCAGGTAGGGAATAGGAGTCGGGCTAAAGAAGACTCTCAATATTTTCAAACCTAAAAACTAACTCACAGATGATACTATTTAACATGCGAAGACAGTAGAAAAAAGAAAGAACTTGTGGAAAACTTCATTAAGAGGAGCAACAAAGTTGGCACCAGCATTTACCTACTTCTTAGAGCCACAGAGAGCACAAGATTGTTTCTTCTCCTTTCCCTAGCTATTTACTGATCCATTAATTTTATTACTTTTTAGAACCGGTCCTTCTAACTATCATCAACAGTTATACTTTTCCCAAACATAAAGTAAAAAACAAGCATTCTGCCATGAAAAGGCAAGGTGGCAGCACTGTTTTAGATTTAAAGAGGCATTAACCACAATAGTATACAGTCCTTGAGGTTCTTGACTGGATTCTGATTCTTTAAAAAACATGAAAGGGTCATTAAAGATACATCCGGGGACAAGTGAGGAAATTTAAACATGGACTGGATATTTTTTATTAGTATTTTTTGTAAATTATCTTAGTATCTTAGTATGCAGTTATGTAAGAGAACGTCCTTATTTTTAGGAGAAGCACATTGAACTGTTTAAGGATGAAGGGTCGTGATGTCTACAACTTTGAAGTGATTCAAAAAAATTTTACATAGAGAAAACAAATTATGGCAAAAATGTTAACCACTGTTGAATTTAGGTAATAAGTATAAGGGCATACACTCTACAATTCTTTAAAATTTTCTGTAGGTTTAAAAAGTTTCTAATAGGGGCCAGCCCCGCGGCCAAGTGGTTAAGTTCGTGCGCTCCGCTTTGACGGCCCAGGGTTTCACTGGTTCAGATCCTGGGTGCGGACATGGCACTGCTCGTCAGGCCACGTTGAGGAGGCGTCCCACATACCACAACTAGGAGGACCCATAAGTAAAAATACACAACTATGTGCTGGGGGGATTTGGGGAGAAAAAAGCAGAAAAAAAAATTGGCAACCGTTGTTAGCTCAGGGGCCAATCTTTAAGGGAAAAAAAAAGCTTATAATAAAAAGGTAAATGGAAAAAAGAAGAAAGAGAGGGTATACTTTATGCTGCTACTGGAAGATACAAAAAAAAATTCAATGCACAGAATTACTGCAACCATCTTGGGAAAATGAAGGGACCTACTGGGAACCTCAGGAGACCTAATGACATGCCAAGGATGATCAGAAAGAGAAATAATTGCTTTGTCCTTTATGACAGAGTTGAACCACTAAAGTAGGCAACCCCAGAGCCGTCTTACACTGGGTATTCTTGTCATCTGAGATAGTAAAATTGGCTTATAGTTTAAAACAACAACAATGAAAAGCAGATTCTGAGGACACAGTAATATAACACTGGCTTTCTAAGTGCCTTTGGCTAACATCTCAGGATCAAACTGTTTTTCCTTTTTTTAAAAAAATGAGGTGAAATTCACAAAACATACAATTAACTACTTTTAAGTACATAATTCAGTGGCATTTAGTGTATTCACAACGTTGTGCAACCACCACCTCTCTCGAGTTTCAAAACTTTTTCATCACCTCATATCCATTAAGAGCCTTCCAGACCCATTAGGTAATCACTCCTCATCCCTCCTCCCCAGTCCACTGGCAACCACTAATCTTCTGATGTCTGTCTCTGTGAATTTGCCTATTCTAGATAATTTATATAAAAGAAATCATATAATACGCAACCTTCTGTCTCTGTCTTATTTCACTTAGCATGTTTTCGAGATTCACCCCAAACTGCAGCATGTTGATCAGCACTTCATTCCTTTTTATGGCTGAGAAATATTCCATTATACATACATACAGTCACGCATAGCTTAACAACAGGGATACGTTCCAAGAAATGCATCATTAGGCAATTTCCTTATCGTGCAAACATCATAGAGTGTACTTACACAAATCTAGATGGTATAGCCTACTACACACCAGGCTATATGGTACTAACCTTAAGAGACTAGTCACATATGCAGTTCCTCATTGACCAAAACTCTATGAGACACAGGACTGCATGATTTTTTATTTATCCATTCACCTGTTGATGGGCATTTGGGTTGTTTCTACCTTTTGAATATTATGAGTAATCCTGTTATAAACACTCACATACAAGTGTCTGTGTGGGCATACGTGTTCATGTCTTTGGATATAAATCTAGGAGTAGAACTGCTGGGTCATACGGCAATTTCGTGTTTAACTTTTCGAAGAACCACCAAACTCTTTTCCATAGCAGCTGAACCATTTTACATTTCTACCAGCAATGTACAAGTGTTCCTATTTCTCCACATCTTCACCAACACTTATTTTCTTTTTCATTACAGCCATCCTAGTGGGTGTGAAGTGATATCCGACTGTGGTTATGATTTGCATTTCATTAATGACCAAGGATCCTAAACATCTTCTCGTGTACTTATTGGCCATATCCTCTCTGAAAGAAATGTCTAGAGGAAGTGACATGCCATAGAAGATTTGAGAAAGCTCTAAATCCAGAATTTTCCATCCATACCCTGAGGGTAGAGACCTTCAGACTGGAAAGATAAGCAGAGCTAAGGGACCTAACCCAGTCCTAGATGTTCTCTTGAAGTAAAAAGTCTAATTATAATATTACTGGAGTTGGTTATTTATCAAAGGAAATGGCCCAGTATGAAATGGATAAGTAGTGAAGTTTGAAAGGAGTTCTATCACCAGGAGCCTGTAATTATTATATTCCCAGTCAAACTCTAGGTCCAAAAATGGCATCTTATTGGAAGGGGAAAGCTAAAGCAGCATGGCCCTCATATAGGAACTCTCTCTGACACTGCCGCTACATGCCCTGTGCTCCTCTCAAGTATGGTCCTAAAGGATATCAGACATGGGGAATCTTTCTGGGGGAAGCCGGGCCAAGGCATTCAGTCCTCCGCCAGCGAAATGAGTTAACGGGTGACCACGAGACTTGCTGATTTTCTCTTACTGCTCCCATCCTATAGAAGACAGTATATGCTCTGTATTCTTACTGCTTGTATGCCCCAGACTGAGAACATTACCTGGCACATAGAAGGTGCTTAATAAATCTTTGCTGAATGGAATAAACCAGTGACCAAAATACAGTATTTTTCTTTTCTCCTTTTTATTTGGTTTCTCACAATCGTATACTGGGACTATATGACAGAGGGCAGAGGAATGACGACAACAACAAAAATGTATCATTTGGCCCACGGACTGCTGATCATGCAAACGTATATCTGGACCAATCAAGGCTAAACTAGGGAGAGCATAGCTACCTCCCAGAGATCTTCAGCTGGTTGGATGGGGCACCTGCAACAAGTCACAGTATGACAGCTGGACGTGACTAGGAGTCCTCTCTCATTCGGGAGGGGGAGGAGAGTATCTGTAGTTGTTACTTGTTTAGGGAATGCTCCCACTTTCACGGAGGATTCCCTAGTACAGAGTGAGGTCATTCCAGAGTTGACATGGGGGTGGGGCCACCCAGGAATTTAGAACTGGAAGAGAGTTTTTCTCATAGTACCTGGTCTATAAACTACACATCTGGGAGCTTTTGACAGTCATGGTTCTCTTCAGCAGAGACGGAAGACCACTGCGAAGACCTAAAGACCACAAACACAAAAGGAAATCTACAAGTATTTTCAGTCCTTGGTTCCAGCTGTTCCTGAAGCCCAAACAAATGCCCGTCTTGGAAGTCTGTGTAACATAGCAATATCCTTTAAATACCCCTTGCCCCTTTAGCATTATCTAGTTTGAAGTGAGTTTGCTATTTGCAACGTAACAAACCCAGATTAATTCAAAATTGTACAGTGTGTTCAAGGGATAGAGTCTGCACATCTGGTGCAAAGTCTGTTAGAAGAGGCAGAAGAGGAGCCAGCCCCATGGACGAGTGGTTAAGTTCCCGCGCTCCGCTTCAGCGGCCCAGGGTTTCGCCAGTTCAGATCCTGGATGCAGGCATGGCACCACTCATCAAGCCATGCTGAAGTGGCATCCCACATGCCACAACTAGAAGGAACCACAACTAAAAATATACAACTAAGTACCGGGGGGCTTTGGGGAGAAAAAGCAGGAAAAAGAAAAAAAGAAGATTGGCAACAGTTGTTACCTCAGGTACCAATCTTTGAAAAAAAAAAGGCAGAAGTGCTGGAAAGGTAAATTAAAACAACTCAGGCCGAGAAATCCCACTTTTGGGTATATATTTATCCAAAACAACTGAATGCAGAGTCTCAAAGAGATATTTGCTATCCATGTTCACAGCAGCATTATTCACAATAGCCAAAAGGCAGAAGCAACCCAAGTGTCTACCAGCGGATGAACGGATAAACTAAATACAGTATATGCATACAATGGAATATTATTAAAAAGGAAAATCTACCTCATCCTAAAATGGGGATGAACACTGAGGACCTTATGCTAACTGAAATAAGCTGGCAGAAAGACAAATAATGTCAAATTCCACTTATATGAGGTATCTGGAGTAGTCAAATTCATAGAAACAGAAAGTAAAATGATGATGGACAGGGACTGAAGGAATGGGGAAACGGAGAGTTATTGTTTAATGGGTATAGTTTCAGTCTTGCAAGATGAAAAATTTCTGGAGATTGGTTGCACAACATGCTTAACACTACTGAACCGTACAATTAAAAATGGTTAAGGTGGTAAATTTTATGTTATGTGTACTTTACCACAGTTTTTAAAAAATTTAATTAGAGGGGGGCCAATATGCTTCATTAAGAAATCTGGACTTACTCCTCAAAGCAAGAAGAGCATCTAAAGGTTTTTTAAAAGAAAAAAAACAATTTTATTGAAGTATAATTTACATTATATAAAATTCATCCATTTCAATTGTACAATTCAAAGATTCTTCCTAAAGTTACCAAGTTGTAAAACCATCACCATGTTCAGGGACATTTTCATCATCCCAGTAATGTCCTACTCCCCATAACGTGTAAATATGTTACATTACATGGCAAAGGGGAATTAAAGCTGCTAATCACTTAGCTGAAAATAGAGAAATTATCCAGGTGAACTCAGTGTAACCCCTTAAGGGTGGAAGACCAAACTGACAGAACCAGAGACAGCAGCGTGAGAAGGACTTGCAAGACATGCTGGCTTTGAAGATGGAGAAATGAGGCCATAAGTCAAGGAATGCGTGTAGCTCCTAGAAGCAGGAAAAGGCAAGGAAATGGATTCTCCAGCATGAACACATCCTGATAGCACCTAGCTTTTAGCCCAGAGACACACATTTTAGACTTCTTATAAATTGGTGTTTTTTTAAACCATTGAGTATGTGGTACTTTATTACAGCAGCAAAAAGCCAATACAATGGCTATTCATTCTATTATTTGTTCTATTTTACTGTATATTTGAAAATGTTCATTGTAAAAGGAAAAACACTATGAATACGAGGGCAGACTAAGGATTACAATTTAAAAGGTGCTGTTTTCTGCTGAGTCATTTCCTTCATAACGCTCCTTTCAAGAATTCAATTATCCATTAAAGATGCATACTTAGAAATAACTCCCACTTTTCTTGCCCCCCGAATTTAATTGTTATGAATACTTCCCGAAAAAGGTAAACGATCACTAGGATCAGTGCTAACAAAATTTTTGAAGATAGCAGAACACTGGCCTAGAAGAGACATGAAAATGTATGGTACACAAAAATTCCCAGAATGATGAACAGAAAACGTGATTCAGACAAAGCTATCTTCATAAACAAAACGTTTGTGGTTTATTGTTGTTCATGAAACTTTCTTTGGGACATAATTTAAAGTAGCAGTTACGAAATGATCAGGTAAATCTATAATTAAGTAAGGTTTTCAAAAGCGTGTTTACCTAACAGGGAACTGACAATAAGCCAGCAGTGGTCAAATGTATCTCATCCTACAGCCTAGTCAGAGAGCTATTTTCTAAAATACACTAGGAACTTTGGGGGTTTTTTTATTTTTAAAAAAGGAGAAAGTGCCAAAAAGCTAAATTGTAAACCAACATTCCATTTTCAAATCTAGCTGTTGTTACTGCATACAGAGAAAAATGCACCGGCTTTGAAAAGAAATACCACACACCTTTTACACGTATCTTTGATTAAAATGCTCCACATGGGTCTAATATGTCTTGCCTTTGCGATTTCCTCACAGTGTGCTACAGGGGCCAGCTTCAAAGCCTTTCCAATTCATCTCCCCTAAAGAATGATGCTGACCATACCATCTTTGGAAATATTACAAAAGTAAACTTCAGCACACTTCGCCTCTAAAAATGCATACCAGGGTACACATCTAAGAGAGAATCTAAGGCCTATGTTATCACTCGTAGTCTCTCCTCTAAGAACAAAACGGTAAATAAATCTTGGCCAAGTTCTACGTAATAAGATGAACAAAACCAATGCAATGTTATCACCACTACCAGTAATGCCACACGGCCTAAATGCCAACTTTACTCATTCTGCAGCCAACCCATCTCCAAATACACTGTGGCTATATTTGGCTGCTCCCTGGTACATGTGAGATAGGTACCTTTAAAAAGCTACACACTTACAGCTAGGAGACTAAATTAAATTAGATGGAACTTGGAGAAAGAATATGATAAAGGCAGACTTTATGAGAGCTAACAAACCTGAGTGGACCAGGCCTCTTTTTCTTTTACAAACTAATAAAATGACACTATAAGTATGTCAGAGACTGCTGCCGGTTTTTAGTAGTAGCTTATCACTGAGAACAAACAAAGAAGACAATATTTAAAGAATATTTCCTCTAAAAGCCCTGTGACACTTGGAAACAATCTTACATACTCTGTTAATATTTTCATGTTCTGGGAAACCAGCTACAGACGACAGGCAGTCAGGTTTAGACAGCTCATCCAACTATGGCATTTCTTATACATTACAGAAGAAAAGGATTTTTTAAAATAGCTACTTTGCATGACACTGCATAATTATCACCAGTTAAACTACAAAAAAAGTCATAAAACCACCCAAAGAAACATGAAAAAAACACTACCAAATTTGGTTTATGAAGAAATAATACAAACTGAGGAAAAAAATTCTTCTATAGCTTTTTCTGATTTGTCCTAAAAACAAGTGGTGTCTCAAAGAGAGAAAAAGAGCAAACATCCCAAAATAACGGAAACAGTGAAGGAGTTTATGTATTACAAGCTTCACAAAGGTCAAGAAGATCCCTCTCTCCAGCACCTTTTCTTTCGATCCTCTGTGGATGAGGGTAAGGCAAATACACTTAGTTCTACACTAGTAAGATATACTAAAAACTAACCAAAAATTTGCTTCATTCACCATAAAATCCTTCATGACTCTAATTTAATAAGTTCTATTTAAAAATTAGCACTATCTTTAACAAAAGGTTGCCAACTAATAAATGAAGAAAGAACAGAATTAGAAAACTACCTTTTTGCAACCACTTATGCGATAAACAAACCACTCAGGCAAGGATCATCAACGGATACTAAATCACTTGGGAGAAAGACTGCTAGGGAAAAGGATATTCTCACAGTCTCTCACAGATTACTCATTAATTACAAAGGAGAAAAACAGGTGAACACTATTTTAAGCAAATACTCATATTCAGCATAATAATGGGACAAACTAACAGAATACGCCTCCTGACATATGATAAAACAGAAGACACAGAATCATCTGTGTATTATTTCTAACAAAAAAATGTTTAACCTGAATCTAATTGTGAGGAAACAATCAGACTAACCAAAAATAAAGGGCACTCTGGAGGACAAATGGCCTGGACTATTAAAAAATGTCAATGTCAGAAAACACCCAAATGACAAAGGTGAAGAAACTGTTGCAGATTAAAGACGACTAAAGAGACATGACAACCAAATGTAACAGAAGACGCTTGAGAAGATCTTGGATTTAAAAAAGTTATAAAGGGCATTTGGGGAACAAATAGAAAAATCTAGATATGGACTGTATACTGGATAACACTAGTGCTTTCACGCTAAATTCCTTGGGAGTGACCATGATAATGCAGTTATGTAAGATAATGCCCTTGTTCTTAGGAGACATTTCCTTCAGGGCTAAAGGGTGAAATATCATGATGTCTGCAATTTATCTCAAGCGGTTGGGGGGCGGAATGTATAAAATCCATAGAGAGAACTCTGATACACTGCTGGTGGGAATGTAAAATAGTAGTCAATTTGGAAGAATTTGGCCGTTTCTTGAAAAGTTAAACATAACTTTACCATACAAAACAGCAATCCACTCCTAGGTATCTACCCAAAAGAAATTAAAACACATCCACACACAGTCTTACAAGCAAATGTTCATAGCAGTTTTATTCATAATAGCCAAAAAGTACAAACAACCCACATGTCCATCAACTAGAAAATGGACAAACAAAATGTGGTATATCCATACAACAGAATATACTCAGCAATAAACATGAATGAAAACACTATACATGCTAAACCATGGATAACCTCATAAATATTATGCCAAGTGAAAAAAGCCAGATACAAAAAACCACAAATTACATGATTCCAATGATATAAAAAGTGAAGAAAAGGCAACTATTCAGAGACAGAAAAAAGACTACTGGCTGCCTGAAGTTGGAGATGAGAATGGGAACTAACTGTAGAGAAATCTACTGGAGTGATGAAAATATTAAACAATTGGATTGCAGTGATAGTTCTTAGCTCTGGAAACTTATGAAAAATCATTCAATTATCCAGTTTAAATGGATTAATTTATTACTGTAAATCATTCTTCAATAAAAGTGCTTAAAAAATAAAGCAAATATAATAAAATAGAAATTATACAGGTATTCATTGTGTTAAGTCTTTCAACTCTTCTAGTTTTGAAATTCTTCAAAATAAAAAATTAGGGGACAGATGAAAATGAACTCTGCAACACACACACACACACACTCCAAAATTAGTGTTTCTAACTGCAGGTTACCTAAAGGAGGTAAAGGACATAGCACAACTCAGATTTAGGATTAAATAAAAGCATTGGAACGTAGGGACAAATTTTATCTGATTAACAATTTTTTTCTACTTAGGTATTGTTTTTTCCTAATTACACAAGTAATGTATGTTCATCGTAGAAAATTTAGGAATTAAAGCAGAAAAGAAAGAAGAAGAATTAAAGTATAAAAAGGAAAATAAAACCCAACTGTAATCTCATAGCCAGAGATAACCATTTATAATTTCTTTATTCTACAGGTAAAAGGAGATCCATTTCCGGGAGGGAAAGGTATCTATACATAACATCATCACAACTTGATCAATTATTCAGTTGGCATAGCAAAATTTTATATCGTATCCAAACACATAAATCATAAGAATGAAAAGGCAGAATAAAAAATTTTAGATGGAAATCCAATGCTTCCTTTCAGCTTCCAATGAAAAACTGCATGCATTAGCCTCAGGTCTCTCCCAAAACCCTCCTAAAATACAGGTGTGATGCTACAGACTAAATGAATGTTTGTGCTCACCCCCGACCCCCCAAACTCATATGCTGAAATCCTAACCCTGCATGTGATGGTATCAGGAGGTGGGGCCTTTGGGAGGTGATTAGGCCACAAGGGTGGAGCTCTCCTGAAAGGGATTACTGCCCTTATAAAAAAGACACCCCCTCACCCCCCACCCCCCAGCCCTGCCCCCTGGAGCTCCCTCACCCCTTCCATCACATGGGGTTACAGCAAGAGGTCAGCCATCTCTGAATCAGGAATGGAACCCTCATGGAATATCACATTTGTCGGCAACTTGATCTTTGACATGCTAGCTTCCAAATTTGCGAGAAACAAATTTCTGTTGTTCATAAGCCACACAGTCTATGGTATTTTTGTTATAGCAGCCAGAATGAACTAAGACAAATGGGGGGGAAAAAGTCATAAATTCACAAGGACAAAGTGAACAAGTGGAGGCAACATTTGGGGCCCTGGAAAGTAGACAGACAAGTGCTAAATGACTTAGCTGACCTGAGAAAGCTGACTCCTCCTCAGCCAGCAGTGAGGAAAAGGAGAGAAGCGACCTGCCTTAAAATGAAGATCCCCAAAAGGTTCAGGAATTAATGGCACCACGTACCCTACAAGTGAGGTGAAGACAGGGATAAAAACAGGAGAGGTTATGCATTTGCCTAAACCTAACAGTCAGACTTCAGATCCCCTAATATAGTCTAAACACCACATAGCCTAGGGACTGCTCCACCCTGGAGGAAATGGGTGGGGCTGTTAAGCCCTCAGTTAACAAACCCTACAATCAGGACCACAGCTTCCAATCTACTTTTTGTGTCCTCTTAAATAGGAGCAGATAGCCAAGAACCACCAAATATTTAAGGTAAAGCATCTAATATGAAAGAAAAAGACTAAAGCAAGCAAACAGAAAAGGCAACTTGAAGAAAACAACAAGGAGATCTCCCAGAAAACAGAGCAAAATTTTTGTTAAAAGGTGAAAAGAGAAAAGATAGAGGACCAGACCAGAAGGTCCAATATCTGAAAAATAGGAGATCTAAGACAAGAGAACAGAGAAAGTGAAGGGGAGGAAATCAAAAGATTAATTCAAGAAATTTTCCAAGAGAGAGGACAGTTTCCAGACTGGAAGGGCTCTCCAAAGCTGAGTAGAGTGTATGAAAAGACATGCTGAAACGCATCACCACCACATTTCAAGACACTGGAGACACAGACAGTTACCAAAAGCTTCCAGAAAGGGAAAAAACAAGATTCATTCAAAGAACAAAGAATCAGAACAGCATCACATTTTAACATCTTCACTGAAAAACAGAAGACAAAGGAGCAGTGCCTTCAAAATTCCGAAAAAAATATTCCAACATTAAAATTGCTACCTAACCAAACCCGGAGTATATCAACCAAGCATTAGAGTAAAATACAGTTTCAGAATACAAAAGTCTCAAATTTTATCTCCTTTGCACTCTCAGGAAGTTTAAAAAAATGGGGTCCAGGAAACAGAGGTTCCAACAAAGGGGGGGAAAGTGTGAAAGAAATCCCCAGGGTACCCAGGGTAAGAGCTGTGCAGCAGACCTAGCACTCACCCAGTCCAGATCAGAGGAGGCCAAACACTCTGGATAAAAAGATAAAACTGATAGAACACCTAAAGTGTCTGAACCTACTAAGAGATTCATAGTTGGTAAGGAGTTTGAAGATAACTCGGTAAAAAAACATGTAAGAGACTGAGCAAACCAAAAATCAAGACGATTATTACCCTTGGGGCAGCAAAAGACTGCAGAAAAGGAAAATAAATCCATGTACGGTAGTCCCCCCGATCTGTGGAGGATACAATCCAAGATCCGCATGGGATGCCTAAAACCACAGATAATAAAGCTTACAGATACCGTGTTTTTTCCTATACATGCAGACATACCTGTGATAAAGTGTAAGTTATAAATTAGGCATAATAAGAGATTAACAATGATAACTAATAATCGAACAATTATAACAAGATACTATAATAAAAGTTACCATAGATCTTAGCAACCTCAGCATATGATTTTTTTTCTTTTCTTACTAAGTCAGGAACTTTCACCTTCTCACTTAAAGGAAACCACTTTACAGTTTCTCTAAATCGGCAAGATCACTACTCTTGCACTTTGGCGCCATTATTAAGTAAAATAATAACTTGAACACAAGCACTGTGATACCACCACAGTTGATCTCCTAACGAGACAGCTATTAAGGAACTAACAGGCGGGTAGCGTGTACAGCATGGATACGCTGGACAAAGAGATGATTCACGACCCTGGTGGGACACAGCGGGACAGTACGAGATCTCATCATGCTACTCAGAACAACGCCCAATTTAAAACTTATGAATTGTTCATTTCTGGAATTTTCCATTTAATATTTTCAGACTGAGGTTGACTGTGGGTAACTGAAACCCTGGAAAGCAAAACCGTGGATAAGGGGGACTACTCTACACTAATGGCTCAAATGTCAATAAGCATTTAAAGACTTAAACACTGAAAACTGATTTAACCAAATTACAAATAATTAAAATGGGAGACAGGGTGAGTGAAACTAACAATTACCATGTGACAGCACAGTTCTGAATCTTTACACATATTAATTTATCCAATCCTCAGATAAAAACTGACACTGTCCTTATATATGATGAAAACAAGGCATAAAGAGGGTAAATATCTTGCCAAAGGTCACACAGATAGTAAATAGCATAAGTTTTGAACTTTGCTCTTCACCACACTGACTCTCACAGAACAAAATCCCCATCTCCCTGTGGGAAGTCAACAGATAATGGTTAAAATTGAAAAAATCAATTGAGAAGTAAAAATCCAAAAATCAGTTGAAAGAACTGAAAAAGATTACCTCTGGAGAGTGAGATAAGGACAAGGGGGTCTAGAATCCCTGTTCCTTTTAACAAGCCTGTAGAACTACTTTACTCTTTAAACTACATGTGTTTATAACTTGGATAAAATGAAAATTAAATTATAAGAAAATATACTTCCCTTTCAAAACACTTTTTAAGTAAACATTAAAACTCTTATTCAACCCTAGAACACTGGACACACACAACAGAGGAAAAAGGGCAAAAACAAGCTCAAATATATATATAAGCATTTGACACATGATAAAGACAGCTTTTCAAATCATTGGGAGAAATGTGAATTTCTCAATAAATGGGAAAACTGACTAATCATCTGGAAAACATGTTAGATACTGGTCTCTCACCACAAAGCCAAATAAGCTTCAACTATATAAAAGATTTATATGTAAATTATGCAATCATAAAGAAAACTGAGGTGAATAATTATATCACAGTCAGATGGGGAAGCATGTCTAACCACAAAACCAAAAGCAGAAATCAGAAAGGAAAAGACTGCTCCATTCAACTTCATAAAAATTCTCAAAACAGTGCTACATAGTAAAAAACATTATAAACCAAGTTAAAAGATGAACTAGAGGAAAAGTAAACATTTAATAAGAAGCTAATTTCCTTAATATGCAAACAGCTCATACAAATCAATAAGAAAAATAATCTAATAGAGGTAGAGAGGAAAACACACAAGTCACAAAAAAACAAATGGTTTCAATAAAGCTGGGGAAAAAATACAAATGGCCAATAAAGCTATGGAAAGAAGTTCTATCTCATTCATAATTAAAGCAACACAAATTAAAATGAATATATTATTGGGGGCTGGCCCAGTGGTATAGTAGTTAAGTTTGGCACACTCTGCTTTGGTGGCCCGGGTTCACGGGTTGGGATCCCAGGTGAGGACCTACACCACTCATCAAGCCAAGCTGTGGTGGCGACTCACATACAAAATAGAGGAAAGACTGGCACAAATGTTAGCTCAGGGCCAGTATTCCTCCAGAAAAAGAGGAAGACTGGCAACAGATGTTAGCTCAGGGGCAATCTCCCTCACCAAATAAATAAATAAAGTGAATACCTTTTTAACCCATTAGACCAGCAATAATGTAAAGACAAAGACCACTCTTGGGTTGATAAGTGTGGCAAAACAAGCACTCTTGTACCCTGGTAGTAAAGATGAAAATTGGTACAATACTGTTGGAGTGAATTTGATATTACCTATCAAAATCTAAATTGCCCATACACTCAGCCCCAGCAATTCTACTTCTAGGCCTGTATCCAGAAGAGTATGAAGACACTTGTACCAGAGCAGCTCTATAAAAGCAAATACCTGGAAACTGTCCATTCACCAGGAAGTGGTTAAATAAAATATGGTCAGCCACAATGGAATACCATGCAGCCATTAAAAAAAAAAAGATCATGTTCATAGCATACTGTGAAGTTAAACAAGTTAACCTGGGAACAGTAGGTATAGGATGATTCCATTTGTGTGTGTGTGCGTGTGCGTGTGTGTGTGTGTGTTTAAGTATGGGGGAGGGGATAAGACCTCTATACACAAGATGGTGCACCTACAGATCATGTTCTCCCAGTTAGAAAAAATCCTGACAACTTAAGTGGATGATGGATCTGAAATGGCCCAGCCTAAAGTCCATACTTAACAACATATCAAAGTTTGTTTTAATGTATAGTGGAAGAGACAATCTCCCAAGAATGCCTAACATTGAAGACCTAAAGACATCTATCAGGGACTACTTTCATGACTTTTAACTATCTATATAGAAAAAAGGTCTCTTTCAGAAAAATGGTAGGAGAAGGGATTCAAACCTGCATGGAGAATGGAGAAAAGTATAATGAAAACTTTCCATTAGCATACCTAAGGACTCTGTGACCACTTTGATCAAATACATGCCTATAAAGGTACAGAATGTCTCTGAAAGAATAGAATAATAGCCACTTCTGGACAGCGGGATGAGAGAAACACACGGATTTATGTACTATCTAAACTTCTCACAAGAAGCATGTATTATCTTTATGATTATATAGCCAAATAAAATTTTAAGAAGTTAAAACACAAATAGGAAACGGGAAAATCACGCAAAAAATACAACTTAACAAATATCAATTTTTAAAATGACAAAAACGCCGAAAAGCAAGGACATTTACAGCTATTAAGACGACATAGAGGGGCTGGCCCGGTGGCGCAATGGTTAAGTGCGCACGTTCCACTTCTCGGCGCGCCAGGGTTCGCCGGTTCAGATCCCGGGTGTGGACATGGCACCGCTTGGCAAGCCATGCTGTGGCAGGTGTCCCACATATAATGTAGAGAAAGATGGGCATGGATGTGAGCTCAGGGCCAGTCTTCCTCAGCAAAAAGAGGAGGATTGGCAGCAGATGTTAGCTCAGGGCTAATCTTCCTAAAAAAAAAAACAAAAAAACACTACATAGAATAACACCTGGAAAGATACACAGGGGACTGATAGTGGTTATTACCTCTGGCAAGAGATAGGAAGTCTAGAATTGGAAAATTACTTACTTTTCTTTTTTCTGTTGTTTTTTTTTTTGCGAGGAAGACTGGCCCTGAGCTAACATCTGTTGCCAATCTTTCTCGTTTTGCTTGAGGAAGATTGTCACTGAGCTAACATCTGTGCCAATTTTCCTCTATTTTATGTGGGATGCCACCACAGTGTGGCCCGATTAGCAGTGCTGGTCTGTGCCCATGATCCAAACCTGTGAACAGCAGGCTGCCAAAGTGGAGCACACGAATTTAACCACTACACCACCAGGCCGGCCCCAAGACTTACTTTTCATTGAAAAATCTTTGGTACTGTTTGAATAACTATTTTTTAAAAATATTGATGATTTTTTAATGTATATAGAATATTCAGCAGTAAAACAGAATGAACTTCTATATATGATACATGCTACGATGTGGATAATTATACCTTGAAAACATTATGCTAAGGGAAAGGAGCCAGTCACGAAGGTATACTGCATGTCTACATTTATATGAAATATCCAGAAAAGGCAAATCCAGAGAGACAGAAAACAGAACTGTGGTTGCCTGGAGCTGGGGGTGAGAGTGGGGACCGACCACCAACTGGCATAAATCCTACTGGAGTGACAGAAATGTTCTAAAACTGGATTGTGATGATGGCTGTACAAATCCATAAACTTACAAGAATCACTGAATTGTACATTTAAAATAGGTGAATTTTTTGATATATAAATTATACCTCAATAAAGTTCTAACATTTTAAAAACCAAAACAAGAAGCTACCACATAGCTGGAATTTGCTTTAAAATACTGTTTTCTGGTGGGAAAAATGAAGAAAAAAAGGCAAAATACTAATGATTGTGAAATCAAGATGAGAGGTAGATAGGGTTCATTATAGTTTTTTTCCTAAATAAAAATGTTAAGTCTATAAAAAATAGCCAACGTGTGCACGCACCCACGCACGCACACACACACACACAAATAAGGCTTCACCAGAAATCAAGGAAATGCAAATTAAAACAAGTAATGCCTTTCATCTATCAGATAAATCTACCCGGCAAAAATTAAAAATTTTAATTCCCAGAAAGCAGGCCTTCTAATGCCTAACTGTTAAGATTATTACTTAGCATATCCTTCATGGAGGCAATCCGGCAATGTTTATCAAGAACCTTCAAAAGAGCATACCTTTGACCTGGCAATTCCACTTCTAAGAATCTGTCCTAAATAAACACATGGGTTATATATCACAATTTTTTTAAAAAATTAAGAAAGAGAGAAAGAAGAAAATAATTAGGCAAGTGAACAGATATTTTTAACAGTGAAAAACAAAAAAATCAACAAATGGCTGCTTAAATAAGTTACAGAATACTCAAGTAATGGAATATTAGTAGATGAAAAACAGGGAAAGATATCCATAATGTTTAGTGAAAAAGTAGGCTATAAAGCAGTATGTATTATAGATATTCTAACTTACATTTAGCAAAATGCACATGAATATCTATAAATGCACATATATGAACACAAACTGACAGCAGTGATTAGCTTTGAGCAGTATTATAAGTGGCTTTATTGTCTCCCTTCAACATTTCTGATTTGCTGGGTTTCTGTGTTCAGTGTTATTATTTTTAGTCAGAAAAAAAGGATATTTCCATTTCCCAAAAAGGCAAACTTCCCTATGAAAAAAAGAGACAAAGGGCATATTCAGCCAATTCATAAGAGTACACAAATTAAAACAAGATCACATGTTTTATGAAACTGAAAAAGAAAACTTTTTAAATTATACTATGCTACATTGATGAGATATTAAAGAAATAGTTACTCACACAGTAGTGGCAGACATAAAAATTAGTCCAACCTTTATGGAGGAAACAATTTGGCAATTAAGTTTTAAGTGCATTAAAACCATGTTTATCTTTAGCCCAGCAATCTAATTTCTAGGAATAAATTTAAAGGAAATAATTAAAAATGCAAGCAAAGATTTAGCCACAAGGATGTTCAATATTGAGTTTATATTGACAAAAAACTGGAAACATATCCAACAAAAAGGGATTATTAAATTGTTCCACATCCACATAATGGAATACTGTGAAACCTTCAAAAGTAAAAGTGTAGAATCCTATTTATTAAGAATGGAGAAATGTTCATAAGCTATTGCTAAGTGAAAATAAATAATGTATGTACTGGTTGAAGAGCGACCCCCAAATTGACGTCCACCTAGAACCTCAAAATGCGACCTTATTTAGAAATAGAGTCTTTGCAGATGTAATTAGTTAAGATGAGGTCATACTAGATTAGGTTGGGCCCTAAATCCAACTGACTGGTGTCCTTCTAAAGAGGGGAAAATTTGGAGACATACACACAAGGAAGAAGACCACGTGATTACTGAGGCAGAGACTGGAGTGATGCAGCCACAAGCTAAGGAACACCAAGAAACCACCACAAACTAAGGACAGATAAGGAAGGATTCTTCCCTAGAACCTTCAGAGGGAGCACGGTCCTGCCGTGCTTGATTTCGGACTTCTGGCCTCCAGAACTATAAGAGAATAAATTTCTGCTTTAAGACACCCAGTTTGTGGTAATTTGTTAAGTAAAACACAGCAACCAGGAGCAGTCTCTAGTTCCAGGCTGCTCACATTTGAATCCTATTTCCACCACTTATTATCCATGTAACTTTAACTAAGTTATTAACCTTACCTAGTCTCTTTTCCTTTTCTGTAAAATGAGGATAACACTACTTATTTCCTAGAATTACTGTATTAAATTATATAATAAATGTAATCACTTAAAACAGTACCTGGAATATAGTAAATACTCCATTTTTGTAGAGCAAACACAGGTGTGTACACACACACACTACAGTTTAGAAAAATATAGATCAAAAGGTTAAAACTGTTTATCTCTGGGTCCTGTGAGTATGGCTTATCTGTTTTCTTTTTGCTTACTAGTACTTTCTAGCGTATCTGCAATAAGATGTATGTCATAATACTGTTTATGTCATAACACGTTATTTTTTTAATTTTAAAAAATTTAAAAGGCAGTGGTTCCCAGTTACAGTTGTATGTAAACCCCATCCCTCAGCTAGTGATTTCTACTCTCTCAAACTTGTTATTAAATATTGTATTAAAAAAATTCAAAAGCAAAACTTGAGAAAATAAGTGCCAACCAGAAAGCACTTGAGCAGCACATCATGTATCATTCAATCCATCATTAGCAGGCTGCTGCTCCACAACAGGCTGTGAGTCACTGACCCCGAGCACAATAATTCAAGTGTGAAACCTTGGAAACATTTTATAGACCAGAGGCTCAAACATTTCAAGAAAACACAACTGTTCATTTTTTAGAGTGAGTCTTTTAAAATCCAGTACATAGTAAATTCAATGGGGCTGGGTTCCATATTTGGAATAAACTGCTCCTCCTCCCAAGACATACATTAACTTTGGCAAATCATTAGAAAACCACTTACAAAATCAATTACCTTTCCAACAAGTGAAAAATGCATTAGTTTCATCTGCACAAGGTGATTTAATAAGAGTTAAACCTCTTCAGTGAGTTTTAGTCTTGTGTTCCAGGTCCCTAAAAAACTCAACTTATAAAATGTGTTCTCTGACACTATAAGTAAAATATAAGTACGTAAATTCAGATGAGCTCACTACAAGATAGTTTACTTAACACATTTTACTCAACACAGCAAAACCAAGTTTTAATAATTATATGTAATTACTGGATGAAAGTCTGTTGCCTAATACAGTGAAGGAATTCTACTATACTTGCAGAGACCAAATACACCACTGCATTGTTAATTAAAAGAAATATACCGAGCCAGCCCTGACAGCCCAGAGATTAAAGTTCAATGCGCTCCACTTCAGCAGCCCAAGTTCGGTTCCCAGGCGCAAACCACACCACTGGTCTGAAAGTAGCCATGCTGTGGCAGTGGTTCCCATAGAAGAACCAGAAGAACTTACAACTATACATAACTATATACTGGGGCTTTGCAGGGGGGAGAGGTGGGGAGGGCAGAGGAAGAAAAAAGGAGGAAGATTGGTAACAGATGTTAGCTTAGGGTGACTCTTCCCCTGCAAACACAAACACACAAACACACACACACACACAATTTGATCAGCCTATCCAAGTACCTTGACAACTAATTCAGTTTCCACTGAAGCAAAGAAGGAGGTACAAGGGCCATGGTACCCACTACTCTAGTAATAATTCTAACTAGATAATTATTCAAATTGGAATACCATTGCTGTAAAAACATTTTATATATATATATAATTTTATATATTTACACACACATGCATAGAAAATTCTCTACGTATATGCGTGTACATGCATATGTGTGCATATACATATGCATACAAAATTTTATAGGCATAGAAATTTCCCAAAAGGCACAGAAGAAATAGTAGTGGCTGTATCTGGAAAGGAGAGGGGATTTTTCCTTTTCACTTTTAGTCCAGAGGATGCAAATTAGTGGCCCAAGGACCACATCCTACCTACATATGTGCTTTATTTGGCCCCCACAGTGTTTTAAAAATATTTAAATTAGTTGCCAATGCTTGAAAATCAGGAAATTTCCCATAAAAATCTGAATTTCTGGCTTCTCTTGAAAAAACAGAAAAATCTAAGAACACTGGGCCCCCATTCCAGCACAGAAATATTTTATTTAAGGTAAATATCAGACATCTTTATAAAAAGCAAGCGCTTTCCAGCTCATACACACACTTCGACTGTTCATGTTCCCCATTTGGCACCTATAGGCATTTTAGTTAGCAACCCTTTTTTAGGCCCTTCTAAACTATTTGAACTTACTATATACATTACTTTTTAAAGTTTTTCCTCAATGAAACACACTGGCAAAGATCCAGGAGAACTTTAGAGAACTTACAAAATATTTTCCTCCATTCACATCTAAGTAACTGTTACCTGACTTTTCTGAATAAGAAATTGATTATAAAGGATATTCAGTACAAGGAAATATGCCTGGAAAAGGTAGGTATATAAGGTGGGGCCAATCTTTAGAGGGCTCAAATTGCTTCCAGAAACAATATTCTTGTTGTTACTTAAATCTTAATTTGCTTTTCATGTTACGTATGGAACGATCAGCAGCATTTAAATCTCATGTCCAAATTTAAACTTACAAACAAAAGGGCCTGAAAAGGAGCTGAGTTTGTAGGACTTGTTTCTTCTAACAGCACTAGACTTCAAGATGTCCATAAAAATGAAGTCTTTACTCCCATCTACCTTCATGTATTACTTCCACAAATATTTACTGATCACCTACTATGTACAAAGCATTGCGTCAGATGCTTAGGGATAAACAAAGGCCCTTAGAGGTGCATTTTCCTCTCCAGGGTGTGTACTGTATATGACAAATGTTATTAAGGCAAGAGTGGAGTTTGGAAAAGACAGGATTAGCAAGAACAGTGATTAGTGTCCCAATTTCAAAAAAACAATAGGATTTCATAAGGCATAAAGAGAGGAAAGAACAGCACTCTAGGTAGAAGAAAAATGTTTAAAATCAGGAAAGCAAAAGTATACGTGGGAAACGAGCAGCAGACCCGTCTGAACAGGGCAGAGAGAAGCAGGATATCCAGCACAAAGATATGCTGGAAAGGTAGAGGCAGATAAGTGGGATCAATCTTTGGAAGGCCCTGAATGACAACCTAGAGCTCTCTGCTCTTTATCTGGTATGCAACAAGGCATTGTTAATGGTGTCTGAGAAAAGAAGGGCCCAGATCAAAGGTGTGATTTAGAAAGACTGATCTCGTGGTGGCATGTCCACAAAATGGACTAGAAGGAAGACAGCCAGGTGTAGAAAACTAATTTGGAGACTATTCCTACGTTACCATGTTAAAGTGGTAACATTATCTACAAACTAAGGTGGTGGCAGGGAGAATGGAAAAAAAAGACAGTTGGGAGGTGCACTGCAGAGTGGAAATGCACTGGGTTTTGGCACATAATGTGGGGTATCCAGGAAAGACAGGGCATTGGAAATAGCTCAGTTCAAGTCTAGTGTCTGAGAGACCATTGAGCTATTAACAGAACAGGAAAAAGCCAGAAAGAAAAGCTAGCTGGGGGCAGGGATAAGGATAAACTGAACTTTTAAACACATTTAGTTTTGGACATCAGCAGAACATCCATAAGTTTTTTCCCCCATCAGAAGACTTTGCACTTTTCTGGTCCAATTTTTAGTGATGGCCAAAGAGAGTATATATTTAATAAAAGTAAAGGATATATTTAATGCAGAGTCAATGAGAAGCCAGTCCCAGAGCATATAACATGACAAAAATTAAGCTCCAGAAAATGAAGCTGGACTCCTACTGTATATCATATAAAAAAATTAATTCAAAATGGATCAGTAACCTAAATATAAGAAATCAAACTATAAAACTCGTAGAAGAAAACAGAGAGGTTAATCTTCACAACCTTTGATTTGCAATGGATTATTAGATATAACATCAAAAGCACAAGCAACAACAAAAAGTTAGATAAATTGAATCTCATAAAAATTAAAAACATTGTGCATCAAAGAACATTATCGAGAAAATGAAAAGATAATCTATAGAATGGGAGAAAATATATGCAAACCACACATCTGATAAGAGTCTAGTATCCAGAATACACAAAGAACTCTTACAACTAGACAACAAAAAGACAAACAATCCAATTAAAAAACAGGCAAAGGACTTGAATAGACATTTCTCCAAAGAAAATATACAACTGGCCAAGAAGCACATAGAAAGACATTCAATATCATTAGTAATTAGACAAATGCAAATCAAAATCACAACGAGGTACCACTTCATACCCACTGCTAGGGGAAATGTAAAATGATTCAGTCACTGTGGAAAACAGTTTCGTGGTTCCTCCAAAAGTTAAACATAGAATTACCATATGACCCAACAATTCAATTCCTACATATATATCCAAAAGACCTGAAAACAGGTACTCAAACAAGTACATGTACACTCATTTTTGTAGCAGCACCATTCACAATAGCCAAAAGGCGAAAACAGGTCAAATGTCCACCTACGGATGAATGGCAAATTGCGGTACATATATGTATACACTAGAATATTAATCAGCCAAAAAAGGAATGTAGCACTGATACATGCTCTACAACATGCATGAACCCTGAAAGAAGCCAGACACAAAGAGACAAATATTGTATGATTCCATTTATATGAAATATCTAGGATAGGTACATCCATAAGGAAAGAACTCAGACTGGTGGCTGCCAGAGGCTGGAGCCAGAGGGGAAGGGGGAGCAACTGCCTAACGGGTGCGGGGTTTCCTTTTGGGGTGATGAAAATGTCTTGGCTAGACAGAGGTAGTGGTTGCACAACATTAGGAATACACTAAATGCCACTGAATTGTTCACTTGATCATGGTTTAATTTTATGTCAATTTCATTCAATTTCTTAAAAATCAACAATATTCCAAACCAAAAATAAAAATAAGCTCCATGTGTTGTCACTCCTGATCCCATTAACCATATACTAGCCAAGCCACTCAGATGGCTCTGCTCCACTTGCTCCTTCCTGGTTTCACTCAGGAAACATCCTCTAGCTATAATACACTCATTTTCCATCAATTCAGATCCCCCAATCATTTCAAAACTTCTAGGAAAGCAACTTGTCATAGCAGGCACTCAATCTTTGTGAATCACTGGTTCTATTTAATTTAGTCCATTCTTACCTGTACTGAAATTTCACTTAGTTAATTCAGTATTAACATAGGAAAGTTTCCTTCTTATTATTCCAAAACTTTTCTCTGATAGTTTCAGGCATGTTCTTTTCCTATTAGAGAGCAAATTATGACAGTCTATCTTCTGCTTTTGTATTATATTACCTGCTAGGAATCCATCCCAAATACATTTGTTTAAATACTTTCTGGTTAATAGTTTTTGCTGTTATGTGCTAGATTTTGTGTGTTGGGGTGTGGGACGATAAGAGGTGGTAAAGAAACCACCTCCACCCACCCTGGCTATACTGGAGATTAGTTCTGACTTGATCTACGATCAGAAATGCAAGTCCCACAGCAAAAGGATAGTAAAAAGACTTCCTGTGGGACAGCAATGTATTTTTTACTGTGTTCCCTTTAAAACTAAAATAATCTGGATGCTGTATTTGTAAACTATTTAATATCATACCCAGAGTCCCAACTTGTGTGTGTCAATCAAAAAAGACCAAAGAAAGTGGAAAAGAAGAATATTCTAAGCAAGAACTCCTAACCTTCTTAAAAATGGAATAAAGTGCACAACACTCTATCACTGAGTGTTATGCAACACTTCCCTACTCTTCCTACAACTGCCGCTTGGAACACATTTTTTAAGGAAACCAGTATTAATATCATGTTTTATTTCTCATAAAGGGACTTTTCCTAGCTTCACACATACAAACCAGAGAGTGGATCAGAAACTCATTTAGCATACAGGTGACTGAGAAATGGATTAAGACGAGGCAGGGGAGACACTGAGATCAGATAAGATGCACAACCGATTTTCAGATCTAGATTCTGATTCACTTCATTGCATAGTAGTTATACCTTTATTTTACCCAGTAGGGTGCCCCTGACAATGTTGAGAAAGTCAATAGGATATTTTACAAAAATGTTTTTCCCAAGTTTCTTTTCTAGAAAACATCTGTTCCATCTACCATGGACAAGTGGAGTGTTCCAAAAAACACACACTGCTTCCTGAAGATACCTGGAGGCAACCTAGGATGTTGCAACAGAAAACTGCAAAGCACTAGCCTAATTATTCCTTAGGAAGGAGAGAAATAGCCAATGTTGTCTATATGCCACTCAAAGATATTTTCCTTATACCTATACTGAGAAATAAGGCCAGTACTAACTCCCACCTTAATACCCTCTAAAAACCTAGAAGTGTTATCTGCCTCTTGTCACAAACACTGAAGAACTCACTTTGAAAACTTAACAGAGACAAATGACTTTGAGGGCCAAAGTGAATTTAAAATCTTATGTAACACTGAACTGTACACTTAAAATTGGTTCAAATGGTAAATTTTACGTTATGTATATTTTATTACAATCTTGTTGGTTTCCCCTGAAAAAAAATATATAAATCTAACAGGCTGTATTAAAGAATGAGAAGCCATGAAATTGAATTTGTTTAAATTATAAGTGGTTGACAATTTTTAGCGATTTGAATTATTAGAAGCTGTCTGACCTCTTCAGGAAGGTAGTTATTAGATATTCTCCATCTCCAAGGAGGACATAAGCAAATGAAAAAAGCTTGAATTGTAGTAAGAGATTTAGTTTTGACATAATTCTAACTAGAAAAGTAATTAACCATTATAAAAAGGTATCATGGCAAATCTCTGCCCTCAGGGAAGGGAAGGGTTATATGCAATGCTGCAGGAAAAACTGGAATGAACTACAGAATTTCCTAAGCCACTTTTCAGTTTTAGAATTCCAAGTTCTATATTCACAGCCCAATAGTGCCTCTGGGAGACATTTCACCTATAGAAAGTTATATTAGACCACAAGTCATTTCAGTCTGGCTTTGAATACTGGGTTTTTTCACCACACTATTTATTCATTTTGGGTATTCAGGAACCGAAAATTGACTACTTTTGTGAAGAAGCTATTCCACCACTCCAGCAGCATGGCTGCCAGCTCAGGTATAAACACTACAAAAAAATCCTTAAACTGAAACAATACTTGGCTCTAAATTAAACACATAGAAATGTCTACATAATGCACACCCAACCTAAGACTAAAAATAAGTAAATAAACAAATCTGTGTTTAGAGAGTAGATAATTTACAAGGCCAAAACATTCAATTTAGTCAGTTTTTCAATAGCTTCTTAAAAAGTTGTTTGTTATCAACAATAAAAAATAACTTCTTACTTTTGAAAACAAAGACATAGTTTTTCCAACTCAGGTTTCATTTCAGAAGACTCACGGCCTTCATTTGAAAATAATGATTTGTAATTTTGCACATTATTTTTTAATAGTCATCAGACAACTGAATGGTGGTTATTTATTACAACCCAAAGCCAGCACTTATGAAGGCACAGGAAGGTTAATCATCTCAAATTCAACAGGTTAACCAGAGCAATTTGAGAGAGATTTTGCCAACCTGTATCAGGACTATCTCAACAGTTTCCAAGGTTAGACATTAAATGACACTTTAAAACAATATATTTCTAGACTTTAGATACTTAAACAACACATAAATATTTTGACCAAGTATGCTTGTATTTTTTAAACTAGATTTTATTAATTATGTTGCATATTGGTTTAAAACAAAAAATCTAACAAGACGAATTTAGCAAGGTCAACATAGGAATCAGACTATAATACTGGATTATGGAGCTAACTGCTTTCATTAGAAAGAAAAGAATAACAAGCCTTACTTCCTCAGTTCACAAATGACTTTTCACTTTATAATCAAAGAAAACAACATGTCTTCTACAGTCAAAAAATACGGTAGTGTAGCTTAAAGCTGAGTTATCACTTAACTGCCTGGATTCCTAAGAAGCAAGTGATTTCTAACTGCTTTAAAACCAGAATACATTTTTTAATGGTTCACTCTTTTGCTCAGAAATGTATCAAACCTTGTTTCATAGAGAGAGAACATCTCATCAGAATACATGTCTTTGAGCTTAATAATTTTTTATAAAAAACTAAAATAAAATTTTTATAACGCAACTATAATTTTTAAGTTATTTATTCTTATCCACATTGGGCCTCATTTTAATGACACCTAAAAATAAACAATCTTAGATGTTAAACACACACACCTCAAAGCACATAAAATTCATTACACTGGTTTTTTAACCATAATCATTGTACTAATAAATACTAACTCTGAAGAACTAAAAACTTATTAGGGCAGGGTTTAAATGGTACAACTCACAAGGAAGTGGGGAGAAATAATGATCCTCCCCTACCAAACTGGCAGCAATGATATGCCAAGTTTCCTATGCTGAACTAGTGTAAACAAGGAAGAAAAAAGCTGAGGGTGGGAAGCAGGCAATCAATCAACCCTCCTCAAGATATAGCTTTACTTCTAAATTTGACCAGTATATACCTCTTCTCAGTGTTTTCAATACCTCCTGTCACCTTCTATTTAAACATCATAGGCTAGTGTTCAGAAAGCTACTATAGGCTGTAGTCCCTGTCTGAGATCATCCCGGACACAAAAGACGCAAGTGGAGATCACAAATGCTTCTTTAACTATAAAGACTATCTCCTGCATTCAATGCCTCAAAGACTTTTCTAAACATCTAGAAATTCAATCCCACTCTTGGTATAACAATCAACTTTAAAGATAAAATAATAGGACCCACCAAAGATGCTGCACAGAAAAAAAAAACTCACATCACTTTTGGGGTGGCCACAGCTACAAGGCTCCCATTAGTAAGATAAGCATCATGCAGGACAGGACTAGAGGAGGAAGGGGATAAAGGCTAGGCTCACAGCCTTTTTGGCTGGCATTGCCTGAGGCGTCAGTGGACAGGGCATAAAGGGGAGGCTGGCTGCATAGTGATGCCAAGAGAAACAAGATTTCACACGTCAGGGGACTGAATGCCCAACAGAGAGAGCAAAGAGCACTCATCTCAGGCTTTCTGACCAAAGAAAGATGAGTTGTTTCACCTGAAATCCTTTCAAAGGAAGGCTAATGGTCTCCACTTTATCACTCACCTCGAGTGAACTCAACAACCCCTCTCAGAGAACATGGGGAAGCCTTGCTTATCAAAAATAGCAAGCGCTACATTCAAAGCCAAGAAACACTCCTCCGGTCTAAGTGCCATGGTCTTCTGTCCCAATTCAGTCTTCTATAAGGAGACGCCGAGCCAAAAATACTCGGTTGCCGGTCTAAGTCAAGTTCTCCATTTTCCCAAACATCTACCAACCCAGCCTTCTTTCGGATAAGCCCCTCTCCATTCAGGCACTCGGGAGCCCAGAGCTCCAGACCCCTCGGAAAGTTCACTCTCCCAAAATAACCTCCTTTCCTTCACTCTTCCTAAGGGTTTTCCCAGACCCTGCCCCAGGTCTAGGACTCCCGGTCCTCCGGTAGATCCCACTTCTTCCCGGCACAACTTTTCGGAAAGTCATCTCTTACCGTACTCACTTGTCCTCCCCGCTAATAGTCTTCCCTTTTCCCTATCTATCCTGGAGTGGAGAGAGACTCACACATTTTCTCTTCTTCTCGGTTCCTAACTTACAAGTCTCGCCCGTGCCCCAGGTTCTTCCATAGCACCTAATTCTCTCCCGGAGTTGCCACTCATCCCTGTCATCCTCAGCCACTAACTCCAGCCCCCAAGCTTTTTTCCCACTCCCCAAATTCAGGTTTCCTGTGCTTTTTACTCTTAGCCAACATCACAGCCCTCTTGCTCCCAGGTCCACCCCTACGCTTCGATGCTCAAGTCTTGTCCCCTTTTCCCACGTTCCTCGGCCCCCAACTCTCCGCAGAACCTCAGGAACCCCTCCCCGGTCTCCCTTCCGCCTCTCCTACCCTCCGTAGCCCCCAACTCTCCTCGTGCGTCCTCTCTAAGCCCTGCTCAGTCCCCAAATTTCTCCCATGGCCCTGGGGGCTCCCCCACGCGCCCTCCCCGCCCCGGAAAGCCGGAGCCCCTCATGCCAGCCCCGCCCGCCCTGCTGCCGGGCTCGGGTGTCCCTTCCCTTCCCCTCGGGGCCCCGAGGCCGCTGCCAGCGTTGGCGCGGCCGGCTCACCAGTTGGTCATGTCCAGGAAGAAGGCGCAGCCGGCCGGGTTGAGCTGGAAGCCGAGCAGCCGCTGGAACTCGGAGATGAGCACGTCCTTGTCGGTGGTGCCCAGGCAGCTGAACTTCTGCATCAGCTCGGGGTCCAGGTCCACGTCCATGCCCTCCATGGCTGGGGCCGGACACCCGCTTCCCCGCCTCCTCACAACCGAGCCGCCGCCGCGCCGCCGGGCCCGGGGACCGGGAGGGGGCCCGCTGCTAGCTGGCGCCGCGACCCCGCTCCTCTGAGGTAGGCCCCGGGCCTCTCACCGCCTCATAGGGATAAACTCACTCAGCCACTCACTCACTCTCGCGCTCCCCCCCCTCCCACCCCCCCCAGCGCCGCCGCCTCCGCCGCCGCTGCCGCCGCCTCTCGTTTCTCCGCCGCCTCCGCCTCCTCCCGCGCCGCGCCCACTGCGCAAGCGCCGCCCGCCTCGACCCCGCCCCTTCCTCTCCCGGAGGCCCGCCCCTCAGTGGCGTCACAACCCCGTGACGTCCCCCGCGTGACCTCACCGCGGTGGAGCGAGGGGGCGGGAAGCGAGAAGGAGGAAAGGGACAGCTCGGCGGCGGCCGTGACTCCCCGCCTGACCGTCTCCTCGCCCCGCCCCCGCCTCAAGGGGAGGAGTTAAAGCTCTGGGGTTGGGAAGAAGCTCGGGGAGTTAAGTCTAGGGCCACTCCACCGTTTTGCAGATGAGGGGGCTGAAGTCCGGGGAGGAGCAGAGACCGTAGTAAGGTTAAGTACCAAAGTGCGCGTAGGACCCAGTCCTCCCAGCCCAGGGTTTGCCCATCGCTCTGGAAAGGTTTCTTTGCTTAAGTTTCCAGAGCTCCTTTCCCAGAGCGATCCTGCCGTAAATCTTTGGTTCCCGGCCCCCCTCGGAGATGATTACTCCAGTTTATCAGTGCAGCTTCTCTTATGGAACAGGGGTATCGAGTCTCCAGGGAGTAAAGGAGGCCTCAGTACAAACGTCAATCACGGGTCCAGATGAACGCCGCACATAAACTTCCACCCACTCTATCAAGACCAACCGTCTCAAGATAAAGGTTAAGTCACGGGAATTTGGCGTGCCTTATTCTGTTTTTAAAATAGAAGGCAAAGTGTTACTGTACATATGGTACACCTACCTGGTCAAGGCCCCATTTCAAGATCAAAGAAAGAGAGAGGAAGCATAGGGACCAGCTTGTTTACGCCCTTGCATTCCTTCTTTCAGCGTGTGCTTTAAACACCACTATTTGCGTGACACTCTGCTACATCCAAAGGGGGAAAAGATGAGTAAGAAATGGTCTGCCTTCAAGAAGCCCTCTGTTTTACAAATAAGGAAAGTGAGATCCAGAAAGGTTATATGGCTTGTCCAAAAACAGAGCAGCAAAACTAGAATCCAGCTTTCAGGTTCCTAATGGAGTATGTTTCCCATAACTTTCAACAGCACACAGAACGAGTATTGTCTGGGGTGCTAGGAGGTTTCGGAAAGGGAAAGCATTCTACCTCTTTCTGTACCACTACCAAATAAGAGTTAGTAAAACATAGTGGCTTTACAAGCCTGGGTTCTAGAGTCACATTTGGGATTCAAATTCTCTTTCTGCCAATTATTGGTAATCATGGTGCTTGCCCAGATAGGATTGTTGTGGGGATTAAATGATGTAACAATATATAAACTCAGTACCGTGCCTGCTCCATAAGAAGCACTCAGGAAATGGTAACTAGTAGTGTGGCCGTAAACATGAGGAGATGGCTGTGGAGTTAAACAGTGATACAAGTAGGCAGGAATTACTTCTTCATCTGGCCCCTCTTCTACTTCATTTCCCTTCCTGGTCTTCTATTAAAATATGAAACATATACTCTTTCTTTTTTCTTAATAAGGGACCAACCTATCTCCAGTGATTTTTTTCCCTCCAACAGGGATATCTTATCGGAGACAGACGCCTTTAACAGCATACAGTAATAATACAAACTTATACTGTACTGTAGTATGAATATTTTATAAGAAACTGTTCTTGAGCTTCCAAGATCTGTGTGGAAGCTTAGATCATTGCCAGGGCCTAATTTTTGGGTGGCCACAATGTTGGAATATTTCACCAATATTAAGGAAAATTCAGTCTCCCTCAGAGATGTGCACATATTGTCGCAATCTTATGGAGGATGGAAGGGGACTCAGAAAGATTATAAAAATCTCAATATTAGAGCTGAAAGTAATTGAGACTGTCTAGTCCAACCTCCCCATTTTACAGATGAAGAAGTTGAAACCAAGAGAGGGGAACTGATTAACCCAAGATCATGCAGCTAGTAAGAGGTCTCCAGACTCCCAGTCCAGCACTCCATCCACTATATCCTGCTACGACTCCCTTTCTACTTGAGTTCAATTTGGACTTACACACAAAATAATCAGATATTATGGCCCAAGAGCTGATTTGATGTTAGACTCTAGGCTTTCTAGGAAGCGTTTTAACTTGCAATATCCATGGATTAAAGTTGTGTTGAGCGAGGATCCAAAAGAAGAAAATGTTTTTGGAACCTGACGACTTCATTAGAATGCTGTCCCAAGGGAACCAAAACTCTTGGCCAACACCATGTGGTACTAGGGTCTGAGCTCACCCCTAAACAGCGCACATAATGCAAAGAGATCCTTGCAAATAAGAGACCCAAATGACTCAGAACTTCAGTTCATGATAAGAATTATCTCAAAAGAGTAAAATGACTCCTCAAGTGAATTCTGAAACTTTGTGGGGACATTTTTGGTTCTCCTGAGATTTGGGTGGTACACTGGCCAGTAATTCTGTGAAGACCAAGGATGCTAAACATCTGCAATTCTTGGGACAGTCATGCACAGTAAATAACTGCCCCATCCCTAATCACTGTGCAGAAACACTGACCAAGGGGCTGGCACGTTAGACATGAAGGAAGAACTAAGCCCCAAACCCATGAAATGGTTGTCTTGTGAACATGGGATATTAAATTGAGGAAATGAGGTGTTACCCAATCAGGAGACTCCCAGAAATGTGAATTTCTACTTGAGTCTGAGGGATTATTAACAACACCTAGGGTTCTGCCCTGATGGTTCTGCAGCTTTGTTTTGTTTGAAAAAGGACCTGGAGAAGGACTGGTTGAGAGGCAAAGGGACAAACTGCTGAGCACCCTAAGGAAGGAAGGCTGACTGCAGTGTTCCAAAAGGGCTTCTAGGTGCCATCTCAGAACTATGTCAGGGGCTGTACTTGGAGATGCCACTGCCTGAATATGCATCCAAAACCAGTCGGCTTCTTTCTGAATTTCTTGGGCTGGTAATCTTGTGTAAGAAATTTAAACTAATCCCAGATCCCTGGACCAGGTCAGTTTCAGGGTTTCTGAAGGGAGTTAAGCCATTCTATCGTTTGGAAGTTGAAAGCCTAGGAGAAAAGTGATTCATCTCACCTGGGCAGTCTAGCTTGCCTCCAGATCTCCAAGTCCTTAAGATTCAGAATTGCCAAGGCCAGCTGGTACTAAGATTATGTCACAGCATACCTGATTCACAGAGTAAACACAGAGTCTAAATAGATAATAGCAACTTGTAGTAGAAACCTTTTGGGGGTACATCCAAACATTGATGACCTCCTTTCTCTGAGAGCTATTAACAACCTTCTAGGTGGCCCCCAGCAGCCATATCTGCCCCACATAACCCTGTCCTTTAGCCCCTTCTGATTGGTCAAGAGGGAAAAGCCTGACCTAGGGTCAGCCAATCAGATTCTCTCTCTCTGGAATTTGGTATTGGACTTAATGAGTTCCTGGAATAGGCCTAGGCTGTTTACTTGAAAGGGAGTGATGGAAATAGAAGAAAAGAGACCACTTTTGGGGGCACCCATGAAAAGGAGATAATACCCATCTGAGGAAAGAGAGTTGTGAAGCCGAGAGAAGCAAAGATAAGAGACCTGAAGGCATGAAAGAGAGGGTCTCCTGTCATCCTGAGTCCTGGTTGTTCAGCTTCCTTTAGATTCTATGAGATTCTCCAGGTTCCATTCAAAATACATGATCTCCTGGATGAAGTCAAAAAATAGTCATAAAAAAAAGTTGGAGGCTGGCCCAGTGGCATAGTGGTTGTTTGCACACTCTGCTTCGGCAGACCTGAGTTCACAGGTTTGGATCCCAGGCATGGGCCCACATACTGCTCATCAAGCCATGCTGTGGTGGCAACCCACATACAAAATAGAGGAAGATTGGCACAGATGTTAGCTCAGGGACAATCTTCCTCACCAAAAAAAAGTTAAGAAAATAAACTGAATATTTGATTTCTAGATAGAAACAGATGTCCTACTCTTAAAAATAATGGAAACCCCTATAGAAAAAACACGAGGACACAAACAGGCAGTTCACAAAAGAAGAAATACAAATAGCCAATAAACATATTAAAGTATGTAATATGCCCCTCATAGTGAAAGAAATGGATTAAAACAATAATATATTAACTTTCCTAATAAGATTGGCAAAGTTAAACAGTATACATACTATGACCTCATTTGTGTTTGTTTAAAAAGCATATGTGTATATGTCAACTCAACAACAAAAAAACAAACAACCCAATCAAAAAATGGGCAGAGGATATGAACAGATGTTTTTCCAAAGAGGACATACAGATGGCCAAGAGGCACATGAAAAGATGCTCAACATCACTAATCATTAGGGAAATGCAAATTAAAACTACATTGAAATAGCACCTCACACCTGTCAGAATGACTATAATTATCGAGACAAAAAATAACAAATGCTGGAGAGAATGTAGAGAAAAGGGAACCCTCATCCACTGCTGGTGGGAATGCAGACTGGTGCATCCACTTTGGAAAACAGTATAGAGATTTCTCAAAAAATTAAAAATAGAACTACCATATGACCCAGCCATCCTACTACTGGGTATTTATCCAAAGAACTTGAAATCAACAATTTCAAAGAGACTTATGCACCGCTATGTTCATTGCAGCATTATTCACAATTGCCAAGATGTGGAAGCAACTCAAGTGCCCGTTGATTGATGAAGGGATAAAGAAGATGCAGTGTATATATACAATGGAATACTACCCAGCCATAAAAAAGATGAAATTGTCCTATTTGCAACAACATGGATGGGCCTTGAGGGTATTATGTTAAGTGAAATAAGTCAGACAGAGAAAGACAAACACCACATGATTTCACTCATATGTGGAAGATAAACAAACACACGGACAAAAGAACTGTTTAGTGGTTACCAGAGGGGAAGGGGGTTGAGGGGTGGGCACAAAGGGTGAAGGGGGCCACTTATATGGTGACTTACAAATAATAACGTACAACTGAAATTGCACAATGTTGTAAACTACCATAATCTCAATTTTAAAAAAGTAGGATGTAAAATTAGGGGGCCAGCCCGGTGGTGCATCGGTTAAGTTCACACTTTCTGCTTTGGTGGTCTGGGGTTCACTGGTTTGGATCCTAGGTGCAGACCTGTGTACCGCTTGTCAAGCCATGCTGTGGCAGAGGTCCCGCATATAAAGTAGAGGAAGATGGGCATGGATGTTAGCTCAGGGCCAGTCTTCCTCAGTAAAAAGAGGAGGATTGGCAGCAGATGTTAGCTCAGGGCTAGTCTTCCTCAAAAAAAAAAGTAGGATGTAAAATTAGAATACTGTATGAACCTAACTATATAACAAAAGATTGGGAATGTTAATAGAGAATTATTAAAAATAATTTTAATTCCTTTTTATACTTCTCTATATTTAAGGAAATAAATAGATCAACTTTATTTTCTTTAATTGGTTGATCTATTATCTCTGCTAACACAGAAAAATGTTTACAGTTGGCCCTCCCTATCCTTGGTTCCACATCCACAAATTCAACCAACTGTCAATTGAAAGGCTGTAATGGTTGCATCTGTACTGAACATGTACAAACGTTTTTTTCCTTGTCATTATTCCCTAAACAATACAGTTTAACAACTATTTACATAGCATTTACATTGAATTAGGTATTGTAAGTAATCTAGAGGTGATTTAAAGTATACGGGATGACGTGCATAGGTTATATGCAAATATTCTATCATTTTATACAAGGGACTTGAGCAACTGCAGATTTTTGTATGTGAGTGGGTCCTGGAACCAATCCCCCAAGGATACTGTGGGACAACTGTACAATATATTCTTAAATGATTAAAGATGTGACAAAAAGTAGTATTATCTATGATCCAATTTCTGAGATATGCATGAATGAGTGCGAGAGAGGTCTGGAAGGATATCCTCCAAGGTGTTAACAATGACAATCTCTCAGTGTGGAGAATGATGGATATTTTCACATTTTTTTATCTCTATTTTCAGATTTCTAATAAAATGATCATGTAATAAAACATCAAGAGACACTTCATTTTAAAGAAAAGAAAACCGGGTGGCTTGGGGGCTTGTCGAACACGAGTTTGTTTCAGTTCTTCACATTCTCCCCGTGGCAGCTACCTTAAAACTTTAAGCTGCAAAACCTAGGAAGCAGCTAACAGTCAGACGAACTATTGGGTTGAGCAAGCAAACGTGTGCTGGCTTACTATGAGCCAGGCTGAGTCAGGGACCGTGGCCCAGAAGGAGAGCCTTCATCCTCATGCTAAGGGACCGGGGACTTAGTTTCTCTCTAGATCTCAGTTTCCTCATCTCTATAGGGAATGCTGCACAAAGACCCCTAAGGGGAGCAAAAGAATAAATCAACCAAAAGGAAGAAAAAATATTTGAAATTTAACCTACAGCTACAATTAGTATTTGCGTAAGCATAACCACAAGCCCAAACTTCCATTCTGTGCTTATTTCTCCAGATTAGAAGTTTAAATAAGATGGGCATAAATGCTTGTAAATGGTAAATATTAAGGTACTACACGACAACAGGAGAGACAAGGGCATAGATTTCTATAAATAACTATGGTAGGGGAGGAAGACAAGTCCTCTACCCTCTAGGTCCTTCTGCTGATCTAAGAATTAAATTGACATGAGACAGAATAACAAGAGAAAATCAAACAAAGTTTAATAACGTGTAAGAAACCCAGGAAAACTGAGTAACTCAGCCAGAATGGCCTAAGCTGCCACCTTAAATACTATCTTCAGCCAGAGACAAAGGAAGATGTTCGGGGTAGTGGTTTGGGGCTTCAAAGGGGAGGAAGGCAGTTGACATGGAGATGAAAGAGCAAATGTTTGGTAGACAGAATTTTGATAAGAATGGGCTTAGCAAGGACCCTCACAGTCTACCAGATACCCAGAGTTATCTATGGCAATGGCCTGTCCTGGGGACAGGCCTTCTATCTTAAGTTCTTTTAGAGAGTTAGGGGGAAGGTCAAAGTTCTTTCAGAGTCTTTTGTCCTTAACCAAAGAGACACATTTGGCGGTGGTCAATTCTGATCACCCAGACTATATGAAGGTAACCAACAGTGCAAAGCAGCATATGTTCAAGTGCCCGATGAGCGATAGACAGAGAGGCTATAGGATTTGGGAGGAGGGAAGAGCTGAGGGCAGGCTGGGATGCACAGAGACGCATTCTAGACCTTACCCAGGCCCTGGAGGATTCTCCTCAGGGTTTGAGGAGCAGGCTAGTGAGGGGACACATTATGACAAAGTCGTTTAGGCATTTGTTTGTTGTTTTAATTGTAATAAAAGACACAACAAAATTTACCATCCTAACCTTTTTTTTTTAAAGATTGGCACCTGAGCTAACAAGTGGTGCCAATGTTCTTTTTTTCTTTTTTTTTTCCTGCTTTTTCTCCCCAAATTCCCCCAGTACATCATTATATATGTTAGTTGTGGGTCCTTCTAGTTGTGGCACGTGGGTCTCCACCTCAACGTGGCCTGATGAGCAGTGCCACGTCTGTGTCCAGGATCTGAACTGGAAACCCTGGGCCACTGAAGTGGAGCACGTGAACTTAACCACTCGGCCATGGGGCCGGCCCTATTTAAAAAAATTTTTTTTTAATGTTTTTGAGGGAGATTAGCCCTGAGCTAACATCTGCCGCCAATCCTCCTCTTTTTGCTGAGGAGGATTGGCCCTGAGCTAACATCGTGTCCATCTTCCTCTACTTTATATGTGGGACGCCTGCCACAGCATGGCTTGCCAAGCAGTGTGTATGTCCACACCCGGGATCCAAACTGGTGAACCCTGGGCCGCCGAAGCAGAATGTGCTAATTTAACTGCTGTGCCACCAGGCAGGCCCCTAACCATTTTTAATGTACAGTTCAGTAGTGCTAATCTCCAGAATTTTTTCATCTTGCAAAATTGCAACTCTATGCTCATTAAACAACATCTCCCCTTGCCCCTCCCCCAGCCCCTGGCAACCACTATTCTACTTTCTGTTTCTATGAATTTGACGACTTTAGTAATCATACAGTATTTGTCCTTCCGTGATTGGCTCATTCCCTTAATATAATATCCTCAAGGTTCATCCGTTGTTGTATCGTGTGTCAGAATTTCCTTCCTTTTTAAGGCTGAATAATATTTCGTTGTACATATATACTACATTTTGTTTATCCATTCATCTGTTGATGAACATTTGGGTTATTTCCACCTCTTGCCTATTGTGAGTAGAGCTGCCAAGGACAAGAGTGTGCACGTACCTCTTCAAGACCCTGCTTTCAATTCTTTTGGATATATACCCAGAAGAGGAATTTCTGGATTATATGATAGTTCTATTTTTAATTTTTAAAGGAAGCTCCATACTCTTTTCCATAGTGGTTGCACTATTTTACAATCTTACCAACAGTGCACAAGAGTTCCAATTTCTCCACATCCATTCTAACACTGGTTATTTTCTGGTTTTGTGTGTGTGTGTGTGAGGAAGATTGGCTCTGAGCTAACATCTGTGATCAGTCTTCCTCTTTTTGCTTGAGGAAGATTGTCGCTGAGCCAACATCTGTGCTGATCTTCCTCTGTTTTATGTGGGATGCTGCCACAGTGTGGCTTGACAAGGTGCTAGGTCCACAGGCAGGATCCGAACCCGAGAACCCCAGGCCGCTGAAGTGGAGTGTGCAAACTTAACCACTATGCCGCCGGGCCAGCCCCTATTTTCTGGTTTTTTGATAGTAGCTATTCTAATGGGTGTGAGATGATATTTCAGTGTGGTTTTGATTTACATTGATGTGACGAGTAGTGATATTGAACTTCTTCTCATATGCTTATTGGCCATATGTATATCATCTTTGGAGAAATATCTATTTGAGTCCTTTGCCCATTTTTTAATCAGGTTATTTGATTTTTTTGTTGTTGAGTTATAAGAGTTCTTTGTATATTCTGGATAGTAACCTCTTATCAGATATATGATTTGCAAATATTTTCTCCCATTCTGTGGGTTGCCTTTCACTCTGTTGATGGTGTCTTTTTTTTTCCACGTTCTTTTTTTTTTTTTATTGAGTTATTGATAGGTTACAATCTTGTGAAATTTCAGTTGTACATTAACGTTTGTCAGTCATGTTGTAGGTGCACCACTTCACCCTTTGTGCCCACCCCCCACCCCACCTTTTCCCTGATATCCACTAAACTGTTCTTAGTCCATAACTTTAAATTCCTCATATGAGTGGAGTCATACACAGAGTATCTTTCTCTCGCTGGCTTATTTCACTTAACATAATTCTCTCAAGGTCCATCCATGTTATTGCAAATGGAATGATTTTGTTCTGTTTTGCAGCTGAGTAGTATTCCATTGTATATATGTACCACATCTTCTTTATCCATTCATCTGTTGCTGGACACTTAGGTTGCTTCCACGTCTTGGCTATTGTAAACAGTGCTGCAATAAACATTGGGGTGCATAGGACTTTTGGGATTGCTGACTTCAAGCTCTTTGGATAAATACCCAGTAGTGGGATGGCTGGATCGTATGGTAGTTCTATTTTTAGTTTTTTGAGGCATCTCCATTCTGTTTTCCATAGTGGCTGCACCAGTTTGCATTCCCACCAGCAGTGTATGAGGGTTCCTTTTTCTCCGCAACCTCTCCAACATTTGTTGCTATTAGTTTTAGATATTTTTGTCATTGTAACGGGTGTAAGGTGATATCTTAGCGTAGTTTTGATTTGCATTTCCCTGATGATCAGCGATGATGAGCATCTTTTCATGTGCCTATTGGCCAGTTGATGGTGTCTTTTGATGCACAGCAGTTTTAAGTTGGATGTAGTCCCCTTTGTCTGTTTTTGCTTTTGTTGCCCGTGCTTTTGGTGTCATATCCAAGAAATCATTGCCAAGTCGAATGTCATGATGTTTTTTCCCTATGTTTTCTTTCAGGAGCTTTATAGTCTCGCTTTTACATTTTGAGTTAATTTTTGTATATGATATAAGATAAAAGTCAAACTTCATTCTTTTGTATACACTTGGAAATTTTTAACAGCTACAAGACCCGCGCTCCTCTTTGCTGCCTCCTGTTTTCTGTTCAGATCACAAAAATATAACTAGAAGCAACTCCAGGAAAAGGAAATAAAATCTAAGGTGTATTTGAGGGTGTTCTCTCTGGGAAATGAGTGAGTGAGGCTGAAGAGCAGCGTCCTGCAGTGAGCAGTACCTCCACCTTCAACATCTCCCCAGAACGTGGTGAGAAAGGACCAGATCCCCACATTTGGGATTTTTCCAGTTCGTCTACCCTATTACTCTACCAAGAGATACAAAAATGGGAGGCACCAACTTATTTTACTATCCTTTCTTCTGAACAGAGCATCTGATGCTCTGGGTCTCTTTTTTCCTACTGTGGTGAATGGGACAATGCAAAAGAAAACCTGAATGTCTTTATCTCGTGTCCCTTGGCACCTTGACCTAGATACATCCAGCAGGAGTCATTCTTCTTCTTCCTCTTTTCTTGGCTCCTTTAGTTTACCAGCGCCAAAACATCTTCCAAGTAAACACCAATTCCTTACCTCTCCCTCATATAAAAAACCCCTCCCAACCCCTCTCATTTGTTATAATCACTCCTTTCACTCTTCGTCCAACTGGGTCACAGTGTGTATAACGTCTCGCTGTCTGCATCCTAGGTAGAGATAAGGAGGAAAAGGGGAACAAATACATAATGAATCCTTACAGAGTGCCAAATGTCCATCACTTTAAGTACTTTGACTCATTTAATTCTCTCAACAAAATGATATCAATATTATTATTATTTCCACTTTGCAGATAAGGAAATGGAGAATGAGAGTTTAAAGTAGGTGTCCAAGGAGACACAGATGTTGAGAAAGCCAGCACTTAAGCCCAAGATTCAGAAAGAAACCTGTGCCCTCCTCATTACACCAGGTTTCTTTCCGTTCTAAGGAGTTTACCTTTTCCCCATGTTCAGCCTGATTGTGTTTCTATGGAGCTGTCATTACTTCCTCTTATTGGGGCTCCTTTGACAATTTCCAGGATACTGCCAGAGGAAATTGAGGTAATAAATACTAATAGTAATGCTAATATCTTAAATTCACATAATAATACCTTATAGTTTTTCAACATATCCATCCATTGTTTCATCTCATGCTCAGAAAAAACAGATTGTATTAATTAATTAATTAATTTCCTCTCCGAAGCCCCAGTATGTAGTCGTATGTTCTAGTTGTAAGTCCTTCTAGTTCTTCTATGTGAGCCGCTGCCACTGCATGGCTACTGACAAAGGAGAGGTGTGGTTCCACACCTGGGGACCGGACCCAGGCTGCTGAAGCAGAGTGCACCGAACTTTGACCACCAGGCCATCACGGCTGGCTTGTATTAATTAATTAATTTTTTTTTTAAGATTTTATTTTTTTCCTTTTTCTCCCCAAAGCTCCCCGGTACATAGGTGTATATTCTTTGTTGTAGGTCCTTCTAGTTGTAGCGTGTGGGATGCCGCCTCAGCGTGGTTTGATAAGCAGTGCCATGTCCGCGCCCAGGATTCGAACCAACGAAACACTGGGCCGCCTGCAGTGGAGTGCACAAACTTAACCACTCGGCCACGGGGCCAGCCCCCTGTATTAATTTATTTTAATAGCTTTGGCATTTTACAAAGACTCATACATGCTTGTTGGAAATAAAGTTAAGCAATATAGAAAATTATAAAAGAAGTAAGTAAAAAAAAAACCACCGTAAATCCCACTACCCAGATATACCCACTATTGGTATTTTAGTAAATAGGTCTTTCATGTATCTCTTCATATAGTTTGCCTAAATGGTATCATACGGTATCTTCCTCTCTAGCCTGCTTTTTTTCATTCAAAGAATGTTGAAAACAGCTTTCCACATCAATAAATATAAATTTAAATCATCATTTTTAATGGCTATATAGTATTCCAATTTAGGAATGTATTTTACTTGACCAGTCTCCTAGTGATGGATTCTGAGATTACTTCCAATATTTCATTGTTATAAGAAACTATTAGCCCCAGCTTAAAGATTAGGGAACTGAAGCTCTGAGAAGCTAAATGACCCTTTTCTCAAAATCTAGGTCTGGAAACAAGCTGCTCAGGCCAAGCCCCAAACTTCTGATTCTTAAAACAGTGCTCTTTCCAACTAAATCACAAGTGCAGAAAGCTGGGCTTATTGATATTGACTTGACAACTAAAAATGAGATTTTTTTTAACTGCCCCATTTCTTGAAAAGTTAAGCGTATACTTACCATAAAACCCAGTCATTCCATTCCTATGTGTTTACCCAAAAGAAATGAAAGCATACGTCCATACAAATAATTGTACATGAATGTTCATAGCAGCTTTACTTGTAGAATTCAAATAATGGAAACAACCTAAATGTTCATCAACAGGAAAATGGATAAACCAATTGTGATATGGCTACACAATCGAACATGACTCAGTAATCAAAGGGGATGCACTATTAATACATACAATACCTTGGATGTGTCTTGAAAATAGTATATT